>NW_028225181.1:41069439-41730903 GCF_052327205.1 Somniosus microcephalus | reverse complement strand
GAGTTCAGTAGGATGACAGCCCTGGGAAAGAAGCTGTTCCTAAATCTGGTCGTACGGGTGCGAATGCTTCTGTAGCGTCTCCCAGATGGCAGGAGGGCGAACAGACTGTGGCTGGGGTGGGTAGGGTCTTTGATGATGGACCGTGACCTCCGTATATATACTGGAGCATTCATGATGCTGAGGACGTCGAGGATATCATGTTTAATCAGTTGGTCACACTGCAGGTAAAGGTTGCACAGGCAGAAAGGGAATGGGTGACCAGCAGGCAGAGTAGTAGGCGCAGGCAGGTAGTGCAGGAGTCCCCTGTGGACATCCCCCTCTCAAACAGATATACCACTTCTTATACTGTTGAGGGGGATGGCTTATCAGGGGAAAGCAGCAGCAGCCTACTTCCTGGCACCAGGGGTGGTCCTGCTGCACAGGACGGGAGGAAAAAAGAGGGGTAGAGCTATAGTATTATTGGATTCTATTGTAAGGGGAATAGATAGGCGATTCTGCGGCCGCAAATGAGACTCCAGGATGATGTGTTGCCTCCCTGGTGCAAGGATCAAGGATATCTCAGAGTGCTGCAGAACATTTTGGAAGGGGAGGGTGAACAGCCAGTTGTCGTGGTGCATTTAGGTACCAAAGATATAGGTTAAAAACGGGATGAGTTCCTAAAAGCTGTATATAGGGTGTAAGGATGTAAATTAAAAAATAGGACCTCAAAGGTAGTAATCTCAGGATCGCTACCAGTGCCACGTGCTAGTCAGAGTATAAATAGAAGGCTATTTCAGATGAATACGTGGCTAGAGGAATGGTGCAAGGGGGAGGGATTCTAATTCCTGGGACATTGGAAGAGGCTCTGGGGCAGGTGGGACCAGTTCAAACCAGACGGTTTGCACCTGGGCAGGGCCTGGACCGATGTCCTAGGGGGATTGTTTGCTAGTGCTCTGGGGGAGGGTTTAAAATAAAATGGCAGGGGGTTGGGAACCTGAGCAGGGAGACAGAGGAAAAGGAAACAAGGATAGAAGCAAAAGACAGGAAGGAGAAAAACAAAAGTGTCAGGCAAGAGAAATCAAGGGTTTAAATCAAACATGGCCACAGTAAATAATAATTTTCCAAGGTCTAAGAGCTTAAAAAAACAAGCCTGAATGCTTTATGTCTTAATGTGAGGAGCATTCGTAATAAGGTGGATGAATTAGCTGCGCAAATAGAGGTAAATGAATATGATATGATTGGGATTACGGAAACATGGCTCCAGGGTGGCCAAGGCTGGGAACTCAACATCCAGGGGTATTCAATATTCAAGAAAGATAGGCAAAAAGGAAAAGGAGGTGGGGTAGCATTGCTGGTTAAAGAGGGATCAACACAATTGTAAGGAAGGATATTAGCTCTGATCATGTGCAATCTGTATGGGTAGAACTGAGAAATACCAAGGGGCAGAAAACGTTAGCGGGAGTGCTATATAGACCTCCAAACAGTAATGCGGATGTTGGGGATGGCATTAAAATGGAAATTAGAGAAGCGTGCAATAAGGGCACAGCAGTTATCATGGTTGAATTTAACCTACATATGGATTGGTCTAACCAAATTAGTAACAATACTGTGGAGGAGGAATTCCTGGATTGTATACGGGATGGTTTCCTGGACCAATATGTCGTGGAACCACATAGAGATCAGGCCATTTAGACTGGGTATTATGTAATGAGAAAGGATTAATTAGCAATCTTGTTTTGCGAGGCCCCTGGGTCGGACCGATCTTAATATGATAGAATTCTTCACTAAGATGGGGAGCGAAGTAGTTGACTCAGGGACTAGGGTCCTAAATTTAAATAAAGGAAACTACAATGGCATGTGGCGTGAGTTGGGTAGGCTTGATTGGAGAATGTCACTTAAAGGGTTGACGTTGGATAGACAATGGCAAAACATTCAAAGATCGCATGGAAGAACTACAGAATTTGTTCATCCCAGTTTGGCATAAAAAGAAAACTAAAAAGGTGACTCAACCGTGGCTAACAAGGAAAGTTAGGGATTGCATAAGATCCAAGGAGTGGACATATAAATTGGCCAGAAAAAGCAGTAAACCTGAGGATTGGGAGCAGAATAGCATTCAACTTAGGAGGACAAATGGATTAATAAAAAAGGGAAATAGAGTATGAGAGTAAGCTTGCTTGGAACATAAAAACTGACTGCAAAAGCTTTTATAGATATGTGAAGAGAAAAAGATTGGTGAAGTCAAGCGTAGATCCCTTGCAGTCAGAATCAGGGGAATTTATAATGGGGATCAAAGAAATGGCAGACCAATTAAATACATACTTTGGTTCTGTCTTCACAAAGGAAGACACAAATAACCTCCCAATGATCTCGGGGAACATAGGGTCTAATGAAAGGGAGGAACTGAAAGAAATCAGTATTTGTAGGGAAATGGTGTTAGGGACATTGACGGGATTGAAGGCCGATAAATCCCCAGGGCCTGATAATCTACATCCTAGGGTAATTAAGGAAGTGGCCCTAGGAACAATAGATGCATTGCTGGTCATCTTCCAAAATTCGATAGACTCTGGAACAGTACCCATGGATTGGAGGGTAGCTAATGTTACCGCACTATGCAAAAAAGGTGATGGAGAGAAAATAGGGAATCATAGATCAGTAAGCCTGACATCGGTAGTGGGGAAAATGCTAGAGTCCATTATAAAAGATGGAATAGCAGAGCACTTGGAAAACAGTGACAGGATCGGACAAAGTCAACATGGATTTACAAAAGATAAATCTTGCTTGACTAATCTACTAGAATTTTTTGAGGATGTATCTGGTAAAATAGATAAGGTAGAACAAGTGGATGTGGTGTATTTGGAATTTCAAAATGCTTCACTTTCCATCTTATTGAAATCAAGATGTAGAATCAGTCTGGGTGGAGCTATGAAGCACCAAAGGGCAGAAAGCATTTGTGGGAGTTGTCTTTTGGCATACAAACAGTAGTGGTAATGTAGGGGCTGGCATCAAACAGGAAATTATAGTTGCCTGTAACAAGGCTACTGTAGTAATCATGGGTGATTTTAATATACATATAGACTGGCAAAACCAATTTAGCAAAAATACTGTGGAGGATGAATTCCTGGAGTGTGAACGAGATGGTTATTCAGACCAGTACGTTGAGGAGCTAACTAGGGAACAGGCTATCCTAGAATAATATTATGTAATGAGAAGGGGTTAATTAATAATGTTGTTTTGCGGGGTCCTTTAGGGAAGAGTGATCATAACATGATAAAATTCTTCAATAAGATGGAATGTGAAGATGTCCAATCTGAAACTAGGATCCTATACCTAAGAAAAGGAAACTACGATATGATAGATATGATAGATTCGGAAGCTTCATTAAAAGGCATGACATTGGATAGGCAATTCCTAACATTTAAGGAATGAAAGCATGAATTGCAACAGTTATACATTCCTTTCTGGTGCAAAAACACAAAAGGTAAAGCGGCCCAACCATGGCTAACAAAATAAATGAAGGATAGTATTAGATCCAAAGTGGAGTCATAAACAGTTGCCAGAAGTAGTAGCAAGCCTGAGTATTGGGAGCAATTTGGACTTCAGCAAAAATGGACCAAGAGATTGATTAAGCGGGGAAAAATAAAGTGTGAGAGTAAACTTGCAAGAATCATAAAAGCAGACTGTAAAATCTTCTACAAGTATGTAGAAAGAAAAAGATCATTGAAATAAAGGAAACTTACAGTCAGAAATTGGAGAATTTATAATGGTGAACAAGGAAATGGCCAAGCAATTAAACAAATACTTTGGTTCTGTCTTCATGGAAGAGGACAGAAGATTCTAGTGAGAAGGAGGATTTAAAGGAAAATAGTATTCATATCAAATAGTGCTGGAGAAATTAATGAGACTGAAAGCTGATAAATCCCCAGTGTCTGATAATCTGCATTCCAGAGTACTAGAAGAGGTAGTCATGGAAATAGTGGATGCATTGGTTGTCATCTTCCAAAATTCTATAGATTATGGAACAGTTCATGCAGACTGGAGGGTGGCAAAAGTAACACCAGTATTTAAAAATGGAGGGAGAGAGATAACAGTGAACTAAAATCCAGTTAGCCTAACATCAGTATTAGGGGAAATGCTAGAGTCTAATATGAAGGATGTGATAACAGGGCACTTAGAAAATATCAACGGGATTAGACAAAGTCAACATGGATTTATGAAAGGGAAATCGTGTTCTACAAACCTACAGACATTTTTTGAGGATATAACTGCTAGAATAGATAAGGGAGAACCAGTGGATGTGGTGTATCTGGATTTTCAGAAGGCCTTTGATATAGTTCCACAAAGGAGGTCAGTGTGCAAAATTAAAGCACACGTGATGGGGGTACTATAATGGCATGGATTGAAAATTGGTTAACAGAGAGGAAACAGAGAGTAGGATTAAATGGGTCTTTTTTGGTGTGGCAGGCGGTGACTAGTGGGGTACCACAGGGATCAGTGCTTGGGCCTCAGCTATTCACAATATATATATCAATTATTTGGATGAGGGAAACAAATGTAATATTTCCAATTTCGCTAATGACATGAATCTAGGTGGGATTGTGAGTTGTGAGGAGGATGCAAAGAGGCTTCAAGGCGATTTATACAAGTTGAGTGAGTGGGAAATACTTGGCAGATGCAGTATAACGTGGATAAATGTGATGTTATCCACTTCAGTAGGGAAAACATAAAGGCAGAGTATTTTTAAATGGTGATAGATTGGAAAATGCTGATGTACTTAGGGACCTGGCTGTCCGTGTACACCAGTCACTGAAGGCAAACATGCAGGTGCAGCAAGCTGTAAGGAAGGCAAATGGTATGTTGGCCTTCATTGCAGGATTTGAGTACAGGCGCAATCATGATTTACAACAGTTATACAGGGCCTTGTTGAGACCACACCTGGAGTACTGAGTGCAATTTTCTTCTCCTTACGTAGGTAAGAATATACTAGCAATAGAGGGAGTGCAGCGAATGTTCAACAGACAGATTCCTGGGATGGCAGGACTGACTTATGAAGAGAGATTTGGTCGACTACTCTTGTATTCACTGGAGTTTAGAAGAATGAGAGGGGATCTCATTGAAACTTATAAAATTCTGACAGGGCTAGACAGACTGGATTCAAGGAGGATGTTTACCCTGGCTGGGGGGTCTGGAACGAGGGGTCATTGTCTTAGGATGCTGGGTAGGACATTTAGGCCTGAGGTGAGGAGACATTTCTTCACTCGGAGAGCAGTGAACCTGTCGAATTCTCTACCACAGAAGGCTGTGGAGGCCAACTCACTGAATATATTTAAGAAGGAGATATATAGATTTATAGACACAAAATGCATCAACGGATATGGGGAGAGACCAGGAATATGGTATTGAGGTAAACGATGAGCCATGATCATGTTGACTGGTGGAGTAGGCTCGAAATTCCGAATGGCCTACTCCTGCTCCGTTGTTTCTATTCCTTCTTTCTATTGAAATTCATTGGCATAACATTCGTCGAATCTCCCATCATCAACGTCCTAGGGGTCACCATTGACCAGAAACTGAAATGAACCAGCCATATAAACACTGTGGTAACAAGAGCGGGTCAGAGGCTATGTATTCTGTGGTGAATGTCTCACCTCCTGACTCCCCAAAGCCTTTCCTCCATCTACAAGCCACAAGTAAGGAGTGTGATGGAATAACCTCCAGTTGCCTGGATGAGTGCAGCAACTCTAAAGAAGCTGGACACCATCCAGGACAAAGCAGCCCACCTGATTGGCACCCCATTCAACACCTTAAACATTCACTCCCTCCACCACCAGAGTACCGTGGCTGCAGTGTGTACCACCTACAAGATACACTGCAACAACTCACCAAGGCTTCATCGGCTGCACCCCCCAAATCCACGACATCTTCCACCTAGAGAGACAAGGGCAGCAGGTGCATGGCATCACCACCAGCTCCAAGTTCCCCTCCAATGAAACAGTATCCTAACTTAGAAGTATATTGCCGTTACTTCATTGCCACTGGGTCTAAATCCTGGAACTCCCTCAGTAAAAGCACTGTAGGGGTACCTTCACCACACGGACTGCAGCGGTACAAGCAGGCGGCTCAGCACCACCTTATTTGCGGCAGTTACTGCTGGGCAAGAAATGCTGGAATGCCAGCGACGCCCAAATCCCAGGATCGAATAAAGCCATTTTTTGTGAACCATGATTAATGAAGGTTGATCGACATGAAACGTTGACTCTTTTGCTCTCTCTACAGCTGCTTGACCTGACTTGCGGAGTATATCCAGCATTTTCTGTTTTTATTTCACACTTCCAGCGTCCGCAGTATTTTGCTTTTGTAGCAATGTAATCTAGGCGGCTGTAGGAAACAAAGTAATGAATTGAGGCGGGAGCAGTGAAATCTAGGCGGTCCACGAAGTGAATGTCCTAGGCTGAGACGAGGGCAGTGTAATCTACTACGCACTGGAATTTCAATTGCTGGAGTGAGGGAGAAGCAATGTTATCGACATGGCCCTGGGAAAGCTTTTCCTGGAATGAGGTGGGAGCAGTGACAAATACGCCATCTATGGAATTTAATTCCAGGAATGAGGCAGTAGCGTTGTAAGCTAGATCACCCTGAAATTACATTTTTGTACTGAGGTGGGAGCAGTGTAATCTAGGAAGATCGAGGAATTACATTCCTGGCCTGAGGCGGGAGCACTGTAATACACGCTGTCCTCCGAATGCAATTCCTGGACTGAGGCGGGAGCAGTGTAACCCTGGCAGCACTGGGGATGGAATTCCTGGACTGAGGCATCCCGGGACGGAAATGCTTGGACTGAGGCGGGAGCAAGATAATCTAGGCGGTCCATGGAATGAAATTCCTTTACTGAGGCAGGACCATTCTAATCTAGCCTGCCCTGGGAATTAAATTGCTGCACTGGGAGAGGAGCAGTGTAATCTCGGTGGCCCTGGGAATAGGATCCTTGGATTTAGTTGGGCGCAGATTAATTTAGGTGTACCTGGGAATGAAATTCCTGAGCTGAGGCATGATCAGTGTAATCAATACGGCTGTTGGATTGAATTTCCTGGATTGAGATGGGAGCAGCCTAATCTACTTGTCCCTGGTTGTGAAATTCCTGACTGGAGGCGGGAGCAGTGTAATCTAGATGTCCTTGGATATGATATCCCTGGACTGAGTAATCTATGCAGCTCTGGGAATGAAACTGGTCTGAGGCAGGAACATTGCAATATATGCCGCATTGGCAATTAAATTCCTGGTTGGCATGAGGGGCAGTGTAATGTAGGCTGTCCTAGTGATGAAATTCCTGGAATGAGGCGTGGTCATTGCAATCTTGGTGAACCTGGGAATTAAATTATTAATCTGGGCGGAAGCAATGTAATCTACCTGGTCCTAGGAATGAAACTGGACTGAGACGAGAGCAGTGCAATCCAGGTGGCACTGGGATAGAATTCGCCGGGTGAGGCATGATCTTTGTAACATAGGCTGCCTGCGGGATCAGATTTCTAAATTGAGGCTGGAGCAGTCTTAATTAGGAGGTCCCAGGAAATAAATTCCCTGACTGAGGCAGGAACAGTGTAACCTATGCAGCTCTCAGAATGAAACACGCCGGAGGTGTATGCTTTGCAATTCGAGCGGCACTGGGACTAAAGTTTCTGGACTGCAGGAGGAGCAGTGTAATGTGGCAACCCTGGTGATGAATTTCCTGGACTGAGGCGGGAGCAGTGCAATCTTGGTGACCCAGGGAACTAATTTTTTGGACTGAGGCGAGAACAGTTTAAACTAGGCTGCCCGGGGAATGAACTTCCTGGACGAAGGCAGTAGCAGCGTCAGGAAGGCGGCCACGGGAATAAAATAGCTGGATTGAGATGGTAGCAGTTCTAGGTGGGTGCATTGGGAATTAAAACCCTGGACTTAGGCGGGAGCAATCTAGGCGGCCGTGGGAATTAAATTAATATATTGAGGCGGGATCAGTGCAATTTTGCAGCCCTGGTAATTAAATTAATGGATTAAGGAGGAGTGCAAAGTAGGCGGCCCTGGGGATGAAATTCCTGGATTGAAGCAGTTGCAGTGTATGCTAGGCAGCCCTTGGAATGAAAATCCTGGACAGAGGTGGGAGTGTAATCTCGACAGACTTGGGAATGGAATTCCTGGACTGATGCGGGAGCAGTGAAATCTGGACGAGATTCAGGCGTGGGCTGATAAGCGACAAATTACATTTGCGCCACCCAAGTGGCAGGCAATGATTTCCACCAGCAAGAGAGAGCCTAGCCATCGCCCCTTGACAGGCAGCAGCATTATCATCACCTAATTCCCCACCATCAACATTCTGGAGGTTACCATTGATCAGAAACACAACTGGAACAGCCACGTAAA
Organism: Somniosus microcephalus; assembly: GCF_052327205.1. Classification (NCBI taxonomy): domain Eukaryota; kingdom Metazoa; phylum Chordata; class Chondrichthyes; order Squaliformes; family Somniosidae; genus Somniosus; species Somniosus microcephalus. The sequence goes on along the minus strand of NW_028225181.1, from coordinate 41,722,530 downwards.
AACAATGGCTGCAAGAACAGGTCAGAGGGCGGGTACTCTGTGGCGAGTGACTCACCCCTTGACTCCCAAGATTCTTTCACAATCGACAAGGCACAAGTATGAAATGTGATGGAATACTCTGCACTTGGCTTGATGAGTGCTACACCAACAGCAAGCAAGAAGCTCTACACCATCCAGGACAAAGTAGACCACTTAATTTGCACCCCATCCACCACATTAAACATTCACTCCCTCCACCACCGTCGTACCGTGGCTGCAGTGTGTACCATCTACAAGATGCACTGCAGCAACTCGCCAAGGCTTCTTGGACATCACCATCGTAACACACGACCTGTACAACCTAGAAGGACTTGCACAACAGGATCATGGCAAAGCCACCACCTCCAAGCTCCCCTCAACACCATTCTGAATTGGAAATATATTGCAGTTCCTTCATTGTCGCTGGGTCAAAATCCAGGAACTCCCTCCCTAACAGTACTGTGGGAGTACGTTCACGGCACAGACTCTAGTGCTTCAATAAGACGGCTCACCAACACTGTCTCAAGGACAAGCAGGTATGGGCAATAAATGCTGGCATTGCCAGCAACGCCCACATCCATGTAATGAATAAAATAAACCTTGGTGAATATAGCATTGAAATTCCAGGATTGCGGCGGGAGCAGCGAAAACTACGCTGTCCAGGGGCTGAAATTCCTGGATTCAGGCAGGAGCAGTGTAATATAGTCAGCCCTTTGGTTGAAATGCCTTGACTGAGGCGGGAGCAGTGAAATCTAGGCTGTCCATGGAATTACATTTCTTGATTCAAATGTGAACTGTATAATCTGGGCGGCTTTGAAAATTAAATAATTGGACTAAGGCGGGAGCAGTGTAATGTAGGCTGCCCTAGGAATTGAATTCCTTGATTGACGAGGCATCTGTTTAATCTAGGCGGACCAGAGAATTAAACTCCTGGATTGAGACTGGAGCAGTGCAATCCAGCTGGTCCAGAGAATAACATTCCTGAACTCAGATAGGAGCAGTATAATATAGGCCTCCCTGGCAATGAATTTCCAGGACTGAGTCAGGTGAGTGTATTCTAGGTGATGCAGGGATTTAAAATTCGGGACTGAAGTGGAAGCAGTGTAATCTAGGCAGCCCAGGGAATAACACTTTTGGACTGAGGTGGAAACTTTGTATTCTAGACGGTCCTTGGAATTAAATTACTGAACTGAGGTGGGAGATGTGTAATCTTGCAGGCCTGGGAATGATATTCCTGGACTGAGGCAGTAACAGTGTAATCCAGGCAGTCCAGGGAATACATTTCCTGGACTGAGGCTAGAACAGTGTCATGTGCGATTATAATCTTTCCATCACTGGGTTCATCACTAAGATTAGGAATGTTTATTGATGGTGACTATTTTTACCCTGATGGACTGGGTTTGAATAAATCAGATAACAAGATTGGGGCAATCCAGCCTACTTTCTTCTTTTATTCTTCCTGTTTTCTGACTCGTTCTCATCTTTTGTTCTCAGGTTTTGTTCAATACAGGAAGAGAAACTTCTCTCTCTTTGTTGTATCTCTGCATTTTATGGTTGGATGAAGTATTCCGCATTCACTCACTTTTAATTTAAAACTGTGTACAACATGCTAAGCTAGATTGTGTTGCAGTAACGTGTTATGTTGACAATGGTTCAATGAGTCTGTTTGTTCAATGACTGTAATTTATGCCAGTTACAGTGAGGTCTAATAATGTCACTCAGTGATTTCTCTCTGCTCTAAAGAATTAGCTCCCTTCACTGTGTCACCTCACACAGTCAGCGCGCTGCCTCCAGCACAAAGACCACCAGCGACTCACAGAAGGGAAGACATGGTTGTGCCCCCACCACCGCCCCTGCCCCTTCCTGATAATTGGCATGATGATTTGCGGATAAAATAATTATTATATGAAATACGAAAAATTTACTATCCCATCCTCGCTGTTGTTGGTGTTCCGAGTAAGAATCAATACCCAGTTATGAATTCCATAAACCATGTTATACTGCAATATTATTCTTGCTATTTACAGAGGAATATTCAGTTCTTAATGATATTATGTGTTCCAATGTGTTTAATCGTCTAAATCATATATTTGCATGTCTTTCATTCTTTTTATCGTTGTTAATGCATGGATTATTGTATAAAAATACTCGTACAGCCTCGATACAGTTGGATCTCCTGTTAAGACTCTATATCTAATAATTAATTCTGTAAATTATGGTTAACAGATTTACTGTTCTTTTAATTTACTCCCCCACCCCATCCGCCCTCGACTGTTGGTTTCGCTTGTTAAGTCTTTGTATCCAGCTTTTAATCCTGTAAATAATGCATAACGTATTTCTTTCCTTCTTCCCATATTCCTTCTCATTCCCAGACACTATTTTTAATGAATTTCCATCTGCTATCCACACTGAACATTTCTAACAGATCGGAAGAATGTTTTCTTGATTTTGCAGAATTGGCACCAATGGCAAAGGTCATCGACCTGAAACGTTAACTCTGTTTCTCTCTCTCCACAGGTGCTGCCTTGCCTGCTGAGTATTTACAACATTTTCTGAATTAATTTCAGATTTCCAGTATCCATAGTATGTAGCTTTTGTTTCCGTCTAATGCGCAGTGTGGTTATTTACTGTGTCACAGGAACAAATCCAGGCAGATCACATACATATCTTTTAACGTGTGAACTATCCACTAATCATTCATTTGCAGTCATTGTCTCCTTTTCCACAATCTCCAGTCCTGCATTAGTGACACTGCTTCTGAAGGTTGGAATAGGATTACAAGGATAAGTTACATTCTCATAAAATGCTCATTTAGACAGATTTCAAATCTGTTATTTGCAATTTGTTTTTTGAATTTACAATTTTGACACATACCCGTCTGGCACGGTTCAGTGGATCTCTCAGTGAGACCCAGGGTGGTTCTCTATTGCCTCCAAGTGTACCCCAGCTGAGGTTAAGACAATCCTTTGATATTTTCTCATCTAAAATTCTTTGCACAAAGTTGGAAACCAACATGTGAAAAGTACAAGGATAACTCTCTTCCATTTGTGTTCGGATATTTACAAAACCGTTCGGCAGCACTTTGCCTGTTGGATAATTTGGCTGAATTCGATGTTGATAAATGCATTTAGTGAGACATACACTCTCAATTATAAATATTGATTATAATTCGAGTCCATTCATTGCAAAGTTATTTGGAAAATATTCATTTCAATGAGCTACAATTTGTGTATTGGAACAAATATGCGATAAAGTCAATCTTCAAAGCACTTCTTACAGCTTGGTTGTATTTATAACTGCAGTTCACTTGTATTTGTCTTAACATTGTCATATTACACCCGTACATTTTAAATAAAATTGCCTTTAATTAATGCAGGTCAAGGTGGTTTTTCTGCCCTCGCAGTGCGTTCCTATGCAGAGCTAGACAGGTACCTAACAACTTGATATCTTCCCATAAAAATCACAAGGCTTGACTTTTCTTGTAAAGCTTTACTGAAAGATTCTTATTGTAAACCTGAAATACAACACAGAAATGGAAGCACACATTAGTATACAAGCACATAACTGATATGCATACACAAATTTAGGTACGCCTGAGCAACACAGTACATTTGGCATGTAAATTACCAAACACGTGGAAACACAGCTTACTGTGAATATACATTTAGCAAACTGGAAGGCATTCTCTTTAAATTAGCCCTGTACATAGTGCATCAAAATACAGCTACTAGTTAACCAGCTAGACAGAGAGCGAGCACTTCACGGCTAGCTGTGTAAGTTTGCTTACAGAGAAAAGTTACAAACTAAACATTTTCTGCAACATACAGTGTACACTAATCATCTATAATATTCTCAAGTACTTACAGACAAATAATATCCAAGACTCAGGCGTGGGAACAATATAACTTCCCAGAGCATGTGCCGCTGTAGGTCTGTAGTGTACAGTAGTTTACTTTACTGCATTTACTGTGCTTTACTGCACTTTACTGCGCTTTTACTGCAGTTGCTAGGTACCAAATAGCCACTAGGTGGCAGCACACAATGGGAATCGACCCAACTTACTCAAACCCCTGAATTAACTGGAAAACTAACATAAATTGCTACAGAGAGACAGCACACTCCCCGCTTGGTACAATTCCATTGTACCACTACAGATACAAAATAAACCTAAAGAAAACGTCCTTTGGCTGCAAACATACTCAGAATCCATTCTCTAGGTTTCTTCAGAAAGGAGGAATACGATCTCTGAGACTGGCCTCAGAAACACTTTGACAGTACCCTCCTTGACAATCTTCACCTCCACCTTGCGGACCCTCTTGTCCCTGCTCGGCAGAGTTTTGACAACCAGTCCCACTGGCCATTCATTTCTGTGTGCTTGGCTGTCTTTCAGCAAGACAACATCTCTCACTTTGACATTTGGCTTGTCTTCTGTCCATTTCGTACGGCTCTGTAGGGTGGACAAACACTCTCCGCTCCATTTCTTCCAAAAAGTGTCTGCAAGACACTGGACTTGCTTCCACTGCTTCCTGTGCAACTCAGCCATGTCAAAGTTTCCAGAGGGGGCTGAAATAGCACTCATATTTTGAGTCAGGAGCATCGTTGGGGTGAGGACTGCAGGCATGTCTGGGTCGGCACCAGGAGTCTTGCATTCATGATTGCCATGACATCAGCCATGAGAGTGCTTAAGATGTCATGTGTGAGATGAGTAGGTCCCGTCCAAAGCAGCATAGCATCCAGAATACGCCTGGCAACACCGATGAGCCTCTCCCATGAACCACCCAAGTGGGATGAATGCGGGGGGTTAAACATCAACGTGCATCCTTTCTTTTGGAGGTAGCTTCCTACCGCTGCATCGTCCGTGTGGATGTCCAACTCCTTACAGGCACCCACGAAGTTAGTCCCTCTGTCAGAGCGGAGAAGTTTGGCTGGACCACGAATTGAGAAAAACCTCCTCAGAGCATTGATAAAGCTGTCTGTTGACATGGATTCGATCAGCTCAATGTGCACAGCTCTGGTAGGCATGCACGTAAAGAGCACTGCCCAGCGCTTGCTGCCTGCACTACCTCCTCTTGTGCGACGCGTCATGATGGTCCATGGCCCAAAGACGTCAAGGCCCACGCTGGTGAATGGAGGCTCTGGAGTGAGTCTGTCAGCGGGCAAGTCTGCCATCTTTTGGTCCCCTAACCTCCCTCGTAGCTTGCGGCAGGTAACACACTTGTGGATAACGGAAGAAACCAGATGCTTGCTCCCGATTATCCAGTATCTGGCTGCTCGGATAGCTCCTTCTGTTATGTGTCGTCCTTGGTGAGCCACTTGCTCATGATAGTATCTCACGAGTAGTGTGGCAATGTGATGGGTGCGCGGGATGATCAGAGGGTGCTTTTGTTCTCTTGACAAGTCTGCGGATGATATGCGCCCTCCGACCCGGAGCAAACCATCTTCATCTGTAACTGGGTTGAACTTTTTAAGTGGGCTTTGCTTGGGGAATGTCTGTCCCTCTTCAAGACATTTGAATTCCTCCTTGAAGACATCATGCTGGACAGAGCGAATGATCACACCTTTGGCTTGTGAAAGCTCACTTGTGCTGGATACTTCTTTAGAACATTTCCATCCTTTGCGTCCTACGTTGTCTGAATTCCCCTTGAAGGATGCTGCTCCATGAATGAGTCGGGCTGTGGTTCAGCAGAGTGTTCTCCAGCTTGAGAATCGCTCGAAGCGTTGTGAGCCCAACTGAGATTCTGAGGCTTTGGTGACCAGGGTCGTAACTTCAGGCCGAATCTCAGTATCAGCTTCAGGCACCACAAGGGTGAAGGGATTGGACTCAGGAGTCTCCTCTGTGTTGACATTAGACAGGAAAGTGGGGCCCGAGAACCAACTGCTTTGCTGTAGGTGTGCTGCTGGTATAGACCTGGTAGCATGGTCTGCAGCGTTCAGGTCTGTGGAGACATAGCACCACTGGTCAGGGCGAGTGGATCGTCTGATACGAGTCAGCCGGTTGGAAACATACACATAAAACCTTCTTGTGGAGTTGTGGATGTAACCAAGTACAATCTTGCTGTCCGTGAAGAACTTGACGGCACCCGCATCGATGTCAATCTCGTCTCTGATCAACTCGTACAGTTGAACAGCCAACACAGCTGCACAACGCTCGAGACGTGGAATGGTGTGGGCAGGCCGAGGGGCCAACTTGGACTTCCCCATAACGAATCCACCATGGTATTTCCCATCGGTGTCAGCTGCTCTCAAGTAGGGCACAGCTCCTATTGCTACTGGGGAAGCGTCTGAGAAGATGCACAGCTCTCTTCTCTGTGTTGAAGACAGCGAGCCTGGAATGCAGCACCTCTCTATGTGCAGGTCTTCGAGAGCCTTCAAGGACTCCTTCCATAGGTTCCATTTTGCTTCTTTTTCTGGGAGGAGTGGAGCATCCCACTCACTCTGATCCGATGAGAGTTCCCGTACTAATGCTTTTCCTTGCATTGTTATGGGAGCTACGAACCCCAAAGGGTCGTACAAACTGTTGACTGTGGACAGGACGCCTCTCCGTGTGAATGGCCTTTCTTCACGGGACACCAGGAATGTGAAGCTGTCTGTTTCCAGGTTCCAGGAGAGCCCCAGGCTCCATTGAAGCGGGAGAGGATCCACTCCAAGGTGCAAATCCTTCAGATCCTTGGCACGGTCCTCTGCAGGGAAGGCTTCCATCACCTGTCCACTGTTCGATGCTACCTTGTGTAGTCTCAGGTTGGACTCTGCCAACATCGCTCTGGTTCTTGTCAGGAGATCTATTGCTTCTTCAGGTGTGGTAACCGAGGTAAGACCATCGTCAACATAGAACTGTCTCTCAACAAAATGCTTCGCATCGGAGCCATATTCTTGCTCACCTTTCTGAGCGGCTCGCCTCATGCAGTAGATAGCCACAGCAGGTGAAGGGCTGTTTCCAAACACGTGGACCTTCATCCTGTACTCCACCACATTCTTGTTGATGTCGTTGTCCTCATGCCACAGGTAGCGGAGATAGTCCCTGTGGTCTTCTCGGACGACGAAGCAATAAAACATTTGCTGCACATCTGCTGTCAGGGCTACAGGTTCTTTCCTGAACCGCAGAAGAACTCCCAACAAGGTGTTGTTCAAGTCTGGGCCGCTGAGGAGCACATCATTCAGAGACACTCCTTTACATTCAGCACTTGAATCAAACACAACTCGTAGCTGGTCTGGCTTTTGTGGGTGATACACACCGAATGTTGGCAGGTACCAGTGTTCTTTACCTTCCTCCAGAGGTGGAGCAGGCTCGGCTTGATCGTTGTCCAGCATCTTCTGCGTGAACTCTATGTAATGGCCCTTCATTTCTAGCCTTTTCTCCAGTGTTCTCCTGAGTGAGCAGAGGCGCTTCATAGATTGTTCCCTGTTACTCGGAAGACGGCGTCTGGGAGAGTGAAATGGTAAGGGTGCCACCCAGCTGTGTCCATCGTCCTGGTAAACCTTCTCATCCATGATGGTTAGGAAAGCTTTGTCGTCCATGGATAGTGCTGGCTTGTCATCATCCTTGGACCTTTCAAACACTGAGCATCCTAGGCTGTCTGTGCTCACAGTGAGGCCTGCCTCTTCCTCACAGGCAGAGGAGGTTGACCTATGATGCTGCGTCATGCCACCGTAGTCTTCCTTTACCTGGATCCTGTTTGGGCATGGGCTGAGAAAGGATGTGTGACCGTTGTGCAACACGTTTGCTTTATAGACGTTGACACCCGCTGGTTTGTGGACTGTTCCCAGGCAAACTCCACCCACGAGGACCCATCCCAGGTCAAGCCGCTGCGCATTGTGGGCCCCGTTGATTTGCTCATGCACCTTGTGCACCCTTAAGATGTCTCTTCCCAAGAGCAGGAGGATTGGAGCGTCCAGGTCCACAGCTGGAATCTTGTTGGCAACTGGCTGTAGGTGGGGCTGATGGCGTGCGACCTCTGGGGAGGGAATTTCCGTCCTATCATCTGGCATCATGTCACACTCAATTAAGGTGGGGAAGGGAAGCTGTAGTTTCCCATCCATGGACTCGATCATGAAGTTCCCAACTCTCCTACCCGTAGTCTCTGTTGTCCCTGCACAGGTTTTTAGCATGTACAGAGCTGCGCTGACCTTGACTTCAAAGAGATTGAAGAATTCTGTCTTCGCTAGAGACTTGTTACTTTGCTCATCGAGCACTGCGTACATTTTGATTGCCTTCTCCTTTCTCCCTGCAGGATATGCTTTAACCAAGCAGATTTTGGAGCATGAGCGTGGGCTGCTTGCATTTCCACAAACCTCTGTCCACTTGGAGATGACTGAAGAAGATGTGCTTTCGCTTTGCTCCCCGCTATCCTCTTTGTCAACCGCAGCACTCTCGGTGGTTGAAGGAGGAGGACCTGGATGCAGGGCTGCGATGTGTTTTTCACTGTTGCACTTAAAGCACTTGATTGTCGCCTTGCAGTCTTTTGCCATGTGCATAGTCGACCCACAACACCTGAAGCCGATGCGATTCTCTTTCAGGTATGATTTGCACTCATCAATAGGCTTGTCTCTAAAGCTTCGACACTTTTTGAGTGGGTGGGGCTTCTTGTGTATTGGACACTGACGATCTGGGTCATCCACTTTATTCCCAGCAGAACTGGATTGGTTGGCTGAGGGTTCGGCTGGAACATCTGTTTTGTGCACGCTCACAGAGGCTTTGTTGCTGTAATTTGTGGGTTTCTCTGTTCTCGAAGAAGCGTAACTGCTGGAGGTGGTGAAAGTGAAACTTGGATCATTCCTCACCTTTGCCTGTTGTTGGACGAACCTGGAGAAGAGAGAGAAGGGGGGAAATGCCACTCCATTGTCCTCCTTGTACTTGGATCCCTTAGCTATCCATTGCTCTTGAAGGTTGTAGGGGAGCTTTTCCACTATTGGGTTTACCCCACGAGCTGTACCCAAATACGAGAGGCCGGTCAGGTAACCTTCTCCCTTAGCACACTCCAGTTCGAGGAGAATGTCACCCAGTTCTCGGAGCTCGACATTATCTTTGTTGGTTAGCTTCGGAAAGTCCTCAATCTTCTTGAGCAGTGCATGTTCAATGACTTCTGGTGTCCCATAACAGTCTTCGAGACGTTGCCAAACCAGGTTGAGGCCTGCTGTGGGATTGCGGACATGCGCTGAGCGAATTCTCTTCGCCTATTCTGATGACTCAGCTCCGAGCCACTTTGTCATCAAATCTAGTTCTTCTCTGGCTGACAGATTCAAGTCCTTGGTGGTACTCAGGAAGGACGCTTTCCATGACTAATAATTTTCAGGATGGTCATCAAATTCTAGAAGGCCTGAACTTAACAATTCTCGGTGGATAAGGTACCTAGCGAGGTCTTGTGCACCTTGTGGCTCGGGTGAGGACTGCTTGGCTGGATTGGCCGAGTGCTGTGGAGGTCTCTGCAGGTGAGTCTTACTTGTTTCTTCTCCTTTAAGCTCAGTGTCTCCAAAAACAGGCTGTTTGCTACTGTGGTGAGTAGCTGGTTCTGCGTCGAGATACCTGGATGTTTCCTTGAAGAACAATTTGGAGTGTTGTTGGACATACTTATACATTGCACTGGACTGAGGGGCTGTTCTAGAACATATGCTTCATGGCTGGGCTCCCCGCCTTCGTTCTCCTCACCTTCTTCATAAGCTGCAGCTTCAGCTTCAGCAGCAGCGGCAGCTCTCTGGCTTTGGAGAATGTGGAGACTGGCGTCGAGGTCAGCTCTCTGCTTCATCGCACTAGCGTCGAGGTCAGCTCTTTGCTTCATCACACTAGTGTCGAGGTCAGCTCTCTGCTTCATCACACTAGCTTTGTTTTCAGTGAAGGACAATTGAGCCTGGGCAGCTTTTGCCTTGGCACGTGCTTTGGCGGCTGCAGAAGCTGTCGATGATGACGGTCTGCTGGACCGCCGAGATGATCTAGAGGATGCTTTAGAGGACTGTGACTTGGCATCATTTGCTCGGAGAGGCTCATGCTTCTCGATTGGCTGGTCGACGTCCTCTATGGTACATTGTCTTCCTGAGCATAGACTCATGGTAGCTGAGTGGTATCTTCTTGTGCTTGAGCCCGCTGTGCTGTTGTCTTTTTATTTTCTGCCCTCGCAGCGCGTTCCTATGCAGAGCTAGACACGTAGCTAACAACTTGATATCTTCCCATAACAATCACAAGGCTTGACTTTTCTTGTAAAGCTTTACTGAAAGATTCTTATTGTAAAACTGAAATACAACACAGAAATGGAAGCACACATTAGTATACAAGCGCATAACTGATATGCATACACAAATTTAGGTACGCCTGAGCAACACAGTACATTTGGCATGTAAATTACCAAACACGTGGAAACACAGCTTACTGTGAATATACATTTAGCAAACTGGAAGGCATTCTCTTTAAATTAGCCCTGTACATAGTGCATCAAAATACAGCTACTAGTTAACCAGCTAGACAGAGAACGAGCACTTCACGGCTAGCTGTGTAAGTTTGCTTACAGAGAAAAGTTACAAACTAAACATTTTCTGCAACATACAGTGTACACTAATCATCTATAACATTCTCAAGTACTTACAGACAAATAATATCCAAGACTCAGGCGTGGGAACAATATAACTTCCCAGAGCATGTGCCGCTGTAGGTCTGTAGTATACAGTAGTTTACTTTACTGCACTTACTGTGCTTTACTGCGCTTTTACTGCAGTTGCTAGGTACCAAATAGCCACTAGGTGGCAGCACACAATGGGAATCGACCCAACTTACTCAAACCCCTGAATTAACTGGGAAACTAACATAAATTGCTACAGAGAGACAGCACAGTTGTAGTTTGTGTATGTTGGTGTTACATGATTTTACTGTTCTATATATAATGGAATATTCAAACCAAGATCAGGAATCCAAGCGGGATTTCCAAATCCCTAACACAGGGCACAGAAGTGAACTGCACTGCTCAAAATGCTGACTGATCTCGGGACACGAATTTATGTAAGAATATAATAACATAGGAACATAGTAAGAGGAGTAAATCATTTAGCCCCTCAAGCCTGTTTCGCCATAGCTGATCTGCGAGCTAACTCCATATACCCAACTTTGCCCCATAGCCCCTAATAACTTTGGTTATGAAAACTCTATCAATCTCAGATTTAAAATTAGCAATTGATCCAGCAACAACTGCCATTTGCAGAAAAGAGTTCCCAGCACATTTTTGTGTGCAGAAGTGTTTCCTAATTTCTCCCCTGAAAATGTATGGCTCTAATTTTTGTACCAATCTGTTCAACTTAATATCTTGAAAACTTCGGTCAGGCCACCTCTTAGCCTGCTAAATTCTAAGGGATTCAATCCTAATCTGTGTAATTTCTCTGCGTAGCTTAACCCTTGGAGTCTTGCGTTCATTCCGGTAAACCAACACTGCACTTCCTCCAAGGCTAATGTATTCTTCCTAAGTGTGGTGCGGAGAAATACTCACATTACTCCAGGTGTGGTCAAACTAGGGCTTTGTATAGCTGCAGCATAACTTCTAGCCTCTTGTCTTCTCGTACATTAGATAAAAAGGCCAGCATTCCTTTAGCGTTTTTGATTATTTGCTGTACCTGTTGATGGCATTTTAAAGAACTATGTCGATGCACCGCTCGCTCTTTAGACCGCCACTCTTTTTAGCTTTTCACCATTTGGAAAGTACACTGTTCGATCAATAATATTTACAAATTGGAAAACCTCACTATGACCTAAGTTAAAGTCCATGTGCCACATTATTGTCCATTCATTAATCTATCGATATCTTTTTCAATTTCATCCTGTCATCAACACTGCCTAAATTGCTGCCTAGCTTTTTGTCATCTGCAAATTTGGACATATCACTTTCTATGCCATTATCTACGTCGTTAATAAAAACTGTAAATAGTTGAGGTCCCATCTGGCCCTGGGAATGTGTCACCCTTTAGAGTCTTTACTGTTTTTATTATTGTTTGTTTATTGACGTTAATTTTATTGAGTCCCTGTCCCTGATACAATATTAGCTTCCTTGGGATTTCCGGCATGCTTCTTCCTCTACTGTAAATACTGAAACAAAGTTTGTTTTCAAACTGTCCGCCATTTCCTTATTATCATGGACAATTCACCGCTTTCAGTATTTAAGGGTTCAAATTTACTCTGGACTACCCTATTTTCCTAATATAATTGTAAAAATTCTTTGTGCTTATTTTGTTATACCTTCGAAGTTTCTTTTCATAATCCCTTTTGTAGATCTTAATATCTATTTTGTTACCCTTTGCTGTTCTTTGTATCTTTCCCATTCGCCAGGATCTGTGTTATTTTTTGCATTTTTTTGTCTTTTTTTTCCATTTTATTACCACTTTAGTCGTCCAGGGCTGTTTTTGACAAATAGAGCTCTTGCCCCTCAGGAGAATAATCTGTTTCTGTATCAGCTGAAATTCGTTTTTGAACATCGCCACTGATTGTCTGTTGTTTTACCCATTAACAGGTTGGCCCAGTTTACTGTGGGCAGTCTCTGCCTCATCCCGATGAAGTCAGCATTACCTACACCTAGAATCTTAGTAGCTTTTCGCCTTTCTCGTCATTGAACTCGATCATGTTATGCTCACTATTAGATAAATGTTCCACATCATTAGGCTGTTAAGTAAATCTGGCTCATTACTCATTACTGAATCTAACATGGAATGCCCCTTGTTGGTTAAGAACCTATTGCTACAGAACACTATCCTGGACACACTCAATAAATTCACTACCTTTCTGAAATGTGCTAATCTGATTTTCCCAATCTATTCCTGACATACTCTGGTCCTTTGCATCCCTGGTACCTCAGCTGGTGCTTTATATATGCTGGGCTAAAGGTAGATCTATCATTTCATCTCTCAGTGAGCAAACATCTGTTACTTTTATGTATTAATTCTCATTTAATTTATTGATTAATTATTCTTACAATAAAGATTCACAGATTCAAAGGTAATATAATTAGATTATATCAATGATTGTCGTTAATTAATTGCAGATTTCACCCCGAATTCCATTAAAATGCTGCTTTTGCTGCCAGCCTGATGTAAATCTTCACTGTTTATTTCTCTTCCGCAGTTAACTTAGTGACCATTGTGATCCTGTCTCGGGGAAAGTGCGGTCTCTTCACATGTGTCACTCGCTACCTGGTGGCCATGGCAGCGGCGGATCTACTGGTCGTTATCCTCGACCTGATATTGAGGCAGATTCCGATGTCATATAAGAAACCACTTTCTCCTGTGTATTCTATCCCGGTCTGTAATATCCACGCCGTCCTGCTTTATGCAGTCGCAGACTGTTCTGTCTGGTTCACTGTCACTTTCACCTTTGATCGTTTTGTGGCAATTTGTTGCCAGAAGCTGAAAACTAAATATTGCACCAAGAAAACGGCAGCTGCTGTTCTAGGAACCGTGACTGTGTTGAGCTGTTTAAAGAACGTTTTCTGGTATTTTATGTTGACAGATGAATATGGGCTAAAGAACGTCCCCTGGTTCTGTGCGGTAACATTCGATGCTCAGTATTCACCGGTCTGGGGGGCAATCGAGTTCATTCATCATATTCTCACCCGGGGGTCCCATTTGTTCTGATTCTGCTGCTCAATGCTGTCACTGTCAGACACATTTTAATGTCCAGCAGAGCCCGCAGGAGACTCCGTGGTCCCAGCAGTGGGGAGAGTCCCAGAGACCCAGAGATGGAGAGCCGCAGGAAATCCATCATTTTACTGTTTGCTATTTCGTGCAATTTCATCCTGTTATGGTCTGTGATTATGGTGTATTCTATATATAACCGGGTGTGGCGATTGGTTGATTATTTTGTATCTCTACCTATATATTTTCCATATTTGGGACAAATGCTCCAGCTCCTGAGTTGTTGTAAAAACACTTGCATTTATGCCGTGACACAGACTAGGTTTAGACAGCAGTTGATAAATGTGGTGAAATATCCCTTTACTTTAATTGCTAAATTCATTAAAGGATGAGAAGAACGGAAGAAGTTCCTGCATCAGAAATTAATCAAGCCTCATATTCTGTCCGACCCAGTCTCACCCGTGGGGACAGTGATAAAGGATAGTATTAGCCGACTCACTGACAAACACTGACCATACTGTTATACTGCGAAGCACTGGTAATAATCAACAAAATACTCCCCTAAACCCTGTGCTCATATTTACAATGAGAAGGATACAAGCCCCCTGTAAATATTAACCCAGTCCATGTTCAATTATTAACTGAATCACAGAACAAAGCGCAAACCTGAAAATAACAGCAGGGACATTCTTTGTGCAGTGATATTTTCCAACACATCCACAATAAATATTAACACAAGTATAGAGATGCATTGTAACAACAGAAAATGCTGGAAAAGCTCAGCAGGTCAGGCAACATCCGTGGAGAGAAATTTGAGTTGACGTTTCGGGTTGAACCCTTCTTCAAAACTGGAAAGAAAAGAAACTAGATCGAAGGCAGGGCTGCGATCGGACAAAAGAATAAAAGAAACAAAAGAAGTAAAAGAGATTAGAAGCTAGACGAGATGGTAATAGGCTGGGATTACGGGTAAAGTGTACTGGCAGGGCAAAAGATAGCTGCCAGGTGTGAGAGAGAAACAAAAGGAAAGGGGGGGGGGAAAGGAGTGGAACAATTAGAAGAGAAAATGAAATGGGGGCAGAGCTTATGATCTGAAATTGTTGAACTCGATATTGAGTCCAGAGTCCGGAAGGCTGCAGAGTGCAGAATGCATCTATAGAGATGCATTGTTCACATAACACACTGTCATTGATTTCCTGTAGAAAAACCTCACCCACTCTTTCACCTGGCATGCCTCACATCACTCCCACTCTCTCTTTCTCCGCAATTGTACTATGTACTGTTGTCACCCAATTCCCACAATGTACAACTGCGGTCCCCAATTTTACCATTTACTAATGCCTCTCAGTTCCACAATGTACTGCTGCCCTCCGCAATTGTACCATTTACTGCTGCCTCCAATTCTACATTGTACTACTGCTGCCTCCCAATTCCATAATGTACCACTGTCCCATCAATCACACCCAGGGCAGCTACAGTACGGGTTAGATAGAGAGTAAAGCTCCATCTACATGGTCCCATCAAACACTCCCAGGGCATGTACAGTACTGTTAGATACAGTGCAATGCTCCATCTGCACTGTCCCATAAAATACTCGCAGGACAGCATATTCACGGTTTAGATACAGAGTAAAGCTCCCTCTACACTGGCTCATCATACACTCCCAGGGCAGAACAGCACGGATTAGTTAGAGTAAAGCTCCCTCTATACTGTTGCACCAAATACACCTAGGGCAGCTACAGCCCGCGTTAGATACAGATTAAAGATCCCTCTACACTGTCCCATCAAACACACACAGAGCAGTTGTTCAATTCAGAGCACAGTTTAGTTGACACTGCCCAATGAAGCATAACCAGGTCAGGTACAGCATGGGTTGAATACAGAATGAAGATTCCTCTACTTGCAACAGTCAAACACTCCCAGGTGAGGTATTGGCAAGGTTTATCTACGAGTAAAGCTCCACTCAACTTCTTACATCAAAGTCCGAGCGTGAAGGCAGATCTGGATCAGCTCCCAACGTCTGGTTAGACTCACACCTCGGCAAAATAGTGGACTAATGGGATTCGCAGTAAAGTTCCTCATATTTCCAATCACTGATGCATCGTCCCATTTTATCCCTTCAGCGACACTGAGGGTATCCTTCATGTCGGATCTGCTGTTTGAAGCCAGCGACATTTCCCCAGTCCCAGTGAGTTGGTGATGATTCGAATTCACTTTCTCCAGATTCCTGAGATATTGCTCACTCCCAGAATCTTTCAATGGAGAAATGATTCATTTTAATCCCAGAATATGGCCCAGGAATACAACTGGGCAGTTTTTGTCAATGTGATAATGTTGAATTTGAAAATATTTTAAATTATTGAATGTATTTGAATTACTTTCTTCAATATTACATTGTTCTTTTCTGCCCTTTGCCCTGTTTATTGGGACTAAACACAATCCCAGAGTCAGCTGTCACTCCAGAACCTCCCACACTGACATCCCACTGATGGGCCGTAACCAGAGGCGGTGATTGTCACTAGGTGACATCACACAGGAGCCAGGAGCCAATCACACATATACAGGAATGATTTCACAAAGCAGCCAGCGCCCCTCCCACTCGAGGTGTCACAGGGTCACATTGAACAGGCTCTGCTCCTGGTGTGCAGTCTCACTGGCCATGAACACAGGTTATACAATTAGGCCCATCCCCGACCCGCTCCCATGTTCTGAGACTCCAGGCAGGGAGCACAGACTTCCAAAATTACGTCTCATTAATTCTCCCTACAATCCACCAAAGGTCATTATTCAATGTCCACAGCTGCCCCCCTCCATTGTCCATTTCTTGCTTTATACATTCAGAAGTCTCCCTTCTTTTTATAACAGGCAATGTTTCTCCCTCCTGCTTTGGCAATGAGAGGCAATTTGAGGTATTAGTGTTGGGGTGAGGCAGGGATATTACAACCTATTCTGTGTTCTGAAACCAGTCTATTCCCTCCAACAAGAAGGGCATCAGAGGCAATTAGAGAAGGGATAATAAGAGGGATCAAGTGGTGTGACAATCAAAGCAGTAATTGGAGGTGAACATCATGGGAGATAATGGATAAAGCTCCTGAAAGAATGCCCCCACAAACATGGGAAGAACAGAGAAGGTATTACTAAAGATGAGAGAGTACGGTACTACCCGGTAAATAACAATCAACAAAGATGAAATAATGTCAGATGCAGCATGCTTTATATGCAGAGTGAAACTCCCTCTCAACTATTCCATCAAACCAAAAGAACAACTTCCATTTATATCATGCCTGTAACGTAATAATAAGTCTCAAGACGCTTCAGAGAAGGGTTATCAAAAAAAATTGACACCGAGCCATATAAGGAGATGTTAGTGCAGGTGAACAATAGCTTGTTCAAAGATATAGGTTTTAAGAAGCGTCTTAAAGGAGGAAATATAAAGGGAGAGAATTAGGGCGGGAATTCCAGAGCTTAGGACGTAGTGAACTGAAGCTAATACAGCCAATGGTGAAGCCAATTAAAATTGGGATGTTCAAAAGACCAGAATAGGCGGAGTGCAGAGGTCTAGGTGGATTAAAGGGCTGGAGGAGATTGCAGAGATAAGGAGAGGTGAGACCATGGAGGGATTTGTAAACAAGGATGAGAATTTCAAAATTGAGGCATTCCTTAACCGGGAGCCAATGTAGTTCAGCAATCACAGAGGAGATGGGCGAGTGGGTCTTGGTGCGAGTTTGGACACGTGTGGCAGAGTTTTTGATGGCCTCAAGTTTATGGAGCACAGAACTAGGGAGGCCAGCCAGGATTTTGTTGGAATAGGCAAGTCTAGATGTGAGACAGACATGGACTAGAGTTTTGGCAGCATGTAAGTTGAGGCATGCGCAGAGATGGGCGATGTTACGAAGCTGGAAATAGGCAGTCTTAGTGATAGAATGGATAGGAATTAGGAACGCTGGCCCACGACACCCTGGACTACTCTTCTATCATCCCACAACACCCCTTCCCCTTCACCCAGCACCTTCACATGCAAGTGCAAGAGATGCAACAGATGCCCTGTTAACTCCGCCTTTCCCACTGTCCAGCACCCCAAACACTCCTTCCAGGTGAAAACGCGATTTACTTGTGTTTCTTGCAATTTAGTTTTCATTATTCGCTGCTCACGATGCGGTCTCCTCTACATTGGGGAGAAAAGACGCAGATTGGGTGATCGCTTTCCCTTATACCTCCAATTAGTTCGTGGGTTGACCCCGAGCTTCAGGTCCAATTCCACTCCCACTCACGCCTCGGCCTCTTACACTGTTTCAATGAAGCTCAACGTAAGCTCCAGAAACAGCACCTCATCTTTCGATGAGACACTTTACAACCTTCTGGACTCAACATCGAGTTCAACAATTTCAGACCATAACCTCGGCTCCTATCTTTATTTCCATATATTTTTCTCTCTCTCACATGGCAGCTACCTTTCTTTCTGCCATCGCCATTTACAATTCATCCAAAGCAATATTCTGTTTCTTTATTTGTCCCATTACCATCTCGTTTTGCCATGCACCATCATCCGTTTTGTCTCTTAGGCCTAGAAATTCAGTAAGGCCCCGCCAGCTTTGCGCCCAGGTACCGCCGAAAGAGGGCTTCTGCGCCAAAAGAGGAGGCTGCGCTGATATTCAGTGCAGCGGGAATGGCGGCGGTAGCCGGTAGCGCTGCGCCAGCACCGATGACGTCATCGGTGTGCGCAGTGACGCGGTTCCGCCCCGATACCGGCACGACCCCCATATTTAGTTGCGGCCGCCTCTTCCGTGGCGGCCGCAAACAACGTTCTGCAACCGTGGCCGTAATGCAGCCTTAGTGGGGCGCTTTAAGGTGGAGGTGCGGCCGGCCGTTTTTCGGCGGCCGCCTGCCTGCACCTCCTTCCCCGGCCTCCTCCACCCACCCCTCGCGGCATTGCCGGCTGGTTTCCGGCAGCCCGGCACTTCTCCGTTGTGCCGGGCTCTTTTGCCGGCACTCGCGATCGGGGCTCCGGCTGTTGCAGGCACCTCCCCCTTAAGAGAGGGAAGAAAGCCTGCAGTACCGCAGCCTGCCGCTCCACTGCGGGTGGCGCTGTGGCAACTAGCGCGCCGATATTCAGTTGCAGCGCCCCAAGCGGGGGCGGCCACACCCTGGAACAGCGCCCGTCCTCGACTTGGGGCGCTGAAACTGAATATCGGACGGGCGCGAGTGGTTCCGCGCCCAGCGGTAAATTCTGGGCGCAAGCGAGCTGGCGGGGCTATAGCTAATTTCTAGCCCTTAATCTCTCCTGCCATCCTATCACAGACCTTCCCTTTTGTTCTTTCCTCCCCTCCCCGTTTCCATGCCCCAAACTTGCTTAAAACCCTGTTCCATCTCCAGCTTTTTCCAGTTCAGACGAAGGGTCATCGACCTGAAATGTTGATTCTGTTTCTCTCTCCACAGATGCTGCCAGACAGGCTGAGTAGTTCCAAAATTTTCTGTCTTTAATTCAGATTTCCAGCATCCATAGTTTTTTGCTTTTCAGGAAGTAGGAAGCTCAATTAGAAAGCAAATATGACACCAAGGTTGCGACCAGACATGTTCAGCCTCAGAGAGTTGCCGTGGAGCGAGATTGAATCAGTGTATAGGAAACAGAGTTTATGGTGTGAAACAAAGGCAATGTCTTCGGTCTTTCTGATATGTTTTGAAGGAAACGTTTACTCTTCCAGTGCTGGATGTCGGACAGGCATTCTGATAGTATAGAGGTGGTGGAGGGTTTGACCAATGTGGTGAAGGGGTAGAGCTGGGTATCATCAGTGTACATGTGAACACTCACGTTTCTGTTGTCGGATGATGTCACTGAGCGGAAGCATGTAGATGAGAACTAGGAGGGGACCAAGGATAAATCCTTGTGGGACAGCAGAGGTGACCATGTGTGGCTGGAAAGAGAGGCCATTGCAGGTGATTCTATGGTAATGGCTAGAAAGATAGGAATGAAACCAGGCGACTGCAGTCACATCCAGCTGGAAGACGGTGGAGAGGTCTTGGTTGTGGTCAAGAGTTTCAAAGGCTGCAGACGAAAATTGATAGAATACCTTTGTCGGAGAAAATTAGGTTGTCATTTGTGACTTTGGTAAGAGCAGTTTCATTGGCAGGGGTGGAAGTCTGACTGGAGATATTCAAACAAGGAGTTCTGAGAAAGATGGGCACGGATTTGGGAGGCGACAACACGTTCAATAATTTTGGAGATGAAAGTGAGGTATGAGATGGGGCGATAATTTGCATGAACAGAGGGGTGAATTGTTTGATTTGATGCGAGGAATGAGGACAGCATATTTTAAGCAAAGGGTGACAATATCAGTGTAGAGAGAACAGTTAACAATATCCGCGAACGTGGGAGCCAGGAAGGAAACTTGGGTTGTCAGCAATTTAGTAGATATAGGGTCGGAAGAGCAGGAGGTCGCTCTCATTGACAAGATGTGCTCGGAGAGCGCATGAGGGGAGGCAGGAGAAAAATTGGAGGAATATGCCAATTTATGCTTAGGGCAGGGGAAAACGGAGAGGAAGTAAGATTAAATGGGATTGGGGAAGCGAAGGAATTAATAGCAGAAGCAGTTGAACTGATGTCGATTTTATAAACAAAGAAGTCCATGAACTCCTCAAATTTGTTGTTGGGGTTGAGGAGGGAGGAACCAGGGGAGAAGCAGACGGTTAGTGGTGGAGATGGGAAGCCTGGTGTTATTTTTGCAATTCTGGATGATCTTAAATCGGCGATTTTAGTGATGCAGAGCAGGACCGATAGAGCTTCACATGATCGAGTCAAATCTGATGATGGATGATTAGATCAGTTTTCTGCCAAAGACGTTCAAGTCTGTCTGAAGAAAATTCTTTTCATCTCAGCCTTGAATGGCCGATCCTTTATCCTGAGCCTGTGGCCCCTGGTTCTAGACACCACAGCCAAGGGAAACATTCTCCCAGCAACCACCCTATCAAGCCCTGTAATAATTTTGTATGCTTCAATGAGATCCCCTCTCATTCTTCTGAATTCAAGAGAATACAGGCCTGATTTACTCAATCTCTTCTCATACGACAGTCCCGCCATCCCTTGAAACAATCTCGTGAAACTTCATTGTACTCCAACTATGGCAAATATATCCTTCCTTAGGTAAGGGGACCAAAATTGTACACATGACTCCAGGTGTGGTCTCACCAAGGCCCTATACAATTGGAGTAAAACTTCCTTACTACTGCACTTAGATCCTCTTGTAATGAAGGCTAGCATACAATTTGCCTTCCTAATGGCTTGCTGCACCTGCACATTAACTGTCAGTGACTCATGCACAAAGACATCCAGGTCCCTTTTAGCATCTGCACTCCCCAATCTTTCAGCATTTAGGATTTACTCTGAATTTCTGTTTTTTCTACCAAAGTGGATAACTTCACATTTATCCACATTATATTCCATCTGCAATTTTCTCGCTCACTCACTGTGCCTGTCGAGATCCCCTTGAAGCCTATTCACATCCTTTTCACAACTGACACTGCCACATACCTTTGTATCTTCAGCAAATGTGGAAATGTTACATAAAGTCCCCTCATCCAAATCATTGATTTAAATTGTGAATAGCTGGGGCCCAAGCACCAATCCTTGCCGAACCCCTCTAGTCACAGCCTGCCATCCTGAAAAAGACCCGTTTATCCTTCCTCTTTGTTTTCTGTCTGTTAACCAATTCTCAATCCATTCACGTATATCACTCCCAATTCCATTTGCCCTAATTTTGTTCACCAACCATTTGTGTGGGACCTTATCGAAGGCCTTCTGAAAATCCAAATAAACCACATCTACCGGTTCCCCTTTGTCTACTTCATTAGTTATATCCTCAAAAACACCAATAGGTTTGTTAAACAGGATTTCCCTTTCATAAATCCATGTTGATTCTGCCCAATTATAGTATTAGTTTCTAAGTAGTTCCAAGATGATTTGGATAGGTTGGGTGATTGGGCAGATGCATGGCAGATGCAGTATAATGTGGATATATGCGAGGTTGTTCCCATTGGTGGCAAAAACAGGAAGGCAGGTTATTATCTGAACGGCAATAGATTGGGAGAAGGGGAAGTGCAACGAGACATGAGTGTCCTTGTGCACCAGTCACTGAAGTAAAGCATGCAGGTGCACAGGCGGTTAAGAAGGCAAATGGTATGTTGGCCTTCGTAGCGAGAGTATTCGAGTAAAGGAACAAGGAAGTCTTGGTGCAGTTGTACAGGGCCTTGGTGAGACCACACCTTGAGTATTGTGTGCAGTTTTGGTCACCTTATCTGACGAAGGATGTTCTTGCCATGGAGGGAGTGCAGCGAAGATTCACCAGTCTGATACCTGGGATGGCAGGAATGACGTATGAAGAGAGATTGGGTCAATTGGGCTTATGTTCGCTGGAGTTTAGATGAATGAGAGGGATCTCATTGAAACTTATAAAATTCTAACAGGACTAGACAGACTAGATGCAGGAAGGATGTTCCAGATGGCGGGGGAGTCCAGAAGCAGGGGTCACAGTCTAAGGATAAGGGGTAAGCCATTTATGACAGAAATGAGGAGGAATTTCTTCACCCAGAGAGTGGTGAACCTGTGGAATTCTCTACCACAGAAGACAGTAGAGGCCAATTCATTAAATATGTTCAAGAAGGAGTTAGATATATTTCTTAAGGCTAAAGGGATCAAGGGATATGCGGAGAAGGCAGGGACAGGGTACTGAGATTGAATGATCAGCCATGATCTCATTGAATGGCAGAGCAGGCTCGAGGTGTCGAATGGCCTACTCCTGCTCCTATCTTCTATGTTTCTATGTTTCTAAGTTTCTAACTGTGTTCTTGCTAATAGATTCCAGCATTTCCCAAATTACTAATGTGAGGCAAACAGATCTGTAGTTTCCCGTTTTCACTCTCCCTCCTTTCTTAAATGGTGGGGTTACATTTGCTATCCTCCAATCTGCAGGAACCGTTCCAGAATCTATAGAAATTTGGAAGATGACAACCAATGCGTCCACTCTCCCAAAAGCCACCTCTTTCAAAACCCTAGGATGCAGATCATCTGGTCCTTGGGATTTATCGACTTTTAGTCCCATTAATTTTGCCAATGCTGTTTCTTACTAATAATAATTTCTTTAGTTCCTCAATCTCGCCACACCTTTGGGTTTCTCGTATCTCTGGGAGGTTTTTTGTGTCTTCCTCCGTGAAGACAGAAAAAATAATGTATGTATTTTCTCTGCCAATTGCTCAATCCCCATTTGAAATTCTCCAGGCTCTGACTGTAAAGCACATACATTTACCTTCATCAGTCTTTTCCTTTTCGCATACCTACAGAAGCCTTTCACAGAAATCACAGAAACCCCACAGTGCAGGTAGAGGCCATTTCGGCCCATCGAGCCTGCACCGACACATATCCCACCCTATCCCCGTAAGCCCACGTATTTAATCCCCCTAACACTAAGGGTCAATTTATCATAGCCAATCAACCTAACCCGCACATCTTTGGACTGTGGGAGGAAACCGGAGCACCCAGAGGAAACCCACGCAAACACGGGGAGAATGTGCAAACTCCACACAGACAGTCACCCGAGGCCAGATTCGAACCCAGGTCCCTGGCGCTGTGAGGCAACAGTGCTAACCACTATGCCGTTTTTATATTTTTAAGAGTTCTTGCTCATATTCCATTTTCCCTTTCTTTATCAATTTCTTGGTCCACCTTTGCTGATTTCAAGAAAGGTCCCAATCCTCAGGCTGACCGCAATTTCTGGCAACTTCATAAGCTTCCTCGTTTGAAATAATACCAGCTCTAATTTACTTTGTTAGGCATGGTTGGACCACTTTTCCTTTTGGGTTTTTATTTCCTTGTGGAATATATGTTTGTTGCAAATTATACGTTGTTTCTGTAAGGGGTTATCCTTGAGAGATTTCCCTGAGGTTTCTCTCTCCAGAGGCCTCGCTCTCTTGCACAGTAAAACCTTGAGTGGTTCGACCCACTCGCCCCTTAGATTCTATACTCTGGAATTAGGCGCAGGAACGACAATGTAGAGAAAATTCTTGTAGACCAAGTTTGATGAAACGAAATGAAATTTTATTGCATAAGGAAAAATATCAAATCAAATGCAAGCAGATAAGAGAGTACATGGGAGGGAAAGACACACAAACAAATCATAACGACACAATACTAACTGAGGCAAATACAGGCATCTTATACTCTACAAAAATCATCCTGAAATAAGGAAACACACGGAACATCGAGGGACAACAACTCATGTTAATTGTACACTTAAATCCACCCCCTTATTAAACCTAACTAGATCTGATTGTGAAGGGCCAGAAACATGCTCACCAATCCCACTAGGAAGTGCAAGGTTTTGAAATCGAGCCTGTGTTTGGTCCTTTCAGGCGTTTCGTCTCCACATGGATCGTGGAGCCCCTGCGAGCTGCGCCACACCTCTCTCCTGAGGTGGGGGTCGGGGGCAGCTGGACACCGGCGGGCCTGGATGTCGGCGGGGTCAAGGTTCATCAGCTCGACCCTGGTTAGAGGAGCCTTGGTCTGGCTCCCATCGCTTCTTCAGTTTCTTTTCTCTTCTCCCGAGCTGGGGTGGCTGGAAGGTTTCTTCTCTTGGGACCTTTATTTTTTTGTCTCTTCTCCCAAGTTGGGTCGATGGCATCTCGTTCCGGCAATGGCCCAGGGACAGTCGATGATCTCCCGATGTGCTTCCCCAGGGCGGAACGCCGGTTTCGAGACGGCCTTCTCGATGTTGGCTTTCTTCTTCCTCCTGCGAGTGCCTGCTTCTTCTTCTGCGTGTCCGGATTCAAGCTGTGTGCTTCCAGCTCTCCAAGCTTGCCCCAACTGCCGAAAAGTCTTCCAGATATACTTTCTTCCAGAAACCTCCGTCTCCCGCCCAAAATCAGGTTAGTCTTTGTTTTACTTTTGGCGGGCTGGGAGCACAGTGGGGTAGTCATTATATTTTAAAATGTCTTAAACGGCTGGTAAAGGCCCATCTCTGGTCTGGAATTACCTTCATTGTTTTTAATGTCCTGCTGATCTTGTTTTCTAGTCCTGGGTGCTGTTCTCATGAATATAAAATTGTCCCCTTTTGTCTGGGTCAACATTTTGATGGCATCTGTCTCCAGGCCGATCTCGACTAGATCTGCATCTAATCCATATGCATACCTGTGGGTCTGGTTTCGTTCTCTCAGAAACGGCTTCCAGAACTTGCTATAGGTTGAATCCACAAAGCTGTCTGCTGTTGTGCAGGAACCATTTAAAAAAGTGTCCCAATAAGCAGGTCACATGGTATGGTGGCCATTTTGGATGCCACTTTTTCTGGGCTTCTTTTAAAACAGTCTTTAAAATCATGGCCTCTTCTGCCATTTGACCCTTATAAGTATAAAGTCCAATTTTGCGAATCCTACATTTCCTTGAATGTTAGCCATTGTAAGTCCACCTTCATACCTTTTAGTGTAGTCTCCCAGTCTACCATGGCCAACTTATCCCTCACACCCATGTAGTTTGCTGTGTTTAGACTGAAGACATTAGTTTTGGATTGGACTACATCACACTCAAACTTAATGTAAAAATCCATCATATTATGATCGCTTGTCCCTAAAGGCACCTTTACCACAAAATTATTGGTTAGTCCTTTCTATTCAGTGCTGGGATCACTGTTCTTCACAATTTACATTATGATTTAGAATTCGGAATCAAAAAGACAATTTCTAAATTTGCGGATGCTACCAAATTGGGAGGACAGTCAATACTGAGAACGACTGCAACAAATTAGAAGAGGCCAGAAATAAAGTATTTAGTTATAATCTCAAATATTTCCTTTTTCCCCATTATATATTCTCCCGTCTCTGACTGTAAACTAACTACATTTACCATCACCAGCCTTTAACATTTCAAATACCTATAGAAGTTTTACAATCCGTTTTAGAATGGAGCCTGTGCCCTTCCTTCTCTGTGCAGGGCTCAGTACCATAAAGAATAAGAACAACTTAAATACCACAGACCAGAAATGGAGCCTGGGCCCTCCCTGTTCTGTGTGCGGGGCTCAGTACCTCAGCGACTGTAAATAACTGACTTATCACAGGCCGTGAATGGAGCCTGGAAATCTCCTTCTCTGGGTGGGGCTCAGTACCTCACCGAATGTGAACAACTAACACACCACAGGCGGGCATTGAACTTGGGACCTTCCTGCTTTGTGCGTGGGGCTCAGTACCTCACCGACTGTGAACAACTAACAGATCACAGGCGAGGAATGGAGACTCGGCCCTTCCTGCTCCGTGTGTGGGGCTCAGTACTTCGCCGACTTTGAACAACTGACATACCACAGACCGGGAATGGAACCTGGGCCCTTCCTTCTCCATCTATGGGGCTCAGTATCACACCAAATGAGAACAACTAACATGCTACAGGCCGAGAATGGAGCCTGGGCCCAACCTTCTCTGTGTTGGGTTCAGTACCTCAAAGAATGAGGACAACGTAAATACCACAGGCCTGAAATGGAGCCTGGGCCCTCCCTGCTCTGTGTGTGGGACTCCGTACCTCACCGGCTGTAAACAATTTATATACCACAGGCTGTGAATTGATCCTGGGCCCTTCCTTCTATGTGTGGGTCTCGGTACCTCACTGACTGTGAACAACTAACATACCACAGGCCGAAAATGGTGCCTGAGGCCTTCCTCCTCCATGTGTGGGGTTCGGTGTGACTCCGAATGAGAACAACTAACATAGCACAGGCCTGGAATGGAGTCTGGGACCGTCCTTATTTTCTAGGGCTCAGTACCCCACCGAATAAGAACCAAAGATATACCACAGACAGTGAATGGATCCTCGGCTCTCCCTTCTCAGTGTGTGGGGCTCAGTACCTCAATGACTGTGAAAAACTAACATTCCATAAGCTCTTAATGAAGCCAGCGGCCTTGAATAAAGCCTGGGCCCTTCCTTCTCAATGTAGGGCTCAGTGCCACACCGAATGAGAGCAACTAATTGACCACAGGCTGGGAATAGAGCCTCGGCCCTTCCTTCACTGTGTGATTCAACACCTCACCGAATGAGAACAAACTAACACCACAGGCCATAAATGGAGCCTGGGCCCTTCCTTCAATGTGTGGGGCTCTGTATCTCACAGATGGACAACAACTAACACCAAAAGCGTAAATGGAGCCTGGGCCCTCCTTCTCATTGTGGGGCTCAGTGCCACACCAATTGAGAACAAGTAATAGAGCACAGGCCGGGAATAGAGCCTGGGGTCTTACTTCTCTGTGTGGGGTCCAGTACCACATCTACTGAGAACAACTAAAAACATAACCGTTAATGGAGCTTGGGCTCTTCATGCTCAGCGTGGGAAACAGTGCCACAACGAATGAGAACACCTGAAATACCACAGGCCGGGAATAGAGCCTGGGCCCTTCCTCCTCTATGTGTGGCAATCAGCACCTCACCCAATGCGATCACCTGACATACCACAGACCAGCAATAGAGCCTGCGCCCTTCTTGGTCTGTGTGGAGCTCAGAGCTGGGAATTGCTTGTGAAATCAGCCTAAAAATTCAAAGTACAAACCGCCCAACATTGGGCTCGAACCCACGATGCTTAAATTAGAAATTAATTCTCGAGTGGATTAGCTAGCCGAGTCTACCTCAACAGCTCCTCTCTGTCTGCTTAATTACTTACGAGACAGTAGAAATGAACATGGGAGATTTACCAGAATGGCATCAGGGAAGAGGAACTGATATTCCACATGCCATGAATGGAGCCTGGCCAATCCTGTTCTGTGAGTGGTGCTCAGTACCTCACAGAATGAGAACAACAGATATACCAGAGGCCGGGATTGGAGCCAGGCCGATTCCTGCTCTTGTGTGGGACTCAGTACCTCACAGAATGAGAACAACAGATATACCAGAGGCCAGGATTGGAGCCAGGCCGATTCCTGCTCTTGTGTGGGACTCAGTACCTCACCGAATGAGAACAACTGATATACCAGAGGCCGGGATTGGAGCCAGGCCGATTCCTGCTCTTGTGTGGGACTCAGTACCTCACCGAATGAGAACAACTGATATACCAGAGGCCGGGATTGGAGCCAGGCCGATTCCTGCTCTTGTGTGGGACTCAGTTCCTCACTGAATGAGAACAACAGATATACCAGAGGCCGGGATTGGAGCCAGGCCGATTCCTGCTCTTATGTGGGACTCAGTACCTCACCGAATGAGAACAACTGATATACCAGAGGCCGGGATTGGAGCCAGGCCGATTCCTGCTCTTGTGTGGGATTCAGTACCTCACCGAATGAGAACAACTGATATACCAGAAGCCGGGATTGGAGCCAGGCCGATTCCTGCTCTTGTGTGGGACTCAGTACCTCACCGAATGAGAACAACAGATATACCAGAGGCCGGGATTGGAGCTGTTGTGCATGTACCTTTAAGGGAACAACTGGTCTTAGACTGCAGTACCGGCAGTGACCACCCCTGTATAAAAGGCCCTAGCAGGCTTCTGTAGTTTCAGTTTCAAGCTGCCTCTTGTTCAGTAAAGTACCTGTTAAACTGTTCTCCCGAAGTCCGTGTATTATTGACTTTACAGGAGCCAGGTTCATTCCTGCTCTGTGAGTGGTGCTCAGTATCACACCGGGTGAGATCAGGGAAAACACCACAGGAGAGGGAAATTATCCTGGGCCCTTCCTTCTTTGTGTGTCGGTTTAGTTCCTCACCAAATGAGAATAACTGACACAACACAGGCTGAGAATGGAGCCTGGGCTCATCCTGCTCTGTGTGTGGTGCTCAGTATCACACCAGGTGAGATCAGGGAAAACACCACAGGACACGGATTGATCCTGGGCCCGTCCTGCTCTGTGTGCGAACAATTGACTGACATTCCACGGGAGAAGGAATGCTCCTGTGCCTTTCCTGCACTGTGTGGAGCTCAGTACCTCACCGAATGATAATAACAGACATACCACAGGTCGCTAATGGAGCCTGGTCCATTCCTACTAAGTGTGTGGGTCTCACGGCCACACCGAATGAGAATAACAGACATAACACAGTTCGGGAATGGACCCTGGGGCCACCCATCTCTCTGTGTGGTGCTCAGTACCTCACCGAATGAGAATTACTGACAAACCACAGGTCAGTAATCGAGCCTGGGCCCTTCCTTCTCATTGGGTGGGGCACCGTACCTCACCGAATGAGAACAACTGAAATACCACGGAACGCGACTGAAGACTTGGCCCTTCCTGCTCTGGGTGTGGGCGTCTGTTGCTCACCAAATGAGATTAGCTGACACAGCACAGGCTGGCAATGGAGTCTAGGCCCATCCTGCTCTTTGTGTGGTGCTCAGAATCACAACTTGTGAGATCAGGAAACACACCACAGGACAGGGAATGATACTGGGTCCATCCTGCACTGTGTGGAGCTCAGTACCTCACTGAATGAGAATAACTGACATAACGCAGGCCGGAAATGATGCCTGCGCCCTTCCTTCTCTCTGGGTGGGGTTCTGTAACTCAACGAATGAAAACAACTGACATATCACTGGCGGGAATGGTGCCTGGGCCCTTGCTTCTCTCTTTGTGGGCACCAGTACCGCACAGGATGAGAACAACTGAGACACCACAGGCCGGGAATGGAGCCGGGGCTCTTCCTGCTCTATGTGGGGCTCTTTCCCTCACTGAATGAGAACAACTAATATATGACAGGCCGAGAATGGCGCCTTGGCACATCCTGATCTACGTTGGGCTCAGTCCCTCATTAATGAGAATAACTAACATATCACTGGCCGGGAATGGAGCCTGGGCCCATCCTGCATTGTGTGTGGCTCAGTCCCTCGCCGGTTGTTATCAACTAACACACCACAGGATGCGGAATGATCGTGGGCCCATCATTCTCTGTGTGGGTCTCAATACCAAACCGGTTGATATCAGCTGACATACAGTCCGGGAATGGAGCCTGGGCTTTTCATTCACTCTGGGTGGGGAACAAATACCTCAGCGAATGAGAATAACAGACATACCACAGGCCGGGAATGGAGCCTGGGCTTTTCATTCACTCTGGGTGGGGAACAAGTACCTCAGCGAATGAGAATAACAGACATACCACAGGCCGGGAATGGAGCCTGGGTCTTTCCTTCACCCTGGGTGGGGCACAAGTACCTCTCCGAATAACAGACATACCACAGGCTGGGATTGGAGCCTTGGACCTTTCTGGTCTGTATGGGGCTCAGCACTCTCTGGATGAGAAAAATTAACACACCACAGGCCAGGAATGGTGCCTGGGCACATCCTTCGCTGTGTGTGGTGCTCAGTACCACACTGGGTGAGAAATGCTAACACACCACAGGCTGGGGAATGTTTCTGGTCCCATCCTGCTGTGTATGGTGCTCAGTACCACACTGGGTGAGAAATGCTAACACACCACAGGCTGGGGAATGTTTCTGCTCCCATCCTGCTGTGTGTGGGGCTCAGTACCACACCGGGTGAGAAAAGCTAACACACCACAGGCTGGGGAATGTTTCTGGTCCCATCCTGCTGTGTGTGGGGCTCAGTACCACACTGGGTGAGAAATGCTAACACACCACATGTGATGAAATATTCCATTCATCACTGCCTGTGACTGTGGTCGGTTTCAGTGTCATTTCCCTTCCCCCAGTCCTCATTGTATTGTTTATTGGAATGTGCTGGAATGTGCTGTGTGTAGGGCTCCGCCCATGCCTGGCCCCTTTTGTAAGCTAGCTCAGTCTGGCCTCAGTCTCCAGAAGGAAGATACCTCTCTCTCTTACGTGTTACTTTCTAAGTTAATAAAAGCCTTGTTTTGTTTCGCTAACATCGAGCCTCGGAATTATTGAGGCACATCAATTTTATTAACTTATTTTTCAACACTATGGATCAACTCCTGAAACCCGAACGTTTGGATTTGGATCAACATGCTCCGGACGCATCAGCACACTTCAGACACTGGTTCGA
Organism: Somniosus microcephalus; assembly: GCF_052327205.1. Lineage (NCBI taxonomy): Eukaryota > Metazoa > Chordata > Chondrichthyes > Squaliformes > Somniosidae > Somniosus > Somniosus microcephalus. Next base: position 41,691,966 of record NW_028225181.1, on the reverse strand, counting down.
GTGTATGGAATTCTTCCTGGACAATTCCGCAGCCGTCAAAGACGCTACGGATGCTGCGAGGATGAGACTCAGAATTCTGCGGAATTGGGTAAGCCACCGGGTTTACCCCCTCATCCAAGACGCCGATACGTACCTGGCCGCCTGCGACATCTTAAAGGCGCATTACCAGCAGCCTACGAATGAGGTGTATGCTAGGCATCTGCTCGCTACTCGCGCACAGCGACCTGGGAAATCGGTGGAGGAGTTCCCAAGCACCCTGAAAATGCTTGGCAAAGACTGCAAGTGCCGAGATGTAAAAGCCGCAGTGTACACTGACGAGCTTGTTCGCGATGCCTTTATCACAGGCCTCAGCTCCACTTACATCCGGCAAAGACTACTGGAAAAAATGGGGTTGGACCTGAAACAGGCTGCGGACACCGCGCGATCCCTGGATGTGGCCCAGAGAAACTCGGACACCTACTCTTCAGCCCACACCATCCACGCCACCATGTGTGCACCGAGGGCGCCGCCATCTTGGAAGGCATCTTCCCCGCCCGGCAGCCCAACACCGGCGGGGCCCCGCTCTCCCCCCAGAAGCCCTATGACAGCCGCGACGCGTCAGGGACCCAACTGCTACTTCTGCGGGCAGCCAAAACACACCAGAAACCTGTGCCCGGTGAAAGGCACCACCTGCTTTAAGTGCGGTAAGAAGGGGCACTTTGGGAATGTGTGCAGAGGGAACCCCGCTGGAGAACCAACCGCTGGAAAACCCGCCACCGCCACGTGTGCGCAGTGGGAGCGGCCATCTTGGACGCCATCTTGCCCGACCTCGTGGGGTCCGCCATCTTATGAGCAGACAGCGTGGACGCCATCTTGTATCGATCAGGGCCCTACAGTGGCATCGGTCACAGTGGACCAGACCAGGCCACACCCGCTATCCAAATCAATGGTGGGCATCGACGTAAACGGGTGCCGGGTTAAATGTTTAATTGACAGTGGAAGCATGGAGAGTTTTATCCACCCTGAACTGGCACAACAACTCTCCCTAAAGGTGGTCCCTGCTCAGGGTACCATCTCTATGGATGATAAAACCCAGACATCGACCATTCTGGGTTACTGCACGGTACAATTGGGCGTTAACGGAACTGTATACGATAATTTTAAAGTATTAATCATGAAGAACCTATGTGCGAGCGTGATCTTGGGCCTGGATTTCCAGTGCAACCACCAAAGCATCACGCTCAAGTACGGTGGGTCCCAGCCACCCCTCACAGTGTGCGGTCTGGCTACCCTGAAGGTAAAGCCGCCTTCGCTATTCGCGAACCTTACCCCTAACTGCCGGCCAATAGCGACCAAAAGCAGGAGGTACAGCTGGGAGTTCAGGCGGTTTATCGCGACCGAGGTAGACAGGCTCCTGGAAGAGCGCATTATTGAATGCAGCAACAGCCTGTGGCGCGCCCAAGTGGTAGTGGTAAGGGGTAGCGAGAAGAAACGGATGGTGATCGACTATAGTCAAACGATCAACAGGTATACCCAACTAGACGCCTACCCGCTACCCCGCATATCAGAAATGGTGAACCAAATCGCCCAATACCGGGTGTTCTCCACCATCGACCTCAAGTCAGCGTACCACCAGCTCCCTATCAGACCAGAGGACCGCCCGTACACCACCTTCGAGGCGAACGGACGCCTCTACCAATTCCTCAGAGTCCCCTTTGGGGTGACGAATGGGGTCTCGGTCTTTCAGAGGGAGATGGACCGCATTGTCGATGACCACCACTTGCAGGCAACCTTCCCCTACCTCGACAACGTCACCATCTGCGGCCACAATCAGCAGGATCATGACTCGAACCTCGAGAGGTTCCTGGAAAACGCACAAAAACTCAACCTCACCTACAATGAGGACAAGTGCGTTTGCAACACCACGCGCCTCTGCATACTAGGCAGCGTGGTGGAGAATGGGGAAATTGGACCAGGCCCCGACCGATTGCGCCCCCTAAGGGAGCTGCCCTGCCCAACACTCCCAAAGCCCTGAAAAGGTGCCTGGGGTTATTTTCTTATTATTCCCAATGGGTCCCCAACTACTCCGACAAAGCCCGCCCCCTCTTGAAAGCATCCTCTTTTCCGCTCCCTGCTGAGGCCCACGCCGCCTTCAAAAGCATTAAGCAGGATATTGAGCGGGCCACGCTACAGGCAGTGGACGAGAACACTCCATTTCAAGTGGAAAGTGATGCGTCTGACTTCGCCTTGGTGGCCACCCTCAACCAGGTGGGGCGGCCCGTAGCTTTCTTATCAAGGACCCTCCAAGGGCCCGAGATCAGACACTCCTCCGTGGAAAAGGAGGCCCAAGCCATCGTGGAGGAAGTGCGCCACTGGCGCCACTACCTAGCCAGCAAATGCTTCACCCTACTTACCGACCAGCGGTCGGTAGCCTTTATGTTCAATAATAAACAGAGGGGGAAGATTAAAAATGATAAGATTCTTAGGTGGCGGATCGAGCTCTCCACCTTCGAGTATGACATCATTTACCGGCCAGGGGCCCTTACCGATTCCCCTGACGCCCTCTCACGAGGGATGTGTGCCAGCGCCACCGGGGATCGGCTACAGACCCTCCACAACGACATCTGCCACCCAGGGGTCACGCGGCTGTTCCACTTCATAAAGTCCCGTAACTTACCCTACTCGATTGAGGAAGTTCGGTCTCTGACCAGGAACTGCCGCACTTGCTCTGAGTGCAAGCCTCGGTTCTACCGTCCAGATAGAGCTCACTTAATCAAAGCTACACGGCCCTTTGAGCGGCTCAGCTTAGATTTCAAGGGCCCCCTCCCGTCCGTCGACCGCAATGTTTACTTCCTGAGCATTGTGGACGAATACTCCCTGTTCCCATTCGCCTTCCCCTGCCCAGATATGACCAGCGCCACGGTCATTAAATGCCTCAACAGCCTGTTCTGCCAGTTCGGTATGCCGAGCTACATCCATACGGATAGGGGGGCGTCCTTCATGAGTGAAGAGCTACGCCAGTACATGCTGTCCAAGGGGATCGCCACGAGCCGTACCACCAGCTACAACCCCCGGGGTAACGGCCAAGTGGAGCGAGAGAACGGGACAGTATGGAAAGCAGTCACTCTAGCTCTAAGGACCAAGGGCCTCCCTATCTCCCGCTGGCAGGAAGTCCTCTCGGATGTGCTCCATTCGATACGGTCGCTATTGTGTACGGCCACTAATGCCACGCCTCATGAACGAATGTTTGTCTTTCCCCGGAAATCCACCTCAGGCGTATCCATGCCGTCATGGCTCTCCACCCCAGGTCCGGTACTCGTGCGAAGGCATGTGAGGGGCCACAAGACTGACCCTCTCGTGGAGCCAGTACACCTACTCCATGCCAACCCCCAATACGCATATGTCCGGCACGCCGACGGAAGGGAGGACACCATGTCCATAAAAGACGTCGCCCCAGCCGGCATCGACAACAACCATGGCAATAGCAGCAACAACGATCACAGCAACTCTTACCCACCCACTACGCTTTCATCACCCCCGGAAGAACATCGACCAACGGCACCCCCACCAACTACCCCTTCAACAACCCTGGGGACACCCCCGGCAGAGACCCAGGAGAACACTGGGGACACCCAGCCGACACCCGCGGCACCACAACAGCCACGTCGGTCGCAGAGGACTATCAAACCCCCGAACAGACTAAATCTATAGAAGGGGTGAATGTGATGAAATATTCCATTCATCACTGCCTGTGACTCTGGTCGGTTTCAGTGTCATTTCCCTTCCCCCAGTCCTCATTGTATTGTTTATTGGAATGTGCTGGAATGTGCTGTTTGTAGGGCTCCGCCCATACCTGGCCCCTTTTGTAAGCTAGCTCAGTCTGGCCTCAGTCTCCAGAAGGAAGATACCTCTCTCTCTTACATGTTACTTTCTAAGTTAATAAAAGCCTTATTTTGTTTCGCTAACATCGAGTCTCGGAATTATTGAGGCACATCAATTTTATTAACTTATTTTTCAACACTATGGATCAACTCCTGAAACCCGAACGTTTGGATTTGGATCAACATGCTCCAGACGCATCAGCACGCTTCGGACACTGGATTGAGTGTATGGAATTCTTCCTGGACAATTCCACAGCCGTCAAAGACGCTACGGACGCTGCGAGGATGAGACTCGGAATTATGCGGAATTGGGTAAGCCACCGGGTTTACCCTCTCATCCAAGACGCCGATACGTACCTGGCCGCCTGCGACATCTTAAAGGCGCATTACCAGCAGCCTACGAATGAGGTGTATGCTGGGCATCTGCTCGCTATTCGCGCACAGTGACCTGGGGAATCGGTGGAGGAGTTCCTAAGCACCCTGAAAATGCTTGGCAAAGACTGCAAGTGCCGAGATGTAAAAGCCGCAGTGAACACTGACGAGCTTGTTCGCGATGCCTTTATCACAGGCCTCAGCTCCACTTACATCCGGCAAAGACTGCTGGAAAAAACGGGGTTGGACCTGAAACAGGCTGCGGACACCGCGCGATCCCTGGATGTGGCCCAGAGAAACTTGGACGCCTACTCTTCAGCCCGCACCGTCCACGCCACCACGTGTGCACCGAGGGCGCCGCCATCTTGGAAGGCATCTTCCCCGCCCGGCAGCCCAACACCGGCGGGGCCCAGCTCTCCCCCCAGAAGCCCAACGACAGCCGCGACATGTCAGGGACCCAACTGCTACTTCTGCGGGCACCAGAAACCTGTGCCCGGCGAAAGGCACCACCTGCTTTAAGTGCGGTAAGAAGGGGCACTTCGGGAAGGTGTGCAGAGGCAACCCCGCCGGAAAACCAACCACCGGAAAACCCGCCACCGCCCCGTGTGCGCAGTGGGAGCGGCCATCTTGGACGCCATCTTGCCCGACCTCGTGGGGTCCGCCATCTTATGAGCAGACAGCGTGGACGCCATCTTGTATCGATCAGGGCCCTACAGTGGCATCGGTCACAGTGGACCAGACCAGGCCGTACCCGCTATCCAAATCAATGGTGGACATCGAGGTAAACGGGTGCCGGGTTAAATGTTTAATTGACAGTGGTAGCACGGAGAGTTTTATCCACCCTGAACTGGCACAACAACTCTCCCTAATGGTGGTCCCTGCTCAGGGTACCATCTCTATGGCTGATAAAACCGAGACATCGACCATTCTGGGTTACTGCACGGTACAATTGGGCGTTAACGGAACTGTATACGATAATTTTAAAGTATTAATCATGAAGAACCTATGTGCGAGCGTGATCTTGGGCCTGGATTTCCAGTGCAACCACCAAAGCATCACGCTCAAGTACGGTGGGTCCCAGCCGCCCCTCACAGTGTGCGGTCTGGCTACCCTGAAGGTAAAGCTGCCTTCGCTATTCGCGAACCTTACCCCTAACTGCCGGCCAACAGCGACCAAAAGCAGGAGGTACAGCTGGGAGGACAGGCGATTTATCGCGACCGAGGTAGACAGGCTCCTGAAAGAGCGCATTATTGAACGCAGCAACAGCCTGTGGCGCGTCCAAGTGGTAGTGGTGAGGGGTAGCGAGAAGAAACGGATGGTGATCGACTATAGTCAAACGATCAACAGGTATACCCAACGAGACGCCTACCCGCTACCCCGCATATCAGAAATGGTGAACCAAATCGCCCAATACCGGGTGTTCCCCACCATCGACCTCAAGTCAGCGTACCACCAGCTCCCTATCAGACCAGAGGACCGCCCGTACACCGCCTTCGAGGCGAACGGACGCCTCTACCAATTCCTCAGAGTCCCCTTTGGGGTGACGAATGGGGTCTCGGTCTTTCAGAGGGAGATGGACCGCATGGTCGATGACCACCACTTGCAGGCAACCTTCCCCTACCTCGACAACGTCACCATCTGCGGCCACAATCAGTAGGATCACGACTCGAACCTCGAGAGTTTCCTGGAAACCGCACAAAAACTCAACCTCACCTACAACGAGGACAAGTGCGTTTACAACACCACGCGCCTCTGCATACTAGGCAGCGTGGTGGAGAATGGGGAAATCGGACCAGACCCCGACAGATTGTGCCCCCTACGGGAGCTGCCCCTGCCCAATACTCCCAAAGCCCTGAAAAGGTGCCTGGGGTTATTTTCTTATTATTCCCAATGGGTCCCCAACTACTCCGACAAAGCCCGCCCCCTCTTGAAAGCATCCTCTTTTCTGCTCCCTGCTGAGGCCCATGCCGCCTTCAAAAGCATTAAGCAGGATATTGAGCGGGCCACGCTACAGGCAGTGGACGAGAACACTCCATTTCAAGTGGAAAGTGATGCGTCTGACTTCGCCTTGGCGGCCACCCTCAACCAGATGGGGCGGCCCGTAGCTTTCTTCTCAGGGACCCTCCAAGGGCCCGAGATCAGACACTCCTCCGTGGAAAAGGAGGCCCAAGCCATCGTGGAGGCAGTGCGCCACTGGCGCCACTACCTAGCCAGCAAACGCTTCACCCTACTTACCGACCAGCGGTCGGTAGCGTTTATGTTCAATAATAAACAGAGGGGTAAGATTAAAAATGATAAGATTCTTAGGTGGCGGATCGAGCTCTCCACCTTCGAGTACGACATCATTTACTGGCCAGGGGCCCTTAACGAATCCCCTGACGCCCTCTCACAAGGGATGTGTGCCAGCGCCACCGGGGATCGGCTACAGACCCTCCAAAACGACATCTGCCACCCAGGGGTCACGCGGCTGTTCCACTTCATAATGTCCCGTAACTTACCCTACTCGATTGAGGAAGTTCGGTCTCTGACCAGGAACTGCCGCACTTGCTCTGAGTGCAAGCCTCGGTTCTACCGCCCAGATAGAGCCCACTTAATCAAAGCTACACGGCCCTTTGAGCGGCTCAGCTTAGATTTCAAGGGCCCCCTCCCGTCCGTCGACCGCAATGTTTACTTCCTGAACATTGTGGACGAATACTCCCGGTTCCCATTCACCTTCCCCTGCCCAGACATGACCAGCGCCACGGTCATTAAGTGCCTCAACAGCCTGTTCTGCCAGTTCGGTATGCCGAGCTACATCCATACGGATAGGGGGTCGTCCTTCATGAGTGAAGAGCTACGCCAGTACATGCTGTCCAAGGGGATCGCCACGAGCCGTACCACCAGCTACAACCCCCGGGGTAACGGCCAAGTGGAGCGAGAGAACGGGACAGTATGGAAAGCAGTCACTCTAGCTCTAAGGACCAAGGGCCTCCCTATCTCCCGCTGGCAGGAAGTCCTCTCGGATGTGCTCCATTCAATACGGTCGCTATTGTGTACGGCCACTAATGCCACGCCTCATGAATGAATGTTTGTCTTTCCCCGGAAATCCACCTCAGGCATATCCATGCCGTCATGGCTCTCCACCCCAGGTCCGGTACTCGTGCGAAGGCATGTGAGGGGCCACAAGACGGACCCTCTCGTGGAGCCAGTACACCTACTCCACGCCAACCCCCAATACGCATATGTCCGGCACGCCGACGGAAGGGAGGACACCGTGTCCATAAAAGACGTCGCCCCAGCTGGCATCGACAACAACCATGGCAATAGCAGCAACAACGATCACAGCAACTCTTACGCACCCACTACTCTTTCATCACCCCCGGAAGAACATCGACCAACGGCACCCCCACCAACTACCCCTTCAACAACCCTGGCGGCAGCCCCGGCAGAGACCCAGGAGACTACCGGGGACACCCAGCCGACACCCGTGGCACCACAACAGCCACGTCGGTCGCAGAGGACTATCAAACCCCCGAACAGACTAAATCTATAGAAGGGGTGAATGTGATGAAATATTCCATTCATCACTGCCTGTGACTGTGGTCGGTTTCAGTGTCATTTCCCTTCCCCCACTCCTCATTGTATTGTTTATTGGAATGTGCTGGAATGTGCTTTGTGTAGGGCTCCGCCCATACCTGGCCCCTTTTGTAAGCTAGCTCAGTCTGGCCTCAGTCTCCAGAAGGAAGATACCTCTCTCTCTTACGTGTTACTTTCTAAGTTAATAAAAGCCTTGTTTTGTATCGCTAACATCGAGCCTCGGAATTATTGAGGCACATCACCACAGGCTGGGGAGTGTTTCTGGTCCCATCCTGCTGTGTGTGGTGCTCAGTACTACACTGGGTGAGAAAAGCTAACACACCACAGGCTGGGGAATGTTTCTGGTCCCATCCTGCTGTGTGTGGGGCTCAGTACCACACTGGGTGAGAAAAGATAACACACCACAGGCTGGGGAATGTTTCTGCTCCCATCCTGCTGTGTGTGCTGCTCAGTACCACACCGGGTGAGAAAAGCTAACACACCACAGGCTGGGGAATGTTTCTGGTCCCATCCTGCTGTGTGTGTGGGGCTCAGTACCACACTGGGTGAGAAAAGGCAACACACCACAGGCTGGGGAATGTTTCTGGTCCCATCCTGCTGTGTGTGGTGCTCAGTACCACACCGGGTGAGAAAAGCTAACACACCACAGGTGGTGCCATGATCCTGAGGCCATCTTGCTATGTGTTGTGGATTCAGTACTACACAGGCCGGGGAATGATCCTGGGCCTATCCTGCTCATTTTGTGGGGCAACTGACTCAGCACAGGCCAGAAATGGAGCATGAGGTCTTCCTGCTCTGTGTGTGACTCGACACCACACGGGGGAGATCAGCTAACATAGTACAGGCCGGGATAGATTCTGTGTCTTTCCTGTTTTGTGGGGTTGAGCACTGCTCCGCTTCAGATCAGTTAACAGAGCCTGGGCACTTCCTGCTCTGTGTGTGTGCCTCAGTTGCTCACCAAATGAGAAAAACTAACATACCACAGGCCTGGAATGGAGCCAGGCCCATTCCTGCGCTGTGTGTGGGGCTCAGTACCTCACCAAATTACCACAGGCCAGGACGGGAGCTTGGGACCTTCGTCCTCTGTGTGTGGGGCTCAGTATCACACCGGGTCTGATCAGCTAACATACCAGAGGACGGGGAATGATCCTGCGACCTTCCTGCACTGTGGGGAGCACTGTAACTACCCAAATGAGAACAACAGACATATCACAGACCGGGATTGGAGACTGGGATCACCCTTCTGCCTGGGTGGGGTGCAGTACCGCACCCACTGAGAATAACTGACATAGCACACGCCTGGGAATGATCCTGGGCCCATCCTGCTCTGTGTGGGGCTCAGGAGCAGGCCAGGTGAGTTCAGGAAACACATCACAGTCCCGGGAATGATTCTGGTTCTATCCTGCTCTGTGTGGTGCTCAGTTCCACACTGGGGCTATCAGGTAACACGCTGTGGAATGATCCTGGGCTCAGTAACCCACGGAATTTGAACAATTAACATACCACAAGCCGGGAGCGGAGCCTGGGCTAATCTTTCTCTGTGTCTGTGGCTCATTACCTCATAAAATAAGAATAACTGACACACCAGTGGCCGGGACTGGAGCCTGGGCCCTTCCTGCTCTAGTTGTGGGGCTGTGTTACTCAACAATTGAGATAAACTGACACACCAGAGGCCGGGACTGGAGCCTGGGCCCTTCCTGCTCTGTTTGTGAGATTCATTACCTCACCCGGTATGATCAGGAAAAACACCACAGGACAGGGAATGATCCTGGCCCCTTCCTGCACTTTGTGGAGCTCAGTACCTCACTGAATGAGAATAACAGACATAACACAGGCCGGGAATGCAGCCTGGGCCCTCCATTCTCTCTCTGTGGAGCTCAGTACCCCACCATTTGAGAACAATTGACATACCACAGGCCGGGAATGGAGCCTGGGCCCTTCGTGCTCAGTGTATGGGGCTCAGTATCTCACCGAATGAGAACAGCTGGAATACCACAGACCGGGACTGGAGCCTGGGTCCTTCGTGCTCAGTGTGTGGGGCTCTGTTCCTCACCAAATGAGGTGAACTGGCACACCACAGGCTGAGAATGTATCCTGGGCCTTTCCTACTCTGTGTGCGTTACTCAGTACCTCGAGGAATGTGAACAAATAAAATGCCACGAGCCGGGAATGGAACCTGTGCCAAACTTTTCACTGTGTGGGGCTCAGTACCTCACCAAATGAGAATAGCTGACTCACTACAGGCCAGGAATAGAGCCTGGGCCCATCATACACTCTGTGGAAATCAGTATCTCCTGGAATGAGAACAACTGACATATCACAGGCCGAGATTGGAGCCTGGGGCCTCCCTTGCCACTGGGTGGGGCTCACTAACTCACCAAATGAGAATAACAGGCATACCACAGGCCGGGAATGGAGCCTGGGGACTTCCTTCTCTCCGGTTGAGGCTCAGTACCTCGCCGAATGAGAATAACCGATATTCCACAGGTCAGTAATGGAGCCTTGTCCCTTCCTACCCTATGTGCGGGGCACAGTACCTCACCGAATGAGAACAACTAAAATACCACAGGACAGAATTTGGGCCTAGTCCCTTCCTGCTCTGTGTGTGGCTCAGTTCCTCACCAAATGCGATTAACTGGCACAACACAGGCTGGGAATGGAGCCTGGGCCCTTCCTGCTTTGTGTGGGGCAGTGTTCCTCAGCAAATTACATTAACTGACACACCACAGGCCGGGAATGGAGCCTGGGCCCTTCCTGCTTTGTGTGAGACTCAGTACCTCATCAGGTGACATCAGGAAAAACACCACAGGACAGGGAATGATCCTGGCCCATTCCTGCATTGTGTGGAGCTCAGTACCTCACTGAATGAGAATAGCCGACATAACACAGGCCGGGAATGGAGCCTGGACCCTTCCTACTCTGTGTGTTGTGCTCAGTCCCCACCGAATGAGAATACAAGACATACCAGATCGGGAATGGATCCAGGGCCCATCCTTCTCACTGGGTCGGGGTCAGCATCTCACCGAATAAGAACCACTGACAAACCACAGGATGGAATGGAGACTTGGCCCCTCCTGCTCTGTGTGTGGGGCTCTGTTCCTCACCAAATGAGATTGACTGGCACACCATAAGCCGGGAATGGAAACTGGGCCCGTCCTGTTCATTGTGTGGTGCTCAGCATCACAACAGGTGAGATCAGGAAAAGCACCGCTGGACAGGGATTGATCCTAGGCCCTTGCTGCTCTGTGTGGAGCTCAGTATCTCATCGAATGAGAAAAAACAGACATAACACAGGCCGTGAATAAAGCCTGGACCCTTCCTTCTCTCTGGGTGCGGTACAGTACCACACTGCATGAGAACAACTGACATACCGGCGGCCAGGAATAGTGCCTGGGCCCTTGCATTTCTCTTTGCGGGCATCAGTACCTCACCAAATGAGAACAACTGACATACCACAGGCCGGGTATGGAGCCTTGGCATTTCCTGCACTGCGTGGGGCTAAGCCCCTCACTGAATGAGAACAACTAACACACCATAGGCCGTGGAAGGATCCTGTGATCAACGTGCTCAGTGTGGGGTTCAGTATCACACCCGGTGATATCTGCTAACACACCACAGGCCGTGGAAGGATCCTGTGATCAACGTGCTCAGTGTGGGGTTCAGTATCACACCCGGTGATATCTACTAACACACCACAGGCCGTGGAAGGATCCTGTGATCAACGTGCTCAGTGTGGGGTTCAGTATCACACCCGGTGATATCTGCTAACACACCACAGGCCGTGGAAGGATCCTGTGATCAACGTGCTCAGTGTGGGGTTCAGTATCACACCCGGTGATATCTACTAACACACCACAGGCCGTGGAAGGATCCTGTGATCAACGTGCTCAGTGTGGGGTTCAGTATCACACCCGGTGATATCTGCTAACACACCACAGGCCGTGGAAGGATCCTGTGATCAACGTGCTCAGTGTGGGGTTCAGTATCACACCCGGTGATATCCACTAACACACCACAGACCGTGGAAGGATCCTGTGATCAACGTGCTCAGTGTGGGGTTCAGTATCACACCCGGTGATATCTGCTAACACACCACAGGCCATGGACTGATTAATGCCCAACGTGCTCAGTGTGGGGTTCAGTATCACACCCGGTGATATCTGCTAACACACCACAGGCCGTGGAAGGATCCTGTGATCAACGTGCTCAGTGTGGGGTTCAGTAACACACCGGGTGATATCTGCTAACACACCACAGGCCATGGACAGATTAATGGCCAACCTGCTCAGTGTGGGTTTCCGTGTCACACCCGCTGATATCTGCTAACATTCCATAGGCCGGTAAAAGAGCCTGGGCACATCCTGCACTGTGTGTGGGACTCAGTACCTCACCGGGTGTGATGGGTAAACACACCACAGACCGCGGAATAATTCTGGCCTATCCTGCACTGTGTTTGGGGCTCCGCACCATACCTGGTGGGAGACGCTCACACAGCACAGGCCGGGGATGGAGACTGGATTTTCCTGCTCTGTGTGGGACTCCGTGCCACACTGGGGAAATCAGCTAACACAAGATAGGCCGATATGGATCCTTCGTCTATCCTGTTTTGTGGGGCTGAGCACAACACGGGTTCAGATCTGTTAACAGAGCCTGGGCCATTGCTGCTCTGTGTGTGGGACTCTTTACCTCACCGAATGAGAATAACTGACACACCACAGGCCGGCAATAGAGCCTGGGCCATTCCTGCTCTGTGTGTGGGGCTCAGTACCTCACCGAATGAGAATAACTGACACACTACAGGCCGGTAATAGAGCCTGGGCCATTCCTGCTCTGTGTGTGGGACTCAGTACCTCATCGAATGAGTATAACTGACACACCACAGGCCGGTAATAGAGCCTGGGCCATTCCTGCTCTGTGTTTGGGGCTCAGTACCACACCGAATGAGAATAACTGACACACCACAGGCCGGTAATAGAGCCTGGGCCAATCCTGCTCTGTGTGTGGGACTCAGTACCTCATCGAATGAGAATAACTGACACACCACAGGACGGTCACAGAGCTTGGGCCATTCCTGCTCTGTGTGTGGGGCTCAGTACCTCACCGAATGAGAATAACTGACACACCACAGGCCGGTAATAGAGCCTGGGCCATACCTGCTCTGTGTGTGGGACTCAGTACCTCATCGAATGAGAATAACTGACACACCATGGTGGCATAGTGGTTAGCACTGTTGCCTCACAGCGCCAGGGACCCGGGATTGAATTCGGCCTTGGGCGACTGTCTGTGTGGAGTTTGCACATTCTCCCCGTGTTTGCGTGGGTTTTCTCCGGGTGCTCCGGTTTCCTCCCACAGTCCAAAGATGTGCGGGTTATGTTGATTGGCTATGATAAATTGACCCTTAGTGTTAGGGGGGATTAAATACGTGGGTTTACGGGGATAGGGTGGGATATGTGTCGGTGCAGGCACGATGGGCCGAAATGGCCTCTATCTGCACTGTGAGGTTTCTGTGATTTCTGTGACCACAGGCCGGTAATAGAGCCTGGGTCATTCCTGCACTGTGTGTGGGGCTCAGTACCTCACCGAATGAGAATAACTGACACACCACAGGCCGGTAATAGAGCCTGGGCCATTCCTGCTCTGTGTGTGGGGCTCAGTACCTCATCGAATGAGAATAACTGACACAACACAGGCCGGTAATAGAGCCTGGGCCATTCCTGCTCTGTGTGTGGGACTCAGTACCTCATCGAATGAGAGTAACTGACACACGACAGGCCGGTAATAGAGCCTGGGCCATTCCTGCTCTGTGTGTGGGGCTCACTACCTCACCGAATGAGAATAACTGACACACCACAGGCCGGTAATAGAGCCTGGGCCATTCCTGCTCTGTGTGTGGGGCTCAGTACCTCATCGAATGAGAATAACTGACACACCACAGGCCGGTAATAGAGCCTGGGCCATTCCTGCTCTGTGTGTGGGGGTCAGTACCTCATCGAATGAGAATAACTGACCCAACATAGGCCGGTAATAGAGCCTGGGCCATTCCTGCTCTGTGTGTGGGACTCAGTACCTCACCGAATGAGAATAACTGACACACCACAGGCCGGTAACAGAGCCTGGGCCATTCCTGCTCTGTGTGTGGGGCTCAGTTCCTCATCGAATGAGAATAACTGACACACCACAGGCCGGTAATAGAGCCTGGGCCATTCCTGCTCTGTGTGTGGGGCTCAGTACCTCATCGAATGGGAATAACTGACATACCACAGGCCGGTAATAGAGCCTGGTCCATTCCTGCTCTGTGTGTGGGGCTCAGTACCTCACCAAATGAGAATAACTGACACACCACAGGCCGGTAATAGAGCCTGGGCCATTCCTGCTCTGTGTGTGGGACTCAGAACCTCACCGAATGAGAATAGCTGACACACCACAGGCCGGCAATAGAGCCTGGGCCATTCCTGGTCTGTGTGTGGGGCTCACTACCTCACCGAATGAGAATAACTGACACACCACAGGCCGGTAATAGAGCCTGGGCCGTTCCTGCTCTGTGTGTGGGACTCAGTACCTCACCGAATAAGAATAACTGACACACCACAGGCCGTTAATAGAGCCTGGGCCATTCCTGCTCTGAGTGTGGGACTCAGTACCTCACCGAATGAGAATAACTGACACAACACAGGCCGGTGATTGAGCCTGGGCCATTCCTGCTCTGTGTGTGGGGCTCAGTACCTCACCGAATGAGAATAACTGACACACCACAGGCCGGTAATAGAGCCTGGGCCATTCCTGCTCTGTGTGTGGGGCTCAGTGCCTCACCGAATGAGAATAACTGACACACCACAGGCCCGTAATAGAGCCTGGGCCATTCCTGCTCTGTGTGTGGGACTGAGTACCTCACCGAATGAGAATAACTGACACACCACAGGCCGGTAATAGAGCCTGGGCCATTCCTGCTATGTGTGTGGGGCTCAGTACCTCATCGAATGAGAATAGCTGACACACCACAGGCCGGTAATAGAGCCTGGGCCATTCCTGCTCTGTGTGTGGGACTCAGTACCTCACCGAATGAGTATAACTGACACACCACAGGCCGGTAATAGACCCTGGGCCATTCCTGCTCTGTGTGTGGGGCTCAGTACCTCATCGAATGAGAATAACTGACACACCACAGGCCGGTCACAGAGCTTGGGCCATTCCTGCTCTGTGTGTGGGGCTCAGTACCTCACCGAATGAGAATAACTGACACACCACCGGTCGGTAATCGAGCCTGGGCCATACCTGCTCTGTGTGTGGGACTCAGTACCTCATCGAATGAGAATAACTGACACACCACGGTGGCATCGTGGTTAGCACTGTTGCCTCACAGCGCCAGGGACCCGGGATTGAATCCGGCCTTGGGCGACTGTCTGTGTGGAGTTTGCACATTCTCCCCGTGTTTGCGTGGGTTTTCTCCGGGTGCTCCGGTTTCCTCCCACAGTCCAAAGATGTGCGGGTTATGTTGATTGGCTATGATAAATTGACCCTTAGTGTTAGGGGGGATTAAATATGTGGGGTTACGGGGATAGGGTGGGATATGTGTCGGTGCAGGCACGATGGGCCGAAATGGCCTCTATCTGCACTGTGAGGTTTCTGTGATTTCTGTGACCACAGGCCGGTAATAGAGCCTGGGTCATTCCTGCTCTGTGTGTGGGGCTCAGTACCTCACCGAATGAGAATAACTGACACACCACAGGCCGGTAATAGAGCCTGGGCCATTCCTGCTCTGTGTGTGGGGCTCAGTACCTCACCGAATGAGAATAACTGACACACCACAGGCCGGTAATAGAGCCTCGGCCATTCGTGCTCCATGTGTGGGACTCAGTACCTCATCGAGTGTGAATAACTGACAGCCCACAGTCCAGTAATAGAGCCTGGGCCATTGCTGCTCTGCGTGTGGGACTCAGTTCCTCATCGAATGAGAATAACTGACACAACACAGGCCGGTAATAGAGACTGGGCCATTCCTGCTCTGTGTGTGGGGCTCAGTTCCTCACCGAATGAGAATAACTGACACACCACAGGCTGGGAATAGAGCCTGGGCCGTTCCTGCTCTGTCTGTGGGGCTCAGTACCTCATCGAATGAGAATAACTGACACACCACAGGCCGGTAATAGAGCCTGGGCCATTCCTGCTCTGTGTGTGGGGCTCAGTACCTCATCGAATGAGAATAACTGACACACTCAGGCCGGTAATAGAGCCTGGGCCATTCCTGCTCTGTGTGGGACTCAGTACCTCATCGAATGAGAATCACTGACACACCGCAGGCCGGTAATAGAGCCTGGGCCATTCCTGCTCTGTGTGGGACTCAGTACCTCATCGAATGAGAATAACTGACACACCACAGGCCGGTAATAGAGCCTGGGCCATTCCTGCTCTGTGTGGGACTCAGTACCACACCGAATGAGAATAACTGACACACCACAGGCCAGTAATAGAGCCTGGGCCATTCCTGCTCTGTGTGTGGTGCTCACTACCTCATCGATTGAGAATAACTGACACACCACAGGCCGGTAATAGAGCCTGGGCCATTCCTGCTCTGTGTGTGGGGTTCAGTACCTCATCGAATGAGAATAACTGACACACCACAAGCCGGTAATAGAGCCTGGGCCATTCCTGCCCTGTGTGTGGGACTCAGTACCTCATCGAATGAGAATAACTGACACACCACAGGCCGGTAATAGAGCCTGGGCCATTCCTGCTCTGTGTGTGGGGTTCAGTACCTCACCGAATGAGAATAGCTGACACACCACAGGCCGGTAATAGAGCCTGGGCCATTCCTGCTCTGTGTGTGGGGCTCAGTACCTCATCGAATGAGAATAACTGACACACCACAGGCCGGTAATAGAGCCTGGGCCATTCCTGCTCTGTGTGTGGGGCTCAGTACCTCATCGAATGAGAATAACTGACACACCACAGGCCGGCAATAGAGCCTGGGTCATTCCTGCTCTGTGTGTGGGGCTCAGTACCTCATCGAATGAGAATAACTGACACACCACAGGCCGGTAATAGAGCCTGGGCCATTCCTGCTCTGTGTGTGGGGCTCAGTACCTCACCGAATTAGAATAACTGACACACCACAGGCCGCTAATAGAGCCTGGGCCATACCTGCTCTGTGTGTGGGACGCAGTACCTCACCGAATGAGAATAACTGACACACCACAGGCCGGTAATAGAGCCTGGGCCATTCCTGCTCTGTGTGTGGGGCTCACTACCTCATTGATTGAGAATAACTGACACACCACAGGCCGGTAATAGAGCCTGGGCCACTCCTGCCCTGTGTGTGGGACTCAGTACCTCATCGATTGAGAATAACTGACACACCACAGGCCGGTAATAGAGCCTGGGCCATTCCTGCTCTGTGTTTGGGGCTCAGTACCTCACCGAATGAGAATAGCTGACACACCACAGGCCGCTAATAGAGCCTGGGCCATTCCTGCTCTGTGTGTGGGGCTCACTACCTCACCGAATGAGAATAACTGACACACCACAGGCCGGTAATAGAGCCTGGGCCATTCCTGCTCTGTGTGTGGGGCTCAGTTCCTCATCGAATGAGAATAACTGACACACCACAGGCCGGTAATAGAGCCTGGGCCATTCCTGCTCTGTGTGTGGGGCTCAGTACCTCATCGAATGAGAATAACTGACACACCACAGGCCGGTAATAGAGCCTGGGCCATTCCTGCTCTGTGTGTGGGGCTCAGTACCTCATCGAGTGAGAATAACTGACAGCCCACAGGCCGGTAATAGAGCCTGGGCCATTCCTGCTCTGTGTGTGGGGCTCAGTACCTCATCGAATGAGAATGACTGACACTCCACAGGCCGGTAATAGAGCCTGGGCCATTCCTGCTCTGTGTGTGGGGCTCAGTACCTCACCGAATGAGAATAACTGACACACCACAGGCCGGTATTAGAGCCAGGGCCATTCCTGCTCTGTGTGTGGGACTCAGTACCTCATCGAATGAGAATAACTGACACACCACAGGCCGGTAATAGAGCCTGGGCCATTCCTGCTCTGTGTGTGGGACTCAGTACCTCATCGAATGAGAATAACTGACACACCACAGGCCGGGAATAGAGCCTGGGCCATTCCCGCTCTGTGTGTGGGGCTCAGTTCCTCACCGATTGAGAATAACTGACACACCACAGGCCGGTAATAAAGCCTGGGCCATTCCTGCTCTGTGTGTGGGGCTCAGTACCTCACCGAATGAGAATAACTGACACACCACATGCTGGTAATAGAGCCTGGGCCATTCCTGCTCTGTGTGTGGGGCTCAGTACCTCACCAAATGAGAATAACTGACACACCACAGGCCGGTAATAGAGCCTGGGCCATTCCTGCTCTGTGTGTGGGGCTCAGTACCTCATCGAATGAGAATAACTGACACACCACAGGCCGGGAATAGAGCCTGGGCAATTCCTGCTCAGTATGTTGGGCTCAGTACCTCACCGAATGAGAATAACTGACACACAACAGGCCAGTAATAGAGCCTGGGCCATTCCTGCTCTGTGTGTGGGACTCAGTACCTCATCGAATGAGAATAACTGACACACCACAGGCCGGTAATAGAGCCTGGGTCATTCCTGCACTGTGTGTGGGTCTCAGTACCTCACCGAATGAGAATAACTGACACACCACAGGCCGGTAATAGAGCCTGGGCCATTCCAGCTCTGTGTGTGGGGCTCAGTACCTTACCGAATGAGAATAACTGACAGCCCACAGTCCAGTAATAGAGCCTGGGCCATTGCTGCTCTGCGTGTGGGACTCAGTTCCTCATCGAATGAGAATAACTGACACACCACAGGCCGGTAATAGAGACTGGGCCATTCCCGCTCTGTGTGTGGGGCTCAGTACCTCACCGATTGAGAATAACTGACACACCACAGGCCGGTTATAGAGACTGGGCCATTCCTGCTCTGTGTGTGGGGCTCAGTTCCTCACCGAATGAGAATAACTGACACACCACAGGCTGGGAATAGAGCCTGGGCCATTCCTGCTCTGTGTGTGGGGCTCAGTACCTCATCGAATGAGAATAACTGACACACCACAGGCCGGTAATAGAGCCTGGGCCATTCCTGCTCTGTGTGTGGGGCTCAGTACCTCATCGAATGAGAATAACTGACACACCACAGGCCGGTAATAGAGCCTGGGCCATTCCTGCTCTGTGTGGGACTCAGTACCTCATCGAATGAGAATAACTGACACACCACAGGCCGGTAATAGAGCCTGGGCCATTCCTGCTCTGTGTGGGGCTCAGTACCTCATCGAATGAGAATAACTGACACACCACAGGCCGGTAATAGAGCCTGGGCCATTCCTGCTCTGTGTGTGGGGCTCAGTACCTCATCGAATGAGAATAACTGACACACCACAGGCCGGTAATAGAGCCTGGGCCATTCCTGCTCTGTGTGGGTCTCACTACCTCATCGATTGAGAATAACTGACACACCACAGGCCGGTAATAGAGCCTGGGCCACTCCTGCCCTGTGTGTGGGACTCAGTACCTCATCGATTGAGAATAACTGACACACCACAGACCGGTAATAGAGCCTGGGCCATTCCTGCTCTGTGTTTGGGGCTCAGTACCTCACCGAATGAGAATAGCTGATACACCACAGGCCGCTAATAGAGCCTGGGCCATTCCTGCTCTGTGTGTGGGGCTCACTACCTCACCGAATGAGAATAACTGAAACACCACAGCCCGGTAATAGAGCCTGGGCCATTCCTGCTCTGTGTGTGGGGCTCAGTTCCTCATCGAATGAGAATAACTGACACACCACAGGCCGGTAATAGAGCCTGGGCCATTCCTGCTCTGTGTGTGGGGCTCAGTACCTCATCGAATGAGAATAGCTGACACATCACAGGCCGGTAATAGAGCCTGGGCCATTCCTGCTCTGTGTGTGGGGCTCAGTACCTCATCGAATGAGAACAACTGACACACCACAGGCCGGTAATAGAGCCTGGGCCATTCCTGCTCTGTGTGTGGGGCTCAGTAACTCACCGAATGAGAATAGCTGACACACCACAGGCCGGTAATAGAGCCTGGGCCATTCCTGCTCTGTGTGTGGGACTCACTACCTCATCGAATGAGAACAACTGACACACCACAGGTCGGTAATAGAGCCTCGGCCATTCCTGCTCTGTGTGTGGGGCACAGTACCTCATCGAGTGAGAATAACTGACAGCCCACAGGCCGGTAATAGAGCCTGGGCCATTCCTGCTCTGTGTGTGGGGCTCAGTAACTCATCGAATGAGAATAACTGACACAACACAGGCCGGTAATAGAGCCTGGGCCATTCCTGCTCTCTGTGTGGGACTCAGTACCTCATCGAATGAGAATAGCTCACACACCACAGGCCGGTAATAGAGCCTGGGCCATTCCTGCTCTGTGTGGGACTCAGTGCCTCACCGAATGAGAATAAATGACACACCACAGGCCGGTAATAGAGCCTGGGCCATTCCTGCTCTGTGTGTGGGGCTCAGTACCTCATCGAAGGAGAATAACTGACACTCCACAGGCCGGTAATAGAGCCTGGGCCATTCCTGCTCTGTGTGTGGGACTCAGTACCTCACCGAATGAGAATAACTGACACACCATAGGCCGGTAATAGAGCCTGGGCCATTCCTGCTCTGTGTGTGGGTCTCAGTACCTCACCGAATGAGAATAACTGACACACCAGAGGCCGGTAATAGAGCCAGGGCCATTCCTGCTCTGTGTGTGGGACTCAGTACCTCATCGAATGAGAATAACTGACACACCACAGGCCGGTAATAGAGCCTGGGCCATTCCTGCTCTGTGTGTGGGACTCAGTACCTCATCGAATGAGAATAACTGACACACCACAGGCCGGGAATAGAGGCTGGGCCATTCCCGCTCTGTGTGTGGGGCTCAGTTCCTCACCGATTGAGAATAACTGACACACCACAGGCCGGTAATAAAGCCTGGGCCATTCCTGCTCTGTGTGTGGGGCTCAGTACCTCACCGAATGAGAATAACTGACACACCACAGGCTGGTAATAGAGCCTGGGCCATTCCTGCTCTGTGTGTGGGGATCAGTACCTCACCGAATGAGAATAACTGACACACCACAGGCCGGTAATAGAGCCTGGGCCATTCCTGCTCTGTGTGTGGGGCTCAGTACCTCATCGAATGAGAATAACTGACACACCACAGGCCGGGAATAGAGCCTGGGCCATTCCTGCTCAGTATGTTGGGCTCAGTACCTCACCGAATGAGAATAACTGACACACAACAGGCCAGTAATAGAGCCTGGGCCATTCCTGCTCTGTGTGTGGGACTCAGTACCTCATCGAATGAGAATAACTGACACACCACAGGCCGGTAATAGAGACTGGGCCATTCCTGCTCTGTGTGTGGGGCTCAGTACCACACCGAATGAGAATAACTGGCACACCACAGGCCGGTAATAGAGCCTGGGCCATTCCTGCTGTGTGTGTGAGGCTCAGCAACTCATCGAATGAGAATAGCTGACACACCACAGGCCGGTAATAGAGCCTGGGCCATTCCTGCTCTGTGTGTGGGACTCAGTACCTCACCGAATGAGTATAACTGACACACCACAGGCCGGTAATAGAGCCTGGGCCATTCCTGCTCTGTGTGTGGGGCTCAGTACCTCATCGAATGAGAATAACTGACACACCACAGGCCGGTCACAGAGCTTGGGCCATTCCTGCTCTGTGTGTGGGACTCAGTACCTCACCGAATGAGAATAACTGACACACCACAGGCCGGTAATAGAGCCTGGGCCATTCCTGCTCTGTGTGTGGGACTCAGTACCTCATCGAATGAGAATAACTGACACACCATGGTGGCATAGTGGTTAGCACTGTTGCCTCACAGCGCCAGGGACCCGGGATTGAATCCGGCCTTGGGCGACTGTCTGTGTGGAGTTTGCACATTCTCCCCGTGTTTGCGTGAGTTTTCTCCGGGTGCTCCGGTTTCCTCCCACAGTCCAAAGATGTGCGGGTTATGTTGATTGGCTATGATAAATTGACCCTTAGTGTTAGGGGTGATTAAATACGTGGGGTTACGGGGATAGGGTGGGATATGTGTCGGTGCAGGCACGATGGGCCGAAAAGACCTCTATCTGCACTGTGAGGTTTCTGTGATTTCTGTGACCACAGGCCGGTAAAAGAGCCTGGGTCATTCCTGCACTGTGTGTGGGTCTCAGTACCTCACCGAATGAGAATAACTGACACACCACAGGCCGGTAATAGAGCCTGGGCCATTCCAGCTCTGTGTGTGGGGCTCAGTACCTCACCGAATGAGAATAACTGACACACCACAGGCCGGTAATAGAGCCTGGGCCATTCCAGCTCTGTGTGTGGGGCTCAGTACCTTACCGAATGAGAATAACTGACAGCCCACAGTCCAGTAATAGAGCCTGGGCCATTGCTGCTCTGCGTGTGGGGCTCAGTTCCTCACCGAATGAGAATAACTGACACACCACAGGCCGGTAATAGAGCCTGGGCCATTCCTGCTCTGTGTGTGGGGCTCAGAACCTCATCGAATGAGAATAACTGACACACCACAGGCCGGTAATAGAGCCTGGGCCATTCCTGCACTCTGTGGGACTCAGTACCTCATCGAATGAGAATAACTGACACACCACAGGCCGGTAATAGAGCCTGGGCCATTCCTGCTCTGTGTGTGGGGCTCAGAACCTCATCGAATGAGAATAACTGACACACCACAGGCCGGTAATAGAGCCTGGGCCATTCCTGCTCTGTGTGGGACTCAGTACCTCATCGAATGAGAATAACTGACACACCGCAGGCCGGTAATAGAGCCTGGGCCATTCCTGCTCTGTGTGGGACTCAGTACCTCATCGAATGAGAATAACTGACACACCGCAGGCCGGTAATAGAGCCTGGGCCATTCCTGCTCTGTGTGGGACTCAGTACCTCATCGAATGAGAATAACTGACACACCACAGGCCGGTAATAGAGCCTGGGCCATTCCTGCTCTTTGTGGGACTCAGTACCACACCGAATGAGAATAACTGACACACCACAGGCCAGTAATAGAGCCTGGGCCATTCCTGCTCTGTGTGTGGGGCTTACTACCTCATCGATTGAGAATAACTGACACACCACAGGCCGGTAATAGAGCCTGGGCCATTCCTGCCCTGTGTGTGGGACTCAGTACCTCATCGAATGAGAATAACTGACACACCACAGGCCGGTAATAGAGCCTGGGCCATTCCTGCTCTGTGTGTGGGGTTCAGTACCTCACCGAATGAGAATAGCTGACACACCACAGGCCGGTAATAGAGCCTGGGCCATTCCTGCTCTGTGTGTGGGGCTCAGTACCTCATCGAATGAGAATAACTGACACACCACAGGCCGGTAATAGAGCCTGGGCCATTCCTGCTCTGTGTGTGGGGCTCAGTACCTCATCGAATGAGAATAACTGACACACCACAGGGCGGCAATAGAGCCTGGGTCATTCCTGCTCTGTGTGTGGGGCTCAGTACCTCATCGAATGAGAATAACTGACACACCACAGGCCGGTAATAGAGCCTGGGCCAATCATGCTCTGTGTGTGGGGCTCAGTACCTCACCGAATTAGAATAACTGACACACCACAGGCCGGTAATAGAGCCTGGGCCATTCCTGCTCTGTGTGTGGGACTGAGTACCTCACCAAATGAGAATAACTGACACACCA
Source organism: Somniosus microcephalus (assembly GCF_052327205.1). Taxonomy (NCBI): domain Eukaryota; kingdom Metazoa; phylum Chordata; class Chondrichthyes; order Squaliformes; family Somniosidae; genus Somniosus; species Somniosus microcephalus. The sequence goes on along the minus strand of NW_028225181.1, from coordinate 41,668,437 downwards.
CAGGCCGGTAATAGAGCCTGGGCCATTCCTGCTCTGTGTGTGGGGCTCACTACCTCATCGAATGAGAATAACTGACACACCACAGGCCGGTAATAGAGCCTGGGCCATTCCTGCTCTGTGTGGGACTCAGTACCTCATCGAATGAGAATCACTGACACACCGCAGGCCGGTAATAGAGCCTGGGCCATTCCTGCTCTGTGTGGGACTCAGTACCTCATCGAATGAGAATAACTGACACACCACAGGCCGGTAATAGAGCCTGGGCCATTCCTGATCTGTGTGGGACTCAGTACCACACCGAATGAGAATAACTGACACACCACAGGCCAGTAATAGAGCCTGGGCCATTCCTGCTCTGTGTGTGGGGCTCACTACCTCATCGATTGAGAATAACTGACACACCACAGGCCGGTAATAGAGCCTGTGCCATTCCTGCTCTGTGTGTGGGGTTCAGTACCTCATCGAATGAGAATAACTGACACACCACAGGCCGGTAATAGAGCCTGGGCCATTCCTGCCCTGTGTGTGGGACCCAGTACCTCATCGAATGAGAACAACTGACACACCACAGGCCGGTAATAGAGCCTGGGCCATTCCTGCTCTGTGTGTGGGGTTCAGTACCTCACCGAATGAGAAAAGCTGACACACCACAGGCCGGTAATAGAGCCTGGGCCATTCCTGCTCTGTGTGTGGGGCTCAGTACCTCATCGAATGAGAATAACTGACACACCACAGGCCGGTAATAGAGCCTGGGCCATTCCTGCTCTGTGTGTGGGGCTCAGTACCTCATCGAATGAGAATAACTGACACACCACAGGCCGGCAATAGAGCCTGGGTCATTCCTGCTCTGTGTGTGGGGCTCAGTACCTCATCGAATGAGAATAACTGACACACCACAGGCCGGTAATAGAGCCTGGGCCATTCCTGCTCTGTGTGTGGGGCTCAGTACCTCACCGAATTAGAATAACTGACACACCACAGGCCGGTAATAGAGCCTGGGCCATTCCTGCTCTGTGTGTGGGACTCAGTACCTCACCGAATGAGAATAACTGACACACCACAGGCCGGTAATAGAGCCTGGGCCATTCCTGCTCTGTGTGTGGGGCTCACTACCTCATCGATTGAGAATAACTGACACACCACAGGCCGGTAATAGAGCCTGGGCCACTCCTGCCCTGTGTGTGGGACTCAGTACCTCATCGATTGAGAATAACTGACACACCACAGGCCGGTAATAGAGCCTGGGCCATTCCTGCTCTGTGTTTGGGGCTCAGTACCTCACCGAATGAGAATAGCTGATACACCACAGGCCGCTAATAGAGCCTGGGCCATTCCTGCTCTGTGTGTGGGGCTCACTACCTCACCGAATGAGAATAACTGAAACACCACAGCCCGGTAATAGAGCCTGGGCCATTCCTGCTCTGTGTGTGGGGCTCAGTTCCTCATCGAATGAGAATAACTGACACACCACAGGCCGGTAATAGAGCCTGGGCCATTCCTGCTCTGTGTGTGGGGCTCAGTACCTCATCGAATGAGAATAGCTGACACACCACAGGCCGGTAATAGAGCCTGGGCCATTCCTGCTCTGTGTGTGGGGCTCAGTACCTCATCGAATGAGAACAACTGACACACCACAGGCCGGTAATAGAGCCTGGGCCATTCCTGCTCTGTGTGTGGGGCTCAGTAACTCACCGAATGAGAATAGCTGACACACCACAGGCCGGTAATAGAGCCTGGGCCATTCCTGCTCTGTGTGTGGGACTCACTACCTCATCGAATGAGAACAACTGACACACCACAGGTCGGTAATAGAGCCTCGGCCATTCCTGCTCTGTGTGTGGGGCACAGTACCTCATCGAGTGAGAATAACTGACAGCCCACAGGCCGGTAATAGAGCCTGGGCCATTCCTGCTCTGTGTGTGGGGCTCAGTACCTCATCGAATGAGAATAACTGACACAACACAGGCCGGTAATAGAGCCTGGGCCATTCCTGCTCTGTGTGGGACTCAGTGCCTCACCGAATGAGAATAAATGACACACCACAGGCCGGTAATAGAGCCTGGGCCATTCCTGCTCTGTGTGTGGGGCTCAGTACCTCATCGAATGAGAATAACTGACACTCCACAGGCCGGTAATAGAGCCTGGGCCATTCCTGCTCTGTGTGTGGGACTCAGTACCTCACCGAATGAGAATAACTGACACACCACAGGACGGGAATAGAGCCTGGGCCATTCCTGCTCTGTGTGTGGGGCTCAGTTCCTCACCGATTGAGAATAACTGACACACCACAGGCCGGTAATAAAGCCTGGGCCATTCCTGCTCTGTGTGTGGGGCTCAGTACCTCACCGAATGAGAATAACTGACACAGCACAGGCTGGTAATAAAGCCTGGGCCGTTCCTGCTCTGTGTGTGGGGCTCAGTACCTCACCGAATGAGAATAACTGACACACCACAGGCCGGTAATAGAGCCTGGGCCATTCCTGCTCTGTGTGTGGGGCTCAGTACCTCATCGAATGAGAATAACTGACACACCACAGGCCGGGAATAGAGCCTGGGCCATTCCTGCTCAGTATGTTGGGCTCAGTACCTCACCGAATGAGAATAACTGACACACAACAGGCCAGTAATAGAGCCTGGGCCATTCCTGCTCTGTGTGTGGGACTCAGTACCTCATCGAATGAGAATAACTGACACACCACAGGCCGGTAATAGAGACTGGGCCATTCCTGCTCTGTGTGTGGGGCTCAGTACCACACCGAATGAGAATAACTGACACACCACAGGCCGGTAATAGAGCCTGGGCCATTCCTGCTCTGTGTGTGGGACTCAGTACCTCATCGAATGAGAATAACTGGCACACCACAGGCCGGTAATAGAGCCTGGGCCATTCCTGTTCTGTGTGTGGGACTCAGTACCTCACCGAATGAGAATAACTGACACAACACAGGCCGGTAATAGAGCCTGGGCCATTCCTGCTATGTGTGTGGGGCTCAGTACCTCACCGAATGAGAATAACTGACACACCACAGGCCGGTAATAGAGCCTGGGCCATTCCTGCTGTGTGTTTGGGGCTCAGCACCTCATCGAATGAGAATAGCTGACACACCACAGGCCGGTAATAGAGCCTGGGCCATTCCTGCTCTGTGTGTGGGACTCAGTACCTCACCGAATGAGTATAACTGACACACCACAGGCCGGTAATAGAGCCTGGGCCATTCCTGCTCTGTGTGTGGGGCTCAGTACCTCATCGAATGAGAATAACTGACACACCACAGGCCGGTCACAGAGCTTGGGCCATTCCTGCTCTGTGTGTGGGACTCAGTACCTCACCGAATGAGAATAACTGACACACCACAGGCCGGTAATAGAGCCTGGGCCATTCCTGCTCTGTGTGTGGGACTCAGTACCTCATCGAATGAGAATAACTGACACACCATGGTGGCATAGTGGTTAGCACTGTTGCCTCACAGCGCCAGGGACCCGGGATTGAATCCGGCCTTGGGCGACTGTCTGTGTGGAGTTTGCACATTCTCCCCGTGTTTGCGTGGGTTTTCTCCGGGTGCTCCGGTTTCCTCCCACAGTCCAAAGATGTGCGGGTTATGTTGATTGGCTATGATAAATTGACCCTTAGTGTTAGGGGGGATTAAATACGTGGGGTTACGGGGATAGGGTGGGATATGTGTCGGTGCAGGCACGATGGGCCGAAATGGCCTCTATCTGCACTGTGAGGTTTCTGTGATTTCTGTGACCACAGGCCGGTAAAAGAGCCTGGGTCATTCCTGCTCTGTGTGTGGGTCTCAGTACCTCACCGAATGAGAATAACTGACACACCACAGGCCGGTAATAGAGCCTGGGCCATTGCTGCTCTGCGTGTGGGGCTCAGTTCCTCACCGAATGAGAATAACTGACACACCACAGGCTGGGAATAGAGCCTGGGCCATTCCTGCTCTGTGTGTGGGGCTCAGTACCTCATCGAATGAGAATAACTGACACACGACAGGCCGGTAATAGAGCCTGGGCCATTCCTGCTCTGTGTGTGGGGCTCAGAACCTCATCGAATGAGAATAACTGACACACCACAGGCCGGTAATAGAGCCTGGGCCATTCCTGCTCTGTGTGGGACTCAGTACCTCATCGAATGAGAATAACTGACACACCACAGGCCGGTAATAGAGCCTGGGCCATTCCTGCTCTGTGTGGGACTCAGTACCTCATCGAATGAGAATAACTGACACACCACAGGCCGGTAATAGAGCCTGGGCCATTCCTGCTCTGTGTGGGACTCAGTACCTCATCGACTGAGAATAACTGACACACCACAGGCCGGTAATAGAGCCTGGGCCATTCCTGCTCTTTGTGGGACTCAGTACCACACCGAATGAGAATAACTGACACACCACAGGCCAGTAATAGAGCCTGGGCCATTCCTGCTCTGTGTGTGGGGCTTACTACCTCATCGATTGAGAATAACTGACACACCACAGGCCGGTAATAGAGCCTGGGCCATTCCTGCCCTGTGTGTGGGACTCAGTACCTCATCGAATGAGAATAACTGACACACCACAGGCCGGTAATAGAGCCTGGGCCATTCCTGCTCTGTGTGTGGGGTTCAGTACCTCACCGAATGAGAATAGCTGACACACCACAGGCCGGTAATAGAGCCTGGGCCATTCCTGCTCTGTGTGTGGGGCTCAGTACCTCATCGAATGAGAATAACTGACACTCCACAGGCCGGTAATAGAGCCTGGGCCATTCCTGCTCTGTGTGTGGGGCTCAGTACCTCATCGAATGAGAATAACTGACACACCACAGGGCGGCAATAGAGCCTGGGTCATTCCTGCTCTGTGTGTGGGGCTCAGTACCTCATCGAATGAGAATAACTGACACACCACAGGCCGGTAATAGAGCCTGGGCCAATCATGCTCTGTGTGTGGGGCTCAGTACCTCACCGAATTAGAATAACTGACACACCACAGGCCGGTAATAGAGCCTGGGCCATTCCTGCTCTGTGTGTGGGACTGAGTACTTCACTAAATGAGAATAACTGACACACCACAGGCCGGTTATAGAGCCTGGGCCATTCCTGCTCTGTGTGTGGGGCTCACTACCTCATCGATTGAGAATAACTGACACACCACAGGCCGGTAATAGAGCCTGGGCCACTCCTGCCCTGTGTGTGGGACTCAGCACCTCATCGATTGAGAATAACTGACACACCACAGGCCGGTAATAGAGCCTGGGCCATTCCTGCTCTGTGTGTGGGACTCAGTCCCTCATCGAATGAGAATAACTGACACACCACAGGCCGGTAATAGAGCCTGGGCCATTCCTGCTCTGTGTGTGGGGCTCAGTACCTCACCGAATGAGAATAACTGACACACCACAGGCCGGTAATAGAGCCTGGGCCATTCCTCCTCTGTGTGTGGGGCTCAGTACCTCACCGAATGAGAATAACTGACACACCACAGGCCGGTAATCGAGCCTGGGCCATTCCTGCTCTGTGTGTGGGACTCAGTACCTCATCGAATGAGAATAACTGACACACCACAGGCCGGTAATAGAGCCTGGGCCATTCCTGCTCTGTGTGTGGGGCTCAGTACCACACCGAATGAGAATAACTGACACACCACAGGCCGGTAATAGAGCCTGGGCCATTCCTGCTCTTTGTGTGGGATTCAGTACCTCATCGAATGAGAATAACTGACAAACCACAGGCCGGTAATAGAGCCTGGGCCACTCCTGCTCTGTGTGTGGTACTCAGTACCTCATCGAATGAGAATAACTGACACACCACAGGCCGGTAATAGAGCCTGGGCCATTCCAGCTCTGTGTGTGGGGCTCAGTACCTCATCGAATGAGAATAACTGACACACCACAGGCCGGTAATAGAGCCTGGGCCATTCCTGCTCTGTGTGTGGGGCTCAGTACCTCATCGAATGAGAATAACTGACACACCACAGGCCGGTAATAGAGCCTGGGCCATTCCTGCTCTGTGAGTGGGGCTCAGTACCTCATCTAAATAGAATAACTGACACACCACAGGCCGGCAATAGAGCCTGGGTCATTCCTGCTCTGTGTGTGGGGCTCACTACCTCATCGATTCAGAATAACTGACACACCACAGGCCGGTAATAGAGCCTGGGCCACTCCTGTCATGTGTGTGGGACTCAGTACCTCATCGATTGAGAATAACTGACACACCACAGGCCGGTAATAGAGCCTGGGCCATTCCTGCTCTGTGTGTGGGGCTCAGTACTTCACCGAATGAGAATAACTGACACACCACAGGCCGGTAATAGAGCCTGGGCCATTCCTGCTCTGTGTTTGGTGCTCAGTACCTCACCGAATGAGAATAGCTGACACACCACAGGCCGGTAATAGAGCCTGGGCCATTCCTGCTCTGTGTGTGGGGCTCACTACCTCACCGAATGAGAATAACTGACACACCACAGGCCGGTAATAGAGCCTGGGCCATTCCTGCTCTGTGTGTGGGGCTCAGTTCCTCATCGAATGAGAATAACTGACACACCATAGGCCGGTAATAGAGCCTGGGCCATTCCTGCTCTGTGTGTGGGGCTCAGTACCTCATTGAATGAGAATAACTGACACCCCACAGGCCGGTAATAGTGCCTGGGCCATTCCTGCTATGTGTGTGGGGCTCAGTACCTCATCGAATGAGAACAACTGACACACCACAGGCCGGTAATAGAGCCTGGGCTATTCCTGCTCTGTGTGTGGGGCTCAGCAACTCACCGAATGAGAATTACTGACACACCACAGGCCGGTAATAGAGCCTGGGCCATTCCTGCTCTGTGTGTGGGACTCACTACCTCATCGAATGAGAACAACTGACAAACCACAGGTCGGTAATAGAGCCTGGGCCATTCCTGCTCTGTGTGTGGGGCTCAGTACCTCATCGAGTGAGAATAACTGACAGCCCACAGGCCGGCAATAGAGCCTGGGCCATTCCTGTTCTGTGTGTGGGGCTCAGTACCTCATCGAATGAGAATAACTGACACAACACAGGCCGGTAATAGAGCCTGGGCCATTCCTGCTCTGTGTGTGGGGCTCAGTACCTCATCGAATGAGAATAACTGACACACCACAGGCCGGTAATAGAGCCTGGGCCATTCCTGCTCTGTGAGTGGGGCTCAGTACCTCATCTAAATAGAATAACTGACACACCACAGGCCGGCAATAGAGCCTGGGTCATTCCTGCTCTGTGTGTGGGGCTCAGTACCTCATCGAATGAGAATAACGGACACACCACAGGCCGGTAATAGAGCCTGGGCCAATCATGCTCTGTGTGTGGGGCTCAGTACCTCACCGAATTAGAATAACTGTCACACCACAGGCCGGTAATAGAGCCTGGGCCATTCCTGCTCTGTGTGTGGGACCCAGTACCTCAGCAAATGAGAATAACTGACACACCACAGGCCGGTAATAGAGCCTGGGTCATTCCTGCTCTGTGTGTGGGGCTCACTACCTCATCGATTCAGAATAACTGACACACCACAGGCCGGTAACAGAGCCTGGGCCACTCCTGCCATGTGTGTGGGACTCAGTACCTCATCGATTGAGAATAACTGACACACCACAGGCCGGTAATAGAGCCTGGGCCATTCCTGCTCTGTGTGTGGGGCTCAGTACTTCACCGAATGAGAATAACTGACACACCACAGGCCGGTAATAGAGCCTGGGCCATTCCTGCTCTGTGTTTGGGGCTCAGTACCTCACCGAATTAGAATAGCTGACACACCACAGGCCGGTAATAGAGCCTGGGCCATTCCTGCTCTGTGTGTGGGGCTCACTACCTCACCGAATGAGAATAACTGACACACCACAGGCCGGTAATAGAGCCTGGGCCATTCCTGCTCTGTGTGTGGGGCTCAGTTCCTCATCGAATGAGAATAACTGACACACCATAGGCCGGTAATAGAGCCTGGGCCAGTCCTGCTCTGTGTGTGGGGCTCAGTACCTCATCGAATGAGAATAACTGACACACCACAGGCCGGTAATAGTGCCTGGGCCATTCCTGCTCTGTGTGTGGAGCTCAGTACCTCATCGAATGAGAACAACTGACACACCACAGGCCGGTAATAGAGCCTGGGCTATTCCTGCTCTGTGTGTGGGGCTCAGCAACTCACCGAATGAGAATTACTGACACACCACAGGCCGGTAATAGAGCCTGGGCCATTCCTGCTCTGTGTGTGGGACTCACTACCTCATCGAATGAGAACAACTGACAAACCACAGGTCGGTAACAGAGCCTGAGCCATTCCTGCTCTGTGTGTGGGGCTCAGTACCTCATCGAGTGAGAATAACTGACAGCCCACAGGCCGGGAATAGAGCCTGGGCCATTCCTGTTCTGTGTGTGGGGCTCAGTACCTCATCGAATGAGAATAACTGACACAACACAGGCCGGTAATAGAGCCTGGGCCATTACTGCTCTGTGTGTGGGACTCAGTACCTCATCGAATGAGAATAGCTCACACACCACAGGCCGGTAATAGAGCCTGGGCCATTCCTGCTCTGTGTGGGACTCAGTGCCTCACCGAATGAGAATAAATGACACACCACAGGCCGGTAATAGAGCCTGGGCCATTCCTGCTCTGTGTGTGGGGCTCAGTACCTCATCGAATGAGAATAACTGACACTCCACAGGCCAGTAATAGAGCCTGGGCCATTCCTGCTCTGTGTATGGGACTCAGTACCTCACCGAATGAGAATAACTGACACACCACAGGCCGGTAATAGAGCCTGGGCCATTCCTGCTCTGTGTGTGGGGCTCAGTACCTCACCGAATGAGAATAACTGACACACCACAGGCCGGTAATAGAGCCTGGGCCATTCCTGCTCTGTGTGTGGGACTCAGTACCTCATCGAATGAGAATAACTGACACGCCACAGGCCGGTAATAGAGCCTGGGCCATTCCTGCTCTGTGTGTAGGACTCAGTACCTCATCGAATGAGAATAACTGACACACCACAGTCCGGTAATAGAGCCTGGGCCATTCCTGCTCTGTGTGTGGGACTCAGTACCTCATCGAATGAGAATAACTGACACACCACAGGCCGGGAATAGAGCATGGGCCATTCCCGCTCTGTGTGTGGGGCTCAGTTCCTCACCGATTGAGAATAACTGACACACCACAGGCCGGTAATAGAGCCTGGGCCATTCCTGCTCTGTGTGTGAGACTCAATACCTCATCGAATGAGAATAACTGACACACCACAGGCCGGTAATAGAACCTGGGCCATTCCTGCTCTGTGTGTGGGGCTCAGTACCTCACCGAATGAGAATAACTGACACACCACAGGCCGGTAATAGAGCCTGGGCCATTCCTCCTCTGCGTGTGGGGCTCAGTACCTCACCGAATGAGAATAACTGACACACCACAGGCCGGTAATAGAGCCTGGGCCATTCCTGCTCTGTGTGTGGGGCTCAGTACCTCATCAAATGAGAATAACTGACACACCACAGGCCGGGAATAGAGCCTGGGCCATTGCTGCTCAGTATGTTGGGCTCAGTACCTCACCGAATGAGAATAACTGACACACAACAGGCCAGTAATAGAGCCTGGGCCATTCCTGCTCTGTGTGTGGGACTCAGTACCTCATCGAATGAGAATAACTGACACACCACAGGCCGGTAATAGAGCCTGGGCCATTCCTGCTCTGTGTGTGGGGCTCAGTACCACACCGAATGAGAATAACTGACACACCACAGGCCGGTAATAGAGCCTGGGCCATTCCTGCTCTTTGTGTGGGACTCAGTACCTCATCGAATGAGAATAACTGACACACCACAGGCCGGTAATAGAGCCTGGGCCATTCCTGCTCTGTGTGTGGGACTCAGTACCTCATCGAATGAGAATAACTGACACACCACAGGCCGGTAATAGAGCCTGGGCCATTCCTGCTCTGTGAGTGGGGCTCAGTTCCTCACCGATTGAGAATAACTGACACACCACAGGCCGGTAATAGAGCCTGGGCCATTCCTGCTCTGTGTGTGGGACTCAATACCTCATCGAATGAGAATAACTGACACACCACAGGCCGGTAATAGAACCTGGGCCATTCCTGCTCTGTGTGTGGGGCTCAGTACCTCACCGAATGAGAATAACTGACACAACACAGGCCGGTAATAGAGCCTGGGCCATTCCTCCTCTGCGTGTGGGGCTCAGTACCTCACCGAATGAGAATAACTGACACACCACAGGCCGGTAATAGAGCCTGGGCCATTCCTGCTCTGTGTGTGGGGCTCAGTACCTCATCGAATGAGAATAACTGACACACCACAGGCCGGGAATAGAGCCTGGGCCATTGCTGCTCAGTATGTTGGGCTCAGTACCTCACCAAATGAGAATAACTGACACACAACAGGCCTGTAATAGAGCCTGGGCCATTCCTGCTCTGTGCGTGGGACTCAGTACCTCATCGAATGAGAATAACTGACACACCACAGGCCGGTAATAGAGCCTGGGCCATTCCTGCTCTGTGTGTGGGGCTCAGTACCACACCGAATGAGAATAACTGACACACCACAGGCCGGTAATAGAGCCTGGGCCATTCCTGCTCTTTGTGTGGGACTCAGTACCTCATCGAATGAGAATAACTGACACACCACAGGCCGGTAATAGAGCCTGGGCCATTCCTGCTCTGTGTGTGGGACTCAGTACCTCATCGAATGAGAATAACTGACACACCACAGGCCGGTAATAGAGCCTGGGCCATTCCTGCTCTGTGTGTGGGGCTCAGTACCTCATCGAATGAGAATAACTGACACACCACAGGCCGGTAATAGAGCCTGGGCCATTCCTGCTCTGTGTGTGGGGCTCAGTACCTCATCGAATGAGAATAACTGACACACCACAGGCCGGTAATAGAGCCTGGGCCATTCCTGCTCTGTGTGTGGGGCTCAGTACCTCACCGAATGAGAATAACTGACACACCACAGGCCGGTAAAAGAGCCTGGGCCATTCCTGCTCTGTGTGTGGGGCTCAGTACCTCACCGAATGAGAATAACTGACACACCACAGGCCAGTAATAGAGCCTGGGCCATTCCTGCTCTGTGTGTGGGACTCAGTACCTCATCGAATGAGAATAACTGACACACCACAGGCCGGTAATAGAGCCTGGGCCATTCCTGCTCTGTGTGTGGGGCTCAGTACCACACCGAATGAGAATAACTGACACACCACAGGCCGGTAATAGAGCCTGGGCAATTCCTGCTCTGTGTGTGGAACTCAGTACCTCATCGAATGAGAGTAACTGACACACGACAGGCCGGTAATAGAGCCTGGGCCATTCCTGCTCTGTGTGTGGGGCTCAGTACCTCATCGAATGAGAATAACTGACACACCACAGGCCGGTAATAGAGCCTGGGCCATTCCTGCTCTGTGTGTGGGACTCAGTACCTCATCGAATGAGAATAACTGACACACCACAGGCCGGGAATAGAGCATGGGCCATTCCCGCTCTGTGTGTGGGGCTCAGTTCCTCACCGATTGAGAATAACTGACACACCACAGGCCGGTAATAGAGCCTGGGCCATTCCTGCTCTGTGTGTGAGACTCAATACCTCATCGAATGAGAATAACTGACACACCACAGGCCGGTAATAGAACCTGGGCCATTCCTGCTCTGTGTGTGGGGCTCAGTACCTCACCGAATGAGAATAACTGACACACCACAGGCCGGTAATAGAGCCTGGGCCATTCCTCCTCTGCGTGTGGGGCTCAGTACCTCACCGAATGAGAATAACTGACACACCACAGGCCGGTAATAGAGCCTGGGCCATTCCTGCTCTGTGTGTGGGGCTCAGTACCTCATCAAATGAGAATAACTGACACACCACAGGCCGGGAATAGAGCCTGGGCCATTGCTGCTCAGTATGTTGGGCTCAGTACCTCACCGAATGAGAATAACTGACACACAACAGGCCAGTAATAGAGCCTGGGCCATTCCTGCTCTGTGTGTGGGACTCAGTACCTCATCGAATGAGAATAACTGACACACCACAGGCCGGTAATAGAGCCTGGGCCATTCCTGCTCTGTGTGTGGGGCTCAGTACCACACCGAATGAGAATAACTGACACACCACAGGCCGGTAATAGAGCCTGGGCCATTCCTGCTCTTTGTGTGGGACTCAGTACCTCATCGAATGAGAATAACTGACACACCACAGGCCGGTAATAGAGCCTGGGCCATTCCTGCTCTGTGTGTGGGACTCAGTACCTCATCGAATGAGAATAACTGACACACCACAGGCCGGTAATAGAGCCTGGGCCATTCCTGCTCTGTGAGTGGGGCTCAGTTCCTCACCGATTGAGAATAACTGACACACCACAGGCCGGTAATAGAGCCTGGGCCATTCCTGCTCTGTGTGTGGGACTCAATACCTCATCGAATGAGAATAACTGACACACCACAGGCCGGTAATAGAACCTGGGCCATTCCTGCTCTGTGTGTGGGGCTCAGTACCTCACCGAATGAGAATAACTGACACAACACAGGCCGGTAATAGAGCCTGGGCCATTCCTCCTCTGCGTGTGGGGCTCAGTACCTCACCGAATGAGAATAACTGACACACCACAGGCCGGTAATAGAGCCTGGGCCATTCCTGCTCTGTGTGTGGGGCTCAGTACCTCATCGAATGAGAATAACTGACACACCACAGGCCGGGAATAGAGCCTGGGCCATTGCTGCTCAGTATGTTGGGCTCAGTACCTCACCAAATGAGAATAACTGACACACAACAGGCCTGTAATAGAGCCTGGGCCATTCCTGCTCTGTGCGTGGGACTCAGTACCTCATCGAATGAGAATAACTGACACACCACAGGCCGGTAATAGAGCCTGGGCCATTCCTGCTCTGTGTGTGGGGCTCAGTACCACACCGAATGAGAATAACTGACACACCACAGGCCGGTAATAGAGCCTGGGCCATTCCTGCTCTTTGTGTGGGACTCAGTACCTCATCGAATGAGAATAACTGACACACCACAGGCCGGTAATAGAGCCTGGGCCATTCCTGCTCTGTGTGTGGGACTCAGTACCTCATCGAATGAGAATAACTGACACACCACAGGCCGGTAATAGAGCCTGGGCCATTCCTGCTCTGTGTGTGGGGCTCAGTACCTCATCGAATGAGAATAACTGACACACCACAGGCCGGTAATAGAGCCTGGGCCATTCCTGCTCTGTGTGTGGGGCTCAGTACCTCATCGAATGAGAATAACTGACACACCACAGGCCGGTAATAGAGCCTGGGCCATTCCTGCTCTGTGTGTGGGGCTCAGTACCTCACCGAATGAGAATAACTGACACACCACAGGCCGGTAAAAGAGCCTGGGCCATTCCTGCTCTGTGTGTGGGGCTCAGTACCTCACCGAATGAGAATAACTGACACACCACAGGCCAGTAATAGAGCCTGGGCCATTCCTGCTCTGTGTGTGGGACTCAGTACCTCATCGAATGAGAATAACTGACACACCACAGGCCGGTAATAGAGCCTGGGCCATTCCTGCTCTGTGTGTGGGGCTCAGTACCACACCGAATGAGAATAACTGACACACCACAGGCCGGTAATAGAGCCTGGGCAATTCCTGCTCTGTGTGTGGAACTCAGTACCTCATCGAATGAGAGTAACTGACACACGACAGGCCGGTAATAGAGCCTGGGCCATTCCTGCTCTGTGTGTGGGGCTCAGTACCTCATCGAATGAGAATAACTGACACACCACAGGCCGGTAATAGAGCCTGGGCCATTCCTGCTCTGTGTGTGGGGCTCAGTACCTCATCGAATGAGAATAACTGACACACCACAGGCCGGTAATAGAGCCTGGGCCATTCCTGCTCTGTGTTTGGGGCTCAGTACCTCATCGAATGAGAATAACTGACACACCACAGGCCGGTAATAGAGCCTGGGCCATTCCTGCTCTGTGTGTGGGACTCATTACCTCATCGAATGAGAATAACTGACACACCACAGGCCGGTAATAGAGCCTGGGCCATTCCTGCTCTGTGTGTGGGGCTCAGTACCTCACCGAATGAGAATAGCTGACACACCACAGGCCGGTAATAGAGCCTGGGCCATTCCTGCTCTGTGTGTGGGACTCAGTACCTCACCGAATGAGAATAGCTGACACACCACAGGCCGGTAATAGAGCCTGGGCCAATCCTGCTCTGTTTGTGGGGATCAGTACCTCACCGAATGAGATTAACTGACATACCACAGACCGGTAATAGAGCCTGGGCCATTCCTGTTCTGTGTTTGGGGCTCAGTACCTCACCGAATGAGAATAACTGACACACCACAGGCCGGTAATAGAATCTGGGCCATTTCTGCTCTGTGTTTGGGGCTCAGTACCTCAACGAATGAGAATAACTGACACACCACAGGCCGGTAATAGAGCCTGGGCCATTCCTGCTCTGTGTGTGGGGCTCAGTACCTCACCGAATGAGAATAACTGACACACCACAGACCGGTAATAGAGCCTGGGCCATTACTGCTCTGTATGTGGGGCTCAGTACCTCACCAAATGAGAATAACTGACACACCACAGGCCGGTAATAGAGCCTGGGTCATTCCTGCTCTGTGTGTGGGGCTCAGTTCCTCATCGAATGAGAATACTGACATTCCACAGGCCGGTAATAGAGCCTGGGCCATTCCTGCTCTGTGTGTGGGACTCAGTAACTCATCGAATGAGAATAACTGACACACCACATGCCAGTAATAGAGCCTGGGCCATTCCTGATCTGTGTGTGGGACACAGTGCCTCATCGAATGAGAATAACTGACACACCACAGGCCGGTAATAGAGCCTGGGCCATTCCTGCTCTGTGTGTGGGACTCAGTTCCTCACCGAATGAGAATAACTGACACACCACAGGCCGGTAACAGAGCCTGGGCCATTCCTGCTCTGTGTGTGGCCCTCAGTACCTCACCGAATGAGAATAACTGACACACCACAGGCCGGTAATAGAGGCTGGGCCATTCCTGCTCTGTGTGTGGGGCTCAGTACCTCATCGAATGTGAATAACTGACACACCACAGGCTGGTAATAGAGACTGGGCCATTCCTGCTCTCTGTGTGTGGGACTCAGTACCTCATCGAATGAGAATAACTGACACACCACAGGCCGGTAATAGAGCCTGGGCCATTCCTGCTCTGTGTGTTGGGCTCAGTACATCACCGAATGAGAATAACTGACACACCACAGGCCAGTAATAGAGCCTGGGCCATTCCTGCTCTGTGTGTGGGATTCAGTACCTCATCGAATGAGAATAACTGACACCCGACAGGCCGGTAATAGAGCCTGGGCCATTCCTGCTCTGTGTGTGGGGCTCAGTACCTCACTGAATGAGAATAACTGACACACCACAGGCCGGTAATAGAGCCTGGGCCATTCCTGCTCTGTGTGTGGGACTCAGTACCTCATCGAATGAGAATAACTGACACAACACGCCGGTAATAGAGCCTGGGCCATTCCTGCTCTGTGTGTGGGACTCAGTACCTCACCGAATGAGAATAACTGACACACCACAGGAGGGTAACAGAGCCTGGGCCATTCCTGCTCTGTGTGTGGGGCTCAGTTCCTCATCGAATGAGAATAACTGACACACCACAGGCCGGTAATAGAGCCTGGGCCATTCCTGCTCTGTGTGTCGGGCTCAGTACCTCATCGAATGAGAATAACTGACGTACCACAGGCCGGTAATAGAGCCTGGGTCATTCCTGCTCTGTGTGTTGGGCTCAGTTCCTCATCGAATGAGAATAACTGACACTCCACAGGCCGGTAATAGAGCCTGGGCCATTCCTGCTCTGTGTGTGGGGCTCAGTACCTCACCGAATGAGAATAACTGACATACCACAGGCCGGTAATAGAGCCTGGGCCATTCCTGCTCTGTGTGTGGGGCTCAGTACCTCACCGAATGAGAATAACTGACACACCACAGGCCAGTAATAGAGCCTGGGCCATTCCTGCTCTGTGTGTGGGACTCAGTAACTCATCGAATGAGAATAACTGACACACCACATGCCAGTAATAGAGCCTGGGCCATTCCTGCTCTGTGTGTGGGACTCAGTACCTCACCGAATGAGAATAACTGGCACACCACAGGCCGGTAATAGTGTCTGGGCCATTCCTGCTCTGTGTGTGGGACTCAGTACCTCACCGAATGAGAATAACTGACACACCACAGGCCGGTAATAGAGCCTGGGCCATTCCTGCTCTGTGTGTGGGGCTCAGTACCTCATCGAATGTGAATAACTGACACACCACAGGCCGGTAATAGAGCCTGGGCCATTCCTGCTCTCTGTGTGTGGGACTCAGTACCTCATCGAATGAGAATAACTGACACACCACAGGCCGGTAATAGAGTCTGGGCCATTCCTGCTCTGTGTGTTGGGCTCAGTACATCACCGAATGAGAATAACTGACACACCACAGGCCGGTAATAGAGCCTGGGCCATTCCTGCTCTGTGTGTGGGACTCAGTACCTCATCGAATGAGAATAACTGACACACCACTGGCCGGTAATAGAGCCTGGGCCATTCCTGCTCTGTGTGTGGGGCTCAGTACCTCACCAAATGAGAATAACTGACACACCACAGGCCGGTAATAGAGCCTGGGCCATTCCTGCTCTGTGTGTGGGACTCAGTACCTCACCGAATGAGAATAACTGACACACCACAGGCCGGTAATAGAGCCTGGGCCATTCCTGCTCTGTGTGTGGGGCTCAGTACCTCACCGAATGAGAATAACTGACACACCACAGGCCGGTAATAGAGCCTGGGCCATTCCTGCTCTGTGTCTGGGGCTCAGTACCTCATCGAATGAGAATAACTGACACACCACAGGCCGATAATAGAGCCTGGGCCATTCCTGCTCTGTGTGTGGGGCTCAGTACCTCACCAAATGAGAATAACTGACACACCACAGGCCGGTAATAGAGCCTGGGCCATTCCTGCTCTGTGTGTGGGGCTCAGGACCTCACCGAATGAGAATAGCTGACAGACCACAGGCCGATAATAGAGCCTGGGCCATTCCTGCTCTGTGTGTGGGACTCAGTACCTCATCAAATGAGAATAACTGACACACCACAGGCCGGTAATAGAGCCTGGGTCATTCCTGCTCTGTGTGTGGGGCTCAGTATCTCATCGAATGAGAATAGCTGACACACCACAGGCCGGTAATAGAGCCTGGGCCTTCCCTGCTCTGTGTGTGGTGCTCAGTACCTCATCGAATGAGAATAACTGACACACCACAGGCCGGTAATAGAGCCTGGGCCATTCCTGCTCTGTGTGTGGGGCTCAGTACCTCATCGAATGAGAATAACTGACACACCACAGGCCGGTAATAGAGCCTGGGCCATTCCTGCTCTGTGTGGGACTCAGTACCTCACCGAATGAGAATAGCTGACACACCACAGGCCGGTAATAGAGCCTGGGCCAATCCTGCTCTGTTTGTGGGGATCAGTACCTCACCGAATGAGAATAACTGACATACCACAGACCGGTAATAGAGCCTGGGCCATTCCTGCTCTGTGTTTGGGGCTCAGTACCTCACCGAATGAGAATAACTGACACACCACAGGCCGGTAATAGAGCCTGGGCCATTCCTGCTCTGTGTGCGGGGCTCAGTACCTCACCGAATGAGAATAACTGACACACCACAGACCGGTAATAGAGCCTGGGCCATTCCTGCTCTGTGTGTGGGGCTCAGTACCTCACCAAATGAGAATAACTGACACACCACAGGCCGGTAATAGAGCCTGGGTCATTCCTGCTCTGTATGTGGGGCTCAGTTCCTCATCGAATGAGAATAACTGACACTCCACAGGCCGGTAATAGAGCCTGGGCCATTCCTGCTCTGTGTGTGGGGCTCAGTACCTCACCGAATGAGAATAACTGACATACCACAGGCCGGTAAGAGAGCCTGGGCCATTCCTGCTCTGTGTGTGGGGCTCAGTTCCTCACCGAATGAGAATAACTGACACACCACAGGCCAGTAATAGAGCCTGGGCCATTCCTGCTCTGTGTGTGGGACTCAGTAACTCATCGAATGAGAATAACTGACACACCACAGGCCAGTAATAGAGCCTGGGCCATTCCTGCTCTGTGTGTTGGACACAATGCCTCATCGAATGAGAATAACTGACACACCACAGGCCGGTAATAGAGCCTGGGCCATTCCTGCTCTGTGTGTGGGACTCAGTACCTCACCGAATGAGAATAACTGACACACCACAGGCCGGTAATAGAGCCTGGGCCATTCCTGCTCTGTGTGTGGGGCTCAGTACCTCACCGAATGAGAATAAC
Source organism: Somniosus microcephalus (assembly GCF_052327205.1). NCBI lineage: Eukaryota > Metazoa > Chordata > Chondrichthyes > Squaliformes > Somniosidae > Somniosus > Somniosus microcephalus. The sequence goes on along the minus strand of NW_028225181.1, from coordinate 41,650,111 downwards.
TGACACACCACAGGGCGGTAATAGAGCCTGGGCCATTCCTGCTCTGTGTGTGGGACTCAGTACCTCACCGAATGAGAATAACTGACACACCACAGGCCGGTAATAGAGCCTGGCCCTTCCTGCTCTGTGTGTGGGACTCAGTACCTCATCGAATGAGAATAACTGACACACCACAGGCCGGTAATAGAGCCTGGGTCATTCCTGCTCTGTGTGTGGGGCTCAGTATCTCATCGAATGAGAATAGCTGACACACCACAGGCCGGTAATAGAGCCTGGGCCATTCCTGCTCTGTGTGTGGGACTCAGTACCTCAACGAATGAGAATAACTGACACACCACAGGCCGGTAATAGAGCCTGGGCCATTCCTGCTCTGTGTCTGGGACTCAGTACCTCATCGAATGAGAATAACTGACACACCACAGGCCGGTAATAGAGCCTGGGCCATTCCTGCTCTGTGTGTGGGGCTCAGTACCTCACCGAATGAGAATAACTGACATACCACAGGCCGGTAATAGAGCCTGGGCCATTCCTGCTCTGTGTCTGGGACTCAGTACCTCATCGAATGAGAATAACTGACACACCACAGGCCGGTAATAGAGCATGGGCCATTCCTGCTCTGTGTTTGGGGCTCAGTACCTCGCCAAATTAGAATAACTGATACACCACAGGCCGGTAATAGAGCCTGGGCCATTCCTGCTCTGTGTGTGGGGCTCAGTACCTCATCGAATGAGAATAACTGACACACCACAGGCCGGTAATAGAGCCTGGGCCATTCCTGCTCTGTGTGTGGGGCTCAGTACCTCGTCGAATGAGAGTAACTGACACACCACAGGCCGGTAATAGAGCCTGGGCCATTCCTGCTCTGTGTGTGGGACTCAGTACCTCACCGAATGAGAATAACTGACAGCCCACAGGCCGGTAATAGAGCCTGGGCCACTCCTGCTCTGTGTGTGGGGCTCAGTACCTCATCGAATGAGAATAATTGATACACCACAGGCCGGTAATAGAGCCTGGGCCATTCCTGCTCTGTGTGTGGGGCTCAGTACCTCATCGAATGAGAATAACTGACACACCACAGGCCGGTAATAGAGCCTGTGCCATTCCTGCTCTGTGTGTGGGGCTCAGTACCTCATCGAATGAGAATAACTGACAAACCACAGGCCGGTAATAGAGCCTGGGCCATTCCTGCTCTGTGTGTGGGGCTCAGTACCTCATCGATTGAGAATAACTGACACACCACAGGCCGGTAATAGAGCCTGGGCCATTCCTGCTCTGTGTGTGGGACTCATTACCTCATCGAATGAGAATAACTGACACACCACAGGCCGGTAATAGAGCATGGGCCATTCCTGCTCTGTGTTTGGGGCTCAGTACCTCGCCAAATTAGAATAACTGATACACCACAGGCCGGTAATAGAGCCTGGGCCATTCCTGCTCTGTGTGTGGGGCTCAGTACCTCATCGAATGAGAATAACTGACACATCACAGGCCGGGAATAGAGCCTGGGCCATTCCTGCTCTGTGTGTGGGGCTCAGTACCTCGTCGAATGAGAGTAACTGACACACCACAGGCCGGTAATAGAGCCTGGGCCATTCCTGCTCTGTGTGTGGGACTCAGTACCTCACCGAATGAGAATAACTGACAGCCCACAGGCCGGTAATAGAGCCTGGGCCACTCCTGCTCTGTGTGTGGGGCTCAGTACCTCATCGAATGAGAATAACTGATACACCACAGGCCGGTAATAGAGCCTGGGCCATTCCTGCTCTGTGTGTGGGGCTCAGTACCTCATCGAATGAGAATAACTGACACACCACAGGCCGGTAATAGAGCCTGTGCCATTCCTGCTCTGTGTGTGGGGCTCAGTACCTCATCGAATGAGAATAACTGACAAACCACAGGCCGGTAATAGAGCCTGGGCCATTCCTGCTCTGTGTGTGGGGCTCAGTACCTCATCGATTGAGAATAACTGACACACCACAGGCCGGTAATAGAGCCTGGGCCATTCCTGCTCTGTGTGTGGGACTCATTACCTCATCGAATGAGAATAACTGACACACCACAGGCCGGTAATAGAGCCTGGGCCATTCCTGCTCTGTGTGTGGGGCTCAGTACCCCACCGAATGAGAATAGCTGATACACCACAGGCCGGTAATAGAGCCTGGGCCATTCCTGCTCTGTGTGTGGGACTCAGTACCTCACCGAATGAGAATAGCTGGCACACCACAGGCCGGTAATAGAGCCTGGGCCATTCCTGCTCTGTGTGTGGGGCTCAGTACCTCACCGAATGAGAATAACTGACACACCACAGACCGGTAATAGAGCCTGGGCCATTCCTGCTCTGTGTGTGGGGCTCAGTACCTCACCGAATGAGAATAACTGACACACCACAGGCCGGTAATAGAGCCTGGGTCATTCCTGCTCTGTATGTGGGGCTCAGTTCCTCATCGAATGAGAATAACTGACACTCCACAGGCCGGTAATAGAGCCTGGGCCATTCCTGCTCTCTGTGTGGGGCTCAGTACCTCACCGAATGAGAATAACTGACATACCACAGGCCGGTAATAGAGCCTGGGCCATTCCTGCTCTGTGTGTGGGGCTCAGTACCTCACCGAATGAGAATAACTGACACACCACAGGCCAGTAATAGAGCCTGGGCCATTCCTGCTCTGTGTGTGTGACTCAGTAACTCATCGAATGAGAATAACTGACACACCACAGGCCAGTAATAGAGCCTGGGCCATTCCTGCTCTGTGTGTGGGACACAGTGCCTCATCGAATGAGAATAACTGACACACCACAGGCCGGTAATAGAGCCTGGGCCATTCCTACTCTGTGTGTGGGACTCAGTACCTCACCGAATGAGAATAACTGACACACCACAGGCCGGTAATAGAGCCTGGGCCATTCCTGCTCTGTGTGTGGGGCTCAGTACCTCACCGAATGAGAATAACTGACACACCACAGGGCGGTAATAGAGCCTGGGCCATTCCTGCTCTGTGTGTGGGACTCAGTACCTCACCGAATGAGAATAACTGACACACCACAGGCCGGTAATAGAGCCTGGGCCATTCCTGCTCTGTGTGTGGGGCTCAGTATCTCATCGAATGAGAATAGCTGACACACCACAGGCCGGTAATAGAGCCTGGGCCATTCCTGCTCTGTGTGTGGGACTCAGTACCTCATCGAATGAGAATAACTGACACACCACAGGGCGGTAATAGAGCCTGGGCCATTCCTGCTCTGTGTGTGGGACTCAGTACCTCAGCGAATGAGAATAACTGACACACCACAGGCCGGTAATAGAGCCTGGGTCATTCCTGCTCTGTGTGTGGGGCTCAGTATCTCATCGAATGAGAATAGCTGACACACCACAGGCCGGTAATAGAGCCTGGGCCATTCCTGCTCTGTGTGTGGGGCTCAGTACCTCATCGAATGAGAATAACTTACACACCACAGGCCGGTAATAGAGCCTGGGCCATTCCTGCTCTGTGTGTGGGGCTCAGTAACTCATCGAATGAGAGTAACTGACACACCACAGGCCGGTAATAGAGCCTGGGCCATTCCTGCTCTGTGTGTGGGACTCAGTACCTCACCGAATGAGAATAACTGACAGCCCACAGTCCGGTAATAGAGCCTGGGCCACTCCTGCTCTGTGTGTGGGGCTCAGTACCTCATCGAATGAGAATAACTGATACACCACAGGCCGGTAATAGAGCCTGGGCCATTCCTGCTCTGTGTGTGGGGCTCAGTACCTCATCGAATGAGAATAACTGACACACCACAGGCCGGTAATAGAGCCTGTGCCATTCCTGCTCTGTGTGTGGGGCTCAGTACCTCATCGAATGAGAATAACTGACAAAACAAAGGCCGGTAATAGAGCCTGGGCCATTCCTGCTCTGTGTGTGGGGCTCAGTACCTCATCGATTGAGAAAAACTGACACACCACAGGCCGGTAATAGAGCCTGGGCCATTCCTGCTCTGTGTGTGGGACTCATTACCTCATCGAATGAGAATAACTGACACACCACAGGCCGGTAATAGAGCCTGGGCCATTCCTGCTCTGTGTGTGGGGCTCAGTACCTCACCGAATGAGAATAGCTGACACACCACAGGCCGGTAATAGAGCCTGGGCCATTCCTGCTCTGTGTGTGGGACTCAGTACCTCACCGAATGAGAATAGCTGACACACCACAGGCCGGTAATAGAGCCTGGGCCAATCCTGCTCTGTTTGTGGGGATCAGTACCTCACCGAATGAGAATAACTGACATACCACAGACCGGGAATAGAGCCTGGGCCATTCTTGTTCTGTGTTTGGGGCTCAGTACCTCACCGTATGAGAATAACTGACACACCACAGGCCGGTAATAGAGCCTGGGCCATTTCTGCTCTGTGTTTGGGGCTCAGTGCCTCACCGAATGAGAATAACTGACACACCACAGGCCGGTAATTGAGCCTGGGCCATTCCTGCTCTGTGTGTGGGGCTCAGTACCTCACCGAATGAGAATAACTGACACACCACAGACCGGTAATAGAGCCTGGGCCATTCCTGCTCTGTGTGTGGGGCTCAGTACCTCACCGAATGAGACTAACTGACACACCACAGGCCGGTAATAGAGCCTGGGTCATTCCTGCTCTGAGTGTGGGGCTCAGTTCCTCATCGAATGAAAATAACTGACACTCCACAGGCCGGTAACAGAGCCTGGGCCATTCCTGCTCTGTGTGTGGGGCTCAGTACCTCACCGAATGAGAATAACTGACATACCACAGGCCGGTAATAGAGCCTGGGCCATTCCTGCTCTGTGTGTGGGGCTCAGCGCCTCACCGAATGAGAATAACTGACACACCACAGGCCAGTAATAGAGCCTGGGCCATTCCTGCTCTGTGTGTGGGACACAGTGCCTCATCGAATGAGAATAACTGACACACCACAGGCCGGTAATAGAGCCTGGGCCATTCCTGCTCTGTGTGTGGGACTCAATACCGCACCGAATGAGAATAAGTGACACACCACAGGCCGGTAATAGAGCCTGGGCCATTCCTGCTCTGTGTGTGGGTCTCAGTACCTCATCGAATGTGAAAAACTGACACACCACAGGCCGGTAATAGAGCCTGGGCCATTCCTGCTCTGTGTGTGGGACCCAGTACCTCACCGAATGAGAATAACTGACACACCACAGGCCGGTAAAAGAGCCTGGGCCATTCCTGCTCTGTGTGTGGGCCTCAGTACCTCACCGAATGAGAATAACTGACACACCACAGGCCGGTAATAGAGCCTGGGCCATTCCTGCTCTGTGTGTGGGTCTCAGTACCTCATCGAATGTGAATAACTGACACACCACAGGCCGGTAATGGAGCCTGGGCCATTCCTGCTCTGTGTGGGGCTCAGTACCTCATCGAATGAGAATAACTGACACAACACAGGCCGGTAATAGAGCCTGGGCCATTCCTGCTCTGTGTGTGGGGCTCAGTACCTCACCGAATGAGAATAACTGACACACCACAGGCCGGTAATAGAGCCTGGGCCATTCCTGCTCTGTGTGTGGGACTCAGTACCTCACCGAATGAGAATAACCGACACACCACAGGCCGGTAATAGAGCCTGGGCCATTCCTGCTCTGTGTGTGGGACTCAGTACCTCACCGAATGAGAATAACTGACACACCACAGGCCGGTAATAGAGCCTGGGCCATTCCTGCTCTGTTTGTGGGGCTCAGTACCTCTCCGAATGAGAATAACTGACACAACACAGGCCGGTAATAGAGCCTGGGCCATTCCTGCTCTGTGTGTGGGACTCAGTACCTCATCGAATGAGAATAGCTGACACACCACAGGCCGGTAATAGAGCCTGGACCATTCTTGCTCTGTGTGTGGGGCTCAGGACCTCACCAAATGAGAATAACTGACACACCACAGGCCGGTAATCGAGCCTGGGCCATTCCTGCTCTGTGTGTGGGGCTCAGTACCTCTTCGAATGAGAATAACTGACACACCACAGGCCGGTAATAGAGGCTGGGCCATTCCTGCTCTGTGTTTGGGGCTCAGTACCTCACCAAATGAGAATAACTGACACACCACAGGCCGGTAATAGAGCCTGGGCCATTCCTGCTCTGTGTGTGGGGCTCAGTACCTCATCGAATGAGAATAACTGACACACCACAGGCCAGTAATAGAACCTGGGCCATTCCTGCTCTGTGTGTGGGGTTCAGTACCTCACCGAATGAGAATAACTGACACACCACAGGCCGGTAATAGAGCCTGGGCCATTCCTGCTCTGTCTGGGACTCAGTACCTCATCGAATGAGAAAAACTGACACCCGACAGGCCGGTAATAGAGCCTGGGCCATTCCTGCTCTGTGTGTGGGACTCAGTACCTCATCGAATGAGAATAACTGACACACCACAGGCCGGTAATAGAGCCTGGGCCATTCCTGCTCTGTGTGTGGGACTCAGTACCTCATCGAATGAGAATAACTGACACACCACAGGCCGGTAATAGAGCCTGGGCCATTCCTGCTCTGTGTGTGGGGCTCAGTACCTCACCGAATGAGAATAACTGACACACCACAGGCCGGTAATAGAGCCTGGGCCATTCGAGCTCTGGGTGTGGGGCTCAGTACCTCATCGAATGAGAAAAACTGACACCCGACAGGCCGGTAATAGAGCCTGGGCCATTCCTGCTCTGTGTGTGGGACTCAGTACCTCACCGATTGAGAATAACTGACACACCACAGGCCGGTAATAGAGCCTGGGCCATTCCTGCTCTGTGTTTGGGGCTCAGTACCTCATCGAATGAGAAAAACTGACAACCGACAGGCCGGTAATAGAGCCTGGGCCATTCCTGCTCTGTGTGTGGGACTCAGTACCTCATCGAATGAGAATAACTGACACACCACAGGCCGGTAATAGAGCCTGGGCCATTCGTGCTCTGTGTGTGGGGCTCAGTACCACACCGAATGAGAATAACTGACACACCACAGGCCGGTAAGAGAGCCTGGGCCATTCCTGCTCTCTGTGTGGGACTCAGTACCTCATCGAATGAGAATAACTGACACACCACAGGCCGGTAATAGAGCCTGGGCCATTCCTGCTCTGTGTGTGGGGCTCAGTACCTCACCGAATGAGAATAACTGACACACCACAGGCCGGTAATAGAGCCTGGGCCATTCCTGCTCTGTGTGTGGGCTCTGTACCTCATCGAATGAGAATAACTGACACACCACAGACCGGTAATAGAGCCTGGGCCATTCCTGCTCTGTGTGTGGGGCTCAGTACCTCATCGAATGAGAATAACTGACACAGCACAGGCCGGTAATAGAGATTGGACCATTCCTGCTCTGTGTGTGGGTCTCAGTACCTCACCGAATGAGAATAACTGACACACCACAGGCCGGTAATAGAGCCTGGGCCATTCCTGCTCTGTGTGTGGGACTCAGTACCTCATCGAATGAGAATAACTGACACACCACAGGCCGGTAATAGAGCCTGGGCCATTCCTGCTCTGTGTGTGGGACTCAGTACCTCATCGAATGAGAATAACTGACACACCACAGGCCGGTAATAGAGCCTGGGCCATTCCCGCTCTGTGTGTGGGGCTCAGTACCTCATCGAATGAGAATAAATGACACACCACAGGCCGGTAATAGAGCCTGTGCCATTCCTGCTCTGTGTGTGGGGCTCAGTGCCTCACCGAATGAGAATAACTGACACACCACAGGCCGGTAATAGAGCCTGGGCCATTCCCGCTCTGTGTGTGGGGCTCAGTACCTCATCGAATGAGAATAACTGACAAACCACAGGCCGGTAATAGAGCCTAGGCCATTCCTGCTCTGTGTGTCGAACTCAGTACCTCACCGAATGAGAATAACTGACACACCACAGGCCGGTAATAGAGCCTGGGCCATTCCTGCTCTGTGTTTGGGGCTCAGTACCTCACCGAATGAGAATAAGTGACACACCACAGGCTGGTAATAGAGACTGGACCATTTCTGCTCTGTGTTTGGAGCTCAGTACCTCACCGAATGAGAATAACTGACACACCACAGGCCGGTAATAGAGCCTGGGCCATTGCTGCTCTGTGTGTGGGACTCAGTACCTCAACGAATGAGAATAACTGACACACCACAGGCCGGTAATAGAGCCTGGGCCATTCCTGCTCTGTGTGTGGGGCTCAGTACCTCATCGAATGAGAATAACTGACAAACCACAGGCCGGTAATAGAGCCTGGGCCATTCCTGCTCTGTGTGTGGGACTCAGTACCTCACCGAATGAGAATAACTGACACACCACAGGCCGGTAATAGAGCCTGGGCCATTCCTGCTCTGTGTGTGGGACTCAGTACTTCACCGAATGAGAATAACTGACACACCACAGGCCGGTAATAGAGCCTGGGCCATTCCTGCTGTGTGTTTGGGGCTCAGTACATCATCGAATGAGAATAACTGACACACCACAGTCCGGTAATAGAGCCTGGGCCATTCCTGCTGTGTGTTTGGGGCTCAGTACCTCACCGAATGAGAATAACTGACACACCACAGGCCGGTAATAGAGCCTGGGCCATTCCTGCTCTGTGTGTGGGACTCAGTACCTCACCGAATGAGAATAACTGACACACCACAGGCCGGTAGTATAGCCTGGGCCATTCCTGCTCTGTGTATGGGGCTCAGAACCTCATCGAATGAGAATAACTGACATACCACAGGCCGGTATTAGAGCCTGGGCCATTCCTGCTCTGTGTGTGGGACTCAGTACCTCATCGAATGAGAATAACTGACACACCACAGGCCGGTAATAGAGCCTGGGCCATTCCTGCTCTGTGTGTGGGGCTCAGTACCTCACCGAATGAGAGTAACTGACACACCACAGTCCGGTAATAGAGCCTGGGCCATTCCTGCTCTGTGTGTGGGGCTCAGTACCTCAACGAATGAGAATAACTGACACACCACAGGCCGGTAATAGAGCCTGGGCCATTCCTGCTCTGTGTGTGGGGCTCAGTACCTCACCGAATGAGAGTAACTGACACACCACAGTCCGGTAATAGAGCCTGGGCCATTCCTGCTCTGTGTGTGGTGCTCAGTACCTCATCGAATGAGAATAACTGACACACCACAGGCCGGTAATAGAGCCTGGGCCATTCCTGCTCTGTGTGTGGGGCTCAGTACCTCACCGAATGAGAATAACTGACACACCACAGGCCGGTAATAGAGCCTGGGCCATTCCTGCTCCCTGTGTGGGGCTCAGTACCTCATCGAATGAGAATAACTGACACACCACAGGCCGGTAATAGAGCCTGGGCCATTCCTGCTCTGTGTGTGGTGCTCAGTACCTCACCGAATGAGAATAACTGACACACCACAGGCCGGTAACAGAGCCTGGGCCATTCCTGCTCTCTGTGTGGGGCTCAGTACCTCACCGAATGAGAATAACTGACACACCACAGGCCGGTAATAGAGCCTGGGTCATTCGTGCTCTGTGTGTGGCACTCAGTACCTCATCGAGTGAGAATAACTGAGAGCCCACAGGCCAGTAATAGAGCCTGGGCCATTCCTGCTCTGTGTGTGGGACTCAGTACCTCACAGAATGAGAATAACTGACACGCCACAGGCCGGTAATAGAGCCTGGGCCATTCCTGCTCTGTGTGTGGGGCTCAGTTCCTCATCGAATGAGAATAACTGACACACCACAGGCCGGTAATAGAGCCTGGGCCATTCCTGCTCTGTGTGTGGGGCTCATGACCTGACCGAATGAGAATAACTGACACACCACAGGCCAGTAATAGAGCCTGGGCCATTCCTGCTCTGTGTGTGGGACTCAGTACCTCATCGAATGAGAATAACTGACACACCACAGGCCGGTAATAGAGCCTGGGCCATTCATGCTCTGTGTGTGGGGCTCAGTACCTCACCGAATGAGAATTACTGACACACCACAGGCCGATAATAGAGCCTGGGCCATTCCTGCTCTGTGTGTGGGTCTCAGTACCTCACCGAATGAGAATAACTGACACACCACAGGCCAGTAATAGAGCCTGGGCCATTCCTGCTCTGTGTGTGGGGCTCAGTACCTCATCGAATGAGAATAACTGACACACCACAGGCCGGTAATAGAGCCTGGGCCATTCCTGCTCTGTGTGTGGGACTCTGTACCTCATCGAATGAGAATAACTGACACACCACAGACCGGTAATAGAGCCTGGGCCATTCCTGCTCTGTGTGTGGGGCTCAGTACCTCATCGAATGAGAATAACTGACACAGCACAGGCCGGTAATAGAGATTGGACCATTCCTGCTCTGTGTGTGGGTCTCAGTACCTCACCGAATGAGAATAACTGACACACCACAGGCCGGTAATAGAGCCTGGGCCATTCCTGCTCTGTGTGTGGGACTCAGTACCTCATCGAATGAGAATAACTGACACACCACAGGCCGGTAATAGAGCCTGGGCCATTCCTGCTCTGTGTGTGGGACTCAGTACCTCATCGAATGAGAATAACTGACACACCACAGGCCGGTAATAGAGCCTGGGCCATTCCCGCTCTGTGTGTGGGGCTCAGTACCTCATCGAATGAGAATAACTGACAAACCACAGGCCGGTAATAGAGCCTAGGCCATTCCTGCTCTGTGTGTCGAACTCAGTACCTCACCGAATGAGAATAACTGACACACCACAGGCCGGTAATAGAGCCTGGGCCATTCCTGCTCTGTGTTTGGGGCTCAGTACCTCACCGAATGAGAATAAGTGACACACCACAGGCTGGTAATAGAGACTGGACCATTTCTGCTCTGTGTTTGGAGCTCAGTACCTCACCGAATGAGAATAACTGACACACCACAGGCCGGTAATAGAGCCTGGGCCATTGCTGCTCTGTGTGTGGGACTCAGTACCTCAACGAATGAGAATAACTGACACACCACAGGCCGGTAATAGAGCCTGGGCCATTCCTGCTCTGTGTGTGGGGCTCAGTACCTCATCGAATGAGAATAACTGACAAACCACAGGCCGGTAATAGAGCCTGGGCCATTCCTGCTCTGTGTGTGGGACTCAGTACCTCACCGAATGAGAATAACTGACACACCACAGGCCGGTAATAGAGCCTGGGCCATTCCTGCTCTGTGTGTGGGACTCAGTACTTCACCGAATGAGAATAACTGACACACCACAGGCCGGTAATAGAGCCTGGGCCATTCCTGCTGTGTGTTTGGGGCTCAGTACATCATCGAATGAGAATAACTGACACACCACAGTCCGGTAATAGAGCCTGGGCCATTCCTGCTGTGTGTTTGGGGCTCAGTACCTCACCGAATGAGAATAACTGACACACCACAGGCCGGTAATAGAGCCTGGGCCATTCCTGCTCTGTGTGTGGGACTCAGTACCTCACCGAATGAGAATAACTGACACACCACAGGCCGGTAGTATAGCCTGGGCCATTCCTGCTCTGTGTATGGGGCTCAGAACCTCATCGAATGAGAATAACTGACATACCACAGGCCGGTATTAGAGCCTGGGCCATTCCTGCTCTGTGTGTGGGACTCAGTACCTCATCGAATGAGAATAACTGACACACCACAGGCCGGTAATAGAGCCTGGGCCATTCCTGCTCTGTGTGTGGGGCTCAGTACCTCACCGAATGAGAGTAACTGACACACCACAGTCCGGTAATAGAGCCTGGGCCATTCCTGCTCTGTGTGTGGGGCTCAGTACCTCAACGAATGAGAATAACTGACACACCACAGGCCGGTAATAGAGCCTGGGCCATTCCTGCTCTGTGTGTGGGGCTCAGTACCTCACCGAATGAGAGTAACTGACACACCACAGTCCGGTAATAGAGCCTGGGCCATTCCTGCTCTGTGTGTGGTGCTCAGTACCTCATCGAATGAGAATAACTGACACACCACAGGCCGGTAATAGAGCCTGGGCCATTCCTGCTCTGTGTGTGGGGCTCAGTACCTCACCGAATGAGAATAACTGACACACCACAGGCCGGTAATAGAGCCTGGGCCATTCCTGCTCCCTGTGTGGGGCTCAGTACCTCATCGAATGAGAATAACTGACACACCACAGGCCGGTAATAGAGCCTGGGCCATTCCTGCTCTGTGTGTGGTGCTCAGTACCTCACCGAATGAGAATAACTGACACACCACAGGCCGGTAACAGAGCCTGGGCCATTCCTGCTCTCTGTGTGGGGCTCAGTACCTCACCGAATGAGAATAACTGACACACCACAGGCCGGTAATAGAGCCTGGGTCATTCGTGCTCTGTGTGTGGCACTCAGTACCTCATCGAGTGAGAATAACTGAGAGCCCACAGGCCAGTAATAGAGCCTGGGCCATTCCTGCTCTGTGTGTGGGACTCAGTACCTCACAGAATGAGAATAACTGACACGCCACAGGCCGGTAATAGAGCCTGGGCCATTCCTGCTCTGTGTGTGGGGCTCAGTTCCTCATCGAATGAGAATAACTGACACACCACAGGCCGGTAATAGAGCCTGGGCCATTCCTGCTCTGTGTGTGGGGCTCATGACCTGACCGAATGAGAATAACTGACACACCACAGGCCAGTAATAGAGCCTGGGCCATTCCTGCTCTGTGTGTGGGACTCAGTACCTCATCGAATGAGAATAACTGACACACCACAGGCCGGTAATAGAGCCTGGGCCATTCATGCTCTGTGTGTGGGGCTCAGTACCTCACCGAATGAGAATTACTGACACACCACAGGCCGATAATAGAGCCTGGGCCATTCCTGCTCTGTGTGTGGGTCTCAGTACCTCACCGAATGAGAATAACTGACACACCACAGGCCAGTAATAGAGCCTGGGCCATTCCTGCTCTGTGTGTGGGGCTCAGTACCTCATCGAATGAGAATAACTGACACACCACTGGCCGGTAATAGAGCCTGGGCCATTCCTGCTCTGTGTGTGGGGCTCAGTTCCTCATCGAATGAGAATAACTGACACACCACAGGCCGGTAATAGAGCCTGGGCCATTCCTGCTCTGTGTGTGGGACTCAGTTCCTCATCGAATGAGAATAACTGACACACCACAGGCCGGTAATAGAGCCTGGGCCATTCCTGCTCTGTGTGTGGGGCTCAGTACCTCACCGAATGAGAATAGCTCACACACCACAGGCCGGTAATAGAGCCTGGGCCATTCCTGCTCTGTGTGTGGGACTCAGTACCTCACCGAATGAGAATGACTGACACACCACAGGCCGGTAATAGAGCCTGGGCCATTCCTGTTCTGTGTGTGGGGCTCAGTACCTCACCGAATGAGAATAACTGACACACCACAGGCCGGTAATAGAGCCTGGGCCATTCCTGCTCTTTGTGTGGAACTCAGTACCTCATCGAGTGAGAATAACTGACACACCACAGGCCGGTAATAGAGCCTGGGCCTTTCCTGCTCTGTGTGTGGGGCTCAGTACCTCATCGAATGAGAATAACTGACACACCACAGGCCGGTAATAGAGCCTGGGCCATTCCTGCTCTTTGTGTGGGACTCAGTATCTCATCGAATGAGAATAACTGACACACCACAGGCCGGTAATAGAGCCTGGGCCATTCCTGATCTGTGTGTGGGGCTCAGTACCTCACCGAATGAGAATAACTAACACGCCATAGGCCGGTAATAGAGCCTGGGCCATTCCTGCTCTGTGTGTGGGACTCAGTACCTCATAGAATGAGAATAACTGACACACCACAGGCCGGTAATAGAGCCTGGGCCATTCATGCTCTGTGTGTGGGGCTCAGTACCTCATCGAATGAGAATAGCTGACACACCACAGGCCGGTAATAGAGCCTGGGCCATTCCTGCTCTGTGTGTGGGGCTCAGTTCCTCATCGAATGAGAATAACTGACACACCACAGGCCGGTAATAGAGCCTGGGCCATTCCTGCTCTGTGTGTGGGACTCAGTACCTCACCGAATGAGAATAACTGACACACCACAGGCCGGTAATAGAGCCTGGGCCATTCCTGCTCTGTGTGTGGGGCTCAGTACCTCATCGAATGAGAATAACTGACACACCACAGGCCGGTAATAGAGCCTGGTCCATTCCTGCTCTGTGTGTGGGGCTCAGTACCTCATCGAATGAGAATAACTGACACACCACAGGCCGGTAATAGAACCTGGGCCATTCCTGCTCTGTGTGTGGGGCTCAGTACCTCATCGAATGAGAATAACTGACAAACCACAGGCCGGTAATAGAGCCTGGGCCATTCCTGCTCTGTGTGTGGGGCTCAGTACCTCACTGAATGAGAATAACTGACACACCACAGGCCGGTAATAGAGCCTGTGCCATTCCTGCTCTGTGTGTGGGACTCAGTACCTCACCGAATGAGAATAACTGACACAGTACAGGCCGGTAATAGAGCCTGGGCCATTCCTGCCCTGTGTTTGGGGCTCAGTACCTCACCGAATGAGAATAAGTGACACACCACAGGCTGGTAATAGAGACTGGACCATTTCTGCTCTGTGTTTGGAGCTCAGTACCTCACCGAATGAGAATAACTGACACACCACAGGCCGGTAATAGAGCCTGGGCCATTCCTGCTCGGTGTTTGGGGCACAGAACCTCACCGAATGAGAATAACTGACACACCACAGGCCGGTAATAGAGCCTGGGCCATTCCTGCTCTGTGTTTGGGGCACAGTACCTCACCGAATGAGAATAACTGACACACCACAGGCCGGTTAGAGTACCTGGGCCATTCCTGCTCTGTGTGTGGGACTCAGTACCTCACCGAATGAGAATAACTGACACACCACAGGCCGGTAATAGAGCCTGGGCCATTGCTGCTCTGTGTGTGGGACTCAGTACCTCAACGAATGAGAATAACTGACACACCACAGGCCGGTAATAGAGCCTGGGCCATTCCTGCTCTGTGTGTGGGGCTCAGTACCTCATCGAATGAGAATAACTGACAAACCACAGGCCGGTAATAGAGCCTGGGCCATTCCTGCTCTGTGTGTGGGACTCAGTACCTCACCGAATGAGAATAACTGACACACCACAGGCCGGTAATAGAGCCTGGGCCATTCCTGCTCTGTGTGTGGGACTCAGTACTTCACCGAATGAGAATAACTGACACACCACAGGCCGGTAATAGAGCCTGGGCCATTCCTGCTGTGTGTTTGGGGCTCAGTACCTCATCGAATGAGAATAACTGACACACCACAGTCCGGTAATAGAGCCTGGGCCATTCCTGCTGTGTGTTTGGGGCTGAGTACCTCACCGAATGAGAATAACTGACACACCACAGGCCGGTAATAGAGCCTGGGCCATTCCTGCTCTGTGTGTGGGACTCAGTACCTCACCGAATGAGAATAACTGACACACCACAGGCCGGTAATATAGCCTGGGCCATTCCTGCTCTGTGTATGGGGCTCAGAACCTCATCGAATGAGAATAACTGACATACCACAGGCCGGTATTAGAGCCTGGGCCATTCCTGCTCTGTGTGTGGGACTCAGTACCTCATCGAAAGAGAATAACTGACACACCACAGGCCGGTAATAGAGCCTGGGCCATTCCTGCTCTGTGTGTGGGGCTCAGTACCTCACCGAATGAGAGTAACTGACACACCACAGTCCGGTAATAGAGCCTGGGCCATTCCTGCTCTGTGTGTGGGGCTCAGTACCTCAACGAATGAGAATAACTGACACACCACAGGCCGGTAATAGAGCCTGGGCCATTCCTGCTCTGTGTGTGGGGCTCAGTACCTCACCGAATGAGAGTAACTGACACACCACAGTCCGGTAATAGAGCCTGGGCCATTCCTGCTCTGTGTGTGGTGCTCAGTACCTCATCGAATGAGAATAACTGACACACCACAGGCCGGTAATAGAGCCTGGGCCATTCCTGCTCTGTGTGTGGGGCTCAGTACCTCACCGAATGAGAATAACTGACACACCACAGGCCGGTAATAGAGCCTGGGCCATTCCTGCTCCCTGTGTGGGGCTCAGTACCTCATCGAATGAGAATAACTGACACACCACAGGCCGGTAATAGAGCCTGGGCCATTCCTGCTCTGTGTGTGGGGCTCAGTACCTCACCGAATGAGAATAACTGACACACCACAGGCCGGTAACAGAGCCTGGGCCATTCCTGCTCTCTGTGTGGGGCTCAGTACCTCACCGAATGAGAATAACTGACACACCACAGGCAGGTAATAGAGCCTGGGTCATTCGTGCTCTGTGTGTGGCACTCAGTACCTCATCGAGTGAGAATAACTGAGAGCCCACAGGCCAGTAATAGAGCCTGGGCCATTCCTGCTCTGTGTGTGGGACTCAGTACCTCACAGAATGAGAATAACTGACACACCACAGGCCGGTAATAGAGCCTGGGCCATTCCTGCTCTGTGTGTGGGGCTCAGTTCCTCATCGAATGAGAATAACTGACACACCACAGGCCGGTAATAGAGCCTGGGCCATTCCTGCTCTGTGTGTGGGGCTCATGACCTGACCGAATGAGAATAACTGACACACCACAGGCCAGTAATAGAGCCTGGGCCATTCCTGCTCTGTTTGTGGGACTCAGTACCTCATCGAATGAGAATAACTGACACACCACAGGCCGGTAATAGAGTCTGGGCCATTCATGCTCTGTGTGTGGGGCTCAGTACCTCACCGAATGATAATTACTGACACACCACAGGCCGATAATAGAGCCTGGGCCATTCCTGCTCTGTGTGTGGGGCTCAGTACCTCACCGAATGAGAATAACTGACACACCACAGGCCAGTAATAGAGCCTGGGCCATTCCTGCTCTGTGTGTGGGGCTCAGTACCTCATCGAATGAGAATAACTGACACACCACAGGCCAGTAATAGAGCCTGGGCCATTCCTGCTCTTTGTGTGGGGCTCAGTACCTCATCGAATGAGAATAACTGACACACCACAGGCCGGTAATAGAGCCTGGGCCATTCATGCTCTGTGTGTGGGACTCAGTACCTCACAGAATGAGAATAACTGACACACCACTGGCCGGTAATAGAGCCTGGGCCATTCCTGCTCTGTGTGTGGGGCTCAGTTCCTCATCGAATGAGAATAACTGACACACCACAGGCCGGTAATAGAGCCCTGGCCATTCCTGCTCTGTGTGTGGGACTCAGTTCCTCATCGAATGAGAATAACTGACACACCACAGGCCGGTAATAGAGCCTGGGCCATTCCTGCTCTGTGTGTGGGGCTCAGTACCTCACCGAATGAGAATAGCTCACACACCACAGGCCGGTAATAGAGCCTGGGCCATTCCTGCTCTGTGTGTGGGACTCAGTACCTCACCGAATGAGAATGACTGACACACCACAGGCCGTTAATAGAGCCTGGGCCATTCCTGTTCTGTGTGTGGGGCTCAGTACCTCACCGAATGAGAATAACTGACACACCACAGGCCGGTAATAGAGCCTGGGCCATTCCTGCTCTTTGTGTGGGACTCAGTACCTCATCGAGTGAGAATAACTGACACACCACAGGCCGGTAATAGAGCCTGGGCCATTCCTGCTCTTTGTGTGGGACTCAGTATCTCATCGAATGAGAATAACTGACACACCACAGGCCGGTAATAGAGCCTGGGCCATTCCTGATCTGTGTGTGGGGCTCAGTACCTCACCGAATGAGAATAACTAACACGCCATAGGCCGGTAATAGAGCCTGGGCCATTCCTGCTCTGTGTGTGGGACTCAGTACCTCATCGAATGAGAATAACTGACACACCACAGGCCGGTAATAGAGCCTGGGCCATTCATGCTCTGTGTGTGGGGCTCAGTACCTCATCGAATGAGAATAGCTGACACACCACAGGCCGGTAATAGAGCCTGGGCCATTCCTGCTCTGTGTGTGGGGCTCAGTTCCTCATCGAATGAGAATAACTGACACACCACAGGCCGGTAATAGAGCCTGGGCCATTCCTGCTCTGTGTGTGGGACTCAGTACCTCACCGAATGAGAATAACTGACACACCACAGGCCGGTAATAGAGCATGGGCCATTCCTGCTCTGTGTGTGGGGCTCAGTACCTCATCGAATGAGAATAACTGACACACCACAGGCCGGTAATAGAGCCTGGTCCATTCCTGCTCTGTGTGTGGGGCTCAGTACCTCATCGAATGAGAATAACTGACACACCACAGGCCGGTAATAGAGCCTGGGCCATTCCTGCTCTGTGTGTGGGGCTCAGTACCTCATCGAATGAGAATAACTGACAAACCACAGGCCGGTAATAGAGCCTGGGCCATTCCTGCTCTGTGTGTGGGGCTCAGTACCTCACTGAATGAGAATAACTGACACACCACAGGCCGGTAATAGAGCCTGGGCCATTCCTGCTCTGTGTGTGGGACTCAGTACCTCACCGAATGAGAATAACTGACACAGTACAGGCCGGTAATAGAGCCTGGGCCATTCCTGCTCTGTGTGTGGGGCTCAGTACCTCACCGAATGAGAATAACTGACACACCACAGGCCGGTAATAGAGCCTGGGCCATTCCTGCTCTGTATGTGGGGCTCAGTACCTCACCGAATGAGAATAACTGACGCACCACAGGCCGGTAATAGAGCCTGGGCCATTCCTGCTCTGTGTGTGGGACTCAGTTCCTCATCGAATGAGAATAACTGACACACCACAGGCCGGTAATAGAGCCTGGGCCATTCCTGCTCTGTGTGTGGGACTCACTACCTCACCGAATGAGAATAACTGACACACCACAGGCCGGTAATAGAGCCTGGGCCATTCCTGCTCTGTGTGTGGGGCTCAGTACCTCATCGAATGAGAATAGCTGACACACCACATTCCGGTAATAGAGCCTGGGCTATTCTGCTCTCTGTGTGGGACTCAGTACCTCATCGAATGAGAATAACTGACACACCACAGGCCGGTAATAGAGCCTGGGCCATTCCTGCTCTGTGTGTGGGACTCAGTACCTCATCGAATGAGAATAACTGACACACCACAGGCCGGTAATAGAGCCTGGGCCATTCCTGCTCTGTGTGTGGGGCTCAGTACCTCACCGAATGAGAATAGCTGACACACCACAGGCCGGTAATAGAGCCTGGGCCATTCCTGCTCTGTGTTTGGGGCTCAGTACCTCACCGAATGAGAATAACTGACACACCGCAGGCCGGTTAGAGTACCTGGGCCATTCCTGCTCTGTGTGTGGGGCTGAGTTCCTCATCGAATGAGAATAACTGACACACCACAGGCCGGTGATAGAGCCTGGGCCATTCCTGCTCTGTGTGTGGGGCTCAGTACCTCACCGAATGAGAATAGCTGACACACCACAGGCCGGTAATATAGCCTGGGCCATTCCTGCTCTGTGTGTGGGTCTCAGTACCTCACCGAATGAGAATAACTGACACACCACAGGCCGGTAATAGAGCCTGGGCCATTCCTGCTCTGTGTGAGCGGCTCACTACCTCACCGAATGAGAATAACTGACACAACACAGGCCGGTAATAGAGCCTGGGCCATTCCTGCTCTGTGTGTGGAGCTCAGTACCTCACCGAATGAGAATAACTGACACACCACAGGCCGGTAATAGAGCCTGGGCCATTCCTGCTCTATGTGTGGGGCTCAGTACCTCATCGAATGAGAATAACTGACACACCACAGGCCGGTAATAGAGCCTGGGCCATTCCTGCTCTGTGTGTGGGACTCAGTACCTCATCGAATGAGAATAACTGACACACAACAGGCCGGAAATAGAGCCTGGGCCATTCCTGCTCTGTGTGTGGGGCTCAGTACCTCACCGAATGAGAATAACTGTCACACCACAGGCCTGTAATAGAGCCTGGGCCATTCCTGCTCTGCGTGTGGGACTCAGTACCTCATCGAATGAGAATAACTGACACACCACAGGCCGGTAATATAGCCTGGGCCATTCCTGCTCTGTGTGGGGCTCAGTACCTCACCGAATGAGAATCACTGACACAACACAGGCCGGTAATAGAGCCTGGGCCATTCCTGCTCTTTGTGTGGGACTCAGTACCTCATCGAATTAGAATAACTGACACACCACAGGCCGGCAATAGAGCCTGGGCCATTCCTGCTCTGTGTGGGACTCAGTACCTCATCGAATGAGAATAACTGTCACACCACAGGCCGGTAATAGAGCCTGGGCCATTCCTGCTCTGTGTGTGGGGCTCAGTACCTCACCGAATGAGAATAGCTGACAGACCGCAGGCCGGTAATAGAGCCTGGGCCATTCCTGCTCTGTGTGTGGGGCTCAGTACCTCATCGAATGAGAATAACTGACACACCACAGGCCGGTAATAGAGCCTGGGCCATTTGTGCTCTGTGTGTGGGGCTCAGTACCTCATCGAATGAGAATAACGGACATACCACAGGCCGGTAATAGAGCCTGGGCCATTCCTGCTCTGTGTTTGGGGCTCAGTACCTCACCGAATGAGAATAACTGACACAACACAGGCCGGTAATAGAGCCTGGGCCATTCCTGCTCTGTGTGAGCGGCTCACCACCTCACCGAATGAGAATAACTGACACACCACAGGCCGGTAATAGAGCCTGGGCCATTCCTGCTCTGTGTGTGGGACTCAATACCTCATCGAATGAGAATAACTGACACACCACAGGCCGGTAATAGAGCCTGGGCCATTCCTGCTCTGTGTGTGGGGCTCAGTACCTCACCGAATGAGAATAGCTGACACACCAGAGGCCGGTAATAGAGCCTGGGCCATTCCTGCTCTGTGTTTGGGGCTCAGTACCTCACCGAATGAGAATAACTGATACACCACAGGCCGGTTAGTGTACCTGGGCCATTCCTGCTCTGTGTGTGGGGCTCAGTTCCTCATCGAATGAGAATAACTGACACACCACAGGCCGCTAATAGAGCCTGGGCCATTCATGCTCTGTGTGTGGGGCTCAGTACCTCATCGAATGAGAATAGCTGACACACCACAGGCCGGTAATAGAGCCTGGGCCATTCCTGCTCTGTGTGTGGGGCTCAGTTCCTCATCGAATGAGAATAACTGACACACCACAGGCCGGTAATAGAGCCTGGGCCATTCCTGCTCTGTGTGTGGGACTCAGTACCTCACCGAATGAGAATAACTGACACACCACAGGCCGGTAATAGAGCCTGGGCCATTCCTGCTCTGTGTGTGGGGCTCAGTACCTCATCGAATGAGAATAACTGACACACCACAGGCCGGTAATAGAGCCTGGGCCATTCCTGCTCTGTGTGTGGGGCTCAGTACCTCATCGAATGAGAATAACTGACACACCACAGGCCGGTAATAGAGCCTGGGCCATTCCTGCTCTGTGTGTGGGGCTCAGTACCTCATCGAATGAGAATAACTGACAAACCACAGTCCGGTAATAGAGCCTGGGCCATTCCTGCTCTGTGTGTGGGGCTCAGTACCTCACTGAATGAGAATAACTGACACACCACAGGCCGGTAATAGAGCCTGGGCCATTCCTGCTCTGTGTGTGGGACTCAGTACCTCACCGAATGAGAATAACTGACAGAGTACAGGCCGGGAATAGAGCCTGGGCCATTCCTGCTCTGTGTTTGGGGCTCAGTACCTCACCGAATGAGAATAAGTGACACACCACAGGCTGGTAATAGAGACTGGACCATTTCTGCTCTGTGTTTGGAGCTCAGTACCTCACCGAATGAGAATAACTGACACACCACAGGCCGGTAATAGAGCCTGGGCCATTCCTGCTCGGTGTTTGGGGCACAGAACCTCACCGAATGAGAATAACTGACACACCACAGGCCGGTAATAGAGCCTGGGCAATTCCTGCTCTGTGTTTGGGGCACAGTACCTCACCGAATGAGAATAACTGACACACCACAGGCCGGTTAGAGTACCTGGGCCATTCCTGCTCTGTGTGTGGGACTCAGTACCTCACCGAATGAGAATAACTGACACACCACAGGCCGGTAATAGAGCCTGGGCCATTGCTGCTCTGTGTGTGGGACTCAGTACCTCAACGAATGAGAATAACTGACACACCACAGGCCGGTAATAGAGCCTGGGCCATTCCTGCTCTGTGTGTGGGGCTCAGTACCTCATCGAATGAGAATAACTGACAAACCACAGGCCGGTAATAGAGCCTGGGCCATTCCTGCTCTGTGTGTGGGACTCAGTACCTCACCGAATGAGAATAACTGACACACCACAGGCCGGTAATAGAGCCTGGGCCATTCCTGCTCTGTGTGTGGGACTCAGTACTTCACCGAATGAGAATAACTGACACACCACAGGCCGGTAATAGAGCCTGGGCCATTCCTGCTGTGTGTTTGGGGCTCAGTACCTCACCGAATGAGAATAACTGACACACCACAGTCCGGTAATAGAGCCTGGGCCATTCCTGCTGTGTGTTTGGGGCTCAGTACCTCACCGAATGAGAATAACTGACACACCACAGGCCGGTAATAGAGCCTGGGCCATTCCTGCTCTGTGTGTGGGACTCAGTACCTCACCGAATGAGAATAACTGACACACCACAGGCCGGTAATATAGCCTGGGCCATTCCTGCTCTGTGTATGGGGCTCAGAACCTCATCGAATGAGAATAACTGACATACCACAGGCCAGTATTAGAGCCTGGGCCATTCCTGCTCTGTGTGTGGGACTCAGTACCTCATCGAATGAGAATAACTGACACACCACAGGCCGGTAATAGAGCCTGGGCCATTCCTGCTCTGTGTGTGGGGCTCAGTACCTCACCGAATGAGAGTAACTGACACACCACAGTCCGGTAATAGAGCCTGGGCCATTCCTGCACTGTGTGTGGGGCTCAGTACCTCAACGAATGAGAATAACTGACACACCACAGGCCGGTAATAGAGCCTGGGCCATTCCTGCTCTGTGTGTGGGGCTCAGTACCTCACCGAATGAGAGTAACTGACACACCACAGTCCGGTAATAGAGCCTGGGCCATTCCTGCTCTGTGTGTGGTGCTCAGTACCTCATCGAATGAGAATAACTGACACACCACAGGCCGGTAATAGAGCCTGGGCCATTCCTGCTCTGTGTGTGGGGCTCAGTACCTCACCGAATGAGAATAACTGACACACCACAGGCCGGTAATAGAGCCTGGGCCATTCCTGCTCCCTGTGTGGGGCTCAGTACCTCATCGAATGAGAATAACTGACACACCACAGGCCGGTAATAGAGCCTGGGCCATTCCTGCTCTGTGTGTGGGGCTCAGTACCTCACCGAATGAGAATAACTGACACACCACAGGCCGGTAACAGAGCCTGGGCCATTCCTGCTCTCTGTGTGGGGCTCAGTACCTCACCGAATGAGAATAACTGACACGCCACAGGCAGGTAATAGAGCCTGGGTCATTCGTGCTCTGTGTGTGGCACTCAGTACCTCACCGAGTGAGAATAACTGAGAGCCCACAGGCCAGTAATAGAGCCTGGGCCATTCCTGCTCTGTGTGTGGGACTCAGTACCTCACAGAATGATAATAACTGACACACCACAGGCCGGTAATAGAGCCTGGGCCATTCCTGCTCTGTGTGTGGGGCTCAGTTCCTCATCGAATGAGAATAACTGACACACCACAGGCCGGTAATAGAGCCTGGGCCATTCCTGCTCTGTGTGTGGGGCTCATGACCTGACCGAATGAGAATAACTGACACACCACAGGCCAGTAATAGAGCCTGGGCCATTCCTGCTCTGTGTGTGGGACTCAGTACCTCATCGAATGAGAATAACTGACACACCACAGGCCGGTAATAGAGCCTGGGCCATTCATGCTCTGTGTGTGGGGCTCAGTACCTCACCGAATGAGAATTACTGACACACCACAGGCCGATAATAGAGCCTGGGCCATTCCTGCTCTGTGTGTGGGGCTCAGTACCTCACCGAATGAGAATAACTGACACACCACAGGCCAGTAATAGAGCCTGGGCCATTCCTGCTCTGTGTGTGGGGCTCAGTACCTCATCAAATGAGAATAACTGACACACCACAGGCCAGTAATAGAGCCTGGGCCATTCCTGCTCTGTGTGTGGGGCTCAGTACCTCACAGAATGAGAATAACTGACACACCACTGGCCGGTAATAGAGCCTGGGCCATTCCTGCTCTGTGTGTGGGGCTCAGTTCCTCATCGAATGAGAATAACTGACACACCACAGGCCGGTAATAGAGCCTTGGCCATTCCTGCTCTGTGTGTGGGACTCAGTTCCTCATCGAATGAGAATAACTGACACACCACAGGCCGGTAATAGAGCCTGGGCCATTCCTGCTCTGTGTGTGGGGCTCAGTACCTCACCGAATGAGAATAGCTCACACACCACAGGCCGGTAATAGAGCCTGGGCCATTCCTGCTCTGTGTGTGGGACTCAGTACCTCACCGAATGAGAATGACTGACACACCACAGGCCGGTAATAGAGCCTGGGCCATTCCTGTTCTGTGTGTGGGGCTCAGTACCTCACCGAATGAGAATAACTGACACACCACAGGCTGGTAATAGAGCCTGGGCCATTCCTGCTCTTTGTGTGGGACTCAGTACCTCATCGAGTGAGAATAACTGACACACCACAGGCCGGTAATAGAGCCTGGGCCATTCCTGCTCTTTGTGTGGGACTCAGTATCTCATCGAATGAGAATAACTGACACACCACAGGCCGGTAATAGAGCCTGGGCCATTCCTGATCTGTGTGTGGGGCTCAGTACCTCACCGAATGAGAATAACTAACACGCCATAGGCCGGTAATAGAGCCTGGGCCATTCCTGCTCTGTGTGTGGGACTCAGTACCTCATCGAATGAGAATAACTGACACACCACAGGCCGGTAATAGAGCCTGGGCCATTCATGCTCTGTGTGTGGGGCTCAGTACCTCATCGAATGAGAATAGCTGACACACCACAGGCCGGTAATAGAGCCTGGGCCATTCCTGCTCTGTGTGTGGGGCTCAGTTCCTCATCGAATGAGAATAACTGACACACCACAGGCCGGTAATAGAGCCTGGGCCATTCCTGCTCTGTGTGTGGGACTCAGTACCTCACCGAATGAGAATAACTGACACACCACAGGCCGGTAATAGAGCCTGGGCCATTCCTGCTCTGTGTGTGGGGCTCAGTACCTCATCGAATGAGAATAACTGACACACCACAGGCATGTAATAGAGCCTGGTCCATTCCTGCTCTGTGTGTGGGGCTCAGTATCTCATCGAATGAGAATAACTGACACACCACAGGCCGGTAATAGAGCCTGGGCCATTCCTGCTCTGTGTGTGGGGCTCAGTACCTCATCGAATGAGAATAACTGACAAACCACAGGCCGGTAATAGAGCCTGGGCCATTCCTGCTCTGTGTGTGGGGCTCAGTACCTCACTGAATGAGAATAACTGACACACCACAGGCCGGTAATAGAGCCTGGGCCATTCCTGCTCTGTGTGTGGGACTCAGTACCTCACCGAATGAGAATAACTGACACAGTACAGGCCGGTAATAGAGCCTGGGCCATTCCTGCTCTGTGTGTGGGGCTCCGTACCTCACCGAATGAGAATAACTGACACACCACAGGCCGGTAATAGAGCCTGGGCCATTCCTGCTCTGTATGTGGGGCTCAGTACCTCACCGAATGAGAATAACTGACGCACCACAGGCCGGTAATAGAGCCTGGGCCATTCCTGCTCTGTGTGTGGGACTCAGTTCCTCATCGAATGAGAATAACTGACACACCACAGGCCGGTAATAGAGCCTGGGCCATTCCTGCTCTGTGTGTGGGACTCACTACCTCACCGAATGAGAATAACTGACACACCACAGGCCGGTAATAGAGCCTGGGCCATTCCTGCTCTGTGTGTGGGGCTCAGTACCTCATCGAATGAGAATAGCTGACACACCACATTCCGGTAATAGAGCCTGGGCTATTCTGCTCTCTGTGTGGGACTCAGTACCTCATCGAATGAGAATAACTGACACACCACAGGCCGGTAATAGAGCCTGGGCCATTCCTGCTCTGTGTGTGGGACTCAGTACCTCATCGAATGAGAATAACTGACACACCACAGGCCGGTAATAGAGCCTGGGCCATTCCTGCTCTGTGTGTGGGGCTCAGTACCTCACCGAATGAGAATAGCTGACACACCACAGGCCGGTAATAGAGCCTGGGCCATTCCTGCTCTGTGTTTGGGTCTCAGTACCTCACCGAATGAGAATAACTGACACACCGCAGGCCGGTGAGAGTACCTGGGCCATTCCTGCTCTGTGTGTGGGGCTGAGTTCCTCATCGAATGAGAATAACTGACACACCACAGGCCGGTGATAGAGCCTGGGCCATTCCTGCTCTGTGTGTGGGGCTCAGTACCTCACCGAATGAGAATAGCTGACACACCACAGGCCGGTAATATAGCCTGGGCCATTCCTGCTCTGTGTGTGGGTCTCAGTACCTCACCGAATGAGAATAACTGACACACCACAGGCCGGTAATAGAGCCTGGGCCATTCCTGCTCTGTGTGTGGGGCTCAGTACCTCACCGAATGAGAATAACTGTCACACCACAGGCCTGTAATAGAGCCTGGGCCATTCCTGCTCTGCGTGTGGGACTCAGTACCTCATCGAATGAGAATAACTGACACACCACAGGCCGGTAATATAGCCTGGGCCATTCCTGCTCTGTGTGGGGCTCAGTACCTCACCGAATGAGAATCACTGACACAACACAGGCCGGTAATAGAGCCTGGGCCATTCCTGCTCTTTGTGTGGGACTCAGTACCTCATCGAATTAGAATAACTGACACACCACAGGCCGGCAATAGAGCCTGGGCCATTCCTGCTCTGTGTGGGACTCAGTACCTCATCGAATGAGAATAACTGACACACCACAGGCCGGTAATAGAGCCTGGGCCATTCCTGCTCTGTGTGTGGGGCTCAGTACCTCACCGAATGAGTATAGCTGACAGACCGCAGGCCGGTAATAGAGCCTGGGCCATTCCTGCTCTGTGTGTGGGGCTCAGTACCTCATCGAATGAGAATAACTGACACACCACAGGCCGGTAATAGAGCCTGGGCCATTTGTGCTCTGTGTGTGGGGCTCAGTACCTCATCGAATGAGAATAACGGACATACCACAGGCCGGTAATAGAGCCTGGGCCATTCCTGCTCTGTGTTTGGGGCTCAGTACCTCACCGAATGAGAATAACTGACACAACACAGGCTGGTAATAGAGCCTGGGCCATTCCTGCTCTGTGTGAGCGGCTCACCACTTCACCGAATGAGAATAACTGACACACCACAGGCCGGTAATAGAGCCTGGGCCATTCCTGCTCTGTGTGTGGGACTCAGTACCTCATCGAATGAGAATAACTGACACACCACAGGCCGGTAATAGAGCCTGGGCCATTCCTGCTCTGTGTGTGGGGCTCAGTACCTCACCGAATGAGAATAGCTGACACACCAGAGGCCGGTAATAGAGCCTGGGCCATTCCTGCTCTGTGTTTGGGGCTCAGTACCTCACCGAATGAGAATAACTGATACACCACAGGCCGGTTAGTGTACCTGGGCCATTCCTGCTCTGTGTGTGGGGCTCAGTTCCTCATCGAATGAGAATAACTGACACACCACAGGCCGGTAATAGAGCCAGGGCCATTCCTGCTCTGTGTGAGCGGCTCACGACCTCACCGAATGAGAATAACTGACACAACACAGGCCGGTAATAGAGCCTGGGCCATTGCTGCTCTGTGTGTGGGGCTCAGTACCTCACCGAATGAGAATAACTGACACACCACAGGCCGGTAATAGAGCCTGGGCCATTCCCGCTCTGTGTGTGGGGCTCAGTTCCTCATCGAATGAGAATAACTGACACACCACAGGCCGGGAATAGAGCATGGGCCATTCCTGCTCTGTGTGTGGGGCTCAGTTCCTCATCGAATGAGAATAACTGACACACCACAGGCCGGTAATAGAGTCTGGGCCATTCCTGCTCTGTGTGTGGGACTCAGTACCTCATCAAATGAGAATAACTGACGCACCATGGTGGCATAGTGGTTAGCACTGTTGCCTCACAGCGCCAGGGACCCGGGTTTGTATTCGGCCTCGGGTGATTGTCTGTGTGGAGTTTGCACATTCTCCCCGTGTTTGCGTGGGTTTGCTCCGGGTGCACCGGTTTCCTCCCATAGTCCAAAGATGTGTGGGTTAGGTTGATTGGCTATGATAAAAATTGACCCTTCGTGTTAGGGGAGATTAAATACGTGGGGTTACGGGGATAGGGTGGGATATGTGTTGATGTAGGGGTTACAGGGATCGGGTGGGATATGTGTCGGTGCAGGCTCGATGGGCCGAAATGGCCTCTATCAGGACTGTGAGGTTTCTGTGATTTCTGTGACCACAGGCCGGTAATAGAGCCTGGGTCATTCCTGCTCTGTGTGTGGGGATCACTGCCTCACCGAATGAGAATAACTGACACACCACAGGCCGGTAATAGTGCCTTGGCCATTCCTGCTCTGTGTGTGGGACTCAGTTCCTCATCGAATGAGAATAACTGACACACCACAGGCCGGTAATAGAGCCTGGGCCATTCCTGCTCTGTGTGTGGGGCTCAGTACCTCACCGAATGAGAATAGCTCACACACCACAGGCCGGTAATAGAGCCTGGGCCATTCCTGCTCTGTGTGTGGGACTCAGTACCTCACCGAATGAGAATGACTGACACACCACAGGCCGGTAATAGAGCCTGGGCCATTCCTGTTCTGTGTGTGGGGCTCAGTACCTCACCGAATGAGAATAACTGACACACCACAGGCTGGTAATAGAGCCTGGGCCATTCCTGCTCTTTGTGTGGGACTCAGTACCTCATCGAGTGAGAATAACTGACACACCACAGGCCGGTAATAGAGCCTGGGCCATTCCTGCTCTTTGTGTGGGACTCAGTATCTCATCGAATGAGAATAACTGACACACCACAGGCCGGTAATAGAGCCTGGGCCATTCCTGATCTGTGTGTGGGGCTCAGTACCTCACCGAATGAGAATAACTAACACGCCATAGGCCGGTAATAGAGCCTGGGCCATTCCTGCTCTGTGTGTGGGACTCAGTACCTCATCGAATGAGAATAACTGACACACCACAGGCCGGTAATAGAGCCTGGGCCATTCATGCTCTGTGTGTGGGGCTCAGTACCTCATCGAATGAGAATAGCTGACACACCACAGGCCGGTAATAGAGCCTGGGCCATTCCTGCTCTGTGTGTGGGGCTCAGTTCCTCATCGAATGAGAATAACTGACACACCACAGGCCGGTAATAGAGCCTGGGCCATTCCTGCTCTGTGTGTGGGACTCAGTACCTCACCGAATGAGAATAACTGACACACCACAGGCCGGTAATAGAGCCTGGGCCATTCCTGCTCTGTGTGTGGGGCTCAGTACCTCATCGAATGAGAATAACTGACACACCACAGGCATGTAATAGAGCCTGGTCCATTCCTGCTCTGTGTGTGGGGCTCAGTATCTCATCGAATGAGAATAACTGACACACCACAGGCCGGTAATAGAGCCTGGGCCATTCCTGCTCTGTGTGTGGGGCTCAGTACCTCATCGAATGAGAATAACTGACAAACCACAGGCCGGTAATAGAGCCTGGGCCATTCCTGCTCTGTGTGTGGGGCTCAGTACCTCACTGAATGAGAATAACTGACACACCACAGGCCGGTAATAGAGCCTGGGCCATTCCTGCTCTGTGTGTGGGACTCAGTACCTCACCGAATGAGAATAACTGACACAGTACAGGCCGGTAATAGAGCCTGGGCCATTCCTGCTCTGTGTGTGGGGCTCCGTACCTCACCGAATGAGAATAACTGACACACCACAGGCCGGTAATAGAGCCTGGGCCTTTCCTGCTCTGTATGTGGGGCTCAGTACCTCACCGAATGAGAATAACTGACGCACCACAGGCCGGTAATAGAGCCTGGGCCATTCCTGCTCTGTGTGTGGGACTCAGTTCCTCATCGAATGAGAATAACTGACACACCACAGGCCGGTAATAGAGCCTGGGCCATTCCTGCTCTGTGTGTGGGACTCACTACCTCACCGAATGAGAATAACTGACACACCACAGGCCGGTAATAGAGCCTGGGCCATTCCTGCTCTGTGTGTGGGGCTCAGTACCTCATCGAATGAGAATAGCTGACACACCACATTCCGGTAATAGAGCCTGGGCTATTCTGCTCTCTGTGTGGGACTCAGTACCTCATCGAATGAGAATAACTGACACACCACAGGCCGGTAATAGAGCCTGGGCCATTCCTGCTCTGTGTGTGGGACTCAGTACCTCATCGAATGAGAATAACTGACACACCACAGGCCGGTAATAGAGCCTGGGCCATTCCTGCTCTGTGTGTGGGGCTCAGTACCTCACCGAATGAGAATAGCTGACACACCACAGGCCGGTAATAGAGCCTGGGCCATTCCTGCTCTGTGTTTGGGTCTCAGTACCTCACCGAATGAGAATAACTGACACACCGCAGGCCGGTGAGAGTACCTGGGCCATTCCTGCTCTGTGTGTGGGGCTGAGTTCCTCATCGAATGAGAATAACTGACACACCACAGGCCGGTGATAGAGCCTGGGCCATTCCTGCTCTGTGTGTGGGGCTCAGTACCTCACCGAATGAGAATAGCTGACACACCACAGGCCGGTAATATAGCCTGGGCCATTCCTGCTCTGTGTGTGGGTCTCAGTACCTCACCGAATGAGAATAACTGACACACCACAGGCCGGTAATAGAGCCTGGGCCATTCCTGCTCTGTGTGTGGGGCTCAGTACCTCACCGAATGAGAATAACTGTCACACCACAGGCCTGTAATAGAGCCTGGGCCATTCCTGCTCTGCGTGTGGGACTCAGTACCTCATCGAATGAGAATAACTGACACACCACAGGCCGGTAATATAGCCTGGGCCATTCCTGCTCTGTGTGGGGCTCAGTACCTCACCGAATGAGAATCACTGACACAACACAGGCCGGTAATAGAGCCTGGGCCATTCCTGCTCTTTGTGTGGGACTCAGTACCTCATCGAATTAGAATAACTGACACACCACAGGCCGGCAATAGAGCCTGGGCCATTCCTGCTCTGTGTGGGACTCAGTACCTCATCGAATGAGAATAACTGACACACCACAGGCCGGTAATAGAGCCTGGGCCATTCCTGCTCTGTGTGTGGGGCTCAGTACCTCACCGAATGAGTATAGCTGACAGACCGCAGGCCGGTAATAGAGCCTGGGCCATTCCTGCTCTGTGTGTGGGGCTCAGTACCTCATCGAATGAGAATAACTGACACACCACAGGCCGGTAATAGAGCCTGGGCCATTTGTGCTCTGTGTGTGGGGCTCAGTACCTCATCGAATGAGAATAACGGACATACCACAGGCCGGTAATAGAGCCTGGGCCATTCCTGCTCTGTGTTTGGGGCTCAGTACCTCACCGAATGAGAATAACTGACACAACACAGGCTGGTAATAGAGCCTGGGCCATTCCTGCTCTGTGTGAGCGGCTCACCACTTCACCGAATGAGAATAACTGACACACCACAGGCCGGTAATAGAGCCTGGGCCATTCCTGCTCTGTGTGTGGGACTCAGTACCTCATCGAATGAGAATAACTGACACACCACAGGCCGGTAATAGAGCCTGGGCCATTCCTGCTCTGTGTGTGGGGCTCAGTACCTCACCGAATGAGAATAGCTGACACACCAGAGGCCGGTAATAGAGCCTGGGCCATTCCTGCTCTGTGTTTGGGGCTCAGTACCTCACCGAATGAGAATAACTGATACACCACAGGCCGGTTAGTGTACCTGGGCCATTCCTGCTCTGTGTGTGGGGCTCAGTTCCTCATCGAATGAGAATAACTGACACACCACAGGCCGGTAATAGAGCCAGGGCCATTCCTGCTCTGTGTGAGCGGCTCACGACCTCACCGAATGAGAATAACTGACACAACACAGGCCGGTAATAGAGCCTGGGCCATTGCTGCTCTGTGTGTGGGGCTCAGTACCTCACCGAATGAGAATAACTGACACACCACAGGCCGGTAATAGAGCCTGGGCCATTCCCGCTCTGTGTGTGGGGCTCAGTTCCTCATCGAATGAGAATAACTGACACACCACAGGCCGGGAATAGAGCATGGGCCATTCCTGCTCTGTGTGTGGGGCTCAGTTCCTCATCGAATGAGAATAACTGACACACCACAGGCCGGTAATAGAGTCTGGGCCATTCCTGCTCTGTGTGTGGGACTCAGTACCTCATCAAATGAGAATAACTGACGCACCATGGTGGCATAGTGGTTAGCACTGTTGCCTCACAGCGCCAGGGACCCGGGTTTGTATTCGGCCTCGGGTGATTGTCTGTGTGGAGTTTGCACATTCTCCCCGTGTTTGCGTGGGTTTGCTCCGGGTGCACCGGTTTCCTCCCATAGTCCAAAGATGTGTGGGTTAGGTTGATTGGCTATGATAAAAATTGACCCTTCGTGTTAGGGGAGATTAAATACGTGGGGTTACGGGGATAGGGTGGGATATGTGTTGATGTAGGGGTTACAGGGATCGGGTGGGATATGTGTCGGTGCAGGCTCGATGGGCCGAAATGGCCTCTATCAGGACTGTGAGGTTTCTGTGATTTCTGTGACCACAGGCCGGTAATAGAGCCTGGGTCATTCCTGCTCTGTGTGTGGGGATCACTGCCTCACCGAATGAGAATAACTGACACACCACAGGCCGGTAATAGTGCCTAGGCCATTCCTGCTCTGTGTGTGGGACTCAGTACCTCATCGAATGAGAATAACTGACACACCACAGGCCGGGAATAGAGCCTGGGCCATTCCTGCTCTGTGTGTGGGGCTCAGTGCCTCACCGAATGAGAATAACAGACACACCACAGGCCGGTAATAGAGCCTGGGCCATTCCTGCTCTGTGTGTGGGACTCAGTACCTCACCGAATGAGAATAGCTGACACACCACAGGCCGTTAATAGAGCCTGGGCCATTCCTCCTCTGTGTGTGGGGCTCAGTACCTCATCGAATGAGAATAACTGACACACCACAGGCCGGTAATAGAGCCTGGGCCATTCCTGCTCTGTGTGTGGGATTCAGTACCTCACCGAATGAGAATAACTGACACACCACAGGCCGGTAATAGAGCTTGGGTCATTCCTGCTCTCTGTGTGGGGCTCAGTACCTCACCGAATGAGAATAACTGACACACCACAGGCCGGTAATAGAGCCTGGGCCATTCCTGCTCGGTGTGTGGGATTCAGTACCTCACCGAATGAGAATAACTGACACACCACAGGCCGGTAATGGTGCCTGGGCCATTCCTGCTCGGTGTGTGGGACTCAGTACATCACCAAATGAGAATAACTGACACACCACAGGCCGGTAATAGAGCCTGGGCCATTCCTGCTCTGTGTGTGGGACACAGTGCCTCATCGAATGAGAATAACTGACACACCACAGGCCGGTAATAGAGACTGGGCCATTCCTGCTCTGTGTGTGGGGCTCAGTACCTCATCGAATGAGAATAACTGACACACCACAGGCCGCTAATAGAGCCTGGGCCATTCCTGCTCTGTGTGTGGGACTCAGTACCTTACCGAATGAGAATAACTGACACAGTACAGGCCGGTAATAGAGCCTTGGCCATTCCTGCTCTGTGTTTGGGACTCAGTACCTCACCAAATGAGAATAACTGACACACCACAGGCCGGTAATAGAGCCTGGGCCATTCCTGCTCTGTGTGTGGGGCTCAGTACCTCATCGAATGAGAATAACTGACACACCACAGGCCGGAAATAGAGCCTGGGCCATTCCTGCTCTGTGTGTGGGGCTCAGTACCTCACCGAATGAGAATAGCTGACACACCACAGGCCGGTAATATAGCCTGGGCCATTCCTGCTCTGTGTGTGGGGCTCAGTACCTCACCGAATGAGAATAACTGACACACCACAGGCCGGTAATAGAGCCTGGGCCATTCCTGCTCTGTGTGAGCGGCTCACTACCTCACCGAATGAGAATAACTGACACAACACATGCCGGTAATAGAGCCTGGGCCATTCCTGCTCTGTGTGTGGAGCTCAGTCCCTCACCGAATGAGAATAACTGACACACCACAGGCCGGTAATAGAGCCTGGGCCACTCCTGCTCTGTGTGTGGGACTCAGTACCTCACCGAATGAGAATAACTGACACACCACAGGCCGGTAATAGAGCCTGGGCCATTCCTGTTCTGTGTGTGGGTCTCAGTACCTCACCGAATGAGAATAACTGACACACCACAGGCCGGTAATAGAGCCTGGGCCATTCCTGCTCTGTGTGTGGGACTCAGTACCTCATCGAATGAGAATAACTGACACACAACAGGCCGGAAATAGAGCCTGGGCCATTCCTGCTCTGTGTGTCGGGCTCAGTACCTCACCGAATGAGAATAACTGTCACACCACAGTCCGGTAATAGAGCCTGGGCCATTCCTGCTCTGCGTGTGGGACTCAGTACCTCACCGAATGAGAATCACTGACACAACACAGGCCGGTAATAGAGCCTGGGCCATTCCTGCTCTTTGTGTGGGACTCAGTACCTCATCGAATTAGAATAACTGACACACCACAGGCCGGCAATAGAGCCTGGGCCATTCCTGCTCTGTGTGGGACTCAGTACCTCATCGAATGAGAATAACTGACACACCACATGCCGGTAATAGAGCCTGGGCCATTCCTGCTCTGTGTGTGGGGCTCAGTACCTCACCGAATGAGAATAGCTGACAGACCGCAGGCCGGTAATAGAGCCTGGGCCATTCCTGCTCTGTGTGTGGGGCTCAGTACCTCATCGAATGAGAATAACTGACACACCACAGGCCGGTAATAGAGCCTGGGCCATTCGTGCTCTGTGTGTGGGGCTCAGTACCTCATCGAATGAGAATAACGGACATACCACAGGCCGGTAATAGAGCCTGGGCCATTCCTGCTCTCTGTTTGGGGCTCAGTACCTCACCGAATGAGAATAACTGACACAACACAGGCCGGTAATAGAGCCTGGGCCATTCCGGCTCTGTGTGAGCGTCTCACCACCTCACCGAATGAGAATAACTGACACACCAGAGGCCGGTAATAGAGCCTGGGCCATTCCTGCTCTGTGTGTGGGACTCAGTACCTCATCGAATGAGAATAACTGACACACCACAGGCCGGTAATAGAGCCTGGGCCATTCCTGCTCTGTGTGTGGGGCCCAGTACCTCACCGAATGAGAATAGCTGACACACCACAGGCCGGTAATAGAGCCTGGGCCATTCCTGCTCTGTTTTTGGGGCTCAGTACCTCACCGAATGAGAATAACAGATACACCACAGGCCGGAAATAGAGCCTGGGCCATTCCTGCTCTGTGTGAGCGGCTCACTACCTCACCGAATGAGAATAACTGACACAACAAAGGCCGGTAATAGAGCCTGGGCCATTCCCGCTCTGTGTGTGCGGCTCAGTTCCTCATCGAATGAGAATAACTGACACACCACAGGCCGGGAATTGAGCATGGGCCATTCCTGCTCTGTGTGTGGGGCTCAGTTCCTCATCGAATGAGAATAACTGACACACCACAGGCCGGTAATAGAGTCTGGGCCATTCCTGCTCTGTGTGTGGGACTCAGTACCTCATCGAATGAGAATAACTGACACACCACAGGCCGGTAATAGAGCCTGGGCCATTCCTGCTCTGTGTTTGGCGTTCAGTACCTCATCGAATGAGAATAACTGACACACCACAGGCCGGTAATAGAGCCTGGGTCATTCCTGCTCTGTGTGTGGGGCTCACTACCTCCCCGAATGAGAATAACTGACACACCACAGGCCGGTAATAGAGCCTGAGCCATTCCTGCTCTGTGTGTGGGACTCAGTGCCTCACCGAATGAGAATAACTGACACACCACAGGCCGGTAATAGAGCCTGAGCCATTCCTGCTCTGTGTCTGGGGCTCAGTAGCTCATCGAATGAGAATAACAGACGCACCATTGTGGCATAGTGGTTAGCACTGTTGCCTCACAGCGCCAGGGACCCGGGTTTGTATCCGGCCTTGGGTGATTGTCTGTGTGGAGTTTGCACATTCTCCCCGTGTTTGCGTGGGTTTGCTCCGTGTGCTCTGGTTTCCTCCCATAGTCCAAAGATGTGTGGGTTAGGTTGATTGGCTATGATAAAAATTGACCCTTCGTGTTAGGGGAGATTAAATACGTGGGGTTACGGGGATAGGGTGGGATATGTGTTGATGTAGGGGTTACAGGGATCGGGTGGGATATGTGTCGGTGCAGGCTCGATGGGCCGAAATGGCCTCTATCAGGACTGTGAGGTTTCTGTGATTTCTGTGACCACAGGCCGGTAATAGAGCCTGGGTCATTCCTGCTCTGTGTGTGGGGCTCACTGCCTCACGGAATGAGAATAACAGACATACCACACGCCGGTAATAGAGCCTGGGCCATTCCTGCTCTGTGTGTGGGACTCAGTACCTCACCGAATGAGAATAGCTGACACACCACAGGCCAGTAATAGAGCCTGGGCCATTCCTCCTCTGTGTGTGGGGCTCAGTACCTCATCGAATGAGAATAACTGACCCACCACAGGCCGGTAATAGAGCCTGGGCCATTCCTGCTCTGTGTGTGGGGCTCAGTACCTCACCGAATGAGAATAACTGACACACCACAGGCCGGTAATAGAGCCTGGGCCATTCCTGCTCTGTGTGTGGGACTCAGTACCTCACCGAATGAGAATAACTGACACACCACAGGCCGGTAATAGAGCCTGGGCCATTCCTGCTCGGTGTGTGGGACTCAGTACCTCACCAAATGAGAATAACTGACACACCACAGGCCGGTAATAGAGCCTGGGCCATTCCTGCTCTGTGTGTGGGGATCAGTACCTCATCGAATGAGAATAACTGACACACCACAGGCCGGTAATAGAGCCTGGGCCATTCCTGCTCTGTGTGTGGGACTCAGTACCTTACCGAATGAGAATAACTGACACAGTACAGACCGGTAATAGAGCCTGGGCCATTCCTGCTCTGTGTGTGGGACTCAGTACCTCACCGAATGAGAATAGCTGACACACCACAGGCCGGTAATAGAGCCTGGGCCATTCCAGCTCTGTGTGTGGGGCTCAGTACCTCATCGAATGAGAATAACTGACACACCACAGGCCGGTAATAGAGCCTGGGCCATTCCTGCTCTGTGTGTGGGACTCAGTACCTTACCGAATGAGAATAACTGACACAGTACAGGCTGGTAATAGAGCCTGGGCCATTCCTGCTCTGTGTGTGGGGCTCAGTACCTTACCGAATGAGAATAACTGACACAGTACAGGCCGGTAATAGAGCCTGGGCCACTCCTGCTCTGTGTGTGGGGCTCATTACCTCATCGAATGAGAGTAACTGACACACCACAGGCTGGTAATAGAGCCTGGGCCATTCCTGCTCTGTGTGTGGGGCTCAGTACCTCATCGAATGAGAAAAACTGACATACCACAGGACGGTAATAGAGCCTGGGCCATTCCTGCTCTGTGTGGGGTTCAGTGCCTCACCGAATGAGAATAACTGACATACCACAGGCCGGTAATAGAGCCTGGGCCATTCCTGCTCTGTGTGTGGGGCTCAGTACCTCATCGAATGAGAATAACTGACACACCACAGTCCGGTAATCGAGCCTGGGCCATTCGTGCTCTGTGTATGGGACTCAGTACCTCATCGAGTGAGAATAACTGACAGCCCACAGGACAGTAATGGAGCCTGGGCCATTCCTGCTATGGGAGTGGGGCTCAGTACCTCATCGAATGAGAATAACTGACACACCACAGGCCGGTAATAGAGCCTGGGCCATTCCTGCTCTGTGTGTGGGGCTCAGTACCTCACCGAATGAGAATAACTTACACACCACAGGCCGGTAATAGAGCCTGGGCCATTCCTGCTCTGTGTGTGGGGCTCAATACGTCATCGAATGAGAAATACTGACACACCACAGGCCGGTTAGAGTACCTGGGCGATTCCTGCTCTGTGTGTGAGGCTCAGTACCTCATCGAATGAGAATAACTGACACACCACAGGCCGGTAATAGAGCCTGGGCCATTCCCGCTCTGTGTGTGGGACTCAGTACCTCACCGAATGAGAATTACTGACACACCACAGGCCGGTAATAGAGCCTGGGTCATTCCTGCACTGTGTGTGGGACTCAGTCCCTCATCGAATGAGAATAACTGACACACCACAGGCCGGTAATAGAGCCTGGGCCATTCCTGCTCTGT
Source organism: Somniosus microcephalus (assembly GCF_052327205.1). NCBI lineage: Eukaryota > Metazoa > Chordata > Chondrichthyes > Squaliformes > Somniosidae > Somniosus > Somniosus microcephalus. The sequence continues at coordinate 41,611,881 of NW_028225181.1, read as the reverse complement.
TTTTGGGGCTCAGTACCTCATCGAATGAGAATAACTGACACACCACAGGCCGGTAATAGAGACTGGGCCATTCCTGCTCTGTGTGTGGGGCTCAGTACCTTACCGAATGAGAATAACTGACACACCACAGGCCGGCAATAGAGCCTCAGCCATTCCTGCTCTGTTTTTGGGGCCCAGTGCCTCACCGAATGAGAATATCTGATATACCAGAGGTCGCAAATGGAGCACGGGCCCTTCCTGCTCTGTGTGTGGGGCCTAGTACTTCACCGACTGTGAACAAAAGACACACCATAGCCCCGGAATGATCCCGTCCCTTACTGCACTGTGTGGAGCTCAGTACCTAAGGAATGAGAATAACAGACATGCCACAGTTCGGAATTGAGTCCTAGGCCCTTTCTTCTCAATGTCTGTGTCTCAGTATCTGACCAAGTGAAAGCAACTAACATACCGCAGGCTGGGAATGGAGCCTGGACACTTCCTGCTCTGTGTGGGGCTCAGCCCTCTCTGAATGAGTAAAACTTACATACCACAGGACGGGAATGGTGCCTGAGTACATCCTTCGCTGTGTGTGAGGCTCGGTAACTCAGCGAATCAGAATAACAGACATACCACAGGCCGTGAATGGAGCCTGGGCCCTTTCTTTTCTATGTGTGGGGCTTAGTAACTGACCGAATGAGAACAACTAACATAACACAGCCTCGGAATGGAGCCTTAGCCCTTCCTGCTCTGTGTGGAGCTGAGGCCTCTCTGAATGAGAACAACTAACATACCACATGCCTGGCCTGCTGACTGGGCACATCCTGCTCTGTGTGTGGATCTCAGTACCTCATCAAATGAGAATCAAATGACATACTACTGGCCGGGAATGGAGCCTGTGCTCATCCTGCTCTGTGTGTGGGACTCAGTCCCTCATCAAATGAGAATCAACTGACATACCACAGGCCGGGAATGGAGTCATAGCCAATCCTGCTCTGTGTGGAAATCAGTACCAATCTGGGTCCTAGTCATAGTGTCATAAGCTATACAGCACAGAAGGAGGCCCTTCGGCCCATCGTGTTTGCGCCGGCCATCAAGTCCTGTCTATTCTAATCCCATTTTCCAGCACTTGGTCCGTAGCCTTGTATGCTATGGCGTTTCAAGTGCTCATCTAAATGCTTCTTGAATGTTGTGAGGGTTCCTGCCTCTTCCACTCTTTCAGGCAGTGAGTTCCAGATTCCAACCACCCTCTGGGTGAAAAACGTTTTTCCTCAAATCCCCTCAAAACCTCCTGCCACTTACCTAGAAACTGTGCCCCCTGGTTATTGACCGCTCTACTAAGGGGAAATGTTCCTTTCTATCTACCCTATCTAAGCCCATCATAATTATGTAAACCTCAATCAGGTCCCCCTCAGCCTTCTCTGCTCCAAGGAAAACAACCCCAGCCTGTCCAGTCTCTCTTCATAGCTGAAGCGCTCCAGCCCAGGTAACATCCTGGTCAATCTCCTCTGCACCCTCTCCAATGCAATCACATCCTTTCTATAGTGTGGCGACAAGAACTGCACACAGTATTCCAGCTGTGGCCTAAGTAGCATTTTGTACAGCTCCATCCTAACGTCCCTGCTCTTATATTCTATGCCTCGTCTAATGAAGGCAAGCATCCCATATGCCTTTTTAATCAACTTATCTACCTATCCTGCTGCCTTCAGGGATTTATGTACATGCAGACCAAGGTCCCTCTGATCATCTGTCCTTCCTAGGGACCTATCATTCATTGTTTATTACCTTGCCTTGTGAGTCCTCTCAAAATGCATCACCTCACTCTTTTCAGCGTTAAATTGCATTTGCCACTGTTCTGCCCATGTAGCCAACCCATCTATATTGTCCTGTAGCCTGAGGCTTCCCTTCTCGCTATTTACCACTCCACCAATTTTCGTGTCATCTGCGAACTTACTGACCATACCTCCTACATTCATATCTAAATCATTAATGTACACTACAAACAGCAAGGCACCCAGCACCGATCCCTGTGGTACACCACTGGACACAGGCTTCCACTCACAAAAACAACCTTCGACCATCACCCTCTTCCTCCTGCCACTAAACCAGTTTTGGATCCAGGGTGTGCTCAGATAACACACCACAGGGCTGGGATGATACTGAGCCCATCCTGCTCATTGTGGGGGTCATTACTACACTGGCTAGAATCAGCTAACACATCACAGTCCATGGAAAGAGCCTGGGCCCAACCTGCTCTGTGTTGGATCAGTACCACACTGGGTGTGATCTGCTAAACCAACACAGTCCGGGAAATGATCCTGGGCCTAAACTGCACTATGTGGGGCTCAGTACCACACTGGGTTCTTCCTGCCCTGTGTGTGGGGCTTAGTACCTCATCGAATGAGAACAACTGACATAAAACAGGTCGAGAATGAAGGCTGGGTGGGGCAATTTGCTCTGTGTGGGTCTCAGTACCACACCGAATGAGAATAACAGACACAACATACACCGAGTGAGAGCAGTTCACTCAGCAGAGGCCGGGAATGGAGCCTTGGCCCATCCTGATCTGTGTGTGGGGCGGAATACCTCACTGAATGAGAATATCAGACATGCCACAGGCCAAGAATGGAGCCTTGGCCCATCCTGCTCTGTGTGTGTGGCGCAGTACCTCACTGAATGAGAACAACTGACATACCACAGGCCAAGAATGGAGCCTTGGCCCATCCTGATCTGTGTGTGGGGCGGAGTACCTCACTGAATGAGAACAACTGACATGCCACAGGCCAAGAATTGAGCCTGGGCCCATCCTGCTCTGTGTGTGGGGCGGAGTACCTCACTGAATGAGAACAACTGACATACCACAGGCCAAGAATGGAGCCTGGGCCCATCCTGATCTGTGTGTGGGGCGGAGTACCTCACTGAATGAGAACAACTGACATACCACAGGCCAAGAATGGAGGCTAGGCCTGTAATGATATCAGCAAATAGAGATGGTATTTGCCTGTTTGATTATGATGCCTTACCAGCATGTTTGCATGTATTGATTGCTTGTGCCTGACCAGCAGAGGGCATGTGACCGAGACAAGCAAGGCAGTTGGGTTTAGTTTCAGTTTCATTCCAGATGCATCACTAGCATAATGTCTCCTGTAAATGCTGTTAAAAGAGTTGAACAAGCTTTAGATTAAAAGACATTCTCTTTCATAAATGTCTCGTCATTGAACCCACCAAGAAATCAATACATGGTGTCAGAAGTGGCTGAAAGAGATGAAGAGAAAAAATCTGAAGTTAAATCAGCTCTCCACAAATTAGCAAGCCAAAAGAGAACATCGTTACTTACCATTAGAGAATAGCTAACGAAGTGAAAAATGGAAGGTTTACTCCCACCGGCGAAGCTTCAGTTGACAGGTAACGTGGCTGAAAATTGGAGAAGGTTCAAACAACGTGTGGGGTTGTATTTATCAGCAATTGGAGCTGATGAGAAAAGTAATAAAAGGAAATCGTCACTGTTCTTACATGTCGTGGGTGATGAAGCGCTGGAGGTGTATAATAACTTCACATTCGCTGCTGATGGAGACAAAATGAAGCTAGATAAAATAATGGAACAGTTTGAGGCCTACTGCATACCTAAACGTAACGTGACATTTGAGAGGCACAGATTTTTCACATGTGTACAGAAAACGGGTGAGACTATTGATCAGTATGTGACTGAACTGAGAAACAGAAGCAAATCGTGTGAATTTGGGGGACTGACAGACTCGCTGATAAAAGACAGACTGGTGTGTGGTATTCCAGATAATGGTCTAAGGGAAAGACTGCTAAGAGAGCAAGATCTAGACCTGGGAAAAGCCATAGCACTGTTTAGGGCTACAGAGACTGTGAAGTTGCAGGCAAAGGAGCTGTTCAGTGACATTAGCTGCAACGTGGATGCAGTGAGAATGAACGGACACAAACCGTTTAACAAAAAGAGCGCCAATGTGATAAAAGAGGCGTGGCCAGCGAACGAAAATAAAAGAGACAATCGAAAGTCATGTCGTCGATGCGGTACACAGCATACACCAAGAAAGTGTCCAGCATATGGTAAAACATGCAATAGTTGCAACAAAAACAACCATTATGCCCGTTGCTGTAAGAACCAAGTGCAACAAAGCAAGGTCCATACAGTAGATGAAAGAGAGATAGAGGAGTTCTATGTAGATGTTGTGTCTGAAAACAAAAAAGATGAAAGAGACTGGATGTTGACACTAAAAGTGAATGACATACACATTCCATTTAAATTGGATACTGGAGCACAAGTTAATGTGATATCAGAGACTGATTTTAAGAAAATTAGACCCAGACCAAAGATACATGGAATAAAAGTGAAAGTGACAGGATACTCAGGTACTGATATACCAGTGAAAGGAAGATGCATTGTCAAAGTAACACACAAGGACAGAGAGCACATGCTAGCATTAATCGTGGTGCCAAAGGATGTGCAAGCCATACTAGGTTTAAAAGCCTGTGAGAAACTGAACCTGGTAAAGAGAGTCCTCCTTGTGGAAAGCAAAGGAGAGACAGTCTATGGTGAACTCATGAAAGAGTACAACGACCTATTTAAGGGTCTAGGCTGCATTCCAGGAGAACACACGATCAGAGTAGATAAAAGTGTGACACCGGTCATACATCCATGCAGAAAAGTCCCGTTTGCTCTTCAAAAGCAACTGAAGGCAGAGTTGGACAGGATGGAAAGCCTGAACGTGATTCAGAAGATAGATGAGCCAACTGAGTGGGTGAGTTCACTCGTCATAGTGGACAAAAAGAATGGAAAGCTCAGAATTTGCCTGGATCCAAGAGATCTAAACAGAGCAATAAAGAGAGAGCACTTCAAGCTTCCTACACGTGAGGAAATCATGGCACAGTTTGCAAATGCAAAGTATTTCAGCAAGTTAGATGCATCATCAGGATTTTGGCAGATGAAGCTGGACGAGGCAAGTTCAAGACTGTGCACGTTCAACAGTCCATTTGGCAGATACAGATTTCTAAGGTTACCATTTGGCATTGCCTCAGCTCCTGAAGTGTATCACAAGACTCTCCATATGATCTATGAGCACCTGGAGGGAGTTGATACATCAATGGATGACATCATAGTATGGGGAACCACGAGAACTGAGCATGACGAGAGACTGAAAAAAGTGCCGGAAGCAACAAGGAAAACAAACCTGAAGCTGAATAGAGAGAAATGCCAGTTCGGGGTGACAGAACAGACTTCTACCAGAGCATGCTTGTATACCGCACAACGCCGCTCGAGTGTGGTAAGTCACCAGCCCAACTCCTTATGGGACGTCGGCTAAGGTCAAACCTACCCATCCCGGAGAACCTCCTGAAAACAAAAGAGGGAGAGGAAGTGAGGAAGTTCAAAGAACAACAGAAAGAAAAGCAAAAGTACTACTATGACAGAGGCACACAACACCTACCTGAACTCCACACTGGTGACCAAGTAAGGTTCAAAGACAAAGCAAACACATGGACTCAGAAGGGAACTGTCCTGAGTGAAGTTCAACCAAGATCATACACCATTCAGACAGATGAGGGTGCTGTTCTGAGAAGAAATCGTCGAGATCTTCTCATGGGACCAGCCACAGCAGGTCAAGAGACTGATACTGTTGAACAACCTGATCACACAGCTGAGAATCCATCATCTGAGGCAACAACTCAGATTCAAGGACAATCAATCAGAAAATCCTCAAGACACGTGAAGCCTCCTGAGAGACTCATTGAGCAAATTTAAGGACTATTGTTATAGAAGGAAGTAATGTTATCTTAGTCTTTCTTCAAGTTCTAGTGTATTGACATATTTCATGTGAACACACAAAGCAAGGTTAAAAAACCTTGATCATGATAATGATAATGTAAGTTCATTAAGTGTTACAGTTAAAATGCAGATTAATACAAAGAAAACATGTTGTTAGTTAAAAGTAAAATACTTTTGTTTTAAGAAAAGGAGATGTAATGATATCAGCAAATAGAGATGGTATTTGCCTGTTTGATTATGATGCCTTACCAGCATGTTTGCATGTATTGATTGCTTGTGCCTGACCAGCAGAGGGCATGTGACCGAGAAAAGCAAGGGAGTTGGGTTTAGTTTCAGTTTCGTTCTAGATGCATCACTAGCATAATGTCTCCTGTAAATGCTGTTAAAAGAGTTGAACAAGCTTTAGATTAAAAGACATTGGGCTAGAAATTCAGTTGGTTGTGCCAGCCGTTAGCGCCTTAGGAGGAGTAGATGTCGAGTGCTAGGCGCTTAGCACCCTGGCGCAGCACGGTCTGCGCCTCGCCCCAACTTCAGTAGACATGTAGCGCCGGCGCATAGTCTTTGCGCACGCTCAGCTGCGCGCGCAGATCATGACGTCATTTCCTCGTGCAACGCCCTTTGTGCACCCCCAACCGGATCTTCAGTCGTGCCGGCCCATTGTGCGCTGGGCAGCCCTAGCGACTGCTGAATGGAACGGTGCTCAGCCGAAGCGGGCCGCGGGGAGCGCAAATTAAAGGGCACTTCCCCTGCACTATAAAAGGCTGCCATTTTGCAGCACTCATTCTTGTGAAACGGATATTTGGAGAGAGACCAAGGTAGAGAGCTTACTGCTTTGGCCCAACACTAGGACAGGTACTTCTGGCTTCAGGCCACAGCTTTGCAATTGTCTTTGCCTTCATTGATATCTCATTGTTTGCCAGCATATTATGGGGGCTGCAATGGGTGTCGACGATGGCTTTCCGCATTATATCCAAAGGGCTCACAGACGCCGTGAGAGAGTGGCAGCCCTGGCTAGACCGAGAGGGGGCAACTGGCATCGGCATGGGAGGCCTTACCCACCCAGGGTATACCGCCAGCAGTTCTCCTATCTCCACATGTCTGATGAGCAGTGTGTTAGGAGGCTGCGATTCAGAAGGGAGGTGGTCACAGAGATCTGCCAGCTGCTTCAGAGAGATCTGCAGCCACAGCTGAGGTGCAGGACGTCTCTGTCGGTGGCAGTGAAGGTGACGGTGGCTCTCAACTTCTATGCCACCGGCTCCTTCCAATCCGCTGCTGGGGACATTGCTAAAATCTGCCAGTTCACCGTGCATTGATGCATCCGCCAGGTGACCAACGCCCTTTTCAGAAGGAGACGTCAGTTCATCTCCTTCCCCATGACCCTGGACAAGCAGCAGCAGCGTGCAATGGGATTTGCAAGAATAGCGGGCTTCCCCATGGTGCAGGGCGCCATTGACTGCATGCATGTGGCTTTGCGGGCACCTGTGGAGAATGCCGAGGATTACCACAACCGGAAGGGCTACCATTCCCTCAACGTACAGCTCGTGTGTGACCACAGGCAGCTCATCCTAGCTGTCAATGCCCGCTTTCCAGGCAGCAGCCACGATGCTTTATCCTGCGACAGACTACTGTGGCTGACATGTTCCAGGCACAGCCTCACCCAAGAGAATGGCTTATCGGGGACAAAGGCTATCCTTTGTGTACCTGGCTCATGACCCCGCTCCGCGCGCCCAGGACCCCTGCTGAAGAGGCATACAACGAGAGCCATCAAGCGACCAGGAACATCATCGAACAAACGATTGGCGTCCTGAAGCAACGGTTCCGCTGTCTGGATCGTTCCAGCAGAGCCCTGCAGTATTCGCCGGAGCGAGTCTCCCATTTCGTGGTCGTTTGCTGCATGCTGCACAACCTGGCTATCCGCAGGACTCAGGCACTGCCACCACAGATTGGAGCACCACCTCAGGAGGAGGAGGACCAGCACAGGAGGGCGGCACAAGGTGCAAGGGCCGCCCGTCTGCGGCTTATTGAATGTAGGTTCTAGGCCCCCTCTCAGGGAATGGCTTGTGCCAATGAAAGAACATGAATGCAGCCGCTCCGCAAGCCCTCAGCCGGTCAAGGCAGCAAAAACTTCAAATTTCAAACATGGACAATCTGAATGAAGAAAATTGTTTATTGCACAAGCTCTGTGCCCTTCCCACATGACAAACAAAAACAGACAAAACCCCCCAAAAACAGTCAGACACATAACTCGCTCCCACAACCTGGAGAGGATTAACAAAACAGTGAAACAAAAATGACCGTCATCCTCGGCCTTCGTAAAAAACAAACACAACATCCTCGGCCTTCATAAAAACATAACATTTGCCCACACCTTCTACTTTTTGGCCCGCGAGGGCGATGCCTTGCGCATACTTGTGCGGCCCCTGCCCGGCCTGCTTTTCCTCCTCAATTGGAGCCCAGTGGCTGCAGCAAGGCTGGGGGAAGGCTCCTGAGGGGCACATGGCGAGACGGCAGATGCTCTTGATGGGCGGCCTGCACGAGCTCTGGCCCTCGAGGGGCTGGCTGGTGACTGCTGCAGCTGTGGCTGGGCGGCATCAGTGTGTCCAGCAGCTGGTGGCAGCTGCACTGGTGGAGTGGCAGTGTCGGCTGCAGGAATGGGGGCAAGCTGGCTGATGGCAGGCACTCGCTGGTCACCTGATACAGTGGCAGTCGCCCGGGCCAGCACTGCAGCATGCGCAGCAACCTGCTGAAGGACAGCCCGCTGGGCTGCTGCAGCACAGCGGGTGACCTGGCGATGCCTGGCTGATGCAGCCAGTGTGGCATGACTTAGTGCCCGTGTTGCCCTGGTCTGTGACCACATAAGACCAGCCAGTGACTGGACGGCACGACTGAGCACTTGGGTACTCGCCGACTGTGCTGCCCCGAATGCCTCCACACTCCGAGCCAGTGACTGTATGGAGTCAGGCATCCGTGCCACTACCCCCATGAGCTCCGTGTGCCTGCGCTCCGAGTCAACGGCCATTTCCTCCAGGAGGCGCACCTCCTCTGCGCTGACCGTCGCAGGACTGGAGGCCGCACTCACCCTCTGGGGAGAAGGCCGCCGAGCTTCCCCACCCCTTGCGCGTTGCTGCAGGCCGCTGGGCCCAGGAACTGGACTGTCTTTCATCCCTTCCCCCAGGCTCCCCTCCAGGGAAGACATGTCCCATACATCGCCATGGGCTGGCGCGGCTGAGGGTGCCACTGATGTGCCGGCTTCCTCCTCCTCCTCCTCCAAGGGGCTGTCACTGGCAGCTTCAGGGACCTCCTCCTCACCTGGCGAGTCACCATCTGAAAGCAGGAAGGCACAAGAGTAGCTTTACAGTGAGGACAGGGCGTCAGCGAGGGAGGCATGAGAGGTGCCATTCACCGCATTGGTCGGACAGTGGCAAAGGATGTTGATCTGATGCGCAAGTGCAACGAGAGAGGTCCAAAAGGTGATGTCCTTACCATTGGTGCCCAGAACAGGGTCGGCATCTCCAGTGGCAACGGGGCCAATCACACGGACTCCCATGATGCGCTCCACGCGCTGGTCTAGGTCGGTGAGCTCTTGGTGCTGAGGTCGGCTGCCCCGGTCGCAATCTGGCTACGCTTGTTGGTAGCCAGCTTGGCCTGCAAGAGAAAGGACGGCCTCTAAGTACGGTGTGCAGCCCTGATCTTGTCTGCACTGCCTCCCATGGTCGAATAGCTTGGACAGTGTGCAGCCCTGATCTTGTCTGCACTGCCTCCCATGGTCGAATAGCTTGGACAGTGTGTTAAGTGCAGAATGTGCAATTGATGTTCATGCCAGTCCCATAGCTGCTGGATGAGGGCTGGCCATTAGGGCTTTCAGGTCCCTTTGCCCATAAAGTGAGGTGCACATGCAAGGATGAGGAGGACACTGGAAAGGGTACTCACCCTGACAATCCGAGTGAGGTCGTTGAATTTTTTCCTGCATTGTACAGGATTCCTGGCAACCACACTGTTGGATGTCACCCTGTTGGAGACCTCACTCCAGGCTTTGCGGTAGACGCTGGGCACCGGCTTCTTGCCACTGTCTGGAAACAAAACATGGCGTCTTCACCCCACTGCGCCAACCAGTACCCTCAGGTCCCCTTCGCTGACGCGCAGCGCTCTCTCCCGGGGCTTCTGCATCGTCCTGGCCAGCAAAGAGTTTCAGCAGCAGTGCCAGGCCTAGGAGGAGTGCTGCAGTGTCCAGGGCGTGGCAGCCAAACAAATCGACCCTTCCCCCTTTAAGAGATGGCCGGCGCCAGCGTGTCTGCAGTCAATGAAGAAATCATCGCACCTGCGCTGCGCCCGGCCTCGGCGGTATCACTCAGCACAGCCGGCTTAGCGCCTAAAGATAGTCGTGCATTGCCAGATTTAGCGCTGCAGCAACCTCTTAGGGCGATGTTACTGAATATCGGCGAAGTGGCCTCGGCTTTGCGCTGGGCGCAAACTTTAGCGGCCGCCCGACTTTACCGCCCCAAAAGTGGCTATACTGAATTTCTAGGCCGTTCTCTTTCATAAATGTCTCGTCATTGAACCCACCAAGAAATCAATACAAGGCCCATCCTGCTCTGTGTGTGGGGCGGAGTACCTCACTGAATGAGAACAACTGACATACCACAGGCCACGAATGGAGGCTAGGCCCATCCTGCTCTTTGAGTGGGGATCAGTTCCTCCCCGAATGAGAATATCAGACATACCAAGGGCGCAAATAGAGCCTGGGTGCATCCTGCTCTGCGTGTGGTACTCAGTATCACACCGGGTGAGATCAGGTAAAACACCGCAGGACAGGGAATGGAGCCTAGTCCCTTCATAACCTGTGTGGGACTGAGCACTCTCTGAATGAGAACAAATAACGTTCCACATGCCGGAACCAGTGCCTGGGCACATCCTACGCTGTATGGGAGCCTCAGTGCCTCATCAAATGAGAATCTACTGACATACCACAGGCAGGGAATGGAGCCACGGCCCATCCTGCACTTTGTGGGACATTGCCCCAGACTGGTTCATATCAGCTAACACACGACAGGCCTGGGATGATGAGGGGCCTATCCTGCAGTGTGTATTAGGCTCTGTACCACACTGGGTGGCAGCAGTTCACTCAGCACAGGCCGGGGATGGACGCTGCTTTCTTCTTGCTCTGAGTGCGACTCCGTACTACACAGGGGAGATCAGCTGACACAGGACAGGCCGGGATAGATCCTGCGTCATTCCTGTTCTGTGAGGTTGAACACTGCACCAGTTCAGATCTGTTAACAGAGCCTTGGCCATCCCTGCTCTGTGAGTGTAGCTCAGTTCATCACCAAATAAGAGCAGCAGAATTAACACAGGCCGGGAATTGAACCTGGCCCCTTCATCCTCTGTGTGTGGGGCTCAGTCCCTCAGCAAATGAGATTAACTGACACAGCACAGGCCGCAAAAGGAGCCTGGTGCTTTCCTGCTCTGTGTGGGGAACAATACCACACCGGGTGAGGTCAGGAAACACACCACAGGCCGGGGAATGACCTGGGCTTATTCTGCTCAGTTTGGTGTTCAGTAGCTCACTGGGTGGGATCAGCTAACCCACCACAGGCCGAGGAATGATCCTGGGCACATCCTGCTCAGTGTGGGGCTCAGTACCACACTGGGGGTTATCAGCTCTTCTTCTTAACATGCCACAGGCTACGGAATGTTCCTGGGCCCACCCTGCTCTGTGTGGTGCTCAGTACCACACCGGGTGAGAGCAGCTAACACACCACAGGCCATGAAATGATCCTGGGCCCATCCTGCTCAGTGTGGTGCTCAGTACCACACCGGGTGAGAGCAGCTAACACGCCACAGGCCATGGAATGATCGTGGGAGCACCCTGCTCTGTGTGGTGCTCAGTATCACACTGGGTTAGCTTGTGGCAGAGCCACTGAATGACTCTGGCTAACTGTATATAATTCTCTTTAACAATGTTCTAACACCAGCCTAAACCTGTACCATTGTGTTAGACATTACTGTGTTTTGTATATAGAGTTTGCATTTACGGGGCGTGGCCCCTTTAAGAGCACGGGAAAACGCGGGCAAACGCGATGACGTCACATCGCAAACCACAGGGCTGCCCAGGCGGTCCTCATGGCATTTCCGTTGAGTAAAGACCTGTTTGATTGTTCTCTTGTGTCGATCTCCGTTATTTGTAGGAATTCGTTAATTCCTACATTGGTGACCCCGTTTTTGTGAACGTTTTCACAAAAGAAGAGCACCGCATGGAACCAAACGTCGTTTCATTAAAGCTACCGCAGTTCTGGGAGCAGCAAGCGCCCTCGTGGTTCATTCAGGTCGAGGCCCAGTTCGCCCTGAGGAACATCGATGCGGATCAGACCAAGTTCCTTTATGTGGTCTCTGCACTCGACAACTCTGCCACCTCTTGGATCATCAGCCTCCTCGAAAACCCTCCAACGGAGCGCAAGTATGAAACCCTCAAAGCGCGGTTACTGCAGGTTTCCGGGCTCACAAAATCGGAGCGCGCCCGTCGATTACTCGCTATGCCCGGGCTTGGGGACTCCTGGGCTCAGAACGGGAATGTTTCCTATTCCGTGAGATTTTACTCAGCCAACTGCCTGAACAGGTACAAGCTGCCGTGGCCAGATCTGAAATTGAAGACTGCACAACACTCGCTGCAGAGTCCAACAAAATTTTCGCAGTAACTCGGCAGCACTGCGCTGCCACGAGGCACCCATCCCCCGTAGGCGCCGCCCCAGCTCGTCAGCCTGCTGGGCTGTGTTTCTACCACGCTCAGTTCGGTGCGAAGGCGAAGCGTTGCCGCCCTCCGTGCAGTTTTCCCCCCAAAAAAACAACAACTGACACTGCGACCACCGAGGAATGTGATACTCTCTCCGTTCGTCGTTTTCTGTGCGACACCGGAGCGCAGTGCAGCATTTTACCCGCGTCCGCCCTCGATGTGCAGACGGGGAATCACTGCTCCACCATTGAAGTGGCCAATGGCGGAACAATTCGGACCTTCGGCAGATGGCGAGTGGAGTTGTGCCTCGGGGGGCATCGTTTTCACAGGGAGTTTGTTACGGACAAAGTTTCCCAGCCCCTCCTCGGCGCGGATTTCCTGTGCGCCAACAGCCACCTGGTCGATGTTAGGAACTGGCAGCTGATCAACGCAGCAACCTTTAATTCTCTTCCGTGTTACCGCAGTAACACTATGAAATGCACCGTCTCCTGTGCGTTCCCGACTCCTGATGAGTTCGCTCGCCTGCTCAGCGAATTCCCCGACCTGACAAGTCCCACGTTCTCCTCCACAGCCACGAAACATGGTGTGGAACACCACAGCACCACCAACAGCCCCCCAGTCTACGCGCGGGCCCGATGCCTGGAACATGGCTAGCTGGCGGTCGCAAAGGTGGAGTTCACAAACATGGAATGGTTAGGGATTATTCGCCGGTCGAATAGTCCCTGGTCTTCACCCCTCCATATCGTTCCGAAGCCTGGCAGTGGATGGCGGCCATGCGGCGACTATCGACGCCTAAATGATGCCACCGCTCCTGATCGGTACCTGATCCCCCATATCCAGGATTTTTCTGCCCATTTGGCAGGGAACACCGTGTTCTCTAAAGTTGACCTCGTCCGGGGCTACCACCAGGTCCCAGTTCATCCACAAGACATCCAGAAGACCGCAGTCGTCACCCCATTCGGCCTCTTCGAGTTTTTATGAATGCCGTTTGGTTTAAAGAACGCCACCCAGGCTTTCCAACGCCTGATGGACTCCGTGCTGCGGGACCTCAAGTTACTCTTCGTCTATCTGGAAGATATCCAATTGCCAGTCCTACTAAGGAAGAACATACCTGTCACCTACGCACCCTTTTTCGACGCCTCAGCCAACACGGCCTGATTATCAACCCAGCCAAGTGTCAGTTTGGCCTGCACCAAATTGACTTCCTGGGGCATCGCATCACCTCAGAGGGAGCGGTTCCTTTACCTTCGAAGGTAGAGGTGGTGACATCCTTTCCACGCCCGCAGAACATAAAAGCCCTGCAGGAATTCCTAGGCCTGGTATACATTTACCACCGTTTCGTGCCTAAGGCGGCTCTACTCATGCAGCCCCTGTACAAGGCCCTCAAGGGCAAGACTGGCAAGAACCCAGTAGACTGGACGGATGACATGGCCCGAGCGTTCTGCGACACCAAAAGCGCCTTAGCCAACGCGACTATGCTGGCGCACCCGCTGCCAGGAGCCACGTCAGACTACGCCATCAGTGCCGTGCAACAGCAGTGGGTGAATGGGACGTGGCAGCCATTGCCACTCTTCAGCCGTCAACTATGGCAGAACGAGAGAGCATACAGCACGTTCGACCGGGAGTTGCTCGCCCTTTTTCTGGCCATCCGCCATTTTCGGTTCCTTCTGGAAGGACGTCCTTTCACCGCCTTTGTGGACCATAAGCCGCTAACCTTTGCAATGGCCAAGACCGCCGAACCGTGGTCAGCCCGACAGCAGTGTCAGCTGACCTACATATCTGAATTCACCACGGATATACAGCATGTGGCCGGTAAGGACAACCTGGAGGCAGAATGCCTCTCCCACGCGATCGTCAATACGGTTCATTTGGGCATCGACTACGCCCTCATGGCAGCGGACCAAGCCTCAGACCTGGAAGACCAAGCTTACAGAACGGCCATCACTGGCCTCCAGTTGGCCGACATCAACTTCCATTTGGCAGGTACCGCGCTGTTGTGTGACGTCTCCATACAGGATCCTCGCCCTGTCCTGCCAGTCGTCTGGTGCAGCAAAGTGTTCGACGCCATACATGGGTTGTCACACCCAGGAATGAAGGCCTCTCAGAAACTGATGTCAGCAAAATTTGTATGGCATGGAATGCATAAAGATGTCTGCTACTGGGCCAACACCTGCGTGGTCTGCCAAAAGGCCAAGGTACAGCGCCACATCAAAGCTCCGTTGGCCACCTTCACAGTTCCAGAGCACAGTTTTGACCACGTCAACGTGGACCTGGTAGGACCGCTCCCACCCTCCCATGGTTTTTAACACATCCTAACCATGGTTGACCGCACCACCAGATGGCCAGAATCGTTCCCCCTGTCATCCACTACTTCGGCGGACGTGGCCAGGGTGTTCATTTCCACCTGGATCGCCCGTTTCGGAGTACCTGCAGATACTTCGTCGGACAGGGGACCGCAGTTTTCATCCGAACTCTGGAATGCAGTGGCCCAAGGGCTCGGTGTCAAATTACACCGCACCACAGCCTACCACCCACAGGCGAATGGCCTCTGCGAACGCTTCCAGCGGTCAATGAAAGCTGCCCTGAGGGCCAGCCTCCAGGACGCTGGATGGGCAGACAAGCTACCGTGGGTCCTGTTGGGCGTTCGCACGGCCCCCAAAGAAGACCTTCACTCTTCATCAGCGGAGCTTGTGTATGGTCAGCCGCTGCGAGTCCCAGGGGACTTCCTACGAACATCGACGGAGCCATGGTCCACATCTGCCCAGCTTGCTAGTCACCAAGAGGCGGCCAGATGTTTCGCACCGGTGCCCACTTCGCACCACGGGCTGCAGAGGTCACACGTTCCCACGGAGCTTCACAAGGCTGAATACGTTTTTATTCGCCATGACGCACATAGGGATCCACTCAAGGCCCCATATACCGGTCCCTTCTACGTGTTGGAAGCAGGGGACAAACCCTTCACGGCAGATGTTGGTGGTAAACCGGACCACATTTCGGTCCACCGCTTAAAACCAGCACATTTAGACCTCAACCGCCCTGTCGAGACAGCGCAACCGCCAAGACGGGGTCCGCCACCCATCGTCGTTACGGCAGACCAAGTTCGACCACCCGCAAGACCGCCAGCCACCCAGCAGCCTCCGCCATGAGAGTACAGGAGTCATTCTGACAGGCTCGTCAGACCCCCTCACCGTTTGACTTTGTCCGTTAAAGCAAAATCTGGGGTGGCGCATGTGGCAGAACCACTGAATGACTCTGGCTAACTGTATATAATTCTCTTTAACGATGTTCTAACACCAGTCTAAACCTGTATCATTGTGTTAGACATTACTGTGTTTTGTATATAGAGATTGCATGCACGGCCCCTTTAAGAGTGTTGGAAAAAGAGGGGAAATGTGATGATGTCACGTCGCAAACCACGGGGCTGCCCAGGCAGTCCTCGTGGCATCTCCATTGAGTAAAGACTTGTTTAATTGTTCTCTTGTCTCAATCTCCGTTATTCGTAGCAATTCGTTAATTCCTACAAGCTAATAGTTTCTTAATCTGTTTACGGTTTCTGGGCCACTTTGCATCTGTTGGGTGGGGTAATGCTCATTTGGACAATTTATGGGTACATGATCAGTTTACACATGTTCGATTAGGAGATGTGCTGTAGGGGGGCATCCTTTACCTGGTTTACGGTAATTTACCTGGTCAGGCAGCCTTTGCCTTTATCTGTGACTAATTCCAATCAGCGGTTTTGAATCTAAACCCCTCCTTCCAGTTCTGACTAGAGGAACTTATAATTAATGATATATTAAAAATGGACAAATGGTCTGGATGCAAGAAAGTTGAATTTTTTTTAAACTAAGAAACGACACCACACGATCAAAGTAAAACAGTTTTGCTTAAACGCAGTACACTTGATGTCCACTAGAGGGCTCCCTACTTAGTGAACAGCGTTCACCAGCTCTGCAGCTTGATGCAACATTCCTTTAAATACAGTTTCAAGTACAGTACTCTAAAACAGCTACACCTTTTAATACAGTTTTAAATACGCGACTCAGTGTGCACTATAGCACTACCCTGCTAGGTGCAACACTGTCTTACTCAAATAGATGAGGAAAAATGGACACAAATGAGGGAAATCGACGGAAATACAATTCTAACGAAATCCCCACTTTACTCCCACCCTTAAGCCTATCCTAAGTTGCCTTGTGGAAGGCCAGAAAAATATATGCTCACCACTGCAATGCCAGCTCCGTGCCCCACAAGATCTTCACTGTGCTGAAGTAAAGAAACACCCCAGTGT
Source organism: Somniosus microcephalus (assembly GCF_052327205.1). NCBI lineage: Eukaryota > Metazoa > Chordata > Chondrichthyes > Squaliformes > Somniosidae > Somniosus > Somniosus microcephalus. Next base: position 41,595,099 of record NW_028225181.1, on the reverse strand, counting down.
TTTAAAAATAAACTGCTGGTGTTTAACTTCTTCAGACAGACTCCACGCTGTAGAGGGCACACGGAGGCAAGTGAGAGAGAGAGAGATGCCTCAGAGAAGCTATCTCTTATACCGCAATTTTGGGTTTGAAATGTTCCCGCCCAGATCCAGAAGTTTCTGGGCTAAAACAAAAGGGATCCAAACTGTCCACTTGTCTGGGATGGGTTTGAATAAAGTTGCAGTTGAAATGTGTCCATTGTCTGTGATGGTTGTCATTAAAACTGCAGTGGTTTGAATGTGACTTCATCCATCCTGATGGGTTTGAATGGAGTTGTATTACTATGTAAACAGAAACCCATTGTCTGTGGTCAACTGAGACTGCAGTCTCAAGTGGTTACTCCTTGTGCAAACATCCTTGTAGCAGTTTCAGTAAACAAATTAATTGTCCCTGCAGGGAGAGGCTTTCCGAACTGCCTTTGAATGGCAGATTCAAATGGGCTACTCACCAGTGTAAACAAGCAGCTGTAGGCTACTGGACCCTCCCACATACTACAGGGTGACTGACAGCTCGGGCTCCATTCAAATGCTAATGGCCTGTCTGTCCCTTTTCCTGCTGAACATTCTGTTTCCATGAGGTTCAAAACTCAAGAGTACATCTCTTTATTTTTAATAAAATGTACTATCTGAAAGTGTGCGATTTTCACAAAGTCCTTTGATTCCGGTGTCCAAGTGCTGCTTAGCTCACGGGCTCCTTAACGTAGCCTTTCACGGTTCTGGGCATGTTTTAAAACATTGTCCAACCCAGGGACAATTTAAATCAAACAAAGTCTTCGTCCACGATCTGGATTAATATTTCCTGATCGTCGGGGACTGAGGGGATTTTGCGAACCCCTTCATTCCTCCCTTGGATACTTCCAACTTGCTTGTAGTATCCTCTTGCAGAAGTGAGCAACATTTTCTGACCCCCGACAAACAACCATCCCCTGTATTTACCTATAGCTACCTATCACTGATTAGCCAACCGGTCTATTCCTCTCAAATCCAAGAAAAACCGTGTAACGGTAGGCATCTACAGATACATCAATTACAAAATGTTACATTAAGGGGTCTCATACCCCTGCACCACTTGTTACATTATAACATATTACAAAATATTGCAATCTTGGTTATACAATGTAATCAAAATGATTCCAAGCACGGAGAGTGTCCTATGCCTCTGCAGCACTTGGAACTGTAAAACAAAAGACAAAAATCTTCATTAAACATTTGATACAAAGTGCTGAAACATTTGAAGCAAAATGCTGAAATAAACCCCGACCATCACGTGCCAATGATGGGTTGCGAAATTTGAGTGGGTATTGCTCGTCCCACCCAGGCAGTTAATATTCCTTCCACCCCCCCTTTAATGGTCTTAAACTTTTAAAACATACAGAATGGATTTTACAGAACAGCCTGATCCGCCAGCCCCGAGCCGTTCTCTTGTCCCTTTGTGGAGGGGGGTACCCCTCAAGTTTCACAGACCGTGACTGGAGAGTATGGGATCGTGACTCCCAGTCCCTCCCCCTCCCATCTTCCCTCGACTGGCTGGAGAAAATGATGGGTGCCTGTGTAACGGCTCCCACTGGCCCCACACTCAAACTTGGATCCCAGATCTGGCCACCCACTCATCCTTCCCAGCCACACTTACACTCCAACTTTGCCCGTGGGCCCCGGGTGATTTCCTCCCTTCCCCAAATGCACCCACATGACTCTTGGGTCTCCCCCTCCCTTTCACAATCTTTCCCGGGCCATCACCACCCACTCCCGGGGAGCGTGTCCCTATCTGACAAGGTACCCGCACTTCCCCACAATGACTCCTCAATAGCGAGGTCTCCTGCAAGTGAAATTCGATCAGGATAGTGCTGGGTTGGGGCCATGCCCCACCCAGCTGGGGCCATATCTTCCACCTGTCCGGTTTCTCCCGAAGGTCGCTGCGGGGTCTCCTCCTGGATTTGTCCAGTGGCGAGGTGATCCCCAACACTCTGTATCCATATCTTCATTCGATGCCCAGCTCGGGCTGAGCGAACAGGGCTGCTCCTTTGTCCACTCTCCTGCAAAAGAACTTAAAAGGACATGCAACCAGGTCTCTCACTGACCTGCTGCCTTAGGTGGAGACATGGTCGGGTCCCTCGACCTTGGACCAAAATACAAACATTTGGCACACTTATAAAATTAAACTTTAAACTTAAACTCAAAACTACTAGTTACATTCTAAACTTAAAATTTTCCTTTAAAAGCAAGCTATAAATATTGGCAACTTAACACAAAGCTATAATACAAATGCCGCCCATCTCCAGATGGCCAGGCTCATCTCTGGTGTCACTGTCGCAGATTACTGCTGCCTGCAGCGAAGCTGGACTGCCTCCTGCCTCCGGTCCCTGGCAGCTTATGGCTGCTAGTTGGGGACCTCTGTGCTCTGTTTCCTCACGGGCTTGGGAGATTGCTCTTTGTGGCAGATACCCTGGTGACCATCTTATCTTGGGCTTGGGGACCCGCTGAGACCTTCTGAGGGGCGTCTCTGTGGGGGAAACTTGGGCTGATGGTCCCTGAGCCTGGGTCACAGCTCTAGCTGGCTGGGAACCTTCTCCCCCTGATGCAAACAGCCCGCACTGTTTAATATACCTGGCAGCCTGCCAGTACTCCGGGTTTGTCTCCGTTTCCCTACCCACTCCTGAACGGTGGCAGGTATCCCCTCACCATCCGCTGCTGGTGGCTGAAAATCTTCCTCTCCAGGTCCAAAATCTGGTCCCAGCTCCTTCCATATGTCCCCTGCAAGAGGAATTGCTATCCCTTCCTCCCCAGAGTCCCACACCATAGGGGGAACCACTCTAGAAGCGGGCTGGGAAGCTTGTGCCTTTGAACAGGCGACTGTGGCTGCGTGAACCTCCTCCCTGGAGTCCCACGGCAGGGGCTGTGAAGCCTCTGTATTCAAACAGGCGACTGCGCCTGCGCAAACCTCCTCCCCAGAGTCCCACGGCAGGGGCTGTGAAGCCTCTGTCTTCAAAAGGCAACTGCGCCTATGTGGGAAAACTGAAGAGGAGCCACTGGGGTCACGGGCTGGGGAACTGCTCCTGCGTGAACCCAGTGTTGGGAAACCTCTCCCCTCAGGCGTGCGACTGCGCCTGTGTGAACCTCCTGTTCAAAAGACTGGGGAATTCCTGTCTCCAGACCAGCGACTACACCTGCGCAGGCAGTCTCTTCACAGGGTGGCTCCTCCCTGGAGCTTCCCAAGCGATTTTCTGTGAATGAACTCGCAGCAGCCTGCAGATTTCTACTCTCAGACTGCTGTTTCTCTGTTTCTGAACTAGATAACTGGTTCAAATTTAAACTTTGGCCAAAACTTAGGTCCCACTGGGGCGGGGAAGAGTCCCAATTGGTGGGACGGACAACTTTTCCCTTGAAACAAGCCACAGCGCCTGTCTTTACAGCCTGTGAACTTGAAATTGTATGGTCAGATTTATACAATTTTCCTGATTTTCCCTGTGTCCCATCCCTGCCTGTAATTGCTGCCACAGGCCCGGACTCATATGGGTCACAGAATCACAGAATCACAGAAACCCCACAATGCAGATAGAGGCCATTTCAGCCCATCGAGCCTGCACCGACACATATCCCACCCTATCCCCGTAACCCCACGTATTTAATCCCCCTAACACTAAGGGTCAATTTATCATAGCCAATCAACCTAACCCGCACATCTTTGGACTGTGGGAGGAAACCGGAGCACCCGGAGAAAACCCACGCAAACACGGGGAGAATGTGCAAACTCCACACAGACAGTAGCCCGAGGCCGGATTCGAACCCGGGTCCCTGGCGCTGTGAGGCAACAGTGCTAACCACTATGCCACCGTGCTGCACATGCCTGCACATGCACCCTACTTGGCCAGTATATCGGCCAGTCATTGTGGGGAGGCAGAGGTGGGCGAGGGGGCTGCAGCACCACTGATGACTGCTACCTTTTCCTGATTGGCCCTGAGGAAAGATTTTATCACCTCCATGACGGACTCGACTGTATCGGGAGGAGTTTATCTCTCTGCCTTCTGAGTTGGGGCGGGGGGGGGTTCCTGGCTTTATCGTCTCTCCCGGGCTTTTCACAATCCTTGCACCAGTGGCCCTCCTCCCCGCACCTGTAACAAGTGATCTTGTTCTGGGAGGGATGGCTCCCCTCCTGGCGCCACTCTTTCTTGTATTGAGCCCCAACTTTAACCTCGTGGACCTTACCCTTTTGGTGAGGGGTCCCACTATTCCTACCATTCCTATATGCTACCGTGAGCTGCCGGATTACAGTGTCTTCGGTTGCTCGGGGGTCTCGGTGTTCAAACCAAGTATCAGCCTTTGCTTTTATCTGGGGCAGGCAATTGGACACCAGGCAGCGAAGCCATTGGGTCCACTGCCGCTGGTTCAGGTGTGCCCTATTTTGCCCCCCTGTACACACGCTGTTGTAGACTGGCCACAGCCTGTCTGCAAATGCCTGTGGGGTCTCCCCTTCCTTTGGCAGTGTTTTCCCTATGCGATCGAATGGACTGCCGTCGTTCGCAACCATGGCTTCCAGTATTTCCTCCTTTCGGTCCTCAAAAACCTTCTGCCCTCTCTTAGCCTCATCTGAAAGGGTCTGAGAGAGCTTACTTTCTACAGAGAAAAGCAACATTTTGGCTTTCTCTTCATCATCACAGCCGTTAACACAGGCTGCCTGTTCTATCCCTTGGAAGTGCCCTGAGGGGTCTCCCTTTTCGGAGAGCAGGGAAATATGTTTCACCAGGCCTCTGAGCTGTGGGATATCATAGGGTACTTTAGGAACTCTATCTTATGCCTCACGTGGCTTTTGCCCTCTCTGGCTTCTTGGGTGAGGTGTGCGTTTTCCTCCTGCAGCCTTATCACACTGTCCCTAGCCTCTGTGACTTCCTGCACAAGGTGTTCTATCTCTGCCTGGCACTTCATGAACTCTAGTGTGAGGCGTGCATTTTCTTCCCGCACCCTCATCCTACGATCTCTGGCCTCATTCACCTCTCTTATGAGGCGTTCTACCTCCGCCTGGCATTTTTCAAACTCTGACTCCCGATTCTGGGCCTCTGTAACCTCCTCCCACACACTCATTACACCCTTCTTAACCCAGCCAGCTATACTATAATAGGTCAGCTTACAAGCTGCCGCTAACTTCTGCAAGGCTACCCTCAGACTAAAAGCAAAAAAAGCAAGAGCTGATGCTTTCTCCAGATCCAGACCACTTATCATATCAAAAACTGCCTCCAGTCCTGCCGCGGTCGCCAATTTGTAGGGGGCATCCTTTACCTGGTTTACGGTAATTTACCTGGTCAGGCAGCCTTTGCCTTTACCTGTGACCAATTCCAATCAGCGGTTTCGAATCGCTAAACTCCTCCTTCCAGTTCTGACTGAAGGAACTTATAATTAATGATATATTAAAAATGGACAAATGGTCTGGATGCAAGACAGTCGAATTTTATTAAAACTAAGAAACTACACCACACGATCAAAGTAAAACATTTTGCTTAAATGCAGTACACTTGGAGTCCACTAGAGGGCTCCCTACTTAGTGAACAGCATTCACCAGCTCTACAGCTTGATGCAACATTCCTTTAAATATAGTTTCAAGTACAGTATTCTAAAACAGCTACACGTTTTAATACAGTTTTAAATACCGGACTCAGTGTTGACTATAGCACTACCCTGCTAGGTGCAACACTGTCTTACGCAAATAGGGGAGGAAACACAGACACAAACGAGGGAAATCGACTAAAATACAATTCTAAAGAAATCCCCACTTTACTCCCACACTTAAGCCTATCCTAAGTTGCCTTGTGGAAGGCCAGAAAAATATATGCTCACCACTGCAATGCCAGCTCCGTGCCCCACAAGATCTTCACTGTCCTGAAGTAAAGAAACACCCCAGTGTTTTAAAAATAAACTGCTGGTGTTTAACTTCTTCAGACAGACTCCACGCTGTAGAGGGCACACGGAGGCAAGTGAGAGAGAGAGAGATGCCTCTGAGAAGTTATCTCTTATACCCCAATATTGGGTCCGAAATGTTCCCGCCCAGATCCAGAAGTTTCTGGGCTAAAACAAAAGGGATCCAAACCGTCCACTTATCTGGGATGGGTTTGAATAAAGTTGCTGTTTAAATGTGTCCATTGTCTGTGATGGCTGTCAATAAAACTGCAATGGTTTGAATGTGACTTCATCCATCCAGATGGGTTTGAATGGAGTTGTATTACTATGTAAACAGAAACCCATTGTCTGTGGTCAACTGAGACTGCAGCCTCAAGTGGTTAATCCTTGTGCAAACATCCTTGTAGCAGTTTCTGTAAACAAATCGATTGTCCCTGCAGGGAGGGGCTTTCCGAACTACCTTTGATTGGCAGATTCAAACGGGCTACTCCCCAGTGTAAACAAGCAGCTGTAGGCTACCAGACCCTCCCACATACCACAGGGTGACTGACAGCTCAGGCTCCATTCAAATGCTAATCCTGCTGAAAATTCTGTTTCCATGAGGTTCATAACTTAAGAGTACATCTCTTTATTAAAATAAAAAGTACTATCTTAAAGTGCGTGATTTTCACAAAGTCATTTGATTCCAGTGTCCAAGTGCTGCTTAGCTCACGGGCTCCTTAACGCAGCCTTTTGCGGTTCTCAGCATGTTTTAAAACATTGTCCAACCCAGAGACAACTTAAATCACACAAAATCTTCGTCCACGATGTGGATTAATATTTCCCGATCTTCATGGGCTGAGGGGATTTTGTGAACCCCTACATGTCATTTTTTCAGTCTCTTGGTGAGGGGTCAGTTTGCATGTGCCCAGTTAGCTAATAGTGAATTGGTCAGTTTCTGGGTGATAGGGCTGTTTACATGTACTGGTTAGGTGATGGTCAATGTCGTGTATTGATTGCGAGTTTAACACCACTTAATACGGTAATGTGATGTGCATTGTATTATGGGAATTACCCGGGAATGCGTCAGTCAGCCATTTTACCAATAAAGTAAAGGTCACAGTTAGAAGCCTGTCTGCCTGACTCTGATTTAATTCGACGTATCTACATGCTTGATTGAATGCATTAAAGCATAGATACAACATTGGCGACGAGGATAACGAATGGAATCATTTTTAAATAGGTAGTTGCCCAAGTTTTAGTTAGCTAGGATGGAGAAGACCGCCATTCAAAATTTTGCATGTGTCGCCAAGCCAGCCACGTTGGGTCCAAGATGGACAAGGTGGTTAACGTCTTTTGAGCTTTATGCCAATGGCAAAGGACTCATTATCGACGATACCTCTACAGCTGCCACAAAGCAGAGGAGAAGAGCTCTACTTCTACACCTAGCAGGACCAGATGCCCAGGATATCTTTTCCACTCTACCAGAAACACGAGAGCCAGCCGACTACATGGCGGCGGTTAGTGCTTTGAATTACTACGTCGTGCCCCAGGTCAATGCAACATTTGCTAGACAGACTTTTCATAAGTTGTCCCAGAAGACAGGTGAGACTGTGCAACAATTTGCTACTCTCTTGTGGCAGGCTGCTAAAGACTGTGGTTTTGGGGGAGTTGCAGATAATCAAATAAGAGACGCTACCCTGAGTAGGTGCACGTCAGCCTATGTGCGGAGGAAATTGCTAGAGGAAGGGCATGGTCTAACGCTCGCCCGCACGTTACAATTGGCCTCACAATGGGAAAACGTCGAGGAGCAGATGTCAGCCATGTCATGTACAGAGAAGGCGGAGACAGATACTGTTCGTCGTGTTACACAGAAAAGAGGGTATTATGTGAAAAGCTCGACAGAGAAACCAAAGGGAAATGGCGATAGCAACGAAAGGAAATGTTACAGATGTGGACACACAGACCACATGGGCAGGGATCCGAAATGCCGAGCACGCGGTGCAAGGGAAAGGATAATTTCTCCAAAGTATGCTGCACAAAGGGTACAAAGAAATACAGTGTGAACAATGTAGAGGAACAAAATAACTGTGCATTTGCTGTTACTGGAAATAACGTGACAGAGAGACTTACCTTTTGTGTGGGGGGAGTAAACCTGAGAATGTTAATTGATTCGGGTGCAACTAATAATGTGATAGATGAGAATACATGGGAAGGATTAAAGTCAGGACACATTAACTGTCAGTCACATGTCCCTAAGACAGAGAGAAACTTATTCTCTTATGCTTCTAGCCGACCACTGTCAGTTAAAGGTGTATTCACATGTGGGATTACAATAGGTAAGAGAACTGAGCAGGCAGAGTTCATTGTGGTTAAAGGCCATGGAGAGACGTTGCTAGGAAGGGAGACAGCCATGAAAGTGGGAGTTTTAAAAATAGGCGCAGATGTCTCAGCTGTGGTAGATGTAAGACAGCTACTAGAACAGCGGTATCCAAAGGTGTTCCAGGGAGTAGGAAGGTTGAGCACAAAACAGATCAGTTTTTATATCGACCCACAAGAGAATCCTGTGGCCCAGCCATTCAGGCGTATACCATTCAACTTAAGGGGGGCAGTAGAGGCCAAAATAAAACAATTGAGGGGCATGGACATTATCGAACCTTTAACTGGTCCCACCCCATGGGTAAATCCTGTGGTTATTGTACCAAAAGCGGATAAGGATGTAAGGTTATGCCTAGATATGAGACGAGCAAACCAGGCAATAATGAGGGAACGATATCCAATTCCTACCGTTGATGAGATACTCCGAGGTATGAACGGCTCAATGGTATTTAGTAAGCTAGACCTGAAATGGGGTTATCACCAGCTAGAACTGACCCCTGAGTCACGAGAAATCACAACGTTTGCAGTACAATACGGAGTATACAGGTACAAGAGGCTGATATTCGGTGTATCTTCAGCTAGTGAGCAATACCAGCACGAGATAGCTAATGCCTTAGCTGGAATAGAGGGTGTTGAAAACATCTCAGACGACATTATCGTGCATGCACATGACCAGGAAACGCACGACAGATGCCTGCACGCTGTCATGACCAGACTAATGGAAAGTGGATTGCCACTAAACTCAGAGATGTGCCAATGCAGCATGGACCGATTGATTTTCATGGGAATCCTGTTGTCTGAAAAGGGCATTGGACCAACAGCAGAGAGAGTGCAAGCAGTGGCAGAAGCTCGGGAACCAGAGAATGCTACAGAGGTGAGGAGTTTCTTGGGACTCGTTGGGTACAGTAGCAGATCATCCCGCAGTTTGCAACGCTATCAGAGCCACTGTGACGCCTGATGAGAAAAGATACACCATTTCAATTTGGATCACAACAGAGACAGTCATTCAGTGCACTCAAGGAAGAGTTGGCCAGTGCCGGCACTTTAGCTTATTTTGATGAGGATGCACCAACCAAGGTGATAGCAGATGCCAGTCCTGTAGGTTTAGGCGCAGTACTAGTTCAGAACCAACAGGGACAAAAGGTGCCCATATGCTATGTAAGTCGTAGTTTAACAGACTGTGAGAGGAAATGCTCTCAAACAGAGAGAGAGGCCTTAGCTCTTGTATGGGCTTGTGAAAGGCTGCATCCATATGTGTATGGCTGAAAATTTAACTTCGTAACTGACCATAAGCCATTGCAAGTGATATACGGCCCACACTCTAAACCCTGTGCCCGTATAGGGAGATGGGTACTTAGATTACAGCCGTACGATTTTAAGGTGAAACACATTCCAGGCAAGCAAAACATTGCAGATCCACTGTCACGATTGCTGGGGGAGACAGCAAAACAGGAGAGACATTCTCATGGCTCAGATGAATACGTGAGATTTGTAGCTGTGAGTGCGACACCAAAAGCATTCACTACTAGAGAGGTGGAGGAAGCCTCTGCTACTGACCCAGAGCTGATTGAGGTATGGAAGGCAATCACAAATGGACATTTTGAGAACTGTAAAGATTATGCAGCAATTGCAAATGAGCTGTGCGTAGTGTGGTACCTAGTTCTTCGGGGAACATGCATCGTGCTACCCACAGTGTTACACGCATGAGCCCTGGTGTTAGCACATGAAGGACACTTGGGAATAGTTGGAACAAAGCAACATCTCAGAACTAAGGTTTGGTGGCCTGGCATGGACAAGGCAGCTGATAAACACTGTAAAGCGTGCCACGGCTGTCAGATAGTAGCCAGACCCGACCCACCTGAACCATTGAAACCAACACCATTACCGGAGGGCCCCTGGCAGGATGTAGCTATAGACTTACTTGGACCCTTGCCATCCAACCACTCCATTCTTGTGGTAGTTGATTATTATAGTCACTACTATGAATACGACATGATGACCTCCACAACAACAGAGAAGGTTATTGATAGTTCAGAGTCAATTTTCAGCCGTCATGGTTTGCCAATCACCTGCAAATGTGATAAAGGTCCCCAGTTCAGATCTGAATTAAACAAAGAATACTGTGAAAACAACGGGATCAAACACCTGAAAATGACAACAAAATGGGCTCAGGCTAACGGAGAAGTCGAGCGGCAGAATGCATCGCTGATGAAGAGAATCAGAATTGCTCAGTCAGAAGGACTAGATTGGAAACGTGAACTTAGAAAATATGTGACTGTGTACAGGAGCATTGACCATGCCACGACAGGAAAGAGCCCGGCAGAGCTGCTCTTTAAACGGAAAATGAGAGGACAGCTGCCAGACATCACAGAGTCGTGCGCAGACATGGAAGTACGTGACCGGGATGCAGAACAAAAAGGCAAGTCCAAACTGTACGCAGATGAACAGCGGAGAACACAATACTCAGAGGTGGAAGTTGGTGACACGGTGCTGGTACGGCAGGACAAGTTTACCACTGCTTTTAATGCCACACTGCACAAAGTTTTGAGTAAAACAGGGAGTCAAGTGGTAGTAGAATCTCCAGATGGAGCACGCTACTCGAGAAACACTACGTTTCTGAAGAAATACAGAACCAATGGACCAAAGGAGACTCTCCATGAACAGGAGGAAACACAAGGGACTGAGGACAGTATAGTAGACCCTGACACACATACCACTGTGACACAGGCAATACCCACTGACACCAAAATGTCAGACATACCCAATACAGCCAGACCTCAAAGGGTTAAAAGAAAACCCCAAAGACTGTCTGATTATGTCACAACATAAACTGTGCGAGAACTGCATGGGTGATGTTAAATGTTTAAACATGGGAATTATTTAGTTGTGTGGTATGACATAAGTTTGTAAAAAGTTTATAAACCAAATAAGTTATGCAGTGTTATTGTAAGCAACTGTTTCTAAACTGCAAGTTTGTTTCCAAGGAAAAGGGGGATGTCGTGTATTGATTGCGAGTTTGAAACCAGTCAATCCGGTAATATAATATGCACAATCTTAACACCAGTTAATACAGTAATGTAATGTGCATTGCATTATGGGAATTACCCGGGAAAGCGGCAGTCAGCCATTTTACCAATAAAGTAAAGGTCACAGCTATAAACTATAAGGGGCAGCACGGTGGCATAGTGGTTAGCACTGTTGCACTCACAGCGCCAGGGACCCGGGTTCGAATCTGGCCTCGGGTGACTGTCTGTGTGGAGTTTGCACATTCTCCCCGTGTTTGAATGGGTTTGCTCCGGTTTCCTCCCACAGTCCAAAGATCTGCGGGTTAGGATGATTGGCTATGATAAATTGACCCTTAGTGTTAGGGGGATTAAATACGTGGGGTTACGGGGATAGGGTGGGATATGTGTTGGTGTAGGGGTTACAGGGGTCGGGTGGGATATGTGTCGGTGCAGGCTCGATGGGCCAAAATGGCCTCTAACTGCACTGTGGGGTTTCTGTGATTTCTGTGAAGCCTGTCTGCCTGACTCTGATTTAATTCGACGTATCTACATGCTTGATTGAACACATTAACGCATAGATACAACAGTCAATTGGTCAGTTTGTAGCTGATTGGTCTCATTACATATTTTGGATAGGTAATGGCCACCTGGTCAGTTTTTGGGAACTGTACCAAATACATGGGCAGGCTTGAGTGACAGACACTCGGTCAGCTTCAGGGAACTGGGTCAACTCACATGTGCTGAGCTAGTTGTTTTTCATTGGTCAATTTATGCGGGTGGGTTCAGTTTACACATGTTCGGTTTGGACATGGTCAATTGTTCAGTTTCTTGGTTCGGGTCAGTTTACATGTGTTGGGTTAGCTGATGGTCAATTGGTCAGTTTCTGGATCAGGGGTCAGTTCACCTGCATTTGTTTAGGTGATGGTCAATTGGTCAGATTCTGGTTGCTGGGACAGTTTGCATCTTTTCAGATAGATAATGACTGCCTTGTAAGATTCTGGGAACTGGGCCATTTGCATAGGCTGAATTAAGTGATGGAGAGTTGGTCAGTTTTGGGATGATGGTTGATCTCCCCGTTACCAGTCGCTCTTCCTGTTTCCTTGGTCGGTCTCTCCCCTCCCTCCCCTGGTCTCTCTCTCTCTCTCTGTCTCCCCAGTCTCTGTCCTCCCCGTTTAACTTCCCCATCTCTCGCTCTCTCGGTTACGAACCCACTGTCCACCATCTCACCGCCCCCTCCCGTCTATCTCAATTCGTTTCTGTTCTCCTATCTTTGTCTCTCTATCTCCTCCCATTTCACTGCCATCTGACCCCCAACTTCTATATCGCACTCGGGTTCCCAGGTCTGTCTTTCTCTGTGTCTTCCCCGCCTGCTCCCCGTGTCTGTCTCCCTATCTCAAACTCCCCCATGTGTCTCACTGTGTCTGTCTACTGCCGTGTCTCTCTCTATGTGACTCCCATGTCTGTCTCGCCCCATTCCTCTCTCTCTGTCTTTCCCCTATGCCTATCTCTTCCCCATCTGACCACCTCGTCTGTTTCCCCCGTCTGTCTCTCTCTGTCTCATTCCATCTCCCTTTCCCTCTCGCTAAATCTCCCCACGTCTGTCTCCCCTGTCTGTATCCCCCTGTCTGTCTCTCTCTTTCCGTGCCCCTGTCCATCACCCCCGTCTTTTGCTCCCTATCCCTCAGTCTATATTTTTCTGTCTCCCCGTCTGTCACCTTACAGACTGTCTCTTTCACTGTGTCCATGCCGTCTGCCTCTCTCTCTCTGTCTTTGCCCCGTCTGTCTCCCTGTCGTCTGTCTCCCCATCTGTCTCAATCTCTCTCTGTGACACAACTTCTGCCTCCCCTAGAGTGTGTCCATTCATCACCACCCCGCCCCACACCCCGGTCTGTCTCACCCTCACCTGCCTCTCTCTCCCTGTCTCCCACCACATCACTCTCTCTCTCTCTATGCGTGTCTCACTTCGGATCCGTCTCTCTCTCTGTCTCCCCCCGTGTGTCTCCATTCATCTCTCCCCCGCCACACACACGGTCTGTCTCACACACATCTGTTGCACACTCTCTGGCTCCCAACGCATCACCCTCTCTCAATCCACCAGTGTCTTTCCCTGGGTCCGACTCTCCCTCTCTAGGCCTCCCCCCGTCCATCACCCTGACGATTCTTTCTCCGTCTCCCAATCTCTGCCTTCCCTGTCTGTCTCCCTTTGTCTCCCCATCTGTCTCCCAAACTTTCTCTCTCTCTGCCTCCCCATCTGTCTCTCTATCTCTCTCGCTCTCTTTCTCTCTCTCTCTCACTCTCTCTCTCTGTCTCCTCCCAGTTGTTTGCCCGTCTGTCTCCATCTCTGCCTCCCTGTCTGCCTCAACCTGTCTTTCTCCTCCATCAGTTTAAAACCATCTGTTTCCGCTTCTCCCTCCCTCTTCTGACATTTTCTCTGTCTAGCATATTTCTATCCCCGCCATCTGTCAACCCCGCCCCGTCTGTTCCTCTTTCTTTCTGTCTCCCCCCGTCTGTCTCTCTCTTGTCTCCTCTTGTCTGTCTTTAACTCTCTCACCCCATTTGGCTCCACGTCTTTTTCTCACCACCTTTCTCCCCCACGTCTGTCCCTATCTCAGTCTCTCCCCAACTGTCTGTATTCCTGTCTTCCTCGCCTGTCTCCCGGCAGTCTGTCTCCAATCATCTGTCCCTTTCTCCTTTGCTCTGTCTTCCCCGTCTGGACCCCTCTCTAATTATCCCCAATGTTCCTTCCCTCCATTTCTCTCTGTCTCTCACTCTCTGTCTCCACATCTCTCTCACTCTCTTTCTCTCTCTCTCTCTATCCTTTTCTGCCTGGTCTGTCTCCCCATCTGCCTTGCCCTGCCTCGACCTGTGTCTCCCCCGTATCACTTTCTCTTTGACTCCGCATCTGATTCTCTCTCTCACTCTCTCTGTCTCTCCCCTCTGTCTCTCCCCTCTGCCTCCCGGTCTGCCTCCATCACCCATCTGTCCCCTTCTCTCTCTCTCTGTTGCCCACCATCTGTCTCTGTCCCTCTTCTTATGTCACGCCCCTCACTGCCTCCCCCTTTCTTTCCCTCCCGCCTGTCTCTTTCAATGTCTTCCCCCTGTCTGTCCCTCTCTCTTCCCCGTCTGATTCCCCTGTCTACATTACCTTCAAGACTCTCTCTCTCTCTCTCTATCTCTCTGTGTCATCTTGTTTCTCTCTCTCTCTCTCTTTCACTTTCTCTCTCACTCTCTCTCTCTCTGTCTCTGTCCCATCCGTCTCCCTGACATCCGTCTCCATCCATTTCTCCTGTCTCTCTCTTTCTCTCTCTCTCTCTCTCTCCCCAATTTATCTGCCCCGTCTGTCTCCCGAATGTTTTCTTACTTTCTCCTTCAGTCTCTCTCCTCATATCTGTCTCTCTCTGTTTCTCCCCCACCAGAGTCTAATTCCATTCTGACTGTCTCTCTCCATCTTCCGCCGTCTGTGTTTCCCTCTGTCCCCCAGTTTCTGTCTCCCTCCTCTGTCTAACCCCCGGTCTCCTCCGTCTATCACTCTCTGTCTTCCCACCAGCTGTCCCTTTCACTGTCTCCCCCTTTCTCTCCTACCGTCTGTCTCCCCCATCGGTCTCTCTCACCCTTTGTCTCACCGCCTGCCTCACTCTCTCTTTCTCTGTCTCCACCCGGTCTGTCTCTCAATTCAATACAATTCAATTCAAATCGCTTTATTGGCATGACAAGTTACATCTTATGTTGCCAAAGCATCAAAAAACATTCATGTTTGTACACAAAAATACAGATCTATCCATACAGTGTATAAACAGATGTATCCCTAAGTGTATAAATATACTTTCATATAATTTATATATACTCTTTTCTATGCCCGTCTGTCTCTCTGTCATCTGTCTCTCTCTCTACCTCCTCTGTCTGAGGCTCCCTGTCATTCTCTCCCTGTCTCCAATCTATTTCTCTCTCTCCATTGGCCCGTCTGCCTCCCAGTCCCTCTCTCTCTCTCACTCTCTGTCTCTGCTGTCTTTCTCTCCCTGTCTCCACCTCTATCTTGCTCTCTCTTTCTTTCCGGTCTGTCTCCCCCATTGCCTACAGACCCCTATCCTTTTCAATGTATGCCCCCAGTCTGTCTCTCCCACTGAATCCCCCATCTGACTCCCCGTGTCTGTCTGTCTGTCTGTCTCTCCCCTTCTCATTCCCGCTCTCTCTCTCTCTCTCTCTCTCTCTCTCTCACTGACTCCCACCACACCCCGCCGGTCCCAACCTGGCCTCTCACCCCGCTGTCTGTCTCTCTTCCTCTCTTCCCGGTCTGTCACCGACCATCTCTCTCCCTCTCTCTATCTCTCTGTGCACTACTACACCACATCAGTCAAACCATGTCTGCCTCCCCATCTCTCTCTCTCTATCTGTCTCCCTCGCTATTTGTCTCTGTTCCTGTCTTTCCAGTCTGTCGCCGATCACCTGTCTCTCTTGCTCTCCCAGCATCACTCCTGCCTGTCTCTATCTCCGTCACCCCCGTCTGACTCAGCCTCATCTATCTCTTGCTCTCTCTCTCTCTCTCTGGCTCCCACTGTAACTCGCTCTCAACCCATCTCCCACACCCATCTGTCTCTCTCTGGGTCTTCCCCATCCATCTCCCTGCTGACAGTCTCCCCCGTCTGTATCTTAATCTGTCGTTCCTGTCTCTCTCTCTCACTGTCTCACCATCTGTGTCCCAGTCATTCTTAATCTCTGTCTCCCCATCTCTCTCCCTCTCTGCCTCCCTGTCCATCTCCCCATTTTTCTATAACCATCTTTCTCCACTTTTCTATCCCCATCTTTCTTTTTCTCTCTGCCCCATGTGTATCCTTGCTATACGTCGCTCCCACGCTGTAAGTAACTCCTTCTGTCACCTCCATATGTCTCTTTATTTGCCTCCACCTGTCTGTCTCCTCCCGCCTGTCTCTCCATTCGTCTACCCAGCATCTGTCTCTTTCTGTCTCGACCTATCTTCCCCATGTTGTCTCCACATCTGTCTCCCCCCAGCTTTCTTTCTATCTTCACGCCGTATGTCTCTATCTCTTTCAATACCCATCTGTCTCACTTTCTGTCTGACCCTGGCTGTATCCCCACAGCCTGTCGGCCGTACCTTCTGTCTCCCCCCGTCTGTTTGTCTTTCTCTGCCTCCACCCGTGTGTATCTCTCTCTCTGTCTCTCCCACTCTTTCTCCCCCGCTGACCGCAACATGATCTGTCACTCTCTCTGTCACAGCCATCTGTTTCCCCCATCTGTCTCGTTCTGTCTCCCCTGCCTGCCTAAACCTGTCTGTTTCATCCCTGGTCTCTGTTTCTCTCTCTGTCTAAGCCCGTCGGTCTCACGCCTCTCTCAATCTCTGTCGCTTTGTCGCCTCCCTTCTCTCTCTCTCTCTCTTTGTCCCCGCATCTCTCTCCAACCCATCTGCCTCTCCTCCATCTCTCTCTCTCTCTCTTTGTCCCCGCATCTCTCTCCTACCCATCTGCCTCTCCTCCATCTCTCTCTCTCTCTCTCTCTCTCTCACTACCCATCTGTCTCGCACTCTCTCTGTATGAATCGTGTGTCTACTCCATCTTCCTCACCACCATCAGTGCCCTGTCTATCTCTCTGTGCTTCCCCCAATCAGTATATCAATCAGTCTCCCCGTCTCTAGCTATCTGTTTCCCACCTCTGATTCTCTCTGTATCCCCGCGTCTGTCTCACAGCCGTTCCCTCCTACTCCGTCTCTCTCTATCACACCAACCATCAGTTTCTCTCTTGCTGTCGTCCCGTCAGTCTCTTTCTCTGTCGCCCGATCTGCCTCCTCTCCGTCTGTCTCCCCATCTCTCTCTCTCTATCTATCTACCACCCGTCTGTCTCCCCATCTCTCTCTCTCTATCTATCTACCACCCCGTCTGTCTCCCCATCTCTCTCTCTCTATCTACCACCCCGTCTGTCTCCCCATCTCTCTCTCTCTATCTATCTACCACCCCGTCTGTCTCCCCATCTCTCTCTCTCTATCTATCTACCACCCCGTCTGTCTCCCCATCTCTCTCTCTCTATCTACCACCCCGTCTGTCTCCCCATCTCTCTCTCTCTATCTATCTACCACCCCGTCTGTCTCCCCATCTCTCTCTCTCTATCTATCTACCACCCCGTCTGTCTCCCCATCTCTCTCTCTCCCTGTCCCCCATCTGTCTCCTCTCCATCAGTCTCCCCCACCTGTCTGTCTTTCTGTTTAGCCCCATCTGTCTCCCCTATCTGTCACTCTCTCCCTCACTCACTGACACCCACCGTCTGTCTCTCCACCCCGTCTATCTCCATTCATCCCGCTCGCACCCAGTCTGACGCTCTCCCTGTATCCCAAAATATGTATTTGTCTCCTTGTCTGTCTGTCTCTCTCTGGCACTCCTGTTTCTCGCTCTTTGTATGCTCTTCTATCTCTCTGAAAGACACTGTCTGTCTCCCCCCGTGTGTCTCCGTTAATCGCTTCATCCCCACCCTCTCGTCTGTCTCACCCTCATCATTCTCTCTCTCTCTCTCTATCTCTATCTCCTATCGAATCCCTCTTTCTTCACCCATGTCTCTCCCCCGTCTATTTCTCGTGCTGTCTACGCCAGACCATCTCCCTGGCAACTGTCTCCCCTGTCTGTAAATCTCTCTGACTCCTTGAGTCGTGGAGAGGATACAGATCGGGAGACACAGGGAGAGACAGATGGGCGGCAGGCAGAAGGGAGACAGGCGGAGTGGAGTCAGATGGGGGAGACAGACGTTGGGGGAAAGATGGGGAGAAAGAGAGTGAGAGACACCGGGTGGAAAGACTGAGAGACAGACGTGGTAGACAGATAGGGGTGACAGAGAGAGAGACGGGTGGACATGGAGAGAGAGAGACAGATGGGGGGATGGATGTGACGAGACAGAGAGGGAGACAGATCTGGGAGGCAGATGGCGGGTGACAGAGAGAGTGACAGATGGTCAGGCAGATGGATGAGACAGAGAGAGAGAGAGAGAGAAATCTGCGGCGGTGGAAGGTGCGGGTGCGGGAGGCAGATGCTGCATGACTGAGAGAGAGATATACAGTGTGAGATAGAGAGAAACCAACAGACCCGGGGAGCAACGGGGTGAGGGACTGATGGAGACAGATTGGGGGGAGACACATGGTGGGTGACACCGTGAGAGACAGATGGGGAGACAGACGGGGGAAGTAAGAAAGAGAACAGACGGGGTTCAGACAGAGAGAGAGAGACAGATGGTGGGGTGTTACAGATAGAGGGCGACAGACGAGGTGAGACAAGTGCATGAAACAGACAGACTGTGAAAACAAACAGGGGAGGTAGTTGGAGTCACTTAGGGGAGACAGACTCAGGTGACAGACTGGGGGGGATAGAAGGTGAGAGAGACTGATGGGGAGATGACAGGCGAGACAGATGGCGAAGAGAGGCTGGGGAGACAGATGGTGGAGATATACGAGCGAGACTTATGGGAAGACAATAAGGGGAGAAAGACGGGGGAGATAGACGTGGGAGATAGACTGAGGAGACAGAGTGTGAGAAATATGGGGAAGACAGATTGAGAGTCAGATGGGGGGCTAAGAGACTGATGGAGATAGATGGGGGTAGACAGAGAGAGATAGAGAGAGACGAATGTGGGGGACTGAAAAAGTGACGTGAGTCAGACGGGACGACAGCCAGAGGGGGAGATGGAGAGTGAGAGAGAGAGAGTGAGGCAGAGAGAGAGAGAGAGAGAGTGAGTGAGGCAGAGAGAGAGAGAGAGAGAGAGGCAGGGAGAGAGAGAGAGAGAGAGAGAGACAGAGAGTGAGGCAGAGAGAGAGAGAGAGAGAGAGAGAGACAGGGGAGACAGACGGCAGTGATGTGGATTGGGGAGAAAGAGAGAGAGAGACAGATGGGGGAAATCTCAAGAGAGAAAGAAGGGGAGACTGATGTGCGGATACAGAGTGTGTGTGAGAGATAGTGCGCTACAGAGGAGCAACATAGACAGACAGATGGTGCGAGAACATACCATGGAGAGATATGGAGTGAGACAAAGAGAGAGAGAGAGAGAGAGACGGACTGGGAGGCAGACAGGGAGACAGATGTGGGGTGACATAGAGAGAAAGAGAGACAGGGTGGAGACAGAGAGTGAGACAGATGGTGGGGAGAAACAGAGAGAGAGAGAGAGAGATGAGGATGCAAATAGACAGACAGACAGTGGATAGACAGACCATGGATACAGAGAGAGCGAGACAGAGAGACACATAATTGTGGGAAACAGATAAATAGTCATACATGATTTTGAGAGGGGAAGGCAATTGAAGGGGTTGTAGTGCGAGAGTGAGATTAGTAACAAATGGGGAGACAGACGGGGGAGACAGAGCGAGACATATGTCACAAAACAGACAGAATGAGATAGAGAGGGACATGGATTGTTGGTGACAGACGAGAAGACAGACGTAGGCATACAGAGAGAGAGACAGACGGGGAAACAGACGTCGTGGAGAAAGATGCAGAAAGCTGGCGAAGGGGTCAGAGAGATAGACAGTTGGGGGAGAGAGACTAGGAGGTGATAGACCGGGGCAGACAGAGAGAGAAACCGAAGTGGGAGGCAGAGAGAGAGAAATACTTGGGGTATTAATGGGTGGAGACAAATGCAGGGTTCGGCTGAGGGCAGACAGAGTGAGAAAACAGGGAGGGGAGAGAGGAGGAGAGGAGAGAGAATGGGGGAGACAGAGAGAGTGAGAGCGAGTGACAGACAGTTAGGGGGGATACACACTGACGGGGAGAGAGATGGATGTAGACAGACTGGAGAGCGACAGATTGGAGGAAGCAGACGGAAGAACGTAGACGGGTGAGTCTGATGGAATGGAGACAGATGGAGGTGACAGAGGGAGACAGATGGGGAGGCAGATGGAGAGAAAGAGAGACAAGCATTTGAGTTGGAGACAGAGAGAGAGGCAGACAGTAGGACACAGACAGGGAAGCAGATGGTGGGTGACAGAGAGAGACAGAGGAGAGACACAGAGAGAGAAAGATGGTGAGAAGAAAAACCCGGGGTGCGGCATGGTGAGAAAGACCATCAGGTGGGAGACAGAGCGAGAGTGACAGACCGGGTCGTGGGAGCTGCATGGTGCCACACTGTGGGAGGAAGATGGTGGGTGAGGCAGAGAGAGACAGACGGGGGAGACAAACAGGGAGGACAGACAGGAGGAGGCAGAAGGTGGAGACAGATGGAAAGGAGACAGAACGAGACAGATAGCGATAAAGAGAGAGACAAGCAGGGTGGAAACGGAGTGAGACAGACGGTGAGGAGACAGATGGGGGACACAGCCGGGGAAGACAGACGGGGGAGACATGAGGGGGAAGCCTGATGGTGAAGAGAGGGAAATAGATAGATGGAGGATATAGATGCAGGGAGATATTAGATGCAGGGAAGACAGATGCACAGATAGGTGCGAGAGACAGAGTCAGTGTGTGAGAGACATATAAGAGCGACAGAGTGACAGATAGATTCAGGTTGGAGAAGGATGGGGCGGTGAGAAACTGATGGAGACAGATGGGGAGACAGATGGGGAGACAGATGGGGAGACAGATGGGGAGACAGATGGGGGAAACAGATGGGGGAAACAGATGGGGGAGACAGATGGGGAGACAGATGGGGGAGACAGATGGGGAGACAGATGGGGAGACAGATGGGGAGACAGATGGGGAGACAGATGGGGGAGACAGATGGGGAGACAGATGGGGAGACAGATCGGGAGACAGGTCGGGAGACAGATGGGGAGACAGATGGGGAGACAGATGGGGAGACAAAAGAGGGAGACAGATGGGGGAGACAGATGGGGAGACAGATGGGGAGACAGATGGGGAGACAGATGGAGGAGACAGATGGGGAGACAGATGGGGGAGACAGATGGGGAGACAGATGGGGGAGACAGATGGGGAGACAGATGGCGAGACAGACGGGGAGACAGATGGGGAGACAGATGGGGAGACAGATGGGGAGACAGATGGGGGAGACAGATGGGGAGACAGATGGGGAGACAAATGGGGAGACAGATGGGGGAGACAGATGGGGGAACAGATGGGGGAGACAGATGGGGGAGATAGATGGGGAGACAGATGGGGAGGCAGATGGGGAGACAGACGGGGGAGACAGACGGGGGAGACAGACGGGGGAGACAGACGGGGGAGACAGACAGACGGGGGAGACAGCCGGGGAGACAGATGGGGGAGACAGATGGGGAGACAGATAGGGAGACAGATGGGGAGACAGATGGGGGAGACAGATGGGGGAGACAGATGGGGGAGACAGATGGGGAGACAGATGGGGAGACTGATGAGGAGACAGATGGGGAGACAGGTGGGGGAGACGGATGGGGAGACAGATGGGGGAGACAGATGGGGAGACAGATGGGGAGACAGATGGGGAGACAGATGGGTGAGACAGATGGGGAGGCAGATGGGGAGATAGATGGGGAGACAGATGGGGGAGACAGATGGGGGAGACAGATGGGGAGACAGATGGGGAGACAGATGGGGGAGATAGATGGGGGAGACAGATGGGGAGACAGATGGGGAGACAGATGGGGGAGGCAGATGGGGGAGACAGATGGGGAGACAGATGGGCAGACAGATGGGGAGACAGATGGGGAGACAGATGGGGGAGACAGATGGGGGAGACAGATGGGGAGACAGATGGGGAGACAGATGGGGAGACAGATGGTGAGAGAGATGGGGGAGACAGATGGGGAGACAGATGGGGAAACAGATGGGGAGACAGATGGGGGAGGCAGACGGGGGAGACAGACGGGGGAGACAGACAGACGGGGGAGACAGACGGGGAGACAGATGGGGGACACAGACGGGGAGACAGACGGGGAGACAGACGGGGAGACAGACGGGGAGACAGATGGGGGAGACAGATGGGGAGACAGATGGGGAGACAGATGGGGGAGACAGATGGGGAGACAGATGGGGAGACAGATGGGGAGACAGATGGGGAGACAGATGGGGGAGACAGATGGGGAGACAGATGGGGAGACAGATGGGGGAGACAGATGGGGGAGACAGATGGGGAGACAGATGGGGGAGACAGATGGGGAGACAGATGGGGAGACAGATGGGGAGACAGATCGGGAGACAGATCGGGAGATAGATGGCGGAGACAGATGGGGAGACAGATGGGGGAGACAGATGGGGAGACAGATGGCGAGACAGATGGGGAGACAGATGAGGAGACAGATGGGGAGACAGATGGGGAGACAGATGGGGGAGACAGATGGGGAGACAGATGGGGAGACAGATGGGGAGACAGATGGGGAGACAGATGGGGGAGACAGATGGGGAGACAGATGGGGGAGACAGATGGGGAGACAGATGGGGAGACAGATGGGGAGACAGACGGGGGAGACAGACGGGGGAGACAGACGGGGGAGACAGATGGGGGAGACAGACAGACGGGGGAGACAGCCAGGGAGACAGATGGGGAGACAGATGGGGAGACAGATGGGCAGACAGATGGGGGAGACAGATGGGGGAGAAAGATGGGGGAGACAGATGGGGAGACAGATGGGGAGACAGATGGGGAGACAGATGGGGAGACAGGTGGGGGAGACAGATGGGGAGACAGATGGGGGAGACAGATGGGGAGACAGATGGGGAGACAGATGGGGAGACAGATGGGTGAGACAGATGGGGAGACAGATGGGGGAGACAGATGGGGAGACAGATGGGGAGACAGATGGGGGAGACAGATGGGGGAGACAGATGGGGAGACAGATGGGGAGACAGATGGGGGAGACAGATGGGGGAGACAGATGGGGAGACAGATGGGGAGATAGATGGGGGAGGCAGATGGGGGAGACAGATGGGGAGACAGATGGGGAGACAGATGGGGAGACAGATGGGGAGACAGATGGGGAAGACAGATGGGGGAGACAGATGGGGAGACAGATGGGGAGACAGGTGGGGAGACAGATGGGGAGACAGATGGGGGAGACAGATGGGGAGACAGATGGGGAAACAGATGGGGAGACAGATGGTGAGGCAGACGGGGGAGACAGACGGGGGAGACAGAGAGACGGGGGAGACAGATGGGGAGACAGACGGGGGAGACAGACGGGGAGACAGAGGGGAGACAGACGGGGAGACAGACGGGGAGACAGATTGTGGAGACAGATGGGGAGACAGATGGGGAGACAGATGGGGGAGACAGATGGGGAGACAGATGGGGAGACAGATGGGGAGACAGATGGGGAGACAGCTGGGGGAGACAGATGGGGAGACAGATGGGGAGACAGATGGGGGAGACAGATGGGGGAGACAGATGGGGAGACAGATGGGGGAGACAGATGGGGAGACAGATGGGGAGACAGATGGGGAGACAGATGGGGACACAGATCGGGAGACAGATCGGGAGACAGATGGGGAGACAGATGGGGAGACAGATGGGGAGACAGATGGGGGAGACAGATGGGGAGACAGATGGCGAGACAGATGGGGAGACAGAAGGGGAGACAGATGGGGAGACAGATGGGGAGACAGATGGGGGAGACAGATGGGGAGACAGATGGGGAGACAGATGGGGAGACAGATGGGGAGACAGATGGGGGAGACAGATGGGGAAGACAGATGGGGGAGACAGATGGGGAGACAGATGGGGAGACAGATGGGGAGACAGACGGGGGAGACAGACGGGGGAGACAGACGGGGGAGACAGACAGATGGGGGAGACAGCCGGGGAGACAGATGGGGGAGACAGATGGGGAGACAGATGGGGAGACAGCTGGGGGAGACAGATGGGGGAGACAGATGGGGAGACAGATGGGGAGACAGATGGGGAGACAGGTGGGGGAGACAGATGGGGAGACAGATGGGGGAGACAGATGGGGAGACAGATGGGGAGACAGATGGGGAGACAGATGGGGGAGACAGATGGGGAGACAGATGGGGAGACAGATGGGGAGACAGATGGGGAGACAGATGGGGGAGACAGATGGGGAGACAGATGGGGAGACAGATGGGGAGACAGATGGGGAGACAGATGGGGAAGCAGATGGGGAGACAGATGGGGACGCAGACGGGGGAGACAGACGGGGGAGACAGACAGACGGGGTAGACAGACGGGGAGACAGAAGGGGGAGACAGACGGGGAGACAGACGGGGAGACAGACGGGGAGACAGACGGGGAGACAGATGGGGGAGACAGATGGGGAGACAGGTCAGGAGACAAATCGGGAGACAGATGGGGGAGACAGATGGGGAGACAGATGGGGGAGACAGATGGGGAGACAGATGGCGAGACAGATGGGGAGACAGATGGGGAGACAGATGGGGAGACAGATGGGGAGACAGATGGGGGAGACTTTTGGGGAGACAGATGGGGAGACAGATGGGGAGACAGATGGGGAGACAGATGGGGGAGACAGATGGGGGAGACAGATGGGGAGACAGATGGGGGAGACAGATGGGGAGACAGATGGGGAGACAGATGGGGAGACAGACGGGGGATACAGACGGGGGAGACAGACGGGGGAGACAGACGGGGGAGACAGACAGACGGGGGAGACAGCCGCGGAGACAGATGGGGGAGACAGATGGGGAGACAGATGGGGAGACAGATGGGGAGACAGATCGGGAAGACAGATGGGGGAGAAAGATGGGGGAGACAGATGGTGAGACAGATGGGGAGACAGATGGGGAGCCAGATGGGGAGACAGGTGGGGGAGACAGATGGGGAGACAGATGGGGAGACAGATGGGGAGACAGATGGGGAGACAGATGGGTGAGACAGATGGGGAGACAGATGGGGGAGACAGATGGGGAGACAGATGGGGAGACAGATGGGGAGACAGATGGGGGAGACAGATGGGGAGACAGATGGGGAGACAGATGGGGAGACAGATGGGGAGACAGATGGGGAGACAGATGGGGGAGGCAGATGGGGGAGACAGATGGGGAGACAGATGGGGAGACAGATGGGGAGACAAATGGGGAGACAGATGGGGGAGACAGATGGGGGATACAGATGGGGAGACAGATGGGGAGACAGATGGGGAGACAGATGGGGAGACAGATGGGGAAAGAGATGGGGAGACAGATGGGGAGGCAGACGGGGGAGACAGACGGGGGAGACAGACAGACGGGGGAGACAGACGGGGAGACAGACGGGGGAGACAGACGGGGAGGCAGACGGGGAGACAGACGGGGAGACAGACGGGGAGGCAGATGGGGGAGACAGATGGGGAGACAGATGGGGAGACAGATGGGGGAGACAGATGGGGGAGACAGATGGGGAGACAGATGGGGAGACAGATGGGGAGACAGATGGGGAGACAGATGGGGGAGACAGATGGGGAGACAGATGTGTAGACAGATGGGGAGACAGATGGGGGAGACAGATGGGGAGACAGATGGGGGAGACAGATGGGGAGACAGATGGGGAGACAGATGGGGAGACAGATGGGGAGTCAGATCGGGAGACAGATCGGGAGACAGATGGGGGAGACAGATGGGGAGACAGATGGGGGAGACAGATGGGGAGACAGATGGGGAGACAGATGGGGAGACAGATGGGGAGACAGATGGGGAGACAGATGGGGAGACAGATGGGCCAGACAGATGGGGGAGACAGATGGGGGAGACAGATGGGGAGACAGATGAGGGAGACAGATGGGGAGACAGATGGGGAGACAGATGGGGAGACAGATGGGGAGACAGATGGGGAGAGAGATGTTGAGACAGATGGGGAGACAGATGGGGAGACAGATGGGGAGACAGATGGAGAGACAGATGGCGAGACATATGGGGAGACAAATGGCGAGACAGCTGGGGAGACAGATGGCGAGACAGATGGGGAGACAGATGGCGAGACAGATGGCGAGACAGATGGGGAGACAGATGGGGAGACAGATGGGGAGACAGGTGTGGGAGACAGATGGGGAGACAGATGGGGAGACAGATGGGGAGACAGTTGTTGAGACAGATGGGGAGACAGATGGGGAGACAGATGGGGAGACAGATGGGGAGACAGATGGCGAGACAGATGGCGAGACAGATGGCGAGGCAGATGGGGAGACAGATGGCGAGACAGATGGGGAGACAGATGGCGAGACAGATGGGGAGACAGATGGGGAGACAGGTGGGGGAGACAGATGGGGAGACAGATGGGGAGACAGATGGGGAGACAGATGGGGGAGACAGATGGGGAGACAGATGGGGAGACAGATGGGGAGACTGATGGGGGAGACAGATGGGGAGTCAGATGGGGAGACAGATGGGGAGACAGATGGGGAGACAGCTGGGGGAGACAGATGGGGAGACAGATGGGGAGACAGATGGGGAGACAGATGGGGGAGACAGATGGGGAGACAGATGGGGGAGACAGATGGGGAGACAGATGGGGAGACAGATGGGGAGACAGATGGGGACACAGATCGGGAGACAGATCGGGAGACAGATGGGGGAGACAGATGGGGAGACAGATGGGGGAGACAGATGGGGAGACAGATGGCGAGACAGATGGGGAGACAGAAGGGGAGACAGATGGGGAGACAGATGGGGAGACAGATGGGGGAGACAGATGGGGAGACAGATGGGGAGACAGATGGGGAGACAGATGGGGAGACAGATGGGGGAGACAGATGGGGAAGACAGATGGGGGAGACAGATGGGGAGACAGATGGGGAGACAGATGGGGAGACAGACGGGGGAGACAGACGGGGGAGACAGACGGGGGAGACAGACAGATGGGGGAGACAGCCGGGGAGACAGATGGGGGAGACAGATGGGGAGACAGATGGGGAGACAGCTGGGGGAGACAGATGGGGGAGACAGATGGGGAGACAGATGGGGAGACAGATGGGGAGACAGATGGGGAGACAGATGGGGAGACAGGTGGGGGAGACAGATGGGGAGACAGATGGGGGAGACAGATGGGGAGACAGATGGGGAGACAGATGGGGAGACAGATGGGGGAGAGAGATGGGGAGACAGATGGGGAGACAAATGGGGAGACAGATGGGGAGACAGATGGGGGAGGCAGATGGGGGGACAGATGGGGAGACAGATGGGGAGACAGATGGGGAGACAGATGGCGAGACAGATGGGGAGACAGATGGGGAGACAGGTGGGGGAGACAGATGGGGAGACAGATGGGGAAACAGATGGGGAGACAGATGGGGACGCAGACGGGGGAGACAGACGGGGGAGACAGACAGACGGGGTAGACAGACGGGGAGACAGACGGGGGAGACAGACGGGGAGGCAGACGGGGAGACAGATGGGGAGACAGACGGGGAGACAGATGGGGGAGACAGATGGGGAGACAGGTCGGGAGACAGATCGGGAGACAGATGGGGGAGACAGATGGGGAGACAGATGGGGGAGACAGATGGGGAGACAGATGGCGAGACAGATGGGGAGACAGATGGGGAGACAGATGGGGAGACAGATGGGGAGACAGATGGGGGAGACTTTTGGGGAAACAGATGGGGAGACAGATGGGGAGACAGATGGGGAGACAGATGGGGGAGACAGATGGGGGAGACAGATGGGGAGACAGATGGGGGAGACAGATGGGGAGACAGATGGGGAGACAGATGGGGAGACAGACGGGGGAGACAGACGGGGGAGACAGACGGGTGAGACAGACGGGGGAGACAGACAGACGGGGAGACAGCCGAGGAGACAGATGGGGGAGACAGATGGGGAGACAGATGGGGAGACAGATGGGGAGACAGATGGGGAAGACAGATGGGGGAGACAGATGGGGGAGACAGATGGGGAGACAGATGGTGAGACAGATGGGGAGCCAGATGGGGAGACAGGTGGGGGAGACAGATGGGGAGACAGATGGGGAGACAGATGGGGAGACAGATGGGGAGACAGATGGGTGAGACAGATGGGGAGACAGATGGGGGAGACAGATGGGGAGACAGATGGGGAGACAGATGGGGAGACAGATGGGGGAGACAGATGGGGAGACAGATGGGGAGACAGATGGGGAGACAGATGGGGAGACAGATGGGGAGACAGATGGGGAGACAGATGGGGGAGGCAGATGGGGGAGACAGATGGAGAGACAGATGGGGAGACAGATGGGGAGACAAATGGGGAGACAGATGGGGAGACAGATGGGGGATACAGATGGGGAGACAGATGGGGAGACAGATGGGGAGACAGATGGGGGAGACAGATGGGGAGACAGATGGGGAAAGAGATGGGGAGACAGATGGGGGAGGCAGACGGGGGAGACAGACGGGGGAGACAGACAGACGGGGGAGACAGACGGGGAGACAGACGGGGGAGACAGACGGGGAGGCAGACGGGGAGACAGACGGGGAGACAGACGGGGAGACAGATGGGGGAGACAGATGGGGAGACAGATGGGGAGACAGATGGGGGAGACAGATGGGGAGACAGATGGGGAGACAGATGGGGAGACAGATGGGGAGACAGATGGGGGAGACAGATGGGGAGACAGATGGGTAGACAGATGGGGAGACAGATGGGGGAGACAGATGGGGAGACAGATGGGGGAGACAGATGGGGAGACAGATGGGGAGACAGATGGGGAGACAGATGGGGAGTCAGATCGGGAGACAGATCGGGAGACAGATGGGGGAGACAGATGGGGAGACAGATGGGGGAGACAGATGGGGAGACAGATGGGGAGACAGATGGGGAGACAGATGGGGAGACAGATGGGGAGACAGATGGGGAGACAGATGGGGGAGACAGATGGGGGAGACAGATGGGGGAGACAGATGGGGAGACAGATGAGGGAGACAGATGGGGAGACAGATGGGGAGACAGATGGGGAGACAGATGGGGAGACAGATGGGGAGAGAGATGTTGAGACAGATGGGGAGACAGATGGGGAGACAGATGGGGAGACAGATGGAGAGACAGATGGCGAGACATATGGGGAGACAAATGGCGAGACAGCTGGGGAGACAGATGGCGAGACAGATGGGGAGACAGATGGCGAGACAGATGGCGAGACAGATGGGGAGACAGATGGGGAGACAGATGGGGAGACAGGTGTGGGAGACAGATGGGGAGACAGATGGGGAGACAGATGGGGAGACAGTTGTTGAGACAGATGTTGAGACAGATGGGGAGACAGATGGGGAGACAGATGGGGAGACAGATGGAGAGACAGATGGCGAGACATATGGGGAGACAAATGGCGAGACAGCTGGGGAGACAGATGGCGAGACAGATGGGGAGACAGATGGCGAGACAGATGGCGAGACAGATGGGGAGACAGATGGGGAGACAGATGGGGAGACAGGTGTGGGAGACAGATGGGGAGACAGATGGGGAGACAGATGGGGAGACAGTTGTTGAGACAGATGGGGAGACAGATGGGGAGACAGATGGGGAGACAGATGGGGAGACAGATGGCGAGACAGATGGCGAGACAGATGGCGAGGCAGATGGGGAGACAGATGGCGAGACAGATGGGGAGACAGATGGCGAGACAGATGGGGAGACAGATGGGGAGACAGGTGGGGGAGACAGATGGGGAGACAGATGGGGAGACAGATGGGGAGACAGATGGGGGAGACAGATGGGGAGACAGATGGGGAGACAGATGGGGAGACAGATGGGGGAGACAGATGGGGAGACAGATGGGGAGACAGATGGGGAGACAGATGGGGAGACAGCTGGGGGAGACAGATGGGGAGACAGATGGGGAGACAGATGGGGAGACAGATGGGGAGACAGATGGGGGAGACAGATGGGGAGACAGATGGGGAGACAGATGGGGAGACAGATGGGGACACAGATCGGGAGACAGATCGGGAGACAGATGGGGGAGACAGATGGGGAGACAGATGGGGGAGACAGATGGGGAGACAGATGGCGAGACAGATGGGGAGACAGAAGGGGAGACAGATGGGGAGACAGATGGGGAGACAGATGGGGGAGACAGATGGGGAGACAGATGGGGAGACAGATGGGGAGACAGATGGGGAGACAGATGGGGGAGACAGATGGGGAGACAGATGGGGAGACAGATGGGGGAGACAGATGGGGGAGACAGATGGGGAGAAAGATGGGGAGGCAGATGGGGGAGGCAGATGGGGAGACAGATGGGGAGACAGATGGGGAGACAGATGGGGAAACAGATGGGGAGACAGATGGGGACGCAGACGGGGGAGACAGACGGGGGAGACAGACAGACGGGGTAGACAGACGGGGAGACAGACGGGGGAGACAGACGGGGAGACAGACGGGGAGACAGACGGGGAGACAGACGGGGAGACAGATGGGGGAGACAGATGGGGAGACAGTTCGGGAGACAGATCGGGAGACAGATGGGGGAGACAGATGGGGAGACAGATGGGGGAGACAGATGGGGAGACAGATGGCGAGACAGATGGGGAGACAGATGGGGAGACAGATGGGGAGACAGATGGGGAGACAGATGGGGGAGACTTTTGGGGAAACAGATGGGGAGACAGATGGGGAGACAGATGGGGAGACAGATGGGGGAGACAGATGGGGGAGACAGATGGGGAGACAGATGGGGGAGACAGATGGGGAGACAGATGGGGAGACAGATGGGGAGACAGACGGGGAGACAGACGGGGGAGACAGACGGGGGAGACAGACGGGGGAGACAGACAGACGGGGAGACAGCCGAGGAGACAGATGGGGGAGACAGATGGGGAGACAGATGGGGAGACAGATGGGGAGACAGATGGGGAAGACAGATGGGGGAGACAGATGGGGGAGACAGATGGGGAGACAGATGGGGAGACAGATGGGGAGCCAGATGGGGAGACAGGTGGGGGAGACAGATGGGGAGACAGATGGGGAGACAGATGGGGAGACAGATGGGGAGACAGATGGGTGAGACAGATGGGGAGACAGATGGGGGAGACAGATGGGGAGACAGATGGGGAGACAGATGGGGGAGACAGATGGGGAGACAGATGGGGAGACAGATGGGGAGACAGATGGGGAGACAGATGGGGAGACAGATGGGGGAGACAGATGGGGAGACAGATGGGGAGACAGATGGGGAGACAGATGGGGAGTCAGATCGGGAGACAGATCGGGAGACAGATGGGGGAGACAGATGGGGAGACAGATGGGGGAGACAGATGGGGAGACAGATGGGGAGACAGATGGGGAGACAGATGGGGAGACAGATGGGGAGACAGATGGGGAGACAGATGGGGGAGACAGATGGGGGAGACAGATGGGGAGACAGATGAGGGAGACAGATGGGGAGACAGATGGGGAGACAGATGGGAAGACAGATGGGGAGACAGATGGGGAGAGAGATGTTGAGACAGATGGGGAGACAGATGGGGAGACAGATGGGGAGACAGATGGAGAGACAGATGGCGAGACATATGGGGAGACAAATGGCGAGACAGCTGGGGAGACAGATGGCGAGACAGATGGGGAGACAGATGGCGAGACAGATGGCGAGACAGATGGGGAGACAGATGGGGAGACAGATGGGGAGACAGGTGTGGGAGACAGATGGGGAGACAGATGGGGAGACAGATGGGGAGACAGTTGTTGAGACAGATGGGGAGACAGATGGGGAGACAGATGGGGAGACAGATGGGGAGACAGATGGCGAGACAGATGGGGAGACAGATGGGGAGACAGGTGGGGGAGACAGATGGGGAGGCAGATGGGGAGACAGATGGGGAGACAGATGGGGGAGACAGATGGGGAGACAGATGGGGAGACAGATGGGGAGACAGATGGGGAGACAGATGGGAAGACAGATGGGGGAGACAGATGGGGAGACAGATGGGGAGACAGATGTTGAGACAGATGGTGAGACAGATGGGGAGACAGATGGGGAGACAGATGGGAAGACAGATGGGGGAGACAGATGGGGAGACAGATGGGGAGACAGATGTTGAGACAGATGGTGAGACAGATGGGGAGACAGATGGTGAGACAGATGGGGAGACAGATGGGGAGACATGTGCAGAGACAGATGGGGAGACAGATGGGGAGACAGATGGGGAGACATGTGCAGAGACAGATGGGGGAGACAGATGGGGAGACATGTGCAGAGACAGAAGGTTGACGCCTGTTGGAAGGAATGAGAGAGAGACAGATCGGGCAGAGACAGATGATGGACACAGAGCGAGACAGACAGACAGAGACACAGACGGGGTGTGGACAAATGCAGGGAGGCAGACACGATGATGACAGATCACAGAATCATAGTATGACTGAAAGTTTCAGCACGGAAGGAGGCCACTTCTGCCCATCGTGTCCATGCTGAACAACACAGAGCCAATCAGCCTAATCCCTCTTCCCAGCTCTTGGTCCCTAGCACTGCAGGTTGGAGTATCCCAAGTGCACAGCCAAGTAGTTTTTAAATGTGGTTAGTGTTCCTGCCTCAAGGAGTCGCTGACGATCGCTATTTGGTCTGTAAAAGCAAGCAATGAGCAATTGAAGGGAACTGCAGCTGGGGCAATCCACAGGAAGGGCACATGCATGTCCAGAGTCACCACCGCCCTGGAGGGTGGTGCCTGGTCCAGCTGCAGCAAGTGCCCAGCCTCGCTTTACAACCCAGCCCTATCGATCCAGCCCTTAGAGACAATCCTTATTCTGAAGTTATGGATCTGACCTGCCGACTTACCTTACCTACATTGTTCTAACCTGCCAAAGGCTGTTCACATTGGAGACCTGCTGCATATATGGGTATGGCCCAGCACGAGATTTACACCATTACCCCCGGATTTTCAAGGGCCAGCGCGAGCTCACCAACAGAACTGTGACGCTTTCCAAGGCACGGGCCCCTCTCCTGGGCCAAACCCATTCCAGGGCCGCCTACCCTTCAGAAATAACAGAAAACTCTCCCCAGGGCTGCCACCTACTTCTCCAGCATCGTCTGCATCACCACACTGGAGGCATTGAGGCAGCCGTCTCCGCCGCTCTGGATTCGAGGATCTGGATGCGACACCCTTTCGATCGGTGGAGGGCAATGCAGGCCATCAGAACGGTGTTTGCCTCTCTATTAGGACTGACTGACCCTTGTTCAACTGCTGTGCACTTGGAACCCTTCTACACTTCCGCCATCAAAGTTCTCGTTTGAATATTTGCTACTACCACAAAGATCTGCACCTGCTACTCATCGTGGCCTTGCCCCCGCGGGCCCTCCAATGTCTGCGACGGCTGGGTATGGGCCTGACGCTCCAGAGCCATCCATTTTCAGGGCCAGCTGATTCGGCTGGTGGGTTCTTACACACTGCTTAGCTGATTCCGACTTCCATGGCCACCAGCCTGCTGCCTTTAGCAACCAACACATTTTGTGGGGTCTGATGAGTATCTGGATTGGGTGCCTTAACCCAGCGTCCCATTCCTCCCGCAGCACCAGTTCTGCTTACCATAAGTGCCCCACTAGACACTCGCATTCCACGCCCAACTCCATGCAGCAATCCGGCGTCTTAACCATTTAAAGTTTGAGAATAGCTTGAGATCG
The DNA here is from genome assembly GCF_052327205.1 of Somniosus microcephalus. Taxonomy (NCBI): domain Eukaryota; kingdom Metazoa; phylum Chordata; class Chondrichthyes; order Squaliformes; family Somniosidae; genus Somniosus; species Somniosus microcephalus. The sequence continues at coordinate 41,561,371 of NW_028225181.1, read as the reverse complement.
TTTTGGACCCAAGAACTCTAATCATTCGCTTTTCTGGATAAAGCTACGTGTGGACGAACACCAGCTACCACAGATCACAGATCACAGAAACCCCACAGTGCAGATAGAGGCCATTTCGGCCCATCGAGCCTGCACCGACACATATCCCACCCGATCCCCGTAACCCCTACACCAACACATGTCCCACCCTATCCCTGTAACCCCACGTATTTAATCCCCCTAACACTAAGGGTCAATTTATCATAGCCAATCATCCTAACCTGCACATCTTTGTACTGTGGGAGGAAACCGGAGCACCCAGAGGAAACCCACGCAAACACGGGGAGAATGTGCAAACTCCACACAGACAGTCACCCGAGGCCGGATTCGAACCCGGGTCCCTGGCGCTGTGAGGCAACAGTGCTAACCACTATGCCACCATGCCACCCTGAGGGAAACTTCCGAGGGTTCCAGATACTAGATGGTTCGATTAGAGTTCCGCCCCTAAACCCAGGTCGGATGAATGATTTTCCTGTCAAGACCGCTGCGGCCCTCCAACAGAGTTTACTCTCCTCTGCCCTGCCCAGGCATAGTTCACCATCTTTCGGGTACCAGCACGCACGCAGTTGCTAGGGGAATCATTGCTAGTTTGTTTTGCTCTGCTTAGTAATATGCTTAAATTCAGCGGATTGTCACGTCTGATGTGAGATCAAAGGTACATAGTGGGCAATGGCCACCACCTCCAGTTTAACGTCCTGCACTTCATCCTCAAAACCGACCGACCAGCCAGGTTAGCACAAGTAGATGTAAACGTGCGCACTGGAGCCCAGTACTTGGCTCACACCATTCCAGAGTCCCGATTAAGAAAAGAGCCAGAGGGACCAGCGCATTGGAGATATGGCAGGGAGCAGTGGCTGGGCAGTGTGTGGAGTGTGGGAGGGAAACCAGGCAGCAGGAATGGTGGCGAGACATACTGGACTGACTAGGCACACGCTCGGCAGCTGGCAAGAATGCTAGAGCCAAACGGGCAACGTGTGGAAAGACACTGAGGTCCAGGGCAACACAGGACATGGCAGGGTCTCTTGGCAAACCCCCACCAAATGCACACAAAAGCAACACAGCACGGCAATTCCATCGCTACGTCAAGCTATCCTCGCTCCAAACCACTAACTCTGGCTAAAGATGACCACCTCTCTCTGCCAAATTTCACCAGCCAACTATTGCTCTTTGCTCTCTAACACCAGAGAGACAACTCTGCCCAAAGGGATGCCGTGGCGAGGCGCACCAGTCCCAGCACCGATGTCAGCCAATGGTTTTGCAACCCAGCGACAGCCGTGCTGGCAAGGCTCGTCCCGACTGTGCCAACATTCACTGAGGCAACGCCAAACAGATATGCCCAGAAAAGGACAATGTTCAAACTCTCCGAGGGTTGGTACTCCAGGTCTGCATTTAGGAGGATAAAGAGGAACAACTTCTGCGACACTGCAGACAGGCTCCAACCTCACCCGATGGTAAGGCGAGTACGATTGATTGTCAAGCAATCCTCAGGCAGCCATAGCCCCAAGAGGAACCCAGGACTGCAAAGTTTATTCAAAGTATCGGTGATCAATGTGCCCTGCAATTCACGTTAATTCTTGCAGCTACCTGTGTTCTCCATCGACGCTCGAGCGGAGGGATCCACCACTTTGAATTGTATATTTTTTCGGCTTGCTGCTTCCCCAGAGCACCTAATGCTTCTCTCTCTTGAGCGGGAGCACCAGCCTGGAAGGCCGGGAGGTGTATCAGCCGCTCATCAAATGACAACGGATTCACCGAGATATTGCAGTCAGGGCGCTCGTGAGGTGACACGAGTTGGGTAAACGCCTGAGCCCAGCGGCCGACATGCACCACGGCCAACAGAGTCAGGGTCCCTGTTACCACCATTGTGGGCAGGTGGAGAAGAGCGCAAAAAAAAATCAGACTGGGGTACAAGGCGACGCATGACACAGCCGCTGGGGTAGAAATCTGCCGGGCTGCAGATATATTCTCTCGAAAGTTTACTTGCTGCTGAAGCTCTCGACACCTACAAAAGGACACCCATCACCCCGTCTTTAAATGGCCACCCGCCCCTTCGACAGCATCAGCTTGCGGAAGATGGAGGGCGATCGTCCAGGTACCGGTAAATGGAGAGTGACTAGAGCAGCCAAAGTGTCACTACGTGGGGGAAGAAAGCCAGGCCTGCATCACCGGTTCAATCACTGCAGAGCTCACAGTGGCCATTATCTGAGGTCCCGGTGTCGAGCCGCCTGGCAGCACCCGAGCCCCCAGAAGCTCTCCTCAATTCGACTGCAGTGTGATGCTGCAAGACGGGTGCAAGTCCATTGTTTGCCGGTTCTGATGAGAATTGGGGAGCTTCAGTAGCAGAGAGAGAGAGAGAGAGAGAGCGGCTCATGGAAGATGGGCACAGACTGGACGAGACAGAAGTTGAAAGTAGGGCAGCAGACCAAGGACATTCAGGGCCAATCAGCAGCGGGGCGTGCAGTGTGGAGGCTCTAGTAGGCAGCAGAAGATGAGGGCAAGGCTTTCGTTGTCAAGCCAGGACAACTCTATCTCTCTAGTGGTTGTTAAATCCAACTCTCCCTGACCGCTCGTAAGCATTTATTTCCTGGGCCGAGCTGGTCCGACTGCCTGTTCATGTGAGTTCGGCGAGTTTTTCAGATTGATAATGATCTTTTCACAGGTTCACTTACGGAAACCTTGTTACGACTTTTAATTCCTCTAGATAGTCAAATTTGAGCGCCCTCTCAGTTCTCCACCAAGGCTGTCGCCGACTACGGCGGAGCCGATCGAGGGCCTCCCTAAACCATCCAATCGGTAGCAGCAACTGGTGATATCTACAAAGGGCAGGGGCTTAATCAATGCGAGCTTACTATCCGCACTTCCTCGGAATTCTTCATTCATGAAAAATAATTGCAATTCCCAATCCCTATCATGAATGTCGTTCAACAGGTTACCCCCCACCTGGTGGTGTAGGGTCGGCATACACTGATCTATTCCGATTAGTGCATTTGCAGCCCTGTACATCTAAGGGCATCTAAGGGTATTTGGCTACATGGAGAGTTTGGAGAAACTGGAATTGCTTTCATTGGAGAAATGGAGGTTGAGGTGTGTTTGATAGAGATGTGCAAGATTATGACGGGATGGATAGGTTAGAGGAAAGGCTGTGCCCACTAGTTGCTGGTACAAGGACTAGGGGACACAGATTTAAGGGTTTGGCCAAGAGATACAGGGGGGATGTGAGGAAAAACATTTTTATGCAGTGAGAGTTGAGGACCTGGAACTCCCTGCCAATGGAAGTGATGTAAGCTAAGACACTCAATGTTTTCAAGGTGAGACTGGATAGGCACTTGAGTGAAATAAACTGGCAGGGCTCTGGGGATAGAGCGGGGGAATGAGACTGACTGGATTGCTCTGCAGAGAGCCGGCACAAACTCGATGGGCGGAATGGCCGCCTTCTGTGCCGTTTTAACTCTGTGACTATAATCTGTTATTGCTCAGTCTTGTGTGGCTACACGCCACTTGTCCCACTAAGAAATTGGACGCAGACCACTCGGGGGTCGCATAACTATTTAACATGAAGTAATCTCGTTCATTTTAGGATTTAAACAGACAAATCACTGCACCCAGAGAGAACGGCCATGCACCACCCACAGAATCAAGAAAGTGCTATCAATCTGTCAATCATTTCCGTGTCCGGGTCGGGTGAGGTTTTCTGTGTTGAGTCAAATTAAGCTGCAGCCTCCATTACTGGTGGAGTCCTTCCATCAATTACTTTAAGATTCAGCTTAGCAACCATAGTCCCCCCGGAACCCAAAGGCTTTGGTTTCCTGGAAGCTGCTCCGCGGGTCATGGTCATAATTCTCCCACACCTGGTCCTCCAGCAGCAATCCTCCAACACCTAGTTATCCAGCACCTCGTCTCCCAAAACCAGTCTTCCCAGAACAAGTCCTCCCACAACTACTCTTCCCATACCTAGACCTCTAACAACTGTCCTCCCACAGCTAGACCACCCACACCTAGTAATCCCACACCTAGTGCTCCCACACCCAGTCGTCCCATATCTAGTCCTCCCACACCTAGTCCTCCCACAAATCTTTCTACAACACTTATCCCTACCATACCTAGTCCTCCCGTAACTGCTTCTCCAACATCTTGTCCTCCCACACCTAGCCCTCGCACAACCATTCCTCCCAAAATTAGTCCTCCCACAACCGATCCTCCCAAACCTAGTCCACACACACCTAGTCCTCCCACGCCTAGTCCTCCCACACAGTCCTCCCGCAGCCAGCCCTCCAGCACCCAGTCCACACACATCAACTCATCACAAACCAATTCCTCCCAGAGCTAGGCTTCTCGAAAAAGAGCGTCGAGAATGGGAGCAGCCATATAAAGGGCGCCGAGAGCAGGAGCAGCATTACAAAGTGCGCCGAGAGCAGGAGCAGCAGTTTAAAGGCGCCGAGAGCAGGAGCAGCAGTATAAATAGCGCCGAGACATGAAGATGTGGCACAAAGAGTGCCAAGAGCGGGAGTAGTGGTATAAAGAGCGCTGAGAGCGGTAGCAGAGGTATAAAGAGTGCCGAGAATGGGAGCAGTGGTATAAAGAGCGCCGTCACCGGGAGCAGTGGCACAAAGAGTGCCGAGAGCAGGAGCAGAGGAGTAAAAAGTGTCGAGAGCGGGAGCAGCGGCACAAAGAGTGCCGAGAGCAGGAGCAGTGGAATAAAGAGTGTCGAGAGCGGGAGCAGCATGACAAAGAGCACCGAGAGTGGGTGCAGCGGAACAAAGATCGCCGAGAGCGGGAGCAGTGGAATAAAGAGCGCAGAGAGCGGGAGCAGCGGAATAAAGAGTGTCGAGAGCAGGAGCCGCATTACAAAGAGTGCCGAGAGCGGGAGCAGCGGAATAAAGAGCGCCAAGAGCGGGAGCAGTGGGACAAAGAGCGCCGAGAGTAGGAGCAGCGGCACAAAGAGTGTCGAGAGCGGGAGCAGTGGAATAAAGAGCGCCGAGAGCGGGAGCAGCGGCACAAAGAGCGCCGAGAGCGGAAGCACCGGAACAAAGAGCACCGAGAGCGGGAGCAGCAGCACAAAGAGTGTCGAGGGCGGGAGCAGTGGCACAAAGAGCGCCGAGAGCGGAAGCAGCGGAACAAAGAGCACCAAGAGCGGGAGCAACAGCACAAAGAGTGTCGAGAGCGGGAGCAGCAGAATAAAGAGCGCCGAGAGCGGGAGCCGCATTACAAAGAGGGCCGAGAGCGGGAGCAGCGGAACATAGGGCACCGAGAGCGGGAGCAGCAGCACAAAGAGCGCCGAGGGCGGGAGCAGCGGAATAAAGAGTGCCGAGAGCAGGAGCAGCGGAATAAAGAGCGCCGAGAGCGGGAGCAGCAGAATAAAGAGCACCGAGAGCGGGAGCAGCGGAATAAAGAGCGCCGAGAGTGGGAGCAGCGGAATAAAGAGCGCCGAGAGTGGGAGCAGTGGAATAAAGAGCACCGAGAGCTGGAGCAGCAGCACAAAGAGTGTCGAGAGCGGGAGCAGCAGCACAAAGAGTGTCGAGAGCGGGAGCAGCAGCACAAAGAGTGCCGAGAGCGGGAGCAGAGGAATAAAGAGCACCGAGAGCGGGAGCAGCAGCACAAAGAGTGCTGAGAGCGGGAGCCGCATTACAAAGAGCGCCGAGAGCGGGAGCCACATTACAAAGAGTGTCGAGAGCGGGAGCCACATTACAAAGAGTGCCGAGAGCGGGAGCAGCATTACAAAGAGTGCCGAGAGCGGGAGCAGCAGCACAAAGAGTGTCGAGAGCGGGAGCCGCATTACAAAGAGCGCCGAGAGCGGGAGCCACATTACAAAGAGTGTCGAGAGCGGGAGCCAGATTACAAAGAGTGCCGAGAGGGGGAGCAGCATTACAAAGAGTGTCGAGAGCGGGAGCAGCATTACAAAGAGCGTCGAGAGCGGGAGCCACATTACAAAGAGTGCCGAGAGCGGGAGCAGCATTACAAAGAGTGTCGAGAGCGGGAGCAGCATTACAAAGAGTGTCGAGAGTGGGAGCCACATTACAAAGAGTGCCGAGAGCGGGAGCAGCATTACAAAGAGTGCCGAGAGCGGGAGCAGCATTACAAAGAGTGTCGAGAGCGGGAGCCACATTACAAAGAGTGTCGAGAGCGGGAGCCACGTTACAAAGAGTGTTGAGAGCGGGAGCCGCATTACAAAGAGTGCCTAGAGCGGGAGCCACATTACAAAGAGTGCCGAGAGCGGGAGCCACATTACAAAGAGTGCCGAGAGCGGGAGCCACATTACAAAGAGTGTCGAGAGCGGGAGCCACATTACAAAGAGTGTCGAGAGCGGGAGCCACGTTACAAAGAGTGTCGAGAGCGGGAACCGCATTACAAAGAGTGTCAAGAGCGGGAGCCACGTTACAAAGAGTGTCGAGAGCGGGAGCCGCATTACAAAGAGTGCCGAGAGCGGGAGCCACATTACAATGAGTGTCGAGAGTGGGAGCCGCATTACAAAGAGTGTCGAGAGTGGGAGCCACATTACAAAGAGTGTCGAGAGCGGGAATCGCATTACAAAGAGTGTCGAGAGCGGGAGCCACGTTACAAAGAGTGTTGAGAGTGGGAGCCGCATTACAAAGAGTGCCAAGAGCGGGAGCCACATTACAAAGAGTGCCGAGAGCGGGAGCCACATTTCAAAGAGTGCCGAGAGCGGGAGCCACATTACAAAGAGTGCCGAGAGCGGGAGCCGCATTACAAAGAGTGCCGAGAGCGGGAGCAGCATTACAAAGAGTGTCGAGAGTGGGAGCCACATTACAAAGAGTGTCGAGAGCGGGAATCGCATTACAAAGAGTGTCGAGAGCGGGAGCCACGTTACAAAGAGTGCCGAGAGCGGGAGCCGCATTACAAAGAGTGTCGAGAGCGGGAGCCACATTACAAAGAGTGCCGAGAGCGGGAGACGCATTACAAAGAGTGCCGAGAGCGGGAGCAGCATTACAAAGAGTGCCGAGAGTGGGAGCCGCATTACAAAGAGTGCCGAGAGCGGGAGCCACATTACAAAGAGTGTCGAGAGCGGGAGCCGCATTACAAAGAGTGTCGAGAGCGGGAGCCACATTACAAAGAGTGCTGAGAGCGGGAGCCACATTACAAAGAGTGCCAAGAGCGGGAGCCACATTACAAAGAGTGCCGAGAGCGGGAGCCGCATTACAAAGAGTGTCGAGAGAGGGAGCCACATTACAAAGAGTGCCGAGAGTGGGAGCCACATTACAAAGAGTGCCGAGAGCGGGAGCCGCATTACAAAGAGTGTCGAGAGCGGGAGCCTCATTACAAAGAGTGTCGAGAGTGGGAGCAGCTGAATAATGAGTGCCGAGAGCGGGAGCAACGGAATAAAGAGTGCCGAGTGCGGGAGCCGCATTACAAAGAGTGCCGAGAGCGGGAGCCGCATTACAAAGAGTGCCGAGAGCGGGAGCCGCATTACAAAGAGTGTCGAGAGCGGGAGCCACATTACAAAGAGTGTCGAGAGCGGGAGCAGCGGAACAAAGAGTGCCGAGCGCTGGAGCAGCGGAATAAAGAGTGTCGAGAGTGGGAGCAGCGGAATAAAGAGTTTCGAGAGCGGGAGCAGCGGAATAAAGAGTGTCGAGAGCGGGAGCAGCAGAATAAAGAGCACCGAGAGCGGGAGCAGTGGAATAAAGAGTTTCGAGAGCGGGAGCAGCGGAATAAAGAGTATCGAGAGCGGGAGCAGCAGAATAAAGAGCACCGAGAGCGGGAGCAGCGGAATAAAGAGTGCCAAAAGTGGGAGCAGCGGAATAAAGAGTGTCGAGAGCGGGAGCAGCAGAATAAAGAGCACCGAGAGCGGGAGCAGCGGAATAAAGAGTTTCGAGAGCGGGAGCAGCTGAATAAAGAGTGCCGAGAGCAGGAGCAGCGGAACAAAGAGTGCCGAGAGCTGGAGCAACGGAATAAAGATTGCCGAGAGCGGGAGCAGCGGAATAAAGAGTGCCGAGAGCAGGAGCAGCGGAACAAAGAGTGCCGAGAGCTGGAGCAGCGGAATAAAGAGTGCCGAGAGCGGGCGCAGCAGAATAAAGAGTGTCGAGAGCGGGAGCAGCAGAATAAAGAGCACCGAGAGCGGGAGCCGCATTACAAAGAGTGCCGAGAGCGGGAGCCGCATTACAAAGAGTGCCGAGAGCGGGAGCAGTGGAACAAAGAGTGCCGAGAGTAGGAGCAGTGGAATAAAGATTGTCGAGAGTGGGAGCAGTGGAATAAAGAGTGCCGAGAGCGGGTGCAGCGGCACAAAGTGTGCCGAGAGCAGGAGCAGAGGAATAAAGAGTGTCGAGAGTGGGAGCAGCATGAGAAAGAGTGACGAGAGCGGGTGCAGCGGAACAAAGAGTGCCGAGAGCGGGTGCAGCGCAATAAAGAGTGCCGAGCGCAGGAGCCGCATTACAAAGTGCGCCGAGAGCTGGAGCAGCGGAATAAAGAGCGCAGAGAGCGGGAGCAGCGGAATAAAGAGTGTCGAGAGCGGGAGCAGCGGAATAAAGAGTGTCGAGAGCGGGAGCAGCGGAATAAAGAGCGCAGAGAGCGGGAGCAGCGGAATAAAGAGTGTCGAGAGCAGGAGCCGCATTACAAAGTGCGCCGAGAGCGGGAGCAGCGGAATAAAGAGCGCAGAGAGCGGGAGCAGCGGAATAAAGAGTGTCGAGAGCGGGAGCAGTGGAATAAAGAGTGTCAAGAGCGGGAGCAGCGGAATAAAGAGTGTCGAGAGCAGGAGCCGCATTACAAAGAGTGCCGAGAGCGGGAGCAGCGGAATAAAGAGCGCCGAGAGCGGGAGCAGCGGTATAAAGAGTGCCGAGAGTGGGAGCAGCGGAATAAAGAGTGTCAGGAGCGAGAGCAGCGGTATAAAGATTGTCGAGAGCGGGAGCAGCGGAATAAAGAGCGACGAGAGCGGGAGCAGCGGCACAAAGAGCGCCGAGAGCGGAAGCAGTGGAATAATGAGCACCGAGAGCAGGAGCAGCAGCACAAAGAGTGTCGAGAGTGGGGGCAGTGGAATAAAGAGCGCCGAGAGCGGTAGCCGCATTACAAAGAGTGCCGAGAGCGGGAGCCGCATTACAAAGAGTGCCGAGAGCGGGAGCCGCATTACAAAGAGTGCCGAGAGCGGTAGCCGCATTACAAAGAGTGCCGAGAGCGGTAGCCGCATTACAAAGAGTGCCGAGAGCGGGAGCCGCATTACAAAGAGTGTCGAGAGCGGTAGCCGCATTACAAAGAGTGCCGAGAGCGGGAGCCGCATTACAAAGAGTGCCGAGAGCGGGAGCCACATTACAAAGAGTGCCGAGAGCGGGAGCCGCATTACAAAGAGTGTCGAGAGCGGGAGCCACATTACAAAGAGTGCCGAGAGCGGGAGCAGCATTACAAAGAGTGCCGAGAGTGGGAGCCGCATTACAAAGAAGGCCGAGAGTGGGAGCCGCGTTACAAAGAGTGCCGAGAGCGGGAGCCGCATTACAAAGAGTGCCGAGAGCGGGAGCCGCATTACAAAGAGTGCCGAGAGCGGGAGCCACATTACAAAGAGTGCCGAGAGCGGGAGCCGCATTACAAAGAGTGCCGAGAGCGGCAGCCGCATTACAAAGAGTGCCGAGAGCGGGAGCCGCATTACAACGAGTGCCGAGAGCGGGAGCCACATTACAAAGAGTGTCGAGAGCGGGAGCCGCATTACAAAGAGTGCCGAGAGCGGGAGCCGCATTACAAAGAGTGCCGAGAGCGGGAGACGCATTACAAAGAGTGTCGAGAGCGGGAGCAGCTGAATAAAGAGTGCCGAGAGCAGGAGCAGCGGAACAAAGAGTGCCGAGAGCTGGAGCAACGGAATAAAGATTGCCGAGAGCGGGAGCAGCGGAATAAAGAGTGCCGAGAGCAGGAGCAGCGGAACAAAGAGTGCCGAGAGCTGGAGCAGCGGAATAAAGAGTGCCGAGAGCGGGAGCAGCAGAATAAAGAGTGTCGAGAGCGGGAGCAGCAGAATAAAGAGCACCGAGAGCGGGAGCCGCATTACAAAGAGTGCCGAGAGCGGGAGCCGCATTACAAAGAGTGCCGAGAGCGGGAGCAGTGGAACAAAGAGTGCCGAGAGTAGGAGCAGTGGAATAAAGATTGTCGAGAGTGGGAGCAGTGGAATAAAGAGTGCCGAGAGCGGGTGCAGCGGCACAAAGTGTGCCGAGAGCAGGAGCAGAGGAATAAAGAGTGTCGAGAGCGGGAGCAGCATGATAAAGAGTGCCGAGAGCAGGTGCAGCGGAACAAAGAGTGCCGAGAGTGGGAGCAGCGGAATAAAGAGTGCCGAGAGCAGGAGCCGCATTACAAAGTGCGCCGAGAGCGGGAGCAGCGGAATAAAGAGCGCAGAGAGCGGGAGCAGCAGAATAAAGAGTGTCGAGAGCGGGAGCAGCGGAATAAAGAGTGTCGAGAGCGGCAGCAGCGGAATAAAGAGCGCAGAGAGCGGAAGCAGCGGAATAAAGAGTGTCGAGAGCAGGAGCCGCATTACAAAGTGCGCCGAGAGCGGGAGCAGCGGAATAAAGAGCGCAGAGAGCGGGAGCAGCGGAATAAAGAGTGTCGAGAGCGGGAGCAGCGGAATAAAGAGTGTCGAGAGCGGGAGCAGCGGAATAAAGAGTGTCGAGTGCAGGAGCCGCATTACAAAGAGTGCCGAGAGCGGGAGCAGCGGAATAAAGAGCGCCGAGAGCGGGAGCAGCGGTATAAAGAGTGCCGAGAGTGGGAGCAGCGGAATAAAGAGTGTCGAGAGCGGGAGCAGCGGTATAAAGAGTGTCGAGAGCGGGAGCAGTGGAACAAAGAGTGCCGAGAGCGGGAGCAGCGGAATAAAGAGCGCCGAGAGCGGGAGCAGCGGTATAAAGAGTGTCGAGAGCGGGAGCAGTGGAACAAAGAGTGCCGAGAGCGAGAGCAGCGGAATAAATAGTGTCGAGAGCGGGAGCAGCGGAATAAAGAGCGACGAGAGTGGGAGCAGCGGCACAAAGTGCGCCGAGAGCGGAAGCAGTGGAATAATGAGCACCGAGAGCAGGAGCAGCAGCACAAAGAGTGTCGAGAGTGGGAGCAGCGGAATAAAGAGCGCCGAGAGCGGTAGCCGCATTACAAAGAGTGCCGAGAGCGGGAGCCGCATTACAAAGAGTGCCGAGAGCGGGAGCCGCATTACAAAGAGTGCCGAGAGCGGTAGCCGCATTACAAAGAGTGCCGAGAGCAGTAGCCGCATTACAAAGAGTGCCGAGAGCGGGAGCCGCATTACAAAGAGTGTCGAGAGCGGTAGCCGCATTACAAAGAGTGCCGAGAGCGGGAGCCGCATTACAAAGAGTGCCGAGAGCGGGAGCCACATTACAAAGAGTGCCGAGAGCGGGAGCCGCATTACAAAGAGTGTCGAGAGCGGGAGCCACATTACAAAGAGTGCCGAGAGCGGGAGCAGCATTACAAAGAGTGCCGAGAGTGGGAGCCGCATTACAAAGAGTGCCGAGAGTGGGAGCAGCATTACAAAGAGTGCCGAGAGTGGGAGCCGCATTACAAAGAGTGCCGAGAGCGGGAGCCGCGTTACAAAGAGTGCCGAGAGCGGGAGCCGCATTACAAAGAGTGCCGAGAGCGGGAGCCGCATTACAAAGAGTGCCGAGAGCGGGAGCCGCATTACAACGAGTGCCGAGAGCGGGAGCCACATTACAAAGAGTGTCGAGAGCGGGAGCCGCATTACAAAGAGTGTCGAGAGAGGGAGCCACATTACAAAGAGTGCCGAGAGTGGGAGCCACATTACAAAGAGTGCCGAGAGCGGGAGCCGCATTACAAAGAGTGTCGAGAGCGGGAGCCTCATTACAAAGAGTGTCGAGAGTGGGAGCAGCTGAATAATGAGTGCCGAGAGCGGGAGCAACGGAATAAAGAGTGCCGAGTGCGGGAGCCGCATTACAAAGAGTGCCGAGAGCGGGAGCCGCATTACAAAGAGTGCCGAGAGCGGGAGCCGCATTACAAAGAGTGTCGAGAGTGGGAGCCACATTACAAAGAGTGTCGAGAGCGGGAGCAGCGGAACAAAGAGTGCCGAGCGCTGGAGCAGCGGAATAAAGAGTGTCGAGAGTGGGAGCAGCGGAATAAAGAGTTTCGAGAGCGGGAGCAGCGGAATAAAGAGTGTCGAGAGCGGGAGCAGCAGAATAAAGAGCACCGAGAGCGGGAGCAGTGGAATAAAGAGTTTCGAGAGCGGGAGCAGCGGAATAAAGAGTGTCGAGAGCGGGAGCAGCAGAATAAAGAGCACCGAGAGCGGGAGCAGCGGAATAAAGAGTGCCAAAAGTGGGAGCAGCGGAATAAAGAGTGTCGAGAGCGGGAGCAGCAGAATAAAGAGCACCGAGAGCGGGAGCAGCGGAATAAAGAGTTTCGAGAGCGGGAGCAGCTGAATAAAGAGTGCCGAGAGCAGGAGCAGCGGAACAAAGAGTGCCGAGAGCTGGAGCAACGGAATAAAGATTGCCGAGAGCGGGAGCAGCGGAATAAAGAGTGCCGAGAGCAGGAGCAGCGGAACAAAGAGTGCCGAGAGCTGGAGCAGCGGAATAAAGAGTGCCGAGAGCGGGCGCAGCAGAATAAAGAGTGTCGAGAGCGGGAGCAGCAGAATAAAGAGCACCGAGAGCGGGAGCCGCATTACAAAGAGTGCCGAGAGCGGGAGCCGCATTACAAAGAGTGCCGAGAGCGGGAGCAGTGGAACAAAGAGTGCCGAGAGTAGGAGCAGTGGAATAAAGATTGTCGAGAGTGGGAGCAGTGGAATAAAGAGTGCCGAGAGCGGGTGCAGCGGCACAAAGTGTGCCGAGAGCAGGAGCAGAGGAATAAAGAGTGTCGAGAGTGGGAGCAGCATGAGAAAGAGTGACGAGAGCGGGTGCAGCGGAACAAAGAGTGCCGAGAGCGGGTGCAGCACAATAAAGAGTGCCGAGCGCAGGAGCCGCATTACAAAGTGCGCCGAGAGCTGGAGCAGCAGAATAACGAGCGCAGAGAGCGGGAGCAGCGGAATAAAGAGTGTCGAGAGCGGGAGCAGCGGAATAAAGAGTGTCGAGAGCGGGAGCAGCGGAATAAAGAGCGCAGAGAGCGGGAGCAGCGGAATAAAGAGTGTCGAGAGCAGGAGCCGCATTACAAAGTGCGCCGAGAGCGGGAGCAGCGGAATAAAGAGCGCAGAGAGCGGGAGCAGCGGAATAAAGAGTGTCGAGAGCGGGAGCAGTGGAATAAAGAGTGTCAAGAGCGGGAGCAGCGGAATAAAGAGTGTCGAGAGCAGGAGCCGCATTACAAAGAGTGCCGAGAGCGGGAGCAGCGGAATAAAGAGCGCCGAGAGCGGGAGCAGCGGTATAAAGAGTGCCGAGAGTGGGAGCAGCGGAATAAAGAGTGTCAGGAGCGAGAGCAGCGGTATAAAGATTGTCGAGAGCGGGAGCAGCGGAATAAAGAGCGACGAGAGCGGGAGCAGCGGCACAAAGAGCGCCGAGAGCGGAAGCAGTGGAATAATGAGCACCGAGAGCAGGAGCAGCAGCACAAAGAGTGTCGAGAGTGGGGGCAGTGGAATAAAGAGCGCCGAGAGCGGTAGCCGCATTACAAAGAGTGCCGAGAGCGGGAGCCGCATTACAAAGAGTGCCGAGAGCGGGAGCCGCATTTCAAAGAGTGCCGAGAGCGGTAGCCGCATTACAAAGAGTGCCGAGAGCGGTAGCCGCATTACAAAGAGTGCCGAGAGTGGGAGCCGCATTACAAAGAGTGTCGAGAGCGGTAGCCGCATTACAAAGAGTGCCGAGAGCGGGAGCCGCATTACAAAGAGTGCCGAGAGCGGGAGCCACATTACAAAGAGTGCCGAGAGCGGGAGCCGCATTACAAAGAGTGTCGAGAGCGGGAGCCACATTACAAAGAGTGCCGAGAGCGGGAGCAGCATTACAAAGAGTGCCGAGAGTGGGAGCCGCATTACAAAGAAGGCCGAGAGTGGGAGCCGCGTTACAAAGAGTGCCGAGAGCGGGAGCCGCATTACAAAGAGTGCCGAGAGCGGGAGCCGCAATACAAAGAGTGCCGAGAGCGGGAGCCACATTACAAAGAGTGCCGAGAGCGGGAGCCGCATTACAAAGAGTGCCGAGAGCGGGAGCCGCATTACAAAGAGTGCCGAGAGCGGGAGCCGCATTACAACGAGTGCCGAGAGCGGGAGCCACATTACAAAGAGTGTCGAGAGCGGGAGCCGCATTACAAAGAGTGCCGAGAGCGGGAGCCGCATTACAAAGAGTGCCGAGAGCGGGAGACGCATTACAAAGAGTGTCGAGAGCGGGAGCAGCTGAATAAAGAGTGCCGAGAGCAGGAGCAGCGGAACAAAGAGTGCCGAGAGCTGGAGCAACGGAATAAAGATTGCCGAGAGCGGGAGCAGCGGAATAAAGAGTGCCGAGAGCAGGAGCAGCAGAACAAAGAGTGCCGAGAGCTGGAGCAGCGGAATAAAGAGTGCCGAGAGCGGGAGCAGCAGAATAAAGAGTGTCGAGAGCGGGAGCAGCAGAATAAAGAGCACCGAGAGCGGGAGCCGCATTACAAAGAGTGCCGAGAGCGGGAGCCGCATTACAAAGAGTGCCGAGAGCGGGAGCAGTGGAACAAAGAGTGCCGAGAGTAGGAGCAGTGGAATAAAGATTGTCGAGAGTGGGAGCAGTGGAATAAAGAGTGCCGAGAGCGGGTGCAGCGGCACAAAGTGTGCCGAGAGCAGGAGCAGAGGAATAAAGAGTGTCGAGAGCGGGAGCAGCATGACAAAGAGTGCCGAGAGCAGGTGCAGCGGAACAAAGAGTGCCGAGAGTGGGTGCAGCGGAATAAAGAGTGCCGAGAGCAGGAGCCGCATTACAAAGTGCGCCGAGAGCGGGAGCAGCGGAATAAAGAGCGCAGAGAGCGGGAGCAGCAGAATAAAGAGTGTCGAGAGCGGGAGCAGCGGAATAAAGAGTGTCGAGAGCGGCAGCAGCGGAATAAAGAGCGCAGAGAGCGGAAGCAGCGGAATAAAGAGTGTCGAGAGCAGGAGCCGCATTACAAAGTGCGCCGAGAGCGGGAGCAGCGGAATAAAGAGCGCAGAGAGCGGGAGCAGCGGAATAAAGAGTGTCGAGAGCGGGAGCAGCGGAATAAAGAGTGTCGAGAGCGGGAGCAGCGGAATAAAGAGTGTCGAGTGCAGGAGCCGCATTACAAAGAGTGCCGAGAGCGGGAGCAGTGGAATAAAGAGCGCCGAGAGCGGGAGCAGCGGTATAAAGAGTGCCGAGAGTGGGAGCAGCGGAATAAAGAGTGTCGAGAGCGGGAGCAGCGGTATAAAGAGTGTCGAGAGCGGGAGCAGTGGAACAAAGAGTGCCGAGAGTGGGAGCAGCGGAATAAAGAGCGCCGAGAGCGGGAGCAGCGGTATAAAGAGTGTCGAGAGCGGGAGCAGTGGAACAAAGAGTGCCGAGAGCGAGAGCAGCGGAATAAATAGTGTCGAGAGCGGGAGCAGCGGAATAAAGAGCGACGAGAGTGGGAGCAGCGGCACAAAGTGCGCCGAGAGCGGAAGCAGTGGAATAATGAGCACCGAGAGCAGGAGCAGCAGCACAAAGAGTGTCGAGAGTGGGAGCAGCGGAATAAAGAGTGCCGAGAGCGGTAGCCGCATTACAAAGAGTGCCGAGAGTGGGAGCCGCATTACAAAGAGTGCCGAGAGCGGGAGCCGCATTACAAAGAGTGCCGAGAGCGGTAGCCGCATTACAAAGAGTGCCGAGAGCGGGAGCCGCATTACAAAGAGTGTCGAGAGCGGTAGCCGCATTACAAAGAGTGCCGAGAGCGGGAGCCGCATTACAAAGAGTGCCGAGAGCGGGAGCCACATTACAAAGAGTGCCGAGAGCGGGAGCCGCATTACAAAGAGTGTCGAGAGCGGGAGCCACATTACAAAGAGTGCCGAGAGCGGGAGCAGCATTACAAAGAGTGCCGAGAGTGGGAGCCGCATTACAAAGAGTGCCGAGAGTGGGAGCAGCATTACAAAGAGTGCCGAGAGCGGGAGCCGCATTACAAAGAGTGCCGAGAGCGGGAGCCGCGTTACAAAGAGTGCCGAGAGCGGGAGCCGCATTACAAAGAGTGCCGAGAGCGGGAGCCGCATTACAAAGAGTGCCGAGAGCGGGAGCCGCATTACAACGAGTGCCGAGAGCGGGAGCCACATTACAAAGAGTGTCGAGAGCGGGAGCCGCATTACAAAGAGTGCCGAGAGCGGGAGCCGCATTACAAAGAGTGCCGAGAGCGGGAGCCGCATTACAAAGAGTGTCGAGAGCGGGAGCAGCTGAATAAAGAGTGCCGAGAGCAGGAGCAGCGGAACAAAGAGTGCCGAGAGCAGGAGCAGCGGAACAAAGAGTGCCGAGAGCTGGAGCAACGGAATAAAGATTGCCGAGAGCGGGAGCAGCGGAATAAAGAGTGCCGAGAGCAGGAGCAGCGGAACAAAGAGTGCCGAGAGCTGGAGCAGCGGAATAAAGAGTGCCGAGAGCGGGAGCAGCGGAATAAAGAGTGTCGAGAGCGGGAGCAGCAGAATAAAGAGCACCGAGAGCGGGAGCCGCATTACAAAGAGTGCCGAGAGCGGGAGCCGCATTACAAAGAGTGCCGAGAGCGGGAGCAGTGGAATAAAGATTGTCGAGAGTGGGAGCAGTGGAATAAAGAGTGCCGAGAGCGGGTGCAGCGGCACAAAGTGTGCCGAGAGCAGGAGCAGAGGAATAAAGAGTGTCGAGAGCGGGAGCAGCATGACAAAGAGTGCCGAGAGCGGGTGCAGCGGAACAAAGAGTGCCGAGAGCGGGTGCAGCGGAATAAAGAGTGCCGAGAGCAGGAGCTGCATTACAAAGTGCGCCGAGAGCAGGAGCAGCGGAATAAAGAGTGCAGAGAGCGGGAGCAGCGGAATAAAGTGTGTCGAGAGCGGGAGCAGCGGAATAAAGTGTGCCGAGAGCAGGAGCAGAGGAATAAAGAGTGTCGAGAGCGGGAGCAGCATGACAAAGTGTGCCGAGAGCGGGTGCAGCGGAACAAAGAGTGCCGAGAGCGGGTGCAGCGGAATAAAGAGTGCCGAGAGCAGGAGCCGCATTACAAAGAGTGCCGAGAGTGGGAGTCGTATTACAAAGAGTGCCGAGAGTGGGAGCCGCATTACAAAGAGTGCCGAGAGCGGGAGCCGCATTACAAAGAGTGCCGAGAGCGGGAGCCGCGTTACAAAGAGTGCCGAGAGCGGGAGCCGCATTACAAAGAGTGCCGAGAGCGGGAGCCGCATTACAAAGAGTGCCGAGAGCGGGAGCCGCATTACAACGAGTGCCGAGAGCGGGAGCCACATTACAAAGAGTGCCGAGAGCGGGAGCCTCATTACAAAGAGTGCCGAGAGCGGGAGCCACATTACAAAGAGTGTCGAGAGCGGGAGCAGCTGAATAAAGAGTGCCGAGAGCAGGAGCAGCGGAAGAAAGAGTGCTGAGAGCTGGAGCAACGGAATAAAGATTGCCGAGATCGGGAGCAGCGGAATAAAGAGTGCCGAGAGCAGGAGCAGCGGAACAAAGAGTGCCGAGAGCTGGAGCAGCGGAATAAAGAGTGCCGAGAGTGGGAGCAGCGGAATAAAGAGTGTCGAGAGCGGGAGCAGCAGAATAAAGAGCACCGAGAGTGGGAGCCGCATTACAAAGAGTGCCGAGAGCGGGAGCCGCATTACAAAGAGTGCCGAGAGCGGGAGCAGTGGAATAAAGATTGTCGAGAGTGGGAGCAGTGGAATAAAGAGTGCCGAGAGTGGGTGCAGTGGCACAAAGTGTGCCGAGAGCAGGAGCAGAGGAATAAAGAGTGTCGAGAGCGGGAGGAGCATGACAAAGAGTGCCGAGAGCGGGTGCAGCGGAACAAAGAGTGCCGAGAGCGGGTGCAGCGGAATAAAGAGTGCCGAGAGCAGGAGCCGCATTACAAAGTGCGCCAAGAGCGGGAGCAGCGGAATAAAGAGTGCAGAGAGAGGGAGCAGCGGAATAAAGTGTGTCGAGAGCGGGAGCAGCGGAATAAAGTGTGCCGAGAGCAGGAGCAGAGGAATAAAGAGTGTCGAGAGCGGGAGCAGCATGACAAAGAGTGCCGAGAGCGGGTGCAGCGGAACAAAGAGTGCCGAGTGCGGGTGCAGCGGAATAAAGAGTGCCGAGAGCAGGAGCTGCATTACAAAGTGCGCCGAGAGCAGGTGCAGCGGAATAAAGAGTGCAGAGAGCGGGAGCAGCGGAATAAAGTGTGTCGAGAGCGGGAGCAGCGGAATAAAGTGTGCCGAGAGCAGGAGCAGAGGAATAAAGAGTGTCGAGAGCGGGAGCAGCATGACAAAGTGTGCCGAGAGCGGGTGCAGCGGAACAAAGAGTGCCGAGAGCGGGTGCAGCGGAATAAAGAGTGCCGAGAGCAGGAGCCGCATTACAAAGAGTGCCGAGAGCGGGAGTCGTATTACAAAGAGTGCCGAGAGTGGGAGCCGCATTACAAAGAGTGCCGAGAGCGGGAGCCACATTACAAAGAGTGCTGAGAGCGGGAGCCACATTACAAAGAGTGCTGAGAGCGGGAGTCGCATTACAAAGAGTGCCGAGAGCGGGAGCCGCGTTACAAAGAGTGCCGAGAGGGGGAGCCGCATTCCAAAGAGTGCCGAGAGCGGGAGCCGCGTTACAAAGAGTGCCGAGTGCGGGAGCCGCATTACAAAGAGTGCCGAGAGCGGGAGCAGCATTACAAAGAGTGCCGAGAGCGGGAGCCACATTACAAAGTGTGCCGAGAGCGGGAGCCACATTACAAAGAGTGCTGAGAGCGGGAGCCGCATTACAAAGAGTGTCGAGAGCGGGAGCAGCATTACAAAGAGTGTCGAGAGCGGGAGCAGCATTACAAAGAGCGCCGAGAGCGGGAGCCGCGTTACAAAGAGTGCCGAGAGCAGGAGCCGCATTACAAAGAGTGCCGAGAGCGGGAGCCACATTACAAAGAGTGCCGAGAGCGGGAGCCACATTACAAAGAGTGCTGAGAGTGGGAGCCGCATTACAAAGAGTGTCGAGAGCGGGAGCAGCATTACAAAGAGTGCCGAGAGCGGGAGCCACATTACAAAGAGTGCCGAGAGCTGGAGCCGCATTACAAAGAGTGCCGAGAGCGGGAGCCCCATTACAAAGAGTGTCGAGAGTGGGAGCCGCATTACAAAGAGTGTCGAGAGCGGGAGCCACATTACAAAGAGTGCCGAGAGCGGGAGCCACATTACAAAGAGTGCCGAGAGCGGGAGCCACATTACAAAGAGTGTCGAGAGTGGGAGCCGAATTACAAAGAGTGTCGAGAGCGGGAGCCACATTACAAAGAGTGCCGAGAGCGGGAGCCACATTACAAAGAGTGCCGAGAGCGGGAGCCGCATTACAAAGAGTGTCGAGAGTGGGAGCCGCATTACAAAGAGTGTCGAGAGCGGGAGCAGCTGAATAAAGAGTGCCGAGAGCAGGAGCAGCGGAACAAAGAGTGCCGAGAGCTGGAGCAACGGAATAAAGATTGCCGAGAGCGGGAGCAGCGGAACAAAGAGTGCCGAGAGCTGGAGCAGCGGAATAAAGAGTGCCGAGAGCGGGAGCAGCAGAATAAAGATTGTCGAGAGCGGCAGCAGCAGAATAAAGAGCACCGAGAATAGGAGCAGTGGAATAAAGATTGTCGAGAGTGGGAGCAGTGGAATAAAGAGTGCCGAGAGCGGGTGCAGCGGCACAAAGTGTGCCGAGAGCAGGAGCAGAGGAATAAAGAGTTCCGAGAGCGGGTGCAGCAGAATAAAGAGCGCCGAAAGTGGGAGCAGCGGAATAAAGAGTGTCGAGAGCAGGAGCCGCATTACAAAGTGCGCCGAGAGCGGGAGAAGCGGAATAAAGAGCGCAGAGAGCGGGAGCAGCGGAATAAAGAGTGTCGAGAGCGGGAGCAGCAGAATAAAGAGCGCAGAGAGCGGGAGCAGCGGAATTAAGAGTGTCGAGAGCAGGAGCCGCATTACAAAGTGCGCCGAGAGCGGGAGCAGCGGAATAAAGAGTGCCGAGAGCGGGAGCAGCGGAATAAAGAGCGCCGAGAGCGGGAGCAGCGGTATAAAGAGTGCCGAGAGTGGGAGCAGCGGAATAAAGAGTGTCGAGAGCGAGAGAAGCATGACAAAGTGCGCCAAGAGCGGGAGCAGCGGAATAAAGAGCGCCGAGAGCGGGAGCAGCGGTATAAAGAGTGTCGAGAGCGGGAGCAGTGGAACAAAGAGCGCCGAGAGCGGGAGCAGCGGAATAAAGAGTGTCGAGAGCGGGAGCAGTGGAATAAAGAGCGACGAGAGCGGGAGCAGCGGCACAAAGAGCGCCGAGAGCGGAAGCAGTGGAATAAAGAGCACCGAGAGCAGGAGCAGCAGCACAAAGAGTGTCGAGAGTGGGAGCAGCGGAATAAAGAGCGCCGAGAGCGGGAGCCGCATTACAAAGAGTGCCAAGAGCGGGAGCAGCGGAACAAAGAGCACCGAGAGTGGGAGCCGCAGCACAAGGAGCGCCGAGAGCGGGAGCAGCGGAATAAAGAGTGCTGAGAGCAGGAGCAGCGGAATAAAGAGCGCCGAGAGTGGGAGCAGCGGAATAAAGAGCACCGAGAGCGGGAGCAGCGGAATAAAGAGTGCCGAGAGCAGGAGCAGCGGAATAAAGAGTGCTGAGAGCGGGAGCAGTGGATTAAAGAGCGCCGAGAGCGGGAGCAGCAGCACAAAGAGTGCCGAGAGCGGGAGAAGTGGAACAAAGAGCGCCAAGAGTGGGAGAAGCGGAATAAAGAGCGCCGAGAGCAGGAGCAGCGGAATAAAGATCGCCGAGAGCGGAAGCAGCGGAATAAAGAGCACCGAGAGCGGGAGCCGCAGCACAAAGAGTGTCGAGAGCGGGAGTAGCAGCACAAAGAGTGTCGAGAGTGGGAGCCGCATTACAAAGAGTGCCGAGAGCGGGAGCCGCATTACAAAGAGTGCCGAGAGTGGGAGCCGCATTACAAAGAGTGTCGAGAGCGGGAGCCGCATTACAAAGAGTGTCGAGAGCGGGAGCCGCATTACAAAGAGTGCCGAGAGCGGGAGCCACATTACAAAGAGTGCCAAGAGCGGGAGCCGCATTACAAAGAGTGTCGAGAGCGGGAGCCGCATTACAAAGAGTGTCGAGAGTGGGAGCCACATTACAAAGAGAGCCGAGAGCGGGAGCCGCATTACAAAGAGTGTCGAGAGCGGGAGCCGCATTACAAAGAGTGCCGAGAGCGGGAGCCGCATTACAAAGAGTGCCGAGAGCGGGAGCCGCATTACAAAGAGTGCCGAGAGCGGGAGCCACATTACAAAGAGTGTCGAGAGCGGGAGCCGCATTACAAAGAGTGTCGAGAGTGGGAGCCACATTACAAAGAGTGCCGAGAGCGGGAGCCGCATTACAAAAAGTGTCGAGAGTGGGAGCCACATTACAAAGAGTGCCGAGAGAGGGAGCCACATTACAAAGAGTGCCGAGAGCGGGAGCCGCATTACAAGGAGTGTCGAGAGTGGGAGCCACATTACAAAGTGTGTCGAGAGCGGGAGCCGCATTACAAAGAGTGTCGAGAGTGGGAGCCACATTACAAAGAGTGCCAAGAGCGGGAGCCGCATTACAAAGAGTGCCAAGAGCGGGAGCCGCATTACAAAGAGTGCCGAGAGCGGGAGCCACATTACAAAGAGTGCCGAGCGCGGTAGCCGCATTACAAAGAGTGTCGAGAGCGGGAGCCGCATTACAAAGAGTGTCGAGAGTGGGAGCCACATTACAAAGAGTGTCGAGAGCGGGAGCCGCATTACAAAGAGTGCCGAGAGCGGGAGCCGCATTACAAAGAGTGCCGAGAGCGGGAGCCGCATTACAAAGAGTGCCGAGAGCGGGAGCCACATTACAAAGAGTGTCGAGAGCGGGAGCCACATTACAAAGAGTGTCGAGAGCGGGAGCCACATTACAAAGAGTGCCGAGACTGGGAGCAGCGTTACAAAGAGTGCCGAGAGCGGGAGCCACATTACAAAGAGTGCCGAGACCGGGAGCAGCGTTACAAAGAGAGCCGAGAGCGGGAGCCACATTACAAAGAGTGTCGAGAGTGGGAGCCGCATTACAAAGAGTGCCGAGAGCGGGAGCCACATTACAAAGAGTGTCGAGAGTGGGAGCCACATTACAAAGAGTGTCGAGAGTGGGAGCCACATTACAAAGAGTGCCGAGAGGGGGAGCCACATTTCAAAGAGTGTCGAGAGTGGGAGCCACATTTCAAAGAGTGTCGAGAGCGGGAGCCAGATTACAAAGAGTGTCGAGAGCGGCAGCAGCATTACAAAGAGTATCGAGAGCGGGAGCCGCATTACAAAGAGTGCCGAGAGCGGGAGCAGCGTTACAAAGAATGCCGAGAGCGGGAGCCGCATTACAAAGAGTGTCGAGAACGGGAGCCGCATTACAAAGAGTGTCGAGAGCGGGAGCCGCATTACAAAGAGTGTCGAGAGCGGGAGCCACATAACAAAGAGTGCCGAGAGCGGGAGCCGCATTACAAAGAGTGCCGAGAGCGGGAGCAGCATTACAAAGAGTGTCGAGTGTGGGAGCAGCATTACAAAGAGTGTCGAGAGCGGGAGCAGCATTACAAAGAGTGTCGAGTGTGGGAGCCACATTACAAAGAGTGCCGAGAGCGGGAGCCACATTACAAAGAGTGCCGAGAGCGGGAGCCACATTACATAGAGTGTCGAGAGCGGGAGCCACATTACAAAGAGTGTCGAGAGCGGGAGCCGCATTACAAAGAGTGCCGAGAGCGGGAGCCCCATTACAAAGAGTGTCGAGACCGGGAGCCACATTACAAAGAGTGCCAAGAGCGGGAGCCGCATTACAAAGAGTGCCGAGTGTGGGAGCCACATTACAAAGAGTGTCGAGAGCGGGAGCCACATTACAAAGAGTGCCGAGAGCGGGAGCCGCATTACAAAGAGTGCCGAGAGTGGGAGCCGCATTACAAAGAGTGCCGAGAGCGGGAGCCCCATTACAAAGAGTGTCGAGAGCGGGAGCCACATTACAAAGAGTGCCGAGAGCGGGAGCAGCATTACAAAGAGTGTCGAGAGCGGGAGCCGCATTACAAAGAGTGTGGAGAGCGGGAGCCGCATTAAAAAGAGTGCCGAGAGCGGGAGCCACATTACAAAGAGTGTCGAGAGCGGGAGCCACATTACAAAGAGTGTCGAGAGCGGGAGCCGCATTACAAAGAGTGCCGAGAGCGGGAGCAGCATTACAAAGAGTGTCGAGAGCGGGAGCCGCATTACAAAGAGTGTGGAGAGCGGGAGCAGCATTAAAAAGAGTGCCGAGAGCGGGAGCCACATTACAAAGAGTGCCGAGAGCGGGAGCCACATTACAAAGAGTGCCGAGAGCGGGAGCCACATTACAAAGAGTGCCGAGAGCGGGAGCCGCATTACAAAGAGTGTCGAGAGCGGGAGCCACATTACAAAGAGTGCCGAGAGCGGGAGCCGCATTACAAAGAGTGCCGAGAGTGGGAGTCGCATTACAAAGAGTGTCGAGAGCGGGAGCAGCATTACAAAGAGTGCCGAGAGCGGGAGCCACATTACAAAGAGTGCCGAGAGCGGGAGCCGCATTACAAAGAGTGCCGAGAGTGGGAGTCGCATTACAAAGAGTGTCGAGAGCGGGAGCAGCATTACAAAGAGTGCCGAGAGCGGGAGCCACATTATAAAGAGTGCCGAGAGCGGGAGCCGCATTTCAAAGAGTGTTGAGAGCGGGAGCAGCGGAATAAAGAGTGTCGAGAGCGGGAGCAGCATTACAAAGAGCGCCAAGAGCAGAAGCAGCGGATTAAAGACCGCTGAGAGTAG
Organism: Somniosus microcephalus; assembly: GCF_052327205.1. NCBI lineage: Eukaryota > Metazoa > Chordata > Chondrichthyes > Squaliformes > Somniosidae > Somniosus > Somniosus microcephalus. The sequence goes on along the minus strand of NW_028225181.1, from coordinate 41,537,628 downwards.
GAGCAGCGGTATAAAGAGTGTCGAGAGCGGGAGCAGTGGAACAAAGAGTGCCGAGAGTAGGAGCAGCGGCACAAAGAGTATCGAGAGCGGGAGCAGTGGATTAAAGAGTGTCGAGAGCGGGAGCAGCGGTATAAAGAGCACCGAGAGTGGAAGCAGCAGCACAAAGATTGTCGAGAGTGGGAGCAGCGGAACAAAGAGTGCCGAGAGCGGGAGGAGTGAAATAAAGAGTGTCGAGAGCGGGAGCAGCAGCACAAAGAGTGCCGAGAGCGGGAGCCGCATTACAAAGAGTGCCGAGAGCGGGAGCAGCAGCACAAAGAGCGCCGAGAGTGGGAGTAGCGGAATAAAGAGTGCCGAGAGCAGGAGCAGCGGAATAAAGAGCGCTGAGAGCGGGAGCAGCGGAATAAAGAGCACCGAGAGCAGGAGAAGCGGAATAAAGTTGCGGCGAGAGCGGGAGCAGCGGAATAAAGAGCACCGAGAGCGGGAGCAGCGGAATAAAGTGTGCCGAGAGCAGGAGCAGCGGAATAAAGAGTGCCGAGAGCGGGAGCAGCGGAATAAAGAGTGCCGAGAGCAGGAGCAGCAGCACAAAGAGTGCCGAGAGCGGGAGCAGCAGCACAAAGAGTGCCGAGAGCGGGAGCCGCATTACAAAGAGTGCCGAGAGCGGGAGCAGCGGAACAAAGAGTGCCGAGAGCAGGAGCAGCGGAGCAAAGAGTGCCGAGAGTGGGAGCAGCGGAATAAAGAGTGCCGAGCGCGGGAGCAGCGGAATAAAGAGTGCCGAGAGCGGGAGCAGCGGAATAAAAAGTGCCGAGAGCGGGAGCAGTGGAATAAAGAGTGCCGAGAGCAGGAGCAGCGGAATAAAGAGTGCCGAGAGCGGGAGCAGTGGAATAAAGAGTGCCAAGGGCGGGAGCAGCGGAATAAAGAGTGCCGAGAGCAGGGGCAGCGGAATAAAGAGTGCCGAGAGCGGGAGCAGCGGAATAAAGAGCACCGAGAGCGGGAGCAGCGGAATAAAGAGGGTCGAGAGCGGTAGCCACATTACAAAGAGTGCCGAGAGCGGGAGCCGCATTACAAAGAGTGTCGAGAGCGGGAGCCGCATTACAAAGAGTGCCGAGAGCGGGAGCAGCAGCACAAAGAGTGTCGAGAGTGGGAGCCGCATTACAAAGAGTGCCGAGAGTGGGAGCCGCATTACAAAGAGTGCCGAGCGCGGGAGCAGCGGAACAAAGAGTGCCGAGAGTAGGAGCAGCGGAACAAAGAGTGCCAAGAGTGGGAGCAGCGGAATAAAGAGTGCCGAGAGCGGGAGCAGTGGAATAAAGAGTGCCGAGAGCGGGAGCAGTGGAATAAAGAGTTCCGAGAGTGGGAGCCGCATTACAAAGAGTGCCGAGAGCGGGAGCCACATTATAAAGAGTGCCGAGTGCGGGAGCCGCATTCCAAAGAGTGTCGAGAGCGGGAGCCACATTACAAAGAGTGTCGAGAGCGGGAGCCACATTACAAAGAGCGCCGAGAGCGGGAGCCACATTACAAAGAGTGCCGAGAGCGGGAGCCACATTACAAAGAGTGCCGAGAGCGGGAGCCGCATTACAAAGAGTGCCGAGAGCGGGAGCCGCATTGCAAAGAGTGTCGAGAGCGGGAGCAGCGTTACAAAGAGTGTCGAGAGCGGGAACCGCATTGCAAAGAGTGTCGAGAGCGGGAGCAGCATTACAAAGAGTGTCGAGAGCGGCAGCAGCGTTACAAAGAGTGCCGAGAGCGGGAGCAGCATTACAAAGAGTGTCGAGAGCGGGAGCCACATTAAAAAGAGTGCCGAGAGCGGGAGCCACATTACAAAGAGTGCCGAGAGCGGGAGCCCCATTACAAAGAGCACCGAGAGAGGGAGCCACATTACAAAGAGTGTCGAGAGCGGGAGCCGCATCACAAAGAGTGTCGAGAGCGGGAGCCACATTACAAAGAGTGCCGAGAGCGGGAGCCGCATTACAAAGAGAGTCGAGAGCGGGAGCAGCGGAATAAAGAGTGTCGAGAGCGGGAGCCACATTACAAAGACTGCCGAGAGCGGGAGCCGCATTAAAAAGAGTGTCGAGAGCGGGAGCCACATTACAAAGAGTGCCGAGAGCGGGAGCAGCATTACAAAGAGTGTCGAGAGTGGGAGCCGCATTACAAATAGTGTCGAGAGCGGGAGCAGCGGAATAAAGAGTGTCGAGAGCGGGAGCAGAGGATTAAAGTGTCGAAAGCGGGAGCAGCATTACAAAGAGCGCCAAGAGCGGAAGCAGCGGATTAAAGAGCGCCGAGAGTGGGAGCAGCTTAATAAAGTGTGTCGAGAGCGGGAGCAGTGGAACAAAGAGTGCCGAGAGTAGGAGCAGCGGCACAAAGATGGTCGAGCGCGGGAGGAGTGGAATAAAGAGTGTCGAGAGCGGGAGCAGCAGCACAAAGAGTGCCGAGAGCGGGAGCCGCATTACAAAGAGTGCCGAGAGCGGGAGCAGCGGAACAAAGAGTGTCGAGAGCGGGAGCCAGATTAAAAAGAGTATCGAGAGCGGGAGCCACATTACAAAGAGTGTCGAGAGCGGGAGCCACATTACAAAGAGCGCCGAGAGCGGTAGCAGCATTACAAAGAGTGCCGAGAGCGGGAGCAGCATTACAAAGAGTGTCGAGAGCGGGAGCCACATTACAAAGAGTGCCGAGAGTGGGAGCCACATTACAAAGAGTGTCGAGAGCGGGAGCCACATTACAAAGAGTGCCGAGAGCGGGAGCAGCATTACAAAGAGTGTCGAGAGTGGGAGCCACATTACAAAGAATGTCGAGAGCGGGAGCCACATTACAAAGAGTGTCGAGAGCGGGAGCAGCATTACAAAGAGTGTCGAGAGCGGGAGCCACATTACAAAGAATGTCGAGAGCGGGAGCCACATTACAAAGAGTGTCGAGAGCGGGAGCAGCATTACAAAGAGTGTCGAGAGTGGGAGCAGCATTACAAAGAGTGCCGAGAGCGGGAGCCACATTACAAAGAGTGTCGAGAGCGGGAGTCGCATTACAAAGAGTGCCGAGAGTGGGAGCCACATTACAAAGAGTGCCGAGAGCGGGAGCAGCATTACAAAGAGTGCCGAGAACGGGAGCCGCATTACAAAGAGTGCCGAGAGCGGGAGCCGCATTACAAAGAGTGTCGAGAGCGGGAGCCACATTACAAAGAGTGTCGAGAGCGGGAGCCGCATTACAAAGAGCGCCGAGAGCGGGAGCCACATTACAAAGAGTGCCGAGAGCGGGAGCCGCATTACAAAGAGTGCCGAGAGCGGGAGCAGCATTACAAAGAGTGCCGAGAGCGGGAGCAGCATTACAAAGAGTGCCGAGAGCGGCAGCCGCATTACAAAGAGTGTTGAGAGCGGGAGCCGCATTACAAAGAGTGTCGAGAGCGGGAGCAGCGCAGTAAAGAGTGTCGAGAGCGGGAGCAGCATTACAAAGGGCGCCAAGAGCGGAAGCAGCGGATTAAAGTGCGCAGAGAGTGGGAGCAGCTTAATAAAGTGTGTCGAAAGCGGGAGCAGTGGAACAAAGAGTGCCGAGAGTAGGATCAGCGGCACAAAGAGTGTCGAGAGCGGGAGCAGTGGAATAAAGAGTGTCGAGAGCGGGAGCAGCGGTATAAAGAGCACCGAGAGTGGGAGCAGCAGCACAAAGATTGTCGAGAGTGGGAGCAGCGGCACAAAGAGTGTCGAGTGCGGGAGGAGTGGAATAAAAACTGTCGAGAGCGGGAGCAGCGGAACAAAGAGCACCGAGAGCGGGAGCAGCATTACAAAGAGTGCCAAGAGCGGGAGCAGCGGAACAAAGAGTGCCGAGAGCGGGAGCCTCATTACAAAGAGTGCCGAGAGCGGGAGCCACATTACAAAGAGTGTCGAGAGCGGGAGCCACATTACAAAGAGTGTCGAGAGCGGGAGCCACATTACAAAGAGTGCCGAGACTGGGAGCAGCGTTACAAAGAGTGCCGAGAGTGGGAGCCACATTACAAAGAGTGCTGAGACCGGGAGCAGCGTTACAAAGAGAGCCGAGAGCGGGAGCCACATTACAAAGAGTGTCGAGAGTGGGAGCCGCATTACAAAGAGTGCCGAGAGCGGGAGCCACATTACAAAGAGTGTCGAGAGTGGGAGCCACATTACAAAGAGTGTCGAGAGTGGGAGCCACATTACAAAGAGTGCCGAGAGGGGGAGCCACATTACAAAGAGTTTCGAGAGTGGGAGCCACATTTCAAAGAGTGTCGAGAGCGGGAGCCAGATTACAAAGAGTGTCGAGAGCGGGAGCAGCATTACAAAGAGTATCGAGAGCGGGAGCCGCATTACAAAGAGTGCCGAGAGCGGGAGCAGCGTTACAAAAAATGCCGAGAGCGGGAGCCGCATTACAAAGAGTGTCGAGAACGGGAGCCGCATTACAAAGAGTGTCGAGAGCGGGAGCCGCATTACAAAGAGTGTCGAGAGCGGGAGCCACATAACAAAGAGTGCCGAGAGCGGGAGCCGCATTACAAAGAGTGCCGAGAGCGGGAGCAGCATTACAAAGAGTGTCGAGTGTGGGAGCAGCATTACAAAGAGTGTCGAGAGCGGGAGCAGCATTACAAAGAGTGTCGAGTGTGGGAGCCACATTACAAAGAGTGCCGAGAGCGGGAGCCACATTACAAAGAGTGCCGAGAGCGGGAGCCACATTACATAGAGTGTCGAGAGCGGGAGCCGCATTACAAAGAGTGTCGAGAGCGGGAGCCGCATTACAAAGAGTGCCGAGAGCGGGAGCCCCATTACAAAGAGTGTCGAGAGCGGGAGCCACATTACAAAGAGTGCCAAGAGCGGGAGCCGCATTACAAAGAGTGCCGAGTGTGGGAGCCACATTACAAAGAGTGTCGAGAGCGGGAGCCACATTACAAAGAGTGCCGAGAGCGGGAGCCGCATTACAAAGAGTGCCGAGAGTGGGAGCCGCATTACAAAGAGTGCCGAGAGCGGGAGCCCCATTACAAAGAGTGTCGAGAGCGGGAGCCACATTACAAAGAGTGCCGAGAGCGGGAGCAGCATTACAAAGAGTGTCGAGAGCGGGAGCCGCATTACAAAGAGTGTCGAGAGCGGGAGCCGCATTACAAAGAATGCCGAGAGCGGGAGCCGCATTACAAAGAGTGTCGAGAGCGGGAGCCACATTACAAAGAGTGCCGAGAGCGGGAGCCGCATTACAAAGAGTGCCGAGAGTGGGAGTCGCATTACAAAGAGTGTCGAGAGCGGGAGCAGCATTACAAAGAGTGCCGAGAGCAGGAGCCACATTACAAAGAGTGCCGAGAGCGGGAGCCGCATTACAAAGAGTGCCGAGAGTGGGAGTCGCATTACAAAGAGTGTCGAGAGCGGGAGCAGCATTACAAAGAGTGCCGAGAGCGGGAGCCACATTACAAAGAGTGCCGAGAGCGGGAGCCGCATTTCAAAGAGTGTTGAGAGCGGGAGCAGCGGAATAAAGAGTGTCGAGAGCGGGAGCAGCATTACAAAGAGCGCCAAGAGCAGAAGCAGCGGATTAAAGACCGCTGAGAGTGGGAGCAGCGGTATAAAGAGTGTCGAGAGCGGGAGCAGTGGAACAAAGAGTGCCGAGAGTAGGAGCAGCGGCACAAAGAGTATCGAGAGCGGGAGCAGTGGATTAAAGAGTGTCGAGAGCGGGAGCAGCGGTATAAAGAGCACCGAGAGTGGAAGCAGCAGCACAAAGATTGTCGAGAGTGGGAGCAGCGGAACAAAGAGTGCCGAGAGCGGGAGGAGTGAAATAAAGAGTGTCGAGAGCGGGAGCAGCAGCACAAAGAGTGCCGAGAGCGGGAGCCGCATTACAAAGAGTGCCGAGAGCGGGAGCAGCAGCACAAAGAGCGCCGAGAGCGGGAGTAGCGGAATAAAGAGTGCCGAGAGCAGGAGCAGCGGAATAAAGAGCGCTGAGAGCGGGAGCAGCGGAATAAAGAGCACCGAGAGCAGGAGAAGCGGAATAAAGTTGCGGCGAGAGCGGGAGCAGCGGAATAAAGAGCACCGAGAGCGGGAGCAGCGGAATAAAGTGTGCTGAGAGCAGGAGCAGCGGAATAAAGAGTGCCGAGAGCGGGAGCAGCGGAATAAAGAGTGCCGAGAGCAGGAGCAGCAGCACAAAGAGTGCCGAGAGCGGGAGCAGCAGCACAAAGAGTGCCGAGAGCGGGAGCCGCATTACAAAGAGTGCCGAGAGCGGGAGCAGCGGAACAAAGAGTGCCGAGAGCAGGAGCAGCGGAGCAAAGAGTGCCGAGAGTGGGAGCAGCGGAATAAAGAGTGCTGAGCGCGGGAGCAGCGGAATAAAGAGTGCCGAGAGCGGGAGCAGCGGAATAAAAAGTGCCGAGAGCGGGAGCAGTGGAATAAAGAGTGCCGAGAGCAGGAGCAGCGGAATAAAGAGTGCCGAGAGCGGGAGCAGTGGAATAAAGAGTGCCAAGGGCGGGAGCAGCGGAATAAAGAGTGCCGAGAGCAGGGGCAGCGGAATAAAGAGTGCCGAGAGCGGGAGCAGCGGAATAAAGAGCACCGAGAGCGGGAGCAGCGGAATAAAGAGGGTCGAGAGCGGTAGCCGCATTACAAAGAGTGCCGAGAGCGGGAGCCGCATTACAAAGAGTGTCGAGAGCGGGAGCCGCATTACAAAGAGTGCCGAGAGCGGGAGCAGCAGCACAAAGAGTGTCGAGAGTGGGAGCCGCATTACAAAGAGTGCCGAGAGTGGGAGCCGCATTACAAAGAGTGCCGAGCGCGGGAGCAGCGGAACAAAGAGTGCCGAGAGTAGGAGCAGCGGAACAAAGAGTGCCAAGAGTGGGAGCAGCGGAATAAAGAGTGCCGAGAGTGGGAGCAGTGGAATAAAGAGTGCCGAGAGCGGGAGCAGTGGAATAAAGAGTTCCGAGAGCGGGAGCCGCATTACAAAGAGTGCCGAGAGCGGGAGCCACATTATAAAGAGTGCCGAGTGCGGGAGCCGCATTCCAAAGAGTGTCGAGAGCGGGAGCCACATTACAAAGAGTGTCGAGAGCGGGAGCCACATTACAAAGAGCGCCGAGAGCGGGAGCCACATTACAAAGAGTGCCGAGAGCGGGAGCCACATTACAAAGAGTGCCGAGAGCGGGAGCCGCATTACAAAGAGTGCCGAGAGCGGGAGCCGCATTGCAAAGAGTGTCGAGAGCGGGAGCAGCATTACAAAGAGTGTCGAGAGCGGGAACCGCATTGCAAAGAGTGTCGAGAGCGTGAGCAGCATTACAAAGAGTGTCGAGAGCGGCAGCAGCGTTACAAAGAGTGCCAAGAGCGGGAGCAGCATTACAAAGAGTGTCGAGAGCGGGAGCCACATTAAAAAGAGTGCCGAGAGCGGGAGCCACATTACAAAGAGTGCCGAGAGCGGGAGCCGCATCACAAAGAGTGTCGAGAGCGGGAGCCGCATCACAAAGAGTGTCGAGAGCGGGAGCCACATTACAAAGAGTGCCGAGAGCGGGAGCCGCATTACAAAGAGAGTCGAGAGCTGGAGCAGCGGAATAAAGAGTGTCGAGAGCGGGAGCCACATTACAAAGACTGCCGAGAGCGGGAGCCGCATTAAAAAGAGTGTCGAGAGCGGGAGCCACATTACAAAGAGTGCCGAGAGCGGGAGCAGCATTACAAAGAGTGTCGAGAGTGGGAGCCGCATTACAAATAGTGTCGAGAGCGGGAGCAGCGGAATAAAGAGTGTCGAGAGTGGGAGCAGAGGAATAAAGTGTCGAAAGCGGGAGCAGCATTACAAAGAGCGCCAAGAGCGGAAGCAGCGGATTAAAGAGCGCCGAGAGTGGGAGCAGCTTAATAAAGTGTGTCGAGAGTGGGAGCAGTGGAACAAAGAGTGCCGAGAGTAGGAGCAGCGGCACAAAGATGGTCGAGCGCGGGAGGAGTGGAATAAAGAGTGTCGAGAGCGGGAGCAGCAGCACAAAGAGTGCCGAGAGCGGGAGCCGCATTACAAAGAGAGTCGAGAGCGGGAGCAGCGGAATAAAGAGTGTCGAGAGCGGGAGCCACATTACAAAGACTGCCGAGAGCGGGAGCCGCATTAAAAAGAGTGTCGAGAGCGGGAGCCACATTACAAAGAGTGCCGAGAGCGGGAGCAGCATTACAAAGAGTGTCGAGAGTGGGAGCCGCATTACAAATAGTGTCGAGAGCGGGAGCAGCGGAATAAAGAGTGTCGAGAGCGGGAGCAGAGGAATAAAGTGTCGAAAGCGGGAGCAGCATTACAAAGAGCGCCAAGAGCGGAAGCAGCGGATTAAAGAGCGCCGAGAGTGGGAGCAGCTTAATAAAGTGTGTCGAGAGCGGGAGCAGTGGAACAAAGAGTGCCGAGAGTAGGAGCAGCGGCACAAAGATGGTCGAGCGCGGGAGGAGTGGAATAAAGAGTGTCGAGAGCGGGAGCAGCAGCACAAAGAGTGCCGAGAGCGGGAGCCGCATTACAAAGAGTGCCGAGAGCGGGAGCAGCGGAACAAAGAGTGTCGAGAGCGGGAGCCAGATTAAAAAGAGTGTCGAGAGCGGGAGCCACATTACAAAGAGTGTCGAGAGCGGGAGCCGCATTACAAAGAGCGCCGAGAGCGGTAGCAGCATTACAAAGAGTGCCGAGAGCGGGAGCAGCATTACAAAGAGTGTCGAGAGCGGGAGCCACATTACAAAGAGTGCCGAGAGTGGAAGCCACATTACAAAGAGTGTCGAGAGCGGGAGCCACATTACAAAGAGTGCCGAGAGCGGGAGCAGCATTACAAAGAGTGTCGAGAGTGGGAGCCACATTACAAAGAATGTCGAGAGCGGGAGCCACATTACAAAGAGTGTCGAGAGCGGGAGCAGCATTACAAAGAGTGTCGAGAGCGGGAGCCACATTACAAAGAATGTCGAGAGCGGGAGCCACATTACAAAGAGTGTCGAGAGCGGGAGCAGCATTACAAAGAGTGTCGAGAGTGGGAGCAGCATTACAAAGAGTGCCGAGAGCGGGAGCCACATTACAAAGAGTGTCGAGAGCGGGAGTCGCATTACAAAGAGTGCCGAGAGTGGGAGCCACATTACAAAGAGTGCCGAGAGCGGGAGCAGCATTACAAAGAGTGCCGAGAGTGGGAGCCGCATTACAAAGAGTGCCGAGAGCGGGAGCCGCATTACAAAGAGTGTCGAGAGCGGGAGCCACATTACAAAGAGTGTCGAGAGCGGGAGCCGCATTACAAAGAGCGCCGAGAGCGGGAGCCACATTACAAAGAGTGCCGAGAGCGGGAGCCGCATTACAAAGAGTGCCGAGAGCGGGAGCAGCATTACAAAGAGTGCCGAGAGCGGGAGCAGCATTACAAAGAGTGCCGAGAGCGGCAGCCGCATTACAAAGAGTGTTGAGAGCGGGAGCCGCATTACAAAGAGTGTCGAGAGCGGGAGCAGCATTACAAAGGGCGCCAAGAGCGGAAGCAGCGGATTAAAGAGCGCAGAGAGTGGGAGCAGCTTAATAAAGAGTGTCGAAAGCGGGAGCAGTGGAACAAAGAGTGCCGAGAGTAGGAGCAGCGGCACAAAGAGTGTCGAGAGTGGGAGCCACATTACAAAGAATGTCGAGAGCGGGAGCCACATTACAAAGAGTGTCGAGAGCGGGAGCAGCATTACAAAGAGTGTCGAGAGCGGGAGCCACATTACAAAGAATGTCGAGAGCGGGAGCCACATTACAAAGAGTGTCGAGAGCGGGAGCAGCATTACAAAGAGTGTCGAGAGCGGGAGCAGCATTACAAAGAGTGTCGAGAGCGGGAGCCACATTACAAAGAATGTCGAGAGCGGGAGCCACATTACAAAGAGTGTCGAGAGCGGGAGCAGCATTACAAAGAGTGTCGAGAGCGGGAGCCACATTACAAAGAATGTCGAGAGCGGGAGCCACATTACAAAGAGTGTCGAGAGCGGGAGCAGCATTACAAAGAGTGTCGAGAGTGGGAGCAGCATTACAAAGAGTGCCGAGAGCGGGAGCCACATTACAAAGAGTGTCGAGAGCGGGAGTCGCATTACAAAGAGTGCCGAGAGTGGGAGCCACATTACAAAGAGTGCCGAGAGAGGGAGCAGCATTACAAAGAGTGCCGAGAGTGGGAGCCGCATTACAAAGAGTGCCGAGAGCGGGAGCCGCATTACAAAGAGTGTCGAGAGCGGGAGCCACATTACAAAGAGTGTCGAGAGCGGGAGCCGCATTACAAAGAGCGCCGAGAGCGGGAGCCACATTACAAAGAGTGCCGAGAGCGGGAGCCGCATTACAAAGAGTGCCGAGAGCGGGAGCAGCATTACAAAGAGTGCCGAGAGCGGGAGCAGCATTACAAAGAGTGCCGAGAGCGGCAGCCGCATTACAAAGAGTGTTGAGAGCGGGAGCCGCATTACAAAGAGTGTCGAGAGCGGGAGCAGCGCAGTAAAGAGTGTCGAGAGCGGGAGCAGCATTACAAAGGGCGCCAAGAGCGGAAGCAGCGGATTAAAGAGCGCAGAGAGTGGGAGCAGCTTAATAAAGAGTGTCGAAAGCGGGAGCAGTGGAACAAAGAGTGCCGAGAGTAGGAGCAGCGGCACAAAGAGTGTCGAGAGCGGGAGCAGTGGAATAAAGAGTGTCGAGAGCGGGAGCAGCGGTATAAAGAGCACCGAGAGTGGGAGCAGCAGCACAAAGATTGTCGAGAGTGGGAGCAGCGGCACAAAGAGTGTCGAGTGCGGGAGGAGTGGAATAAAAAGTGTCGAGAGCGGGAGCAGCGGAACAAAGAGCACCGAGAGCGGGAGCAGCATTACAAAGAGTGCCAACAGCGGGAGCAGCGGAACAAAGAGTGTCGAGAGCGGGAGCAGCGGAACAAAGAGCACCGAGAGCGGGAGCAGCAGCACAAAGAGCGCCGAGAGCGGGAGTAGCGGAATAAAGAGTGCCGAGAGCAGGAGCAGCAGAATAAAGAGCGCCGAGAGCGGGACCAGTGGAATAAAGAGCACCGAGAGCGGGAGCTGCGGAATAAAGAGTGCCGAGAGCAGGAGAAGCGGAATAAAGAGCGGCGAGAGCGGGAGCAGCGGAATAAAGAGCACCGAGAGCGGGAGCGGTGGAATAAAGTGTGCTGAGAGCGGGAGCAGCGGAATAAAGAGTGCCGAGAGTGGGAGCAGCGGAATAAAGAGCACCGAGAGCGGGAGCAGCAGAACAAAGAGTGTCGAGAGCGGGAGCAGCATCACAAACAGTGTCGAGAGTGGGAGCAGCAGCACAAAGAGTGCCGAGAGAGGGAGCAGCAGCACAAAGAGTGCTGAGAGCGGGAGCAGCAGCACAAAGAGTGCCGAGAGCGGGAGCAGCAGCACAAAGAGTGCCGAGAGCGGGAGCAGCAGCTCAAAGAGTGCCGAGAGCGGGAGCCGCATTACAAAGAGTGCCGAGAGCGGGGGCAGGAACAAAGAGTGCTGGGAGCAGGAGCAGCGGAGCAAAGAGTGCCGAGAGTGGGAGCAGCGGAATAAAGAGTGCCGAGCGCGGGAGCAGCGGAATAAAGAGTGCCGAGAGTGGGAGCAGCGGAATAAAAAGTGCCGAGAGCGGGAGCAGCGGAATAAAGAGTGCCGAGAGCAGGAGCAGCGGAATAAAGAGTGCCGAGAGTGGGAGCAGCGGAATAAAGAGTGCCGAGAGCGGGAGCAGCGGATTAAAGAGTGCCGAGATCAGGAGCAGTGGAATAAAGAGTGCCGAGAGCGGGAGCAGCGGAATAAAGAGTGCCGAGAGCGGGAGCAGCGGAATGAAGAGCGCCGAGAGTGGGAGCCACATTACAAAGAGTGTCGAGAGCGGGAGCAGCGGAATAAAGCGCGCCGAGAGTGGGAGCCACATTACAAAGAGTGTCGAGATCGGAAGCCGCATTACAAAGAGTGCCGAGAGCGGGAGCAGCGGAATAAAGAGCGCCGAGAGCGGGAGCCGCATTACAAAGAGTGCCGAGAGCGGGAGCCGCATTACAAAGAGCGCCGAGAGTGGGAGCCGCATTACAAAGGGTGCCGAGAGCGGGAGCAGCATTACAAAGAGTGCCGAGAGCGGGAGCCGCATTACAAAGAGCGCCGAGAGCGGGAGCCGCATTACAAAGAGTGCCGAGAGCGGTAGCAGCATTACAAAGAGGGTCGAGAGTGGGAGCCGCATTACAAAGAGTGACGAGAGCGGGAGCCACATTACAAAGCGCGCCGAGAGCGGGAGCCACATTACAAAGAGTGCCGAGAGCGGGAGCAGCATTACAAAGAGTGCCGAGAGCGGGAGCCGCATTACAAAGAGTACCGAGAGCGGGAGCCGCATTACAAAGAGAGTCGAGAGCGGGAGCCACATTACAAAGTGTGCCGAGAGCGGGAGCCGCATTACAAGGAGTGTCGAGAGTGGGAGCCACATTACAAAGAGTGCCGAGAGCGGGAGCCACATTACAAAGAGTGTCGAGAGCGGGAGCCGCATTACAAAGTGTGCCGAGAGCGGGAGCAGCATTACAAAGAGTGCTGAGAGCGGGAGCCGCATTACAAAGAGTGTTGAGAGCGGGAGCAGCGGAGTAAAGAGTGTCGAGAGCGGGAGCAGCATTACAAAGGGCGCCAAGAGCGGAAGCAGCGGATTAAAGAGCGCCGAGAGTGGGAGCAGCTTAATAAAGAGTGTCGAGAGCGGGAGCAGTGGAATAAAGAGTGTCGAGAGCGGGAGCAGCGGTATAAAGAGCACCGAGAGTGGGAGCAGCAGCACAAAGATTGTCGAGAGTGGGAGCAGCGGCACAAATAGCGTCGAGTGCAGGAGGAGTGGAATAAAGAGTGTCGAGAGCGGGAGCAGCGGAACAAAGAGCACCGAGAGCGGGAGCAGCATTACAAAGAGTGCCGAGAGCGGGAGCAGCAGAACAAAGAGTGTCGAGTGCGGGAGCAGCGGAACAAAGAGCACCGGGAGCGGGAGCAGCAGCACAGAGAGCGCCGAGAGCGGGAGTAGCAGAATAAAGAGTGCCGAGAGCAGGAGCAGCAGAATAAAGAGCGCCGAGAGCGGGACCAGTGGAATAAAGAGCACCGAGAGTGGGAGCTGCGGAATAAAGAGTGCCGAGAGCAGGAGAAGCGGAATAAAGAGCGGCGAGAGCGGGAGCAGCGGAATAAAGAGCACCGAGAGCGGGAGCAGTGGAATAAAGTGTGCCGAGAGCAGGAGCAGCGGAATAAAGAGTGCCGAGAGCGGGAGCAGCGGAATAAAGAGTGCCGAGAGTGGGAGCAGCAGCACAAAGCGTTTCGAGAGCGGGAGCAGCGGAATAAAGAGCACCGAGAGCGGGAGCAGCAGAACAAAGAGTGTCGAGAGCGGGAGCAGCATCACAAACAGTGTCGAGAGCGGGAGCAGCAGCACAAAGAGTGCCGAGAGCGGGAGCAGCAGCACAAAGAGTGCCGAGAGCGGGAGCAGCAGCACAAAGAGTGCCTAGAGCGGGAACAGCAGCACAAAGAGTGCCGAGAGCGGGAGCAGCAGCACAAAGAGTGCCGAGAGTGGGAGCCGCATTACAAAGAGTGCCAAGAGTGGGGGAAGTAACAAAGAGTGCCGGGAGAAGGAGCAGCGGAGCAAAGAGTGCCGAGAGTGGGAGCAGCGGAATAAAGAGTGCCGAGCGCGGGAGCAGCGGAATAAAGAGTGCCGAGAGCGGGAGCAGCGGAATAAAAAGTGCCGAGAGCGGGAGCAGCGGAATAAAGAGTGCCGAGAGCAGGAGCAGCGGAATAAAGAGTGCCGAGAGCGGGAGCAGCGGAATTAAGAGTGCCGAGAGCGAGAGCAGCGGAATAAAGAGTGCCGAGAGCAGGAGCAGCGGAATAAAGAGTGCCGAGAGCGGGAGCAGCGGAATAAAGAGTGTCGAGAGCAGGAGCAGCGGAATAAAGAGTGCCGAGAGCGGGAGCAGCGGAATTAAGAGTGCCGAGAGCGGGAGCAGCGGAATAAAGAGTGCCGAGAGCAGGAGCAGCGGAATAAAGAGTGCCGAGAGCGGGAGCAGCGGAATAAAGAGTGTCGAGAGCGGGAGCCGCATTACAAAGAGTGCCGAGAGCGGGAGCAGCGGAATAAAGTGCGCCGAGAGCGGGAGCCGCATTACAAAGAGTGCCGAGAGCAGTAGCCACATTACAAAGAGTGCCGAGAGCAGGAGCAGCATTACAAAGAGTGCCGAGAGTGGGAGCCGCATTACAAAGAGTGTCGAGAGCAGGAGCAGCATTACAAAGGGTGTCGAGAGAGGGAGCCGCATTACAAAGAGTGTCGAGAGTGGGAGCCGCATTACAACGAGTGACGAGAGCGGGAGCCACATTACAAAGCGCGCCGAGAGCGGGAGCCACATTACAAAGAGTGTCGAGAGCGGGAGCAGCATTACAAAGAGTGCCGAGAGCGGGAGCCGCATTTCAAAGAGCGCCGAGAGCGGGAGCCGCATTACAAAGAGTGTCGAGAGCGGGAGCCGCATTACAAAGAGTGTCGAGAGCGGGAGCCGCATTACAAAGAGTGTCGAGAGCGGGAGCCACATTACAAAGAGTGCCGAGAGCGGGAGCCGCATCACATAGAGTGCGGAGAGCGGGAGCCACATTACAAAGAGTGCCGAGAGCGGGAGCCACATTACAAAGAGTGCCGAGAGCGGGAGCCGCATTACAAAGAGTGCCGAGAGCGGGAGCAGCGGAATAAAGTGCGCCGAGAGCGGGAGCCGCATTACAAAGAGTGCCGAGAGCAGGAGCCACATTACAAAGAGTGCCGAGAGCGGGAGCAGCATTACAAAGAGTGCCGAGAGCGGGAGCCACATTACAAAGAGTGTCGAGAGCTGGAGCAGCATTACAAAGAGTGTCGAGTGTGGGAGCCGCATTACAAAGAGTGCCGAGAGCGGGAGCCACATTACAAAGCGCGCCGAGAGCGGGAGCCACATTACAAAGAGTGTCGAGAGTGGGAGCAGCATTACAAAGAGTGCCGAGAGCAGGAGCCGCATTACAAAGAGTGTCGAGTGCGGGAGCCACATAACAAAGTGTGCCGAGAGCGGGAGACACATTACAAAGAGTGTCGAGAGCGGGAGCCGCATTACAAAGAGTGTCGAGAGTGGGAGCCGCATTACAAAGAGTGTCGAGAGTGGGAGCCACATTACAAAGAGTGCCGAGAGCGGGAGCAGCATTACAAAGAGTGCCGAGTGCGGGAGCCACATTACAAAGAGTGCCGAGAGCGGAAGCCGCATTACAAAGAGTGCCGAGAGCGGGAGCAGCATTACAAAGAGTGCCGAGAGGGGGAGCCGCATTACAAAGAGCGCCGAGAGCGGGAGCCGCATTACAAAGAGTGTCGAGAGCGGGAGCCGCATTACAAAGAGTGTCGAGAGTGGGAGCCGCATTACAAAGAGTGTCGAGAGCCGGAGCCACATTACAAAGAGTGTCGAGAGTGGGAGCCGCATTACAAAGAGTGTCGAGAGCGGGAGCCACATTACAAAGAGTGCCGAGAGCGGGAGCCGCATTACAAAGAGTGCCGAGAGCGGGAGCCACATTACAAAGAGTGCCGAGAGTGGGAGCCACATTACAAAGAGTGCGGAGAGCGGGAGCCACATTACAAAGAGTGCCGAGAGCGGGAGCCACATTACAAAGAGTGCCGAGAGCGGGAGCCGCATTACAAAGAGTGCCGAGAGCGGGAGCCGCATTACAAAGAGTGCCGAGAGCGGGAGCCACATTAGAAAGAGTGCCGAGAGCGGGAGCCGCATTACAAAGAGCGCTGAGAGCGGGAGCCACATTATAAAGAGTGCCGAGAGCGGGAGCCACATTACAAAGGGCGCCGAGAGCGGGAGCCGCATTACAAAGAGCGCCGAGAGCGGGAGCCGCATTACAAAGAGCGCCGAGAGCGGGAGCCACATTACAAAGAGTGTCGAGAGTGGGAGCAGCATTACAAAGAGTGCCGAGAGCAGGAGCCGCATTACAAAGAGTGTCGAGTGCGGGAGCCACATAACAAAGTGCGCCGAGAGCGGGAGCCGCATTACAAAGAGCGCCGAGAGCGGGAGCCACATTATAAAGAGTGTCGAGAGCGGGAGCCGCATTACAAAGAGCGCCGAGAGCGGGAGCCACGTTACAAAGAGTGCCGAGAGCGGGAGCAGCATTACAAAGAGCGCCGAGAGCGGGAGCCGCATTACAAAGAGTGCCGAGAGCGGGAGCAGCATTACAAAGAGTGCCGAGAGCGGGAGCCGCTTTACAAAGAGTGCCGAGAGCGGGAGCCACATTACAAAGAGTGTCGAGAGCGGGAGCAGCATTACAAAGAGTGCCGAGAGCGGGAGCCACATTACAAAGAGTGTCGAGAGCGGGAGCCGCATTACAAAGAGCGCCGAGAGCGGGAGCCACATTACAAAGAGTGCCGAGAGCGGGAGCCGCATTACAAAGAGTGCCGAGAGCGGGAGCCGCATTACAAAGAGTGCCGAGAGCGGGAGCAGCGGAACAAAGAGCACCGAGAGCGGGAGCAGCAGCACAAAGAGCGCCGAGAGCGGGAGTAGCGGAATAAAGAGTGCCGAGAGCAGGAGCAGCAGAATAAAGAGCGCCGAGAGCGGGACCAGCGGAATAAAGAGCACCGAGAGCGGGAGCTGCGGAATAAAGAGTGCCGAGAGCAGGAGAAGCGGAATAAAGAGCGGCGAGAGCGGGAGCAGCGGAATAAAGAGCACCGAGAGCAGGAGCGGTGGAATAAAGTGTGCCGAGAGCAGGAGCAGCGGAATAAAGAGTGCCGAGAGCGGGAGCAGCGGAATAAAGAGCATCGAGAGCGGGAGCAGCAGAACAAAGAGTGTCGAGAGCGGGAGCATCATCACAAACAGTGTCGAGAGCGGGAGCAGCAGCACAAAGATTGCCGAGAGCGGGAGCAGCAGCACAAAGAGTGCCGAGAGCGGGAGCAGCAGCACAAAGAGTGCCGAGAGCGGGAGCAGCAGCATAAAGAGTGCCGAGAGCGGGAGCAGCAGCACAAAGAGTGCCGAGAGCGGGAGCCGCATTACAAAGAGTGCCGAGAGCGGGGGCAGGAACAAAGAGTGCCGGGAGCAGGAGCAGCGGAGCAAAGAGTGCCGAGAGTGGGAGCAGCGGAATAAAGAGTGCCGAGCGCGGGAGCAGCAGAATAAAGAGTGCCGAGAGCGGGAGCAGCGGAATAAAGAGTGCCGAGAGCGGGAGCAGCGGAATAAAGAGTGCCGAGAGCGGGAGCAGTGGATTAAAGAGTGCCGAGATCAGGAGCAGCGGAATAAAGAGTGCCGAGAGCGGGAGCAGCGGAATAAAGAGTGCCGAGAGCGGGAGCAGCGGAATGAAGAGCGCCGAGAGTGGGAGCCACATTACAAAGAGTGTCGAGAGCGGGAGCAGCAGAATAAAGCGCGCCGAGAGTGGGAGCCACATTACAAAGAGTGTCGAGATCGGGAGCCGCATTACAAAAAGTGCCGAGACCGGGAGCAGCGTTAAAAAGAGTGCCGAGAGCGGGAGCAGCGGAATAAAGAGCGCCGAGAGCGGGAGCCGCATTACAAAGTGTGCCGAGAGCGGGAGCCGCATTTCAAGGAGTGTCGAGAGTGGGAGCCACATTACAAAGAGTGCTGAGAGCCGGAGCCTCATTACAAAGAGTGTCGAGAGCGGGAGCTGCATTACAAAGTGTGCCGAGAGCGGGAGCAGCATTACAAAGAGTGCTGAGAGCGGGAGCCGCATTACAAAGAGTGTTGAGAGCGGGAGCCGCATTACAAAGAGTGTCGAGAGCGGGAGCAGCGGAGTAAAGAGTGTCGAGAGCGGGAGCAGCATTACAAAGGGCGCCAAGAGCGGAAGCAGCGGATTAAAGAGCGCCGAGAGTGGGAGCAGCTTAATAAAGAGTTTCGAGAGCGGGAGCAGTGGAACAAAGAGTGCCGAGAGTAGGAGCAGCGGCACAAAGAGTGTCGAGAGCGGGAGCAGTGGAATAAAGAGTGTCGAGAGCGGGAGCAGCGGAGTAAAGAGTGTCGAGAGCGGGAGCAGCATTACAAAGGGCGCCAAGAGCGGAAGCAGCGGATTAAAGAGCGCCGAGAGTGGGAGCAGCTTAACAAAGAGTGTCGAGAGCGGGAGCAGTGGAATAAAGAGTGCCGAGAGCGGGAGCAGCGGAATAAAGAGTGCCGAGAGTGGGAGCAGCAGCACAAAGCGTTTCGAGAGCGGGAGCAGCGGAATAAAGAGCACCGAGAGCGGGAGCAGCAGAACAAAGAGTGTCGAGAGCGGGAGCAGCATCACAAACAGTGTCGAGAGCGGGAGCAGCAGCACAAAGAGTGCCGAGAGCGGGAGCAGCAGCACAAAGAGTGCCGAGAGCGGGAGCAGCAGCACAAAGAGTGCCTAGAGCGGGAGCAGCAGCACAAAGAGTGCCGAGAGCGGGAGCAGCAGCACAAAGAGTGCAGAGAGCGGGAGCCGCATTACAAAGAGTGCCGAGAGCGGGGGCAGGAACAAAGAGTGCCAGGAGCAGGAGAAGCGGAGCAAAGAGTGCCGAGAGTGGGAGCAGCGGAATAAAGAGTGCCGAGCGCGGGAGCAGCAGAATAAAGAGTGCCGAGAGCGGGAGCAGCGGAATAAAAAGTGCCGAGAGCGGGAGCAGCGGAATAAAGAGTGCCGAGAGCAGGAGCAGTGGAATAAAGAGTGCCGAGAGCGGGAGCAGCGGAATTAAGAGTGCCGAGAGCGGGAGCAGCGGAATAAAGAGTGCCGAGAGCAGGAGCAGCGGAATAAAGAGTGCCGAGAGCGGGAGCAGCGGAATAAAGAGTGTCGAGAGCGGGAGCCGCATTACAAAGAGTGCCGAGAGCGGGAGCAGTGGAATAAAGTGCGCCGAGAGCGGGAGCCGCATTACAAAGAGTGCCGAGAGCGGGAGCAGCATTACAAAGAGTGCCGAGAGCGGGAGCCGCATTACAAAGAGTGTCGAGAGCGGGAGCAGCATTACAAAGGGTGTCGAGAGCGGGAGCCGCATTACAAAGAGTGTCGAGAGTGGGAGCCGCATTACAAAGAGTGACGAGAGCGGGAGCCACATTACAAAGCGCGCTGAGAGCGGGAGCCACATTACAAAGCGTGTCGAGAGTGGGAGCAGCATTACAAAGAGTGCCGAGAGCGGGAGCAGCATTACAAAGAGTGCAGAGAGCGGGAGCCTCATTACAAAGAGTGTCGAGAGCGGGAGCCACATTACAAAGTGTGCCGAGAGCGGGAGCCACATTACAAAGAGTGTCGAGAGCGGAAGCCGCATTACAAAGAGTGTCGAGAGTGGGAGCCGCATTACAAAGAGTGTCGAGAGTGGGAGGCACATTACAAAGAGTGCCGAGAGCGGGAGCAGCATTACAAAGAGTGCCGAGAGCGGGAGCCACATTACAAAGAGTGCCGAGAGCGGAAGCCGCATTACAAAGAGTGCCGAGAGCGGGAGCAGCATTACAAAGAGTGCCGAGAGCGGGAGCCGCATTACAAAGAGTGTCGAGAGCGGGAGCCGCATTACAAAGAGTGTCGAGAGCGGGAGCCACATTACAAAGAGTGTCGAGAGCGGGAGCCGCATTACAAAGAGTGTAGAGAGCGGGAGCCGCATTACAAAGAGTGTCGAGAGCGGGAGCCACATTACAAAGAGTGCCGAGAGCGGGAGCCGCAATACAAAGAGTGCCGAGAGCGGGAGCCACATTACAAAGAGTGCCGAGAGCGGGAGCCGCATTACATAGAGTGCGGAGAGCGGGAGCCACATTACAAAGAGTGCCGAGAGCGGGAGCCACATTACAAAGAGTGCCGAGAGCGGGAGCCGCATTACAAAGAGTGCCGAGAGCGGGAGCCGCATTACAAAGAGTGCCGAGAGCGGGAGCCACATTACAAAGAGTGCCGAGAGTGGGAGCAGCGGAATAAAGCAAGCCGAGAGCGATAGCCACATTACAAAGGGCGCCGAGAGTGGGAGCCGCATTACAAAGAGCGCCGAGAGCGGGAGCCACATTACAAAGAGCGCCGAGAGCGGGAGCCACATTACAAAGGGCGCCGAGAGCGGGAGCCGCATTACAAAGAGTGTCGAGAGCGGGAGCCGCATTACAAAGAGCGCCGAGAGCGGGAGCCACGTTACAAAGAGTGCCGAGAGCGGGAGCCGCATTACAAAGAGTGCCGAGAGCGGGAGCCGCATTACAAAGAGTGCCGAGAGCGGGAGCCGCATTACAAAGAGTGTCGAGAGCGGGAGCCGCATTACAAAGAGTGCCGAGAGCGGGAGCCACATTACAAAGAGTGCCGAGAGCGGGAGCCGCATTACAAAGAGTGCCGAGAGCGGGAGCCGCATTACAAAGAGTGTCGAGAGCGGGAGCCGCATTACAAAGAGCGCCGAGAGCGGGAGCCGCATTACAAAGAGCGCCGAGAGCGGGAGCCACGTTACAAAGAGTGCCGAGAGCGGGAGCCGCATTACAAAGAGTGTCGAGAGCGGGAGCCGCATTACAAAGAGTGCCGAGAGCGGGAGCCACATTACAAAGAGTGCCGAGAGCGGGAGCCGCATTACAAAGAGTGCCGAGAGCGGGAGCCGCATTACAAAGAGTGTCGAGAGCGGGAGCCGCATTACAAAGAGTGCCGAGAGCGGGAGCAGCATTACAAAGAGTGCCGAGAGCGGGAGCCTCATTACAAAGAGTGTCGAGAGCGGGAGCCACATTACAAAGTGTGCCGAGAGCGGGAGCCACATTACAAAGAGTGTCGAGAGCGGAAGCCGCATTACAAAGAGTGTCGAGAGTGGGAGCCGCATTACAAAGAGTGTCGAGAGTGGGAGGCACATTACAAAGAGTGCCGAGAGCGGGAGCAGCATTACAAAGAGTGCCGAGAGCGGGAGCCACATTACAAAGAGTGCCGAGAGCGGAAGCCGCATTACAAAGAGTGCCGAGAGCGGGAGCAGCATTACAAAGAGTGCCGAGAGCGGGAGCCGCATTACAAAGAGTGTCGAGAGCGGGAGCCGCATTACAAAGAGTGTCGAGAGCGGGAGCCACATTACAAAGAGTGTCGAGAGCGGGAGCCGCATTACAAAGAGTGTAGAGAGCGGGAGCCGCATTACAAAGAGTGTCGAGAGCGGGAGCCACATTACAAAGAGTGCCGAGAGCGGGAGCCGCAATACAAAGAGTGCCGAGAGCGGGAGCCACATTACAAAGAGTGCCGAGAGCGGGAGCCGCATTACATAGAGTGCGGAGAGCGGGAGCCACATTACAAAGAGTGCCGAGAGCGGGAGCCACATTACAAAGAGTGCCGAGAGCGGGAGCCGCATTACAAAGAGTGCCGAGAGCGGGAGCCGCATTACAAAGAGTGCCGAGAGCGGGAGCCACATTACAAAGAGTGCCGAGAGTGGGAGCAGCGGAATAAAGCAAGCCGAGAGCGATAGCCACATTACAAAGGGCGCCGAGAGTGGGAGCCGCATTACAAAGAGCGCCGAGAGCGGGAGCCACATTACAAAGAGCGCCGAGAGCGGGAGCCACATTACAAAGGGCGCCGAGAGCGGGAGCCGCATTACAAAGAGTGTCGAGAGCGGGAGCCGCATTACAAAGAGCGCCGAGAGCGGGAGCCACGTTACAAAGAGTGCCGAGAGCGGGAGCCGCATTACAAAGAGTGCCGAGAGCGGGAGCCGCATTACAAAGAGTGCCGAGAGCGGGAGCCGCATTACAAAGAGTGTCGAGAGCGGGAGCCGCATTACAAAGAGTGCCGAGAGCGGGAGCCACATTACAAAGAGTGCCGAGAGCGGGAGCCGCATTACAAAGAGTGCCGAGAGCGGGAGCCGCATTACAAAGAGTGTCGAGAGCGGGAGCCGCATTACAAAGAGCGCCGAGAGCGGGAGCCACGTTACAAAGAGTGCCGAGAGCGGGAGCCGCATTACAAAGAGTGCCGAGAGCGGGAGCCGCATTACAAAGAGTGCCGAGAGCGGGAGCCGCATTACAAAGAGGGTCGAGAGCGGGAGCCGCATTACAAAGAGTGTCGAGAGCGGGAGCCGCATTACAAAGAGTGTCGAGAGCGGGAGCCGCATTACAAAGAGTGTTGAGAGCGGGAGCCGCATTACAAAGAGTGTCGAGAGCGGGAGCCGCATTACAAAGATTGCCGAGAGCGGGAGCCACATTACAAAGAGTGCCGAGAGCGGGAGCCGCATTACAAAGAGTGTCGAGAGCGGGAGCCACATTACAAAGAGTGCCGAGAGCGGGAGCAGCATTACAAAGAGTGCCGAGAGCGGGAGCCACATTACAAAGAGTGTCGAGAGCGGGAGCCGCATTACAAAGAGTGTCGAGAGCGGGAGCCCCATTACAAAGAGTGTCGAGAGCGGGAGCAGCATTACAAAGAGTGTCGAGAGTTGGAGCCACATTACAAAGAGCGCCGAGAGCGGGAGCAGCGGATTAAAGAGCGCCAAGAGTGGGAGAAACGGAATAAAGAGTGTTGAGAGCGGGAGCAGTGGAATAAAGAGTGTCGAGAGCGGGAGCCGCATTACAAAGAGTGTCGAGAGCGGGAGCCACATTACAAAGAGTGTCGAGAGTGGGAGCCGCATTACAAAGAGTGCCGAGAGCGGGAGCCGCATTACAAAGAGTGCCGAGAGCGGGAGCCGCATTACAAAGAGTGCCGAGAGCGGGAGCCACATTACAAAGAGTGCCGAGAGCGGGAGCCACATTACATAGAGTGCCGAGAGCGGGAGCCACATTACAAAGAGTGCCGAGAGCGGGAGCTACAATACAAAGAGTGCCGAGAGCGGGAGCCACATTACAAAGAGTGCCGAGAGCGGGAGCTGCATTACAAAGAGTGTCGAGAGTGGGAGCAGAGGAATAAAGAGTGTCGCGTGCGGGAGCAGCATTACAAAGAGCGCCGAGAGCGGGAGCAGCGGATTAAAGAGCGCCAAGAGTGGGAGCAACGGAATAAAGAGTGTTGTGGAATAAAGAGTGTCGAGAGCGGGAGCCGCATTACAAAGAGTGTCGAGAGCGGGAGCCACATTACAAAGAGTGCCGAGAGTGGGAGCCGCATTACAAAGAGTGTCGAGAGCGGGAGCCGCATTACAAAGAGTGCCGACAGCGGGAGCCGCATTACATAGAGTGCCGAGAGCGGGAGCCACATTACAAAGAGTGTCGAGAGCGGGAGCCGCATTACAAAAAGTGCCGAGAGCGGGAGCAGCATTACAAAGAGTGCTGAGAGCGGGAGCCGCATTACAAAGAGTGCCGAGAGCGGGAGCCGCATTACAAAGAGTGCCGAGAGCGGGAGCCGCATTACAAAGAGTGCCGAGAGCGGGAGCCGCATTACAAAGAGTGCCGAGAGTGGGAGCAGCGGAATAAAGCAAGCCGAGAGTGGGAGCCGCATTAGAAAGAGTGCCGAGAGCAGGAGCAGCATTACAAAGAGTGTCGAGAGCGGGAGCCACATTACAAAGAGTGTCGAGAGTAGGAGCCACATTACAAATTGTGTCGAGAGCGGGAGCCGCATTACAAAGAGTGTCGAGAGTGGGAGCAGAGGAATAAAGAGTGTCGAGTGCGGGAGCAGCATTACAAAGACCGCCGAGAGCGGGAGCAGCGGATTAAAGAGCGCCAAGTGTGGGAGCAACGGAATAAAGAGTGTTGAGAGCGGGAGCAGTGGAATAAAGAGTGTCGAGAGCGGGAGCAGCGGTATAAAGAGCACCGAGAGTGGGAGCAGCAGCACAAAGATTGTTGAGAGTGGGAGCAGTGGAACAAGGAGTGCCGAGAGTAGGAGCAGCGGCACAAAGAGTGTCGTGAGCGGGAGGAGTGGAATAAAGAGTGTCGAGAGCGGGAGCAGCAGCACAAAGAGTGTCGAGAGCGGGAGCAGCGGAATAAAGAGCGCCGAGAGCGGGAGGAGTGGAAAAAAGAGCACCGACAGTGGGAGCAGCAGCACAAAGAGTGTCGAGAGCGGGAGCAGCAGCACAAAGAGTGCCAAGAGCGGGAGCAGCAGCATAAAGAGTGCCGAGAGCAGGAGCAGCAGCACAAAGAGTTTCGAGAGCGGGAGCAGCGGAATAAAAAGCACCAAGAGCGGGAGCAACAGCACAAAGAGTGTCGAGAGCGGGAGCAGCGGAACAAAGAGTGCCGAGAGTGGGAGCAGCGGAATAAAGAGTGCCGAGAGCGGGAGCAGCGGAATAAAGAGTGCCGAGAGCGGGAGCAGCGGAATAAAGAGTGCCGAGAGCGGGAGCAGCGGAATAAAGAGTGCCGAGAGCAGGAGCAGCGGAATAAAGAGTGCCGAGAGCGGGAGCAGCGGAATAAAGAGTGCCGAGAGTGGGAGCAGCGGAATAAAGAGTGCCGAGAGCAGGAGCAGCGGAATAAACAGTGCCGAGAGCGGGAGCAGCGGAATAAAGAGTGCCGAGAGCGGGAGCAGCGGAATAAAGAGCGCCGAGAGCGGGAGCCGCATTACAAAGAGTGCGGAGAGCGGGAGCCGCATTACAAAGAGCGCCGAGAGTGGGAGCCGCATTACAAAGGGTGCAGAGAGCGGGAGCAGCATTACAAAGAGTGCCGAGAGCGGGAGCCGCATTACAAAGAGTGCCGAGAGCGGGAGCAGCATTACAAAGAGCGCCGAGAGCGGGAGCCGCATTACAAAGAGTGCCGAGAGCGGGAGCCACATTACAAAGTGTGCCGAGAGCGGGAGCCGCATTACAAGGAGTGTCGAGAGTGGGAGCCACATTACAAAGAGTGCCGAGAGCAGGAGCCGCATTACAAAGAGTGTCGAGAGCGGGAGCCGCATTACAAAGTGTGCCGAGAGCGGGAGCAGCATTACAAAGAGTGCTGAGAGCGGGAGCCGCATTACAAAGAGTGTTGAGAGCGGGAGCCGCATTACAAAGAGTGTCAAGAGCGGGAGCAGCGGAGTAAAGAGTGTCGAGAGCGGGAGCAGCATTACAAAGGGCGCCAAGAGCGGAAGCAGCGGATTAAAGAGCGCCGAGAGTGGGAGCAGCTTAATAAAGAGTGTCGAGAGCGGGAGCAGTGGAGCAAAGAGTGCCGAGAGTAGGAGCAGCGGCACAAAGAGTTTCGAGAGCGGGAGCAGTGGAATAAAGAGTGTCGAGAGCGGGAGCAGCGGTATAAAGAGCACCGAGAGTGGGAGCAGCAGCACAAAGATTGTCGAGAGTGGGACCAGCGGCACAAAGAGTGTCGAGTGCGGGAGGAGTGGAATAAAGAGTGTCGAGAGCGGGAGCAGCGGAACAAAGAGCACCGAGAGCGGGAGCAGCGGAACAAAGAGCACCGAGAGCGGGAGCAGCAGCACAAAGAGCGCCGAGAGCGGGAGTAGCAGAATAAAGAGTGCCGAGAGCAGGAGCAGCAGAATAAAGAGCGCCGAGAGCGGGACCAGCGGAATAAAGAGCACCGAGAGTGGGAGCTGCGGAATAAAGAGTGCCGAGAGCAGGAAAAGCGGAAGAAAGAGCGGCGAGAGCGGGAGCAGTGGAATAAAGAGCACCGAGAGCGGGAGCAGTGGAATAAAGTGTGCCGAGAGCAGGAGCAGCGGAATAAAGAGTGCCGAGAGCGGGAGCAGCGGAATAAAGAGTGCCGAGAGTGGGAGCAGCAGCACAAAGCGTTTCGAGAGCGGGAGCAGCGGAATAAAGAGCACCGAGAGCGGGAGCAGCAGAACAAAGAGTGTCGAGAGCGGGAGCATCATCACAAACAGTGTCGAGAGCGGGAGCAGCAGCACAAAGAGTGCCGAGAGCGGGAGCAGCAGCACAAAGAGTGCCGAGAGCGGGAGCAGCAGCACAAAGAGTGCCTAGAGCGGGAGCAGCAGCACAAAGAGTGCCGAGGGCGGGAGCAGCAGCACAAAGAGTGCCGAGAGCGGGAGCCGCATTACAAAGAGTGCCGAGAGCGGGGGCAGGAACAAAGAGTGGCGGGAGCAGGAGCAGCGGAGCAAAGAGTGCCGAGAGTGGGAGCAGCGGAATAAAGAGTGCCGAGCGCGGGAGCAGCGGAATAAAGAGTGCCGAGAGCGGGAGCAGCGGAATAAAAAGTGCCGAGAGCGGGAGCAGCGGACTAAAGAGTGCCGAGAGCAGGAGCAGCGGAATAAAGAGTGCCGAGAGCGGGAGCAGCGGAATTAAGAGTGCCGAGAGCGGGAGCAGCGGAATAAAGAGTGCCAAGAGCAGGAGCAGCGGAATAAAGAGTGCCGAGAGCGGGAGCAGCGGAATAAAGAGTGTCGAGAGCGGGAGCCGCATTACAAAGAGTGCCGAGAGCGGGAGCAGCGGAATAAAGTGCACCGAGAGCGGGAGCCGCATTACAAAGAGTGCCGAGAGCAGGAGCCACATTACAAAGAGTGCCGAGAGCGGGAGCAGCATTACAAAGAGTGCCGAGAGTGGGAGCCGCATTACAAAGAGTGTCGAGAGCGGGAGCAGCATTACAAAGGGTGTCGAGAGCGGGAGCCGCATTACAAAGAGTGTCGAGAGTGGGAGCCACATTACAAAGAGCGCCGAGAGCGGGAGCCACATTACAAAGGGCGCCGAGAGCGGGAGCCGCATTACAAAGAGTGCCGAGAGCGGGAGCCGCATGACAAAGAGTGCCGAGAGCGGGAGCCGCATTACAAAGAGTGTCGAGAGTGGGAGCAACATAACAAAGAGTGTCGAGAGTGGGAGCCACATTACAAAGAGTGTCGAGAGCGGGAGCAGCATTACAAAGAGTGTCGAGAGTGGGAGCCGCATTACAAAGAGTGTCGAGAGCGGGAGCCGCATTACAAAGAGTGTCGAGAGCGGGAGCCGCATTACAAAGAGTGTCGAGAGCGGGAGCCGCATTACAAAGAGTGCCGAGAGCGGGAGCCGCATTACAAAGAGTGTCGAGAGCGGGAGCCACATTACAAAGAGTGCCGAGAGCGGGAGCCGCATTACAAAGAGTGCCGAGAGCGGGAGCCACATTACAAAGAGTGCCGAGAGCGGGAGCTGCATTACATAGAGTGCGGAGAGCGGGAGCCACATTACAAAGAGTGCCGAGAGCGGGAGCCGCATTACAAAGAGTGTCGAGAGCGGGAGCCGCATTACAAAGAGCGCCGAGAGCGGGAGCCACGTTACAAAGAGTGCCGAGAGCGGGAGCCGCATTACAAAGAGTGCCGAGAGCGGGAGCCGCATTACAAAGAGTGCCGAGAGCGGGAGCCGCATTACAAAGAGGGTCGAGAGCGGGAGCCGCATTACAAAGAGTGTCGAGAGCGGGAGCCGCATTACAAAGAGTGTTGAGAGTGGGAGCCGCATTACAAAGAGTGTTGAGAGCGGGAGCCGCATTACAAAGAGTGTCGAGAGCGGGAGCCGCATTACAAAGATTGCCGAGAGCGGGAGCCACATTACAAAGAGTGCCGAGAGCGGGAGCCGCATTACAAAGAGTGTCGAGAGCGGGAGCCACATTACAAAGAGTGCCGAGAGCGGGAGCAGCATTACAAAGAGTGCCGAGAGCGGGAGCCACATTACAAAGAGTGTCGAGAGTGGGAGCCTCATTACAAAGAGTGTCGAGAGCGGGAGCCCCATTACAAAGAGTGTCGAGAGCGGGAGCAGCATTACAAAGAGTGTCGAGAGTTGGAGCCACATTACAAAGAGCGCCGAGAGCGGGAGCAGCGGATTAAAGAGCGCCAAGAGTGGGAGAAACGGAATAAAGAGTGTTGAGAGCGGGAGCAGTGGAATAAAGAGTGTCGAGAGCGGGAGCCGCATTACAAAGAGTGTCGAGAGCGGGAGCCACATTACAAAGAGTGTCGAGAGTGGGAGCCGCATTACAAAGAGTGCCGAGAGCGGGAGCCGCATTACAAAGAGTGCCGAGAGCGGGAGCCGCATTACAAAGAGTGCCGAGAGCGGGAGCCACATTACAAAGAGTGCCGAGAGCGGGAGCCACATTACATAGAGTGCCGAGAGCGGGAGCCACATTACAAAGAGTGCCGAGAGCGGGAGCTACAATACAAAGAGTGCCGAGAGCGGGAGCCACATTACAAAGAGTGCCGAGAGCGGGAGCTGCATTACAAAGAGTGTCGAGAGTGGGAGCAGAGGAATAAAGAGTGTCGAGTGCGGGAGCAGCATTACAAAGAGCGCCGAGAGCGGGAGCAGCGGATTAAAGAGCGCCAAGAGTGGGAGCAACGGAATAAAGAGTGTTGTGGAATAAAGAGTGTCGAGAGCGGGAGCCGCATTACAAAGAGTGTCGAGAGCGGGAGCCACATTACAAAGAGTGCCGAGAGTGGGAGCCGCATTACAAAGAGTGTCGAGAGCGGGAGCCGCATTACAAAGAGTGCCGACAGCGGGAGCCGCATTACAAAGAGTGCCGACAGCGGCAGCCGCATTACATAGAGTGCCGAGAGCGGGAGCCACATTACAAAGAGTGTCGAGAGCGGGAGCCGCATTACAAAGAGTGCCGAGAGCGGGAGCAGCATTACAAAGAGTGCTGAGAGCGGGAGCCGCATTACAAAGAGTGCCGAGAGCGGGAGCCGCATTACAAAGAGTGCCGAGAGCGGGAGCCGCATTACAAAGAGTGCCGAGAGCGGGAGCCGCATTACAAAGAGTGCCGAGAGTGGGAGCAGCGGAATAAAGCAAGCCGAGAGTGGGAGCCGCATTAGAAAGAGTGCCGAGAGCAGGAGCAGCATTACAAAGAGTGTCGAGAGCGGGAGCCACATTACAAAGAGTGTCGAGAGTAGGAGCCACATTACAAAATGTGTCGAGAGCGGGAGCCGCATTACAAAGAGTGTCGAGAGTGGGAGCAGAGGAATAAAGAGTGTCGAGTGCGGGAGCAGCATTACAAAGACCGCCGAGAGCGGGAGCAGCGGATTAAAGAGCGCCAAGTGTGGGAGCAACGGAATAAAGAGTGTTGAGAGCGGGAGCAGTGGAATAAAGAGTGTCGAGAGCGGGAGCAGCGGTATAAAGAGCACCGAGAGTGGGAGCAGCAGCACAAAGATTGTTGAGAGTGGGAGCAGTGGAACAAGGAGTGCCGAGAGTAGGAGCAGCGGCACAAAGAGTGTCGTGAGCGGGAGGAGTGGAATAAAGAGTGTCGAGAGCGGGAGCAGCAGCACAAAGAGTGTCGAGAGCGGGAGCAGCGGAATAAAGAGCGCCGAGAGCGGGAGGAGTGGAAAAAAGAGCACCGACAGTGGGAGCAGCAGCACAAAGAGTGTCGAGAGCGGGAGCAGCAGCACAAAGAGTGCCAAGAGCGGGAGCAGCAGCATAAAGAGTGCCGAGAGCAGGAGCAGCAGCACAAAGAGTTTCGAGAGCGGGAGCAGCGGAATAAAAAGCACCAAGAGCGGGAGCAACAGCACAAAGAGTGTCGAGAGCGGGAGCAGCGGAACAAAGAGTGCCGAGAGTGGGAGCAGCGGAATAAAGAGTGCCGAGAGCGGGAGCAGCGGAATAAAGAGTGCCGAGAGCGGGAGCAGCGGAATAAAGAGTGCCGAGAGCGGGAGCAGCGGAATAAAGAGTGCCGAGAGCAGGAGCAGCGGAATAAAGAGTGCCGAGAGCGGGAGCAGCGGAATAAAGAGTGCCGAGAGTGGGAGCAGCGGAATAAAGAGTGCCGAGAGCAGGAGCAGCGGAATAAACAGTGCCGAGAGCGGGAGCAGCGGAATAAAGAGTGCCGAGAGCGGGAGCAGCGGAATAAAGAGCGCCGAGAGCGGGAGCCGCATTACAAAGAGTGCGGAGAGCGGGAGCCGCATTACAAAGAGCGCCGAGAGTGGGAGCCGCATTACAAAGGGTGCAGAGAGCGGGAGCAGCATTACAAAGAGTGCCGAGAGCGGGAGCCGCATTACAAAGAGTGCCGAGAGCGGGAGCAGCATTACAAAGAGCGCCGAGAGCGGGAGCCGCATTACAAAGAGTGCCGAGAGCGGGAGCCACATTACAAAGTGTGCCGAGAGCGGGAGCCGCATTACAAGGAGTGTCGAGAGTGGGAGCCACATTACAAAGAGTGCCGAGAGCAGGAGCCGCATTACAAAGAGTGTCGAGAGCGGGAGCCGCATTACAAAGTGTGCCGAGAGCGGGAGCAACATTATAAAGAGTGCTGAGAGCGGGAGCCGCATTACAAAGAGTGTTGAGAGCGGGAGCCGCATTACAAAGAGTGTCAAGAGCGGGAGCAGCGGAGTAAAGAGTGTCGAGAGCGGGAGCAGCATTACAAAGGGCGCCAAGAGCGGAAGCAGCGGATTAAAGAGCGCCGAGAGTGGGAGCAGCTTAATAAAGAGTGTCGAGAGCGGGAGCAGTGGAACAAAGAGTGCCGAGAGTAGGAGCAGCGGCACAAAGAGTTTCGAGAGCGGGAGCAGTGGAATAAAGAGTGTCGAGAGCGGGAGCAGCGGTATAAAGAGCACCGAGAGTGGGAGCAGCAGCACAAAGATTGTCGAGAGTGGGACCAGCGGCACAAAGAGTGTCGAGTGCGGGAGGAGTGGAATAAAGAGTGTCGAGAGCGGGAGCAGCGGAACAAAGAGCACCGAGAGCGGGAGCAGCGGAACAAAGAGCACCGAGAGCGGGAGCAGCAGCACAAAGAGCGCCGAGAGCGGGAGTAGCAGAATAAAGAGTGCCGAGAGCAGGAGCAGCAGAATAAAGAGCGCCGAGAGCGGGACCAGCGGAATAAAGAGCACCGAGAGTGGGAGCTGCGGAATAAAGAGTGCCGAGAGCAGGAAAAGTGGAAGAAAGAGCGGCGAGAGCGGGAGCAGTGGAATAAAGAGCACCGAGAGCGGGAGCAGTGGAATAAAGTGTGCCGAGAGCAGGAGCAGCGGAATAAAGAGTGCCGAGAGCGGGAGCAGCGGAATAAAGAGTGCCGAGAGTGGGAGCAGCAGCACAAAGCGTTTCGAGAGCGGGAGCAGCGGAATAAAGAGCACCGAGAGCGGGAGCAGCAGAACAAAGAGTGTCGAGAGCGGGAGCATCATCACAAACAGTGTCGAGAGCGGGAGCAGCAGCACAAAGAGTGCCGAGAGCGGGAGCAGCAGCACAAAGAGTGCCGAGAGCGGGAGCAGCAGCACAAAGAGTGCCTAGAGCGGGAGCAGCAGCACAAAGAGTGCCGAGGGCGGGAGCAGCAGCACAAAGAGTGCCGAGAGCGGGAGCCGCATTACAAAGAGTGCCGAGAGCGGGGGCAGGAACAAAGAGTGCCGGGAGCAGGAGCAGCGGAGCAAAGAGTGCCGAGAGTGGGAGCAGCGGAATAAAGAGTGCCGAGCGCGGGAGCAGCGGAATAAAGAGTGCCGAGAGCGGGAGCAGCGGAATAAAAAGTGCCGAGAGCGGGAGCAGCGGACTAAAGAGTGCCGAGAGCAGGAGCAGCGGAATAAAGAGTGCCGAGAGCGGGAGCAGCGGAATTAAGAGTGCCGAGAGCGGGAGCAGCGGAATAAAGAGTGCCAAGAGCAGGAGCAGCGGAATAAAGAGTGCCGAGAGCGGGAGCAGCGGAATAAAGAGTGTCGAGAGCGGGAGCCGCATTACAAAGAGTGCCGAGAGCGGGAGCAGCGGAATAAAGTGCACCGAGAGCGGGAGCCGCATTACAAAGAGTGCCGAGAGCAGGAGCCACATTACAAAGAGTGCCGAGAGCGGGAGCAGCATTACAAAGAGTGCCGAGAGCGGGAGCCGCATTACAAAGAGTGTCGAGAGCGGGAGCAGCATTACAAAGGGTGTCGAGAGCGGGAGCCGCATTACAAAGAGTGTCGAGAGTGGGAGCCGCATTACAAAGAGTGACGAGAGCGGGAGCCACATTACAAAGCGCACCGAGCGCGGGAGCCACATTACAAAGAGTGTCGAGAGTGGGAGCAGCATTACAAAGAGTGCCGAGTGTGGGAGCAGCATTACAAAGAGTGCCGAGAGCGGGAGCCGCATGACAAAGAGTGTCGAGAGCGGGAGCCACGTTACAAAGTGTGCCGAGAGCGGGAGCCGCATTACAAAGAGTGCCGAGAGCGGGAGCCACATTACAAAGAGTGCCGAGAGCGGGAGCAGCATTACAAAGAGTGTCGAGTGCGGGAGCCTCATTACAAAGAGTGCCGAGAGCGGGAGCAGCATTACAAAGAGTGCCGAGAGCGGGAGCCACATTACAAAGAGTGTCGAGAGTGGGAGCCACATTACA
This sequence comes from Somniosus microcephalus, assembly GCF_052327205.1. NCBI lineage: Eukaryota > Metazoa > Chordata > Chondrichthyes > Squaliformes > Somniosidae > Somniosus > Somniosus microcephalus. The sequence continues at coordinate 41,505,857 of NW_028225181.1, read as the reverse complement.
AAGAGTGTCGAGAGCGGGAGCCCCATTACAAAGAGTGTCGAGAGCGGGAGCAGCATTACAAAGAGTGTCGAGAGTGGGAGCCACATTACAAAGAGCGCCGAGAGCGGGAGCAGCGGATTAAAGAGCGCCAAGAGTGGGAGCAACGGAATAAAGAGTGTCGAGAGCGGGAGCCGCATTACAAAGAGTGTCGAGAGCGGGAGCCGCATTACAAAGAGTGCCGAGAGCGGGAGCCGCATTACAAAGAGTGCCGAGAGCGGGAGCCGCATTACAAAGAGTGCCGAGAACGGGAGCTACAATACAAAGAGTGCCGAGAGCGGGAGCCACATTACAAAGAGTGCCGAGAGCGGGAGCTGCATTACAAAGAGTGTCGAGAGCGGGAGCAGAGGAATAAAGAGCGCCAAGAGTGGGAGCAACGGAATAAAGAGTGTTGAGAGCGGGAGCAGTGGAATAAAGAGTGTCGAGAGCGGGAGCCACATTACAAAGAGTGCCGAGAGTGGGAGCCGCATTACAAAGAGTGTCGAGAGCGGGAGCCGCATTACAAAGAGTGCCGACAGCAGGAGCCACATTACATAGAGTGCCGAGAGCGGGAGCCACATTACAAAGAGTGTCGAGAGCGGGAGCCGCATTACAAAGAGTGCCGAGAGCGGGAGCAGCATTACAAAGAGTGCCGAGAGCGGGAGCCGCATTACAAAGAGTGCCGAGAGCGGGAGCCACATTACAAAGAGTGCCGAGAGCGGGAGCTGCATTACAAAGAGTGCCGAGAGCGGGAGCCGCATTACAACGAGTGCCGAGAGTGGGAGCAGCGGAATAAAGCAAGCCGAGAGTGGGAGCCGCATTACAAAGAGTGCCGAGAGCGGGAGCTGCATTACAAAGGGTGTCGAGAGCAGGAGCAGCATTACAAAGAGTGTCGAGAGCGGGAGCCACATTACAAAGAGTGCCGAGAGCGGGAGCCGCATTACAAAGAGTGTCGAGAGTAGGAGCCACATTACAAAGAGTGTCGAGAGCGGGAGCAGCGGAATAAAGAGTGTCGAGAGTGGGAGCAGCATTACAAAGAGTGTCGAGAGCGGGAGCCGCATTACAAAGAGTGCCGAGAGCGGGAGCCGCATTACAAAGAGTGTCGAGAGTAGGAGCCGCATTACAAAATGTGTCGAGAGCGGGAGCCGCATTACAAAGAGTGTCGAGATTGGGAACAGAGGAATAAAGAGTGTCGAGTGCGGGAGCAGCAGTACAAAGAGCGCCGAGTGCGGGAGCAGCGGATTAAAGAGCGCCAAGAGTGGGAGCAACGGAATAAAGAGTGTCGAGAGCGGGAGCAGCGGTATAAAGAGCACCGAGAGTGGGAGCAGCAGCACAAAGATTGTTGAGAGCAGGAGGAGTGGAATAAAGAGTGTCGAGAGCGGGAGCAGCAGCACAAAGAGTGTCGAGGGTGGGAGCAGCAGAATAAAGAGCGCCGAGAGCGGGAGGAGTGGAAAAAAGAGCACCGAGAGCGGGAGCAGCAGCACAAAGAGTGTCGAGAGCAGGAGCAGCAGCACAAAGAGTGCCAAGAGCGGGAGCAGCAGCATAAAGAGTGCCGCGAGCAGGAGCAGCAGCACAAAGAGTTTCGAGAGCGGGAGCAGCGGAATAAAGAGCACCGAGAGCGGGAGCAGCAGCACAAAGAGTGTCGAGAGCGGGAGCAGTGGAACAAAGAGTGCCGAGAGCGGGAGCAGCGGAATAAAGAGTGCCGAGAGCGGGAGCAGCGGAATAAAGAGTGCCGAGAGCGGGAGCAGCGGAATAAAGAGTGCCGAGAGCAGGAGCAGCGGAATAAAGAGTGCCGAGCGCGGGAGCAGCGGAATAAAGAGTGCCGAGAGTGGGAGCAGCGGAATAAAGAGTGCCGAGAGCAGGAGCAGCGGAATAAACAGTGCCGAGAGCGGGAGCAGCGGAATAAAGAGTGCCGAGAGTGGGAGCAGCGGAATAAAGAGTGCCGAGAGCGGGAGCAGCGGAATAAAGAGTGCCGAGAGCGGGAGCAGCGGAATAAAGAGTGCTGAGAGTGGGAGCCGCATTACAAAGAGCGCCGAGAGCGGAAGCCGCAGCAGAAAGAGTGCCGACAGAGGGAGCCGCATTACAAAGAGTGCTGCGAGCAGGAGCAGCGGAACAAAGAGTGCCAAGAGCGGGAGCAGCGGAATAAAGAGTGCCGAGAGCGGGAGCAGCGCAATAAAGAGTGCCGAGAGCGGGAGCCGCATTACAAAGAGTGCCGAGGGCGGGAGCCGCATTACAAAGAGTGCCGAGAGCGGGAGCCGCATTAGAAAGAGTGCCGAGAGTGGTAGCAGTGGAATAAAGAGTGTCGAGAGCCGGAGCAGCGGAATAAAGAGTGTCGAGAGCGGGAGCAGCATTACAAAGAGCGCCGAGAGCGGGAGCAGCAGATTAAAGAGCGCCGAGAGTGGGAGCAGCGGAATAAAGAGTGTCGAGAGCAGGAGCAGTGGAACAAAGAGTATCGAGAGTAGGAGCAGCGGCACAAAGAGTGTCGAGAGCGGGAGCAGTGGAATAAAGAGTGTCGAGAGCGGGAGCAGCGGAATAAAGAGCACCGAGAGTGGCAGCAGCAGCACAAAGAGTGTCGAGAGTGGGAGCAGTGGAATAAAGAGTCTCGAGAACGGGAGCAGCAGCACAAAGAGAGTCGAGCGCAGGAGCAGCGGCACAAAGAGTGCCGAGAGCAGGAGCAGAGGAATAAAGACTGTCGAGAGCGGGAGCAGCATGACAAAGAGTGCCGAGAGCGGGTGCAGCGGAATAAACTGCGCCGAGAGTGGGAGCAGCAGAATAAAGAGCGCAGAGAGCGGGAGCAGCGGAATAAAGAGTGTCGAGACCGAGAGCAGCATGACAAAGAGTGCCGAGAGTGGGTGCAGCGGAATAAAGTGCGCCGAGAGCGGGAGCCGCATTACAAAGAGCGCCGAGAGCGGGAGCAGCTGAATAAAGAGTGCCGATAGCAGGAGCAGTGGAATAAAGAGCACCGAGAGCGGGAGCCGCATTACAAAGAGCGCCGAGATTGGGAGCAGCTGAATAAAGAGTGCCGAGAGCAGGAGCAGCGGAACAAAGAGTGCCGAGAGCCGGAGCAGTGGAATAAAGAGTGCCGAGAGCGGGAGCAGCGGAATAAAGAGTGCCGAGAGCAGGAGCAGCGGAACAAAGAGTCCCAAGAGTGGGAGCAGCGGAATAAAGAGTGCCGAGAGCGGGAGCAGCGGAATAAAGAGTGTCGAGAGCGGGAGCAGCATTACAAAGAGTGCCGAGAGTGGAAGCCGCATTACAAAGAGTGCCGAGAGCGGGAGCCACATTACAAAGAGTGCCGAGAGCGGGAGCCGCATTACAAAGAGTGCCGAGAGTGGGAGCCGCATTACAAAGTGTGCCGTGAGCGGGAGCCGCATTACAAAGAGTGCCGAGAGCGGGAGCCGCATTACAAAGAGTGCCGAGAGCGGGAGCCGCATTACAAAGAGTGCCGAGAGTGGGAGCAGCGGAATAAAGAGAGCTGAGAGCGGGAGCCGCATTACAAAGAGTGTCGAGAGCGGGAGCTACATTACAAAGAGTGCCGAGAGCGGGAGCCGCATTACAAAGAGTGCCGAGAGCAGGAGCCGCATTACAAAGAGCGTCAAGAGCAGGAGCCACATTACAAAGAGTGTCGAGTGCGGGAGCAGCGGATTAAAGAGCGCCGAGAGTGGGAGCAACGGAATAAAGAGCGTCGAGAGCGGGAGCAGTGGAACAAAGAGTGCCGAGAGTAGGAGCAGCGGCACAAAGAGTGTCGAGAGCGGGAGGAGTGGAATAAAGAGTGTCGAGAGCGGGAGCAGCAGCACAAAGTGTGTCGAGAGCGGGAGCAGCGGAATAAAGAGCGCCGAGAGCGGGAGGAGTGGAAAAAAGAGCACCGATAGTGGGAGCAGCAGCACAAAGAGTGTCGAGAGCGGGAGCAGCAGCACAAAGAGTGCCAAGAGCGGGAGCAGCAGCATAAAGAGTGCCGAGAGCGGGAGCAGCAGCACAAAGAGTTTCGAGAGCGGGAGCAGCGGAATAAAGAGCACCGAGAGTGGGAGCAGCAGCACAAAGAGTGTCGAGAGCGGGAGCAGCATCAGAAAGAGTGCTGAGAGCGGGAGCCGCATTACAAATAGTGCTGAGAGCGGGAGCAGCGGAACAAAGAGTGCCAAGAGCAGGAGCAGCGGAACAAAGAGTGCCGAGAGTGGGAGCAGTGTAATAAAGAGTGCCGAGAGCGGGAGCAGCGGAATAAAGAGTGCAGAGAGCGGGAGCAGCGGAATAAAGAGTGTCGAGAGCGGGAGCCGCATTACAAAGAGTGTCGAGAGCGGGAGCCGCATTACAAAGAGTGCCGAGAGCGGGAGCCACATTACAAAGAGTGCCGAGAGCGGGAGCAGCATTACAAAGAGTGTCGAGAGCGGGAGCCGCATTACAAAGAGTGTCGAGAGCGGGAGCCGCATTACAAAGAGTGCCGAGAGCGGGAGCCACATTACAAAGAGTGTCGAGAGCGGGAGCCACATTACAAAGAATGCCGAGAGCGGGAGCCGCATTACAAAGAGTGTCGAGAGCGGGAGCCACATTACAAAGAGTGTCGAGAGCGGGAGCCACATTACAAAGAATGCCGAGAGCGGGAGCCGCATTACAAAGAGTGTCGAGAGCGGGAGCCACATTACAAAGAGTGCCGAGAGCGGGAGCCGCATTACAAAGAGTGCCGAGAGTGGGAGTCGCATTACAAAGAGTGTCGAGAGCGGGAGCAGCATTACAAAGAGTGCCGAGAGCGGGAGCCACATTACAAAGAGTGCCGAGAGCGGGAGCCGCATTACAAAGAGTGCCGAGAGTAGGAGCAGCGGCACAAAGAGTGTCGAGAGCGGGAGCAGTGGAATAAAGAGTGTCGAGAGTGGGAGCAGCGGTATAAAGAGCACCGAGGGTGGGAGCAGCAGCACAAAGATTGTCGAGAGTGGGAGCAGCGGCACAAAGAGTGTCGAGTGCGGGAGGAGTGGAATAAAGAGTGTCGAGAGCGGGAGCAGCGGAACAAAGAGCACCGAGAGCGGGAGCAGCATTACAAAGAGTGCCAAGAGCGGGAGCAGCGGAACAAAGAGTGTCGAGAGCGGGAGCAGCGGAACAAAGAGCACCGAGAGCGGGAGCAGCAGCACAAAGAGCGCCGAGAGCGGGAGTAGCGGAATAAAGAGTGCCGAGAGCAGGAGCAGCAGAATAAAGAGCGCCGAGAGCGGGACCAGTGGAATAAAGAGCACCGAGAGCGGGAGCTGCGGAATAAAGAGTGCCGAGAGCAGGAGAAGCGGAATAAAGAGCGGCGAGAGCGGGAGCAGCGGAATAAAGAGCACTGAGAGCGGGAGCGGTGGAATAAAGTGTGCCGAGAGCAGGAGCAGCGGAATAAAGAGTGCCGAGAGCGGGAGCAGCGGAATAAAGAGCACCGAGAGCGGGAGCAGCAGAACAAAGTGTGTCGAGAGCGGGAGCAGCATCACAAACAGTGTCGAGAGCGGGAGCAGCAGCACAAAGAGTGCCGAGAGAGGGAGCAGCAGCACAAAGAGTGCTGAGAGCGGGAGCAGCAGCACAAAGAGTGCCGAGAGCGGGAGCAGCAGCACAAAGAGTGCCGAGAGCGGGAGCAGCAGCACAAAGAGTGCCGAGAGCGGGAGCCGCATTACAAAGAGTGCCGAGAGCGGGGGCAGGAACAAAGAGTGCCGGTAGCAGGAGCAGTGGAGCAAAGAGTGCCGAGAGTGGGAGCAGCGGAATAAAGAGTGCCGAGCGCGGGAGCAGCGGAATAAAGAGTGCCGAGAGTGGGAGCAGCGGAATAAAAAGTGCCGAGAGCGGGAGCAGCGGAATAAAGAGTGCCGAGAGCAGGAGCAGCGGAATAAAGAGTGCCGAGAGCGGGAGCAGCGGAATAAAGAGTGCCGAGAGCGGGAGCAGCGGATTAAAGAGTGCCGAGATAAGGAGCAGTGGAATAAAGAGTGCCGAGAGCGGGAGCAGCGGAATAAAGAGTGCCGAGAGCGGGAGCAGCGGAATGAAGAGCGCCGAGAGTGGGAGCCACATTACAAAGAGTGTCGAGAGCGGGAGCCGCATTACAAAGAGTGCCGAGAGCGGGAGCAGCGGAATAAAGAGCGCCGAGAGCGGGAGCCGCATTACAAAGAGTGCCGAGAGCGGGAGCCGCATTACAAAGAGCGCCGAGAGTGGGAGCCGCATTACAAAGGGTGCCGAGAGCGGGAGCAGCATTACAAAGAGTGCCGAGAGCGGGAGCCGCATTACAAAGAGGGCCGAGAGCGGGAGACGCATTACAAAGAGTGCCGAGAGCGGTAGCAGCATTACAAAGAGGGTCGAGAGTGGGAGCCACATTACAAAGAGTGCCGAGAGCGGGAGCAGCATTACAAAGAGTGCCGAGAGCGGGAGCCGCATTACAAAGAGTACCGAGAGCGGGAGCCGCATTACAAAGAGAGTCGAGAGCGGGAGCCACATTACAAAGTGTGCCGAGAGCGGGAGCCGCATTACAAGGAGTGTCGAGAGTGGGAGCCACATTACAAAGAGTGCCGAGAGCGGGAGCCACATTACAAAGAGTGTCGAGAGCGGGAGCCACATTACAAAGTGTGCCGAGAGCGGGAGCAGCATTACAAAGAGTGCTGAGAGCGGGAGCCGCATTTCAAAGAGTGTTGAGAGCGGGAGCCGCATTACAAAGAGTGTCGAGAGCGGGAGCAGCGGAGTAAAGAGTGTCGAGAGCGGGAGCAGCATTACAAAGGGCGCCAAGAGCGGAAGCAGCGGATTAAAGAGCGCCGAGAGTGGGAGCAGCTTAATAAAGAGTGTCGAGAGCGGGAGCAGTGGAATAAAGAGTGTCGAGAGCGGGAGCAGCGGTATAAAGAGCACCGAGAGTGGGAGCAGCAGCACAAAGATTGTCGAGAGTGGGAGCAGCGGCACAAATAGTGTCGAGTGCGGGAGGAGTGGAATAAAGAGTGTCGAGAGCGGGAGCAGCGGAACAAAGAGCACCGAGAGCGGGAGCAGCATTACAAAGAGTGCCGAGAGCGGGAGCAGCGGAACAAAGAGTGTCGAGTGCGGGAGCAGCGGAACAAAGAGCACCGAGAGCGGGAGCAGCAGCACAGAGAGCGCCGAGAGCGGGAGTAGCAGAATAAAGAGTGCCGAGAGCAGGAGCAGCAGAATAAAGAGCGCCGAGAGCGGGACCAGCGGAATAAAGAGCACCGAGAGTGGGAGCTGCGGAATAAAGAGTGCCGAGAGCAGGAGAAGCGGAATAAAGAGCGGCGAGAGCGGGAGCAGCGGAATAAAGAGCACCGAGAGCGGGAGCAGTGGAATAACGTGTGCCGAGAGCAGGAGCAGCGGAATAAAGAGTGCCGAGAGCGGGAGCAGCGGAATAAAGAGTGCCGAGAGTGGGAGCAGCAGCACAAAGCGTTTCGAGAGCGGGAGCAGCGGAATAAAGAGCACCGAGAGCGGGAGCAGCAGAACAAAGAGTGTCGAGAGCGGGAGCAGCATCACAAACAGTGTCGAGAGCGGGAGCAGCAGCACAAAGAGTGCCGAGAGCGGGAGCAGCAGCACAAAGAGTGCCGAGAGCGGGAGCAGCAGCACAAAGAGTGCCTAGAGCGGGAGCAGCAGCACAAAGAGTGCCGAGAGCGGGAGCAGCAGCACAAAGAGTGCCGAGAGCGGGAGCCGCATTACAAAGAGTGCCGAGAGCGGGGGCAGGAACAAAGAGTGCCGGGAGAAGGAGCAGCGGAGCAAAGAGTGCCGAGAGTGGGAGCAGCGGAATAAAGAGTGCCGAGCGCGGGAGCAGCGGAATAAAGAGTGCCGAGAGCGGGAGCAGCGGAATAAAAAGTGCCGAGAGCGGGAGCAGCGGAAAAAAGAGTGCCGAGAGCAGGAGCAGCGGAATAAAGAGTGCCGAGAGCGGGAGCAGCGGAATTAAGAGTGCCGAGAGCGGGAGCAGCGGAATAAAGAGTGCCGAGAGCAGGAGCAGCGGAATAAAGAGTGCCGAGAGCGGGAGCAGCGGAATAAAGAGTGTCGAGAGCAGGAGCAGCGGAATAAAGAGTGCCGAGAGCGGGAGCAGCGGAATTAAGAGTGCCGAGAGCGGGAGCAGCGGAATAAAGAGTGCCGAGAGCAGGAGCAGCGGAATAAAGAGTGCCGAGAGCGGGAGCAGCGGAATAATGAGTGTCGAGAGCGGGAGCCGCATTACAAAGAGTGCCGAGAGCGGGAGCAGCGGAATAAAGTGCGCCGAGAGCGGGAGCCGCATTACAAAGAGTGCCGAGAGCAGTAGCCACATTACAAAGAGTGCCGAGAGCGGGAGCAGCATTACAAAGAGTGCCGAGAGTGGGAGCCGCATTACAAAGAGTGTCGAGAGCAGGAGCAGCATTACAAAGGGTGTTGAGAGCGGGAGCCGCATTACAAAGAGTGTCGAGAGTGGGAGCCGCATTACAAAGAGTGACGAGAGCGGGAGAAGCGGAATAAAGTGCGCCGAGAGCGGGAGCCGCATTACAAAGAGTGCCGAGAGCGGGAGCCGCATTACAAAGAGTGCCGAGAGCGGGAGCAGCGGAATAAAGTGCGCCGAGAGCGGGAGCCGCATTACAAAGAGTGCCGAGAGCAGGAGCCACATTACAAAGTGTGACGAGAGCGGGAGCCACATTACAAAGCGCGCCGAGAGCGGGAGCCACATTACAAAGAGTGTCGAGAGTGGGAGCAGCATTACAAAGAGTGCCGAGAGCGGGAGCCGCATTACAAAGAGTGTCGAGAGCGGGAGCCACATTACAAAGTGTGCCGAGAGCGGGAGCCACATTACAAAGAGTGTCGAGAGCGGGAGCCGCATTACAAAGAGTGTCGAGAGTGGGAGCCGCATTACAAAGAGTGTCGAGAGTGGGAGCCACATTACAAAGAGTGCCGAGAGCGGGAGCAGCATTACAAAGACTGCCGAGAGCGGGAGCCACATTTCAAAGAGTGCCGAGAGCGGAAGCCGCATTACAAAGAGTGCCGAGAGCGGGAGCAGCATTACAAAGAGTGCCGAGAGCGGGAGCCGCATTACAAAGAGCGCCGAGAGCGGGAGCCGCATTACAAAGAGTGTCGAGAGCGGGAGCCGCATTACAAAGAGTGTCGAGAGCCGGAGCCACATTACAAAGAGTGTCGAGAGTGGGAGCCGCATTACAAAGAGTGTCGAGAGCGGGAGCCACATTAAAAAGAGTGCCGAGAGCGGGAGCCGCATTACAAAGAGTGCCGAGAGCGGGAGCCACATTACAAAGAGTGCCGAGAGCGGGAGCTGCATTACATAGAGTGCGGAGAGCGGGAGCCACATTACAAAGAGTGCCGAGAGCGGGAGCCACATTACAAAGAGAGCCGAGAGCGGGAGCCGCATTACAAAGAGTGCCGAGAGCGGGAGCCGCATTACAAAGAGTGCCGAGAGCGGGAGCCACATTACAAAGAGTGCCGAGAGCGGGAGCCGCATTACAAAGAGCGCCGAGAGCGGGAGCCACATTACAAAGAGTGCCGAGAGCGGGAGCCACATTACAAAGGGCGCCGAGAGCGGGAGCTGCATTACAAAGCGCGCCGAGAGCGGGAGCCACATTACAAAGAGCGCCGAGAGCGGGAGCCACATTACAAAGGGCGCCGAGAGCGGGAGCCGCATTACAAAGAGTGTCGAGAGCGGGAGCCGCATTACAAAGAGCGCCGAGAGCGGGAGCCACGTTACAAAGAGTGCCGAGAGCGGGAGCAGCATTACAAAGAGCGCCGAGAGCGGGAGCCGCATTACAAAGAGTGCCGAGAGCGGGAGCAGCATTACAAAGAGTGCCGAGAGCGGGAGCCACTTTACAAAGAGTGCCGAGTGCAGGAGCCGCATTACAAAGAGTGTCGAGAGCGGGAGCAGCATTACAAAGAGTGCCGAGAGCGGGAGCCACATTACAAAGAGTGTCGAGAGCGGGAGCCGCATTACAAAGAGCGCCGAGAGCGGGAGCCACATTACAAAGAGTGCCGAGAGCGGGAGCCGCATTACAAAGAGTGCCGAGAGCGGGAGCCGCATTACAAAGAGTGCCGAGAGCGGGAGCAGCGGAACAAAGAGCACCGAGAGCGGGAGCAGCAGCACAAAGAGCGCCGAGAGCGGGAGTAGCGGAATAAAGAGTGCCGAGAGCAGGAGCAGCAGAATAAAGAGCGCCGAGAGCGGGACCAGCGGAATAAAGAGCACCGAGAGCAGGAGCTGCGGAATAAAGAGTGCCGAGAGCAGCAGAAGCGGAATAAAGAGCGGCGAGAGCGGGAGCAGCGGAATAAAGAGCATCGAGAGCGGGAGCAGCAGAACAAAGAGTGTCGAGAGCGGGAGCAGCATCACAAACAGTGTCGAGAGCGGGAGCAGCAGCACAAAGAGTGCCGAGAGCGGGAGCAGCAGCACAAAGAGTGCCGAGAGCGGGAGCAGCAGCATAAAGAGTGCCGAGAGCGGGAGCAGCAGCACAAAGAGTGCCGAGAGCGGGAGCCGCATTACAAAGAGTGCCGAGAGCGGGGGCAGGAACAAAGAGTGCCGGGAGCAGGAGCAGCGGAGCAAAGAGTGCCGAGAGTGGGAGCAGCGGAATAAAGAGTGCCGAGCGCGGGAGCAGCGGAATAAAGAGTGCCGAGAGCGGGAGCAGCGGAATAAAAAGTGCCGAGAGCGGGAGCAGCGGAATAAAGAGTGCCGAGAGCAGGAGCAGCGGAATAAAGAGTGCCGAGAGCGGGAGCAGCGGAATAAAGAGTGCCGAGAGCGGGAGCAGTGGATTAAAGAGTGCCGAGATCAGGAGCAGCGGAATAAAGAGTGCCGAGAGTGGGAGCAGCGGAATAAAGAGCGCCGAGAGTGGGAGCCACATTACAAAGAGTGTCGAGAGCGGGAGCAGCGGAATAAAGCGCGCCGAGAGTGGGAGCCACATTACAAAGAGTGTCGAGATCGGGAGCCGCATTACAAAGAGTGCCGAGACCGGGAGCAGCGTTAAAAAGAGTGCCGAGAGCGGGAGCAGCGGAATAAAGAGCGCCGAGAGCGGGAGCCGCATTACAAAGAGTGCCGAGAGCGGGAGCCGCATTACAAAGAGCGCCGAGAGTGGGAGCCGCATTACAAAGGGTGCCGAGAGCGGGAGCAGCATTACAAAGAGTGCCGAGAGCGGGAGCCGCATTACAAAGAGCGCCGAGAGCGGGAGCCGCATTACAAAGAGTGCCGAGAGCGGTAGCAGCATTACAAAGAGGGTCGAGAGTGGGAGCCGCATTACAAAGAGTGACGAGAGCGGGAGCCACATTACAAAGCGCGCCGAGAGCGGGAGCCACATTACAAAGAGTGCCGAGAGCGGGAGCAGCATTACAAAGAGTGCCGAGAGCGGGAGCCGCATTACAAAGAGTACCGAGAGCGGGAGCCGCATTACAAAGAGAGTCGAGAGCGGGAGCCACATTACAAAGTGTGCCGAGAGCGGGAGCCGCATTACAAGGAGTGTCGAGAGTGGGAGCCACATTACAAAGAGTGCTGAGAGCGGGAGCCGCATTACAAAGAGTGTCGAGAGCGGGAGCTGCATTACAAAGTGTGCCGAGAGCGGGAGCCTCATTACAAAGAGTGCCGAGAGCGGGAGCAGCATTACAAAGAGTGCCGAGAGCGGGAGCCACTTTAAAAAGAGTGCCGAGTGCAGGAGCCGCATTACAAAGAGTGTCGAGAGCGGGAGCAGCATTACAAAGAGTGCCGAGAGCGGGAGCCACATTACAAAGAGTGTCGAGAGCGGGAGCCGCATTACAAAGAGCGCCGAGAGCGGGAGCCACATTACAAAGAGTGCCGAGAGCGGGAGCCGCATTACAAAGAGTGCCGAGAGCGGGAGCCGCATTACAAAGAGTGCCGAGAGCGGGAGCAGCGGAACAAAGAGCACCGAGAGCGGGAGCAGCAGCACAAAGAGCGCCGAGAGCGGGAGTAGCGGAATAAAGAGTGCCGAGAGCAGGAGCAGCAGAATAAAGAGCGCCGAGAGCGGGACCAGCGGAATAAAGAGCACCGAGAGCAGGAGCTGCGGAATAAAGAGTGCCGAGAGCAGCAGAAGCGGAATAAAGAGCGGCGAGAGCGGGAGCAGCGGAATAAAGAGCATCGAGAGCGGGAGCAGCAGAACAAAGAGTGTCGAGAGCGGGAGCAGCATCACAAACAGTGTCGAGAGCGGGAGCAGCAGCACAAAGAGTGCCGAGAGCGGGAGCAGCAGCACAAAGAGTGCCGAGAGCGGGAGCAGCAGCATAAAGAGTGCCGAGAGCGGGAGCAGCAGCACAAAGAGTGCCGAGAGCGGGAGCCGCATTACAAAGAGTGCCGAGAGCGGGGGCAGGAACAAAGAGTGCCGGGAGCAGGAGCAGCGGAGCAAAGAGTGCCGAGAGTGGGAGCAGCGGAATAAAGAGTGCCGAGCGCGGGAGCAGCGGAATAAAGAGTGCCGAGAGCGGGAGCAGCGGAATAAAAAGTGCCGAGAGCGGGAGCAGCGGAATAAAGAGTGCCGAGAGCAGGAGCAGCGGAATAAAGAGTGCCGAGAGCGGGAGCAGCGGAATAAAGAGTGCCGAGAGCGGGAGCAGTGGATTAAAGAGTGCCGAGATCAGGAGCAGCGGAATAAAGAGTGCCGAGAGTGGGAGCAGCGGAATAAAGAGCGCCGAGAGTGGGAGCCACATTACAAAGAGTGTCGAGAGCGGGAGCAGCGGAATAAAGCGCGCCGAGAGTGGGAGCCACATTACAAAGAGTGTCGAGATCGGGAGCCGCATTACAAAGAGTGCCGAGACCGGGAGCAGCGTTAAAAAGAGTGCCGAGAGCGGGAGCAGCGGAATAAAGAGCGCCGAGAGCGGGAGCCGCATTACAAAGAGTGCCGAGAGCGGGAGCCGCATTACAAAGAGCGCCGAGAGTGGGAGCCGCATTACAAAGGGTGCCGAGAGCGGGAGCAGCATTACAAAGAGCGCCGAGAGCGGGAGCCGCATTACAAAGAGTGCCGAGAGCGGTAGCAGCATTACAAAGAGGGTCGAGAGTGGGAGCCGCATTACAAAGAGTGACGAGAGCGGGAGCCACATTACAAAGCGCGCCGAGAGCGGGAGCCACATTACAAAGAGTGCCGAGAGCGGGAGCAGCATTACAAAGAGTGCCGAGAGCGGGAGCCGCATTACAAAGAGTACCGAGAGCGGGAGCCGCATTACAAAGAGAGTCGAGAGCGGGAGCCACATTACAAAGTGTGCCGAGAGCGGGAGCCGCATTACAAGGAGTGTCGAGAGTGGGAGCCACATTACAAAGAGTGCTGAGAGCGGGAGCCGCATTACAAAGAGTGTCGAGAGCGGGAGCTGCATTACAAAGTGTGCCGAGAGCGGGAGCCGCATTACAAAGAGTGTTGAGAGCGGGAGCCGCATTACAAAGAGTGTCGAGAGCGGGAGCAGCGGAGTAAAGAGTGCCGAGAGCGGGAGCAGCATTACAAAGGGCGCCAAGAGCGGAAGCAGCGGATTAAAGAGCGCCGAGAGTGGGAGCAGCTTAATAAAGAGTTTCGAGAGCGGGAGCAGTGGAACAAAGAGTGCCGAGAGTAGGAGCAGCGGTACAAAGAGTGTCGAGAGCGGGAGTAGTGGAATAAAGAGTGTCGAGAGCGGGAGCAGCGGAGTAAAGAGTGTCGAGAGCGGGAGCAGCATTACAAAGGGCGCCAAGAGCGGAAGCAGCGGATTAAAGAGCGCCGAGAGTGGGAGCAGCTTAATAAAGAGTGCCGAGAGCGGGAGCAGTGGAACAAAGAGTGCCGAGAGTAGGAGCAGCGGCACAAAGAGTGTCGAGAGCGGGAGCAGTGGAATAAAGAGTGTCGAGAGCGGGAGCAGCGGTATAAAGAGCACCGAGAGTGGGAGCAGCAGCACAAAGATTGTCGAGAGTGGGAGCAGCGGCACAAAGAGTGTCGAGTGCGGGAGGAGTGGAATAAAGAGTGTCGAGAGCGGCAGCAGCGGAACAAAGAGCACCGAGAGCGGGAGCAGCGGAACAAAGAGTGCCGAGAGCGGGAGCAGCGGAACAAAGAGTGTCGAGAGCGGGAGCAGCGGAACAAAGAGCACGGAGAGCGGGAGCAGCAGCACAAAGAGCGCCGAGAGCGGGAGTAGCAGAATAAAGAGTGCCGAGAGCAGGAGCAGCAGAATAAAGAGCGCCGAGAGCGGGACCAGCGGAATAAAGAGCACCGAGAGTGGGAGCTGCGGAATAAAGAGTGCCGAGAGCAGGAGAAGCAGAATAAAGAGCGGCAAGAGCGGGAGCAGCGGAATAAAGAGCACCGAGAGCGGGAGCAGTGGAATAAAGTGTGCCGAGAGCAGGAGCAGCGGAATAAAGAGTGCCGAGAGCGGGAGCAGCGGAATAAAGAGCGCCGAGAGCGGGAGCCGCATTACAATGAGTGCCGAGAGTGGGAGCCGCATTACAAAGAGCGCCGAGAGTGGGAGCCGCATTACAAAGGGTGCCGAGAGCGGGAGCCGCATTACAAAGAGCGCCGAGAGCGGAGCCGCATTAAAAAGAGTGCCGAGAGCGGTAGCAGCATTACAAAGAGGGTCGAGAGTGGGAGCCGCATTACAAAGAGTGACGAGAGCGGGAGCCACATTACAAAGCGCGCCGAGAGCGGGAGCCACATTACAAAGAGTGCTGAGAGCGGGAGCAGCATTACAAAGAGTGCCGAGAGCGGGAGCCGCATTACAAAGAGTACCGAGAGCGGGAGCCGCATTACAAAGAGAGTCGAGAGCGGGAGCCACATTACAAAGTGTGCCGAGAGCGGGAGCCGCATTACAAAGAGTGCTGAGAGCGGGAGCCGCATTACAAAGAGTGTCGAGAGCGGGAGCAACGGAGTAAAGAGTGTCGAGAGCGGGAGCAGCATTACAAAGGGCGCCAAGAGCGGAAGCAACGGATTAAAGAGCGCCGAGAGTGGGAGCAGCTTAATAAAGAGTTTCGAGAGCGGGAGCAGTGGAACAAAGAGTGCCGAGAGTAGGAGCAGCGGCACAAAGAGTGTCGAGAGCGGGAGCAGTGGAATAAAGAGTGTCGAGAGCGGGAGCAGCGGAGTAAAGAGTGTCGAGAGCGGGAGCAGCATTACAAAGGGCGCCAAGAGCGGAAGCAGCGGATTAAAGAGCGCCGAGAGTGGGAGCAGCTTAATAAAGAGTGCCGAGAGCGGGAGCAGTGGAACAAAGAGTGCCGAGAGTAGGAGCAGCGGCACAAAGAGTGTCGAGAGCGGGAGCAGTGGAATAAAGAGTGTCGAGAGCGGGAGCAGCGGTATAAAGAGCACCAAGAGTGGGAGCAGCAGCACAAAGATTGTCGAGAGTGGGAGCAGCGGCACAAAGAGTGTCGAGTGCGGGAGGAGTGGAATAAAGAGTGTCGAGAGCGGGAGCAGCGGAACAAAGAGCACCGAGAGCGGGAGCAGCGGAACAAAGAGTGCCGAGAGCGGGAGCAGCGGAACAAAGAGTGTCGAGAGCGGGAGCAGCGGAACAAAGAGCACTGAGAGTGGGAGCAGCAGCACAAAGAGCGCCGAGAGCGGGAGTAGCAGAATAAAGAGTGCCGAGAGCAGGAGCAGCAGAATAAAGAGCGCCGAGAGCGGGACCAGCGGAATAAAGAGCACCGAGAGTGGGAGCTGCGGAATAAAGAGTGCCGAGAGCAGGAGAAGCGGAATAAAGAGCGGCAAGAGCGGGAGCAGCGGAATAAAGAGCACCGAGAGCGGGAGCAGTGGAATAAAGTGTGCCGAGAGCAGGAGCAGCGGAATAAAGAGTGCCGAGAGCGGGAGCAGCGGAATAAAGAGTGCCGAGAGTGGGAGCAGCAGCACAAAGCGTTTCGAGAGCGGGAGCAGCGGAATAAAGAGCACCGAGAGCGGGAGCAGCATTACAAAGAGTGTCGAGAGCGGGAGCAGCATCACAATAAGTGTCGAGAGCGGGAGCAGCAGCACAAAGAGTGCCGAGAGCGGGAGCAGCAGCACACAGAGTGCCGAGAGCGGGAGCAGCAGCACAAAGAGTGCCTAGAGCGGGAGCAGCAGCACAAAGAGTGCCGAGAGTGGGAGCAGCAGCACAAAGAGTGCCGAGAGTGGGAGCCGCATTACAAAGAGTGCCGAGAGCGGGGGCAGGAACAAAGAGTGCCGGGAGCAGGAGAAGCGGAGCAAAGAGTGCCGAGAGTGGGAGCAGCGGAATAAAGAGTGCCGAGCGCGGGAGCAGCGGAATAAAGAGTGCCGAGAGCGGGAGCAGCGGAATAAAAAGTGCCGAGAGCGGGAGCAGCGGAATAAAGAGTGCCGAGAGCAGGAGCAGCGGAATAAAGAGTGCCGAGAGCGGGAGCAGCGGAATAAAGAGTGCCGAGAGCGGGAGCAGCGGAATAAAGAGCACCGAGAGCGGGAGCAGTGGAATAAAGTGTGCTGAGAGCAGAAGCAGCGGAATAAAGAGTGCCGAGAGCGGGAGCAGCGGAATAAAGAGCGCCGAGAGCGGGAGCCGCATTACAATGAGTGCCGAGAGTGGGAGCCGCATTACAAAGAGCGCCGAGAGTGGGAGCCGCATTACAAAGGGTGCCGAGAGCGGGAGCAGCATTACAAAGAGTGCCGAGAGCGGGAGCCGCATTACAAAGAGCGCCGAGAGCGGAGCAGCATTACAAAGAGTGCCGAGAGCGGTAGCAGCATTACAAAGAGGGTCGAGAGTGGGAGCCGCATTACAAAGAGTGACGAGAGCGGGAGCCACATTACAAAGCGCGCCGAGAGCGGGAGCCACATTACAAAGAGTGCCGAGAGCGGGAGCAGCATTACAAAGAGTGCCGAGAGCGGGAGCCGCATTACAAAGAGTACCGAGAGCGGGAGCCGCATTACAAAGAGAGTCGAGAGCGGGAGCCACATTACAAAGTGTGCCGAGAGCGGGAGCCGCATTACAAGGAGTGTCGAGAGTGGGAGCCACATTACAAAGAGTGCTGAGAGCGGGAGCCGCATTACAAAGAGTGTCGAGAGCGGGAGCTGCATTACAAAGTGTGCCGAGAGCGGGAGCAGCATTACAAAGCGTGCTGAGAGCGGGAACCGCATTACAAAGAGTGTTGAGAGCGGGAGCCGCATTACAAAGAGTGTCGAGAGCGGGAGCAGCAGAGTAAAGACTGTCGAGAGCGGGAGCAGCATTACAAAGGGCGCCAAGAGCGGAAGCAGCGGATTAAAGAGCGCCGAGAGTGGGAGCAGCTTAATAAAGAGTTTCGAGAGCGGGAGCAGTGGAACAATGAGTGCCGAGAGTAGGAGCAGCGGCACAAAGAGTGTCGAGAGCGGGAGCAGTGGAATAAAGAGTGTCGAGAGCGGGAGCAGCGGAGTAAAGAGTGTCGAGAGCGGGAGCAGCATTACAAAGGGCGCCAAGAGCGGAAGCAGCGGATTAAAGAGCGCCGAGAGTGGGAGCAGCTTAATAAAGAGTGCCGAGAGCGGGAGCAGTGGAACAAAGAGTGCCGAGAGTAGGAGCAGCGGCACAAAGAGTGTCGAGAGCGGGAGCAGTGGAATAAAGAGTGTCGAGAGCGGGAGCAGCGGTATAAAGAGCACCGAGAGTGGGAGCAGCAGCACAAAGATTGTCGAGAGTGGGAGCAGCGGCACAAAGAGTGTCGAGTGCGGGAGGAGTGGAATAAAGAGTGTCGAGAGCGGGAGCAGCGGAACAAAGAGCACCGAGAGCGGGAGCAGCGGAACAAAGAGTGCCGAGAGCGGGGGCAGCGGAACAAAGAGTGTCGAGAGCGGGAGCAGCGGAACAAAGAGCACTGAGAGCGGGAGCAGCAGCACAAAGAGCGCCGAGAGCAGGAGTAGCAGAATAAAGAGTGCCGAGAGCAGGAGCAGCAGAATAAAGAGCGCCGAGAGCGGGACCAGTGGAATAAAGAGCACGGAGAGTGGGAGCTGCGGAATAAAGAGTGCCGAGAGCAGGAGAAGCGGAATAAAGAGCGGCAAGAGCGGGAGCAGCGGAATAAAGAGCACCGAGAGCGGGAGCAGTGGAATAAAGTGTGCCGAGAGCAGGAGCAGCGGAATAAAGAGTGCCGAGAGCGGGAGCAGCGGAATAAAGAGTGCCGAGAGTGGGAGCAGCAGCACAAAGCGTTTCGAGAGCGGGAGCAGCGGAATAAAGAGCACCGAGAGCGGGAGCAGCAGAACAAAGAGTGTCGAGAGCGGGAGCAGCATCACAAACAGTGTCGAGAGCGGGAGCAGCAGCACAAAGAGTGCCGAGAGCGGGAGTAGCAGCACAAAGAGTGCCGAGAGCGGGAGCAGCAGCACAAAGAGTGCCTAGAGCGGGAGCAGCAGCACAAAGAGTGCCGAGAGTGGGAGCAGCAGCACAAAGAGTGCCGAGAGTGGGAGCCGCATTACAAAGAGTGCCGAGAGCGGGGGCAGGAACAAAGAGTGCCGGGAGCAGGAGAAGCGGAGCAAAGAGTGCCGAGAGTGGGAGCAGCGGAATAAAGAGTGCCGAGCGTGGGAGCAGCGGAATAAAGAGTGCCGAGAACGGGAGCAGCGGAATGAAAAGTGCCGAGAGCGGGAGCAGCGGAATAAAGAGTACCGAGAGCAGGAGCAGCGGAATAAAGAGTGCCGAGAGCGGGAGCAGCGGAATTAAGAGTGCCGAGAGCGGGAGCAGCGGAATAAAGAGTGCCGAGAGCAGGAGCAGCGGAATAAAGAGTGCCGAGAGCGGGATCAGCGGAATAAAGAGTGTCGAGAGCGGGAGCCGCATTACAAAGAGTGCCGAGAGCGGGAGCAGCGGAATAAAGTGCGCCGAGAGTGGGAGCCGCATTACAAAGAGTGCCGAGAGCAGGAGCCACATTACAAAGAGTGTCGAGAGCGGGAGCAGCATTACAAAGAGTGCCGAGAGCGGGAGCCGCATTACAAAGAGTGTCGAGAGCGGGAGCAGCATTACAAAGGGTGTCGAGAGAGGGAGCCGCATTACAAAGAGTGTCGAGAGTGGGAGCCGCATTACAAAGAGTGACGAGAGCGGGAGCCACATTACAAAGCGCGCCGAGAGCGGGAGCCACATTACAAAGAGTGTCGAGAGTGGGAGCAGCATTACAAAGAGTGCCGAGAGCGGGAGCAGCATTACAAAGAGTGCCGAGAGCGGGAGCCGCATTACAAAGAGTGTCGAGAGCTGGAGCCACATTACAAAGTGTGCCGAGAGCGGGAGCCACATTACAAAGAGTGTCGAGAGCGGAAGCCGCATTACAAAGAGTGTCGAGAGTGGGAGCCGCATTACAAAGAGTGTCCAGAGTGGGAGCCACATTACAAAGAGTGCCGAGAGTGGGAGCAGCATTACAAAGATTGCCGAGAGCGGGAGCCACATTACAAAGAATGCCGAGAGCGGAAGCCGCATTACAAAGAGTGCCGAGAGCGGGAGCAGCATTACAAAGAGTGCCGAGAGCGGGAGCCGCATTACAAAGAGTGTCGAGAGCGGGAGCCGCATTACAAAGAGTGTCGAGAGCGGGAGCCGCATTACAAAGAGTGTCGAGAGCGGGAGCCGCATTACAAAGAGTGTCGAGAGCGGGAGCCGCATTACAAAGTGTGTCGAGCGCGGGAGCCGCATTACAAAGAGTGTCGAGAGCGGGAGCCACATTACAAAGAGTGCCGAGAGCGGGAGCCGCAATACAAAGAGTGCCGAGAGCGTGAGCCACATTACAAAGAGTGCCGAGAGCGGGAGCCGCATTACATAGAGTGCGGAGAGCGGGAGCCACATTACAAAGAGTGCCGAGAGCGGGAGCCACATTACAAAGAGTGCCGAGAGCGGGAGCCGCATTACAAAGAGTGCCGAGAGCGGGAGCCACATTACAAAGAGTGCCGAGAGCGGGAGCCACATTACAAAGGGCGCCGAGAGCGGGAGCTGCATTACAAAGAGCGCCGAGAGCGGGAGCCACATTACAAAGAGCGCCGAGAGCGGGAGCCACATTACAAAGGGCGCCGAGAGCGGGAGCCGCATTACAAAGAGTGTCGAGAGCGGGAGCCGCATTACAAAGAGCGCCGAGAGCGGGAGCCACGTTACAAAGAGTGCCGAGAGCGGGAGCCGCATTACAAAGAGTGCCGAGAGCGGGAGCCGCATTACAAAGAGTGCCGAGAGCGGGAGCCGCATTACAAAGAGTGTCGAGAGCGGGAGCCGCATTACAAAGAGTGTCGAGAGCGGGAGCCGCATTACAAAGAGTGTCGAGAGCGGGAGCCGCATTACAAAGAGAGTTGAGAGCGGGAGCCGCATTACAAAGAGTGTCGAGAGCGGGAGCCGCATTACAAAGAGTGCCGAGAGCGGGAGCCGCATTACAAAGAGTGCCGAGAGCGGGAGCCGCATTACAAAGAGTGTCGAGAGCGGGAGCCACATTACAAAGAGTGCCGAGAGCGGGAGCAGCATTACAAAGAGTGCCGAGAGCGGGAGCCACATTACAAAGAGTGTCGAGAGTGGGTGCCACATTACAAAGAGTGTCGAGAGCGGGAGCCCCATTACAAAGAGTGTCGAGAGCGGGAGCAGCATTACAAAGAGTGTCGAGAGTTGGAGCCACATTACAAAGAGCGCCGAGAGCGGGAGCAGCGGATTAAAGAGCGCCATGAGTGGGAGAAACGGAATAAAGAGTGTTGAGAGCGGGAGCAGTGGAATAAAGAGTGTCGAGAGCGGGAGCCGCATTACAAAGAGTGTCGAGAGCGGGAGCCACATTACAAAGAGTGTCGAGAGTGGGAGCCGCATTACAAAGAGTGCCGAGAGCGGGAGCCGCATTACAAAGAGTGCCGAGAGCGGGAGCCGCATTACAAAGTGTGCCGAGAGCAGGAGCCACATTACAAAGAGTGCCGAGAGCGGGAGCCACATTACATAGAGTGCCGAGAGCGGGAGCCACATTACAAAGAGTGCCGAGAGCGGGAGCTACAATACAAAGAGTGCCGAGAGCGGGAGCCACATTACAAAGAGTGCCGAGAGCGGGAGCTGCATTACAAAGAGTGTCGAGAGCGGGAGCAGAGGAATAAAGAGTGTCGAGTGCGGGAGCAGCATTACAAAGAGCGCCGAGAGCGGGAGCAGCGGATTAAAGAGCGCCAAGAGTGGGAGCAACGGAATAAAGAGTGTTGAGAGCGGGAGCAGTGGAATAAAGAGTGTCGAGAGCGGGAGCCGCATTACAAAGAGTGTCGAGAGCGGGAGCCACATTACAAAGAGTGCCGAGAGTGGGAGCCGCATTACAAAGAGTGTCGAGAGTGGGAGCCGCATTACAAAGAGTGTCGAGAGCGGGAGCCGCATTACAAAGAGTGCCGACAGCGGGAGCCGCATTACAAAGAGTGCCGACAGCGGGAGCCGCATTACATAGAGTGCCGAGTGCGGGAGCCACATTACAAAGAGTGTCGAGAGCGGGAGCAGCATTACAAAGAGTGCTGAGAGCGGGAGCCGCATTACAAAGAGTGCCGAGAGCGGGAGCCGCATTACAAAGAGTGCCGAGAGCGGGAGCCGCATTACAAAGAGTGCCGAGAGCGGGAGCCGCATTACAAAGAGTGCCGAGAGTGGGAGCAGCGGAATAAAGCAAGCCGAGAGTGGGAGCCGCATTAGAAAGAGTGCCGAGAGCAGGAGCAGCATTACAAAGAGTGTCGAGAGCGTGAGCCACATTACAAAGAGTGCCGAGAGCGGGAGCCGCATTACAAAGAGTGTCGAGAGTAGGAGCCACATTACAAAGAGTGTCGAGAGCGGGAGCAGCGGAATAAAGAGTGTCGAGAGTGGGAGCCACATTACAAAGAATGTCGAGAGCGGGAGCCGCATTACAAAGAGTGCCGAGAGCGGGAGCCGCATTACAAAGAGTGTCGAGAGTAGGAGCCACATTACAAAATGTGTCGAGAGCGGGAGCCGCATTACAAAGAGTGTCGAGAGTGGGAGCAGAGGAATAAAGAGTGTCGAGTGCGGGAGCAGCATTACAAAGAGCGCCGAGAGCGGGAGCAGCGGATTAAAGAGCGCCAAGTGTGGGAGCAACGGAATAAAGAGTGTTGAGACCGGGAGCAGTGGAATAAAGAGTGTCGAGAGCGGGAGCAGCGGTATAAAGAGCACCGAGAGTGGGAGCAGCAGCACAAAGATTGTTGAGAGTGGGAGCAGTGGAACAAGGAGTGCCGAGAGTAGGAGCAGCGGCACAAAGAGTGTCGTGAGCGGGAGGAGTGGAATAAAGAGTGTCGAGAGCGGGAGCAGCAGCACAAAGAGTGTCGAGAGCGGGAGCAGCGGAATAAAGAGCGCCGAGAGCGGGAGGAGTGGAAAAAAGAGCACCGACAGTGGGAGCAGCAGCACAAAGAGTGTCGAGAGCGGGAGCAGCAGCACAAAGAGTGCCAAGAGCGGGAGCAGCAGCATAAAGAGTGCCGAGAGCAGGAGCAGCAGCACAAAGAGTTTCGAGAGCGGGAGCAGCGGAATAAAAAGCACCGAGAGTGGGAGCAGCAGCACAAAGAGTGTCGAGAGCGGGAGCAGCGGAACAAAGAGTGCCGAGAGCGGGAGCAGCGGAATAAAGAGTGCCGAGAGCGGGAGCAGCGGAATAAAGAGAGCCGAGAGCGGGAGCAGCGGAATAAAGAGTGCCGAGAGCGGGAGCAGCGGAATAAAGAGTGCCGAGAGCAGGAGCAGCGGAATAAAGAGTGCCGAGAGCGGGAGCAGCGGAATAAAGAGTGCCGAGAGTGGGAGCAGCGGAATAAAGAATGCCGAGAGCAGGAGCAGCGGAATAAACAGTGCCGAGAGCGGGAGCAGCGGAATAAAGAGTGCCGAGAGTGGGAGCAGCGGAATAAAGAGCGCCGAGAGCGGGAGCCGCATTACAAAGAGTGCGGAGAGCGGGAGCCGCATTACAAAGAGCGCCGAGAGTGGGAGCCGCATTACAAAGGGTGCAGAAAGCGGGAGCAGCATTACAAAGAGTGCCGAGAGCGGGAGCCGCATTACAAAGAGCGCCGAGAGCGGGAGCCGCATTACAAAGAGTGCCGAGAGCGGGAGCCACATTACAAAGTGTGCCGAGAGCGGGAGCCGCATTACAAGGAGTGTCGAGAGCGGGAGCCGCATTACAAAGTGTGCCGAGAGCGGGAGCAGCATTACAAAGAGTGCTGAGAGCGGGAGCCGCATTACAAAGAGTGTCGAGAGCGGGAGCAGCGGAGTAAAGAGTGTCGAGAGTGGGAGCCACATTACAAAGAGTGCCGAGAGCGGGAGCCGCATTACAAAGAGTGTCGAGAGCGGGAGCCGCATTACAAAGTGTGCCGAGAGCGGGAGCAGCATTACAAAGAGTGCTGAGAGCGGGAGCCGCATTACAAAGAGTGTTGAGAGCGGGAGCCGCATTACAAAGAGTGTCGAGAGCGGGAGCAGCGGAGTAAAGAGTGTCGAGAGCGGGAGCAGCATTACAAAGGGCGCCAAGAGCGGAAGCAGCGGATTATAGAGCGCCGAGATTGGGAGCAGCTTAATAAAGAGTGTCGAGAGCGGGAGCAGTGGAACAAAGAGTGCCGAGAGTAGGAGCAGCGGCACAAAGAGTGTCGAGAGCGGGAGCAGTGGAATAAAGAGTGTCGAGAGCGGGAGCAGCGGTATAAAGAGCACCGAGAGTGGGAGCAGCAGCACAAAGATTGTCGAGAGTGGGAGCAGCAGCACAAAGAGTGTCGAGTGCGGGAGGAGTGGAATAAAGAGTGTCGAGAGCGGGAGCAGCGGAACAAAGAGCACCGAGAGCGGGAGCAGCGGAACAAAGAGCACCGAGAGCGGGAGCAGCAGCACAAAGAGCGCCGAGAGCGGGAGTAGCAGAATAAAGAGTGCCGAGAGCAGGAGCAGCAGAATAAAGAGCGCCGAGAGCGGGACCAGCGGAATAAAGAGCACCGAGAGTGGGAGCTGCGGAATAAAGAGTGCCGAGAGCAGGAAAAGCGGAAGAAAGAGCGGCGAGAGCGGGAGCAGCGGAATAAAGAGCACCGAGAGCGGGAGCAGTGGAATAAAGTGTGCCGAGAGCAGGAGCAGCGGAATAAAGAGTGCCGAGAGCGGGAGCAGCGGAATAAAGAGTGCCGAGAGTGGGAGCAGCAGCACAAAGCGTTTCGAGAGCGGGAGCAGCGGAATAAAGAGCACCGAGAGCGGGAGCAGCAGAACAAAGAGTGTCGAGAGCGGGAGCAGCATCACAAACAGTGTCGAGAGCGGGAGCAGCAGCACAAAGAGTGCCGAGAGCGGGAGCAGCAGCACAAAGAGTGCCGAGAGCGGGAGCAGCAGCACAAAGAGTGCCTAGAGCGGGAGCAGCAGCACAAAGAGTGCCGAGGGCGGGAGCAGCAGCACAAAGAGTGCCGAGAGCGGGATTCGCATTACAAAGAGTGCCGAGAGTGGGGGCAGGAACAAAGAGTGCCGGGAGCAGGAGCAGCGGAGCAAAGAGTGCCGAGAGTGGGAGCAGCGGAATAAAGAGTGCCGAGCACGGGAGCAGCGGAATAAAGAGTGCCGAGAGCGGGAGCAGCGGAATAAAAAGTGCCGAGAGCGGGAGCAGCGGAATAAAGAGTGCCGAGAGCAGGAGCAGTGGAATAAAGAGTGCCGAGAGCGGGAGCAGCGGAATTAAGAGTGCCGAGAGCGGGAGCAGCGGAATAAAGAGTGCCGAGAGCGGGAGCAGCGGAATAAAGAGTGTCGAGAGCGGGAGCCGCATTACAAAGAGTGCCGAGAGCGGGAGCAGCGGAATAAAGTGCGCCGAGAGCGGGAGCCGCTTTACAAAGAGTGCCGAGAGCAGGAGCCACATTACAAAGCGCACCGAGAGCGGGAGCCACATTACAAAGAGTGCCGAGAGTGGGAGCAGCATTACAAAGAGTGCCGAGAGTGGGAGCAGCATTACAAAGAGTGCCGAGAGTGGGAGCCGCATGACAAAGAGTGTCGAGAGCGGGAGCCACATTACAAAGTGTGCCGAGAGCGGGAGCCGCATTACAAAGAGTGCCGAGAGCGGGAGCCACATTACAAAGAGTGCCGAGAGCGGGAGCAGCATTACAAAGAGTGTCGAGTGCGGGAGCCTCATTACAAAGAGTGCCGAGAGCGGGAGCAGCATTACAAAGAGTGCCGAGAGCGGGAGCCACATTACAAAGAGTGTCGAGAGTGGGAGCCACATTACAAAGAGTGTCGAGAGCGGGAGCCCCATTACAAAGAGTGTCGAGAGCGGGAGCAGCATTACAAAGAGTGTCGAGAGTGGGAGCCACATTACAAAGAGTGCCGAGAGCGGGAGCAGCGGAATAAAGTGCGCCGAGAGCGGGAGCCGCATTACAAAGAGTGCCGAGAGCAGGAGCCACATTACAAAGAGTGCCGAGAGCGGGAGCAGCATTACAAAGAGTGCCGAGAGCGGGAGCCGCATTACAAAGAGTGTCGAGAGCGGGAGCAGCATTACAAACGGTGTCGAGAGCGGGAGCCGCATTACAAAGAGTGTCGAGAGTGGGAGCCGCATTACAAAGAGTGACGAGAGCGGGAGCCACATTACAAAGCGCACCGAGAGCGGGAGCCACATTACAAAGAGTGCTGAGAGTGGGAGCAGCATTACAAAGAGTGCCGAGAGTGGGAGCAGCATTACAAAGAGTGCCGAGAGCGGGAGCCGCATGACAAAGAGTGTCGAGAGCGGGAGCCACATTACAAAGTGTGCCGAGAGCGGGAGCCGCATTACAAAGAGTGCCTAGAGCGGGAGCCACATTACAAAGAGTGCCGAGAGCGGGAGCAGCATTACAAAGAGTGTCGAGTGCGGGAGCCTCATTACAAAGAGTGCCGAGAGCGGGAGCAGCATTACAAAGAGTGCCGAGAGCGGGAGCCACATTACAAAGAGTGCCGAGAGCGGGAGCCCCATTACAAAGAGTGTCGAGAGCGGGAGCAGCATTACAAAGAGTGCCGAGAGCGGGAGCCACATTACAAAGAGTGCCGAGAGCGGGAGCCCCATTACAAAGAGTGCCGAGAGCGGGAGCAGCATTACAAAGAGTGTCGAGAGTGGGAGCCACATTACAAAGAGTGTCGAGAGCGGGAGCCCCATTACAAAGAGTGTCGAGAGCGGGAGCAGCATTACAAAGAGTGTCGAGAGTGGGAGCCACATTACAAAGAGCGCCGAGAGCGGGAGCAGCGGATTAAAGAGCGCCAAGAGTGGGAGCAACGGAATAAAGAGTGTCGAGAGCGGGAGCCGCATTACAAAGAGTGTCGAGAGCGGGAGCCGCATTTCAAAGAGTGTCGAGAGCGGGAGCCGCATTACAAAGAGTGCCGAGAGCGGGAGCCGCATTACAAAGAGTGCCGAGAGCGGGAGCCGCATTACAAAGAGTGCCGAGAGTGGGAGCTACAATACAAAGAGTGCCGAGAGCGGGAGCCACATTACAAAGAGTGCCGAGAGCGGGAGCTGCATTACAAAGAGTGTCGAGAGCGGGAGCAGAGGAATAAAGAGCGCCAAGAGTGGGAGCAACGGAATAAAGAGTGTTGAGAGCAGGAGCAGTGGAATAAAGAGTGACGAGAGCGGGAGCCACATTACAAAGAGTGCCGAGAGTGGGAGCCGCATTACAAAGAGTGTCGAGAGCGGGAGCCGCATTACAAAGAGTGCCGACAGCGGGAGCCGCATTACAAAGAGTGCCGACAGCGGGAGCCGCATTACATAGAGTGCCGAGAGCGGGAGCCACATTACAAAGAGTGTCGAGAGAGGGAGCCGCATTACAAAGAGTGCCGAGAGCGAGAGCAGCATTACAAAGAGTGCCGAGAGCGGGAGCCGCATTACAAAGAGTGCCGAGAGCGGGAGCCACATTACAAAGAGTGCCGAGAGCGGGAGCCGCATTACAAAGAGTGCCGAGAGCGGGAGCCGCATTACAAAGAGTGCCGAGAGTGGGAGCAGCGGAATAAAGCAAGCCAAGAGTGGGAGCCGCATTACAAAGAGTGCCGAGAGCGGGAGCTGCATTACAAAGAGTGTCGAGAGCAGGAGCAGCATTACAAAGAGTGTCGAGAGCGGGAGCCACATTACAAAGAGTGCCGAGAGCGGGAGCCGCATTACAAAGAGTGTCGAGAGTAGGAGCCACATTACAAAATGTGTCGAGAGCGGGAGCCGCATTACAAAGAGCGCCGAGTGCGGGAGCTGCGGATTAAAGAGCGCCAAGAGTGGGAGCAACGGAATAAAGAGTGTCGAGAGCGGGAGCAGCGGTATAAAGAGCACCGAGAGTGGGAACAACAGCACAAAGATTGTTGAGAGCGGGAGGAGTGGAATAAAGAGTGTCGAGAGCGGGAGCAGCAGCACAAAGAGTGTCGAGGGTGGGAGCAGCGGAATAAAGAGCGCCGAGAGCGGGAGGAGTGGAAAAAAGAGCACCGAGAGCGGGAGCAGCAGCACAAAGAGTGTCGAGAGCAGGAGCAGCAGCACAAAGAGTGCCAAGAGCGGGAGCAGCAGCATAAAGAGTGCCGAGAGCAGGAGCAGCAGCACAAAGAGTTTCGAGAGCGGGAGCAGCGGAATAAAGAGCACCGAGAGCGGGAGCAGCAGCACAAAGAGTGTCGAGAGCGGGAGCAGTGGAACAAAGAGTGCCGAGAGTGGGAGCAGCGGAATAAAGAGTGCCGAGAGCGGGAGCAGCGGAATAAAGAGTGCCGAGAGCGGGAGCAGCGGAATAAAGAGTGCCGAGAGCGGGAGCAGCGGAATAAAGAGTGCCGAGAGCAGGAGCAGCGGAATAAAGAGTGCCGAGAGCGGGAGCAGCGGAATAAAGAGTGCCGAGAGTGGGAGCAGCGGAATAAAGAGTGCCGAGAGCAGGAGCAGCGGAATAAACAGTGCCGAGAGCGGGAGCAGCGGAATAAAGAGTGCCGAGAGCGGGAGCAGTGGAATAAAGAGTGCCGAGAGCGGGAGCAGCGGAATAAAGAGTGCCGAGAGCGGGAGCAGCGGAATAAAGAGTGCTGAGAGTGGGAGCCGCATTACAAAGAGCGCCGAGAGCGGAAGCCGCAGCAGAAAGAGTGCCGACAGCGGGAGCCGCATTACAAAGAGTGCTGCGAGCAGGAGCAGCGGAACAAAGAGTGCCAAGAGCGGGAGCAGTGGAATAAAGAGTGCCGAGAGCGGGAGCAGCGGAATAAAGAGTGCCGAGAGCGGGAGCCGCATGACAAAGTGTGCCGAGAGTGGGTAAAGCGGAATAAAGTGCGCCGAGAGCGGGAGCCGCATTACAAAGAGTGCTGAGAGCGGGAACAGCGGAACAAAGAGTGCCAAGAGCAGGAGCAGCGGAACAAAGAGTGCCGAGAGCGGGAGCAGCGGAATAAAGAGTGTCGAGAGCGAGAGCAGCATGACAAAGTGTGCCGAGAGTGGGTAAAGCGGAATAAAGTGCGCCGAGAGCGGGAGCCGCATTACAAAGAGCGCCGAGAGCGGGAGCAGCTGAATAAAGAGTGCTGAGAGCAGGAGCAGTGGAATAAAGAGCACCGAGAGCGGGAGCCGCATTACAAAGAGCGCCGAGAGCGGGAGCAGCTGAATAAAGAGTGCCAAGAGCAGGAGCAGCGGAACAAAGAGTGCCGAGAGCTGGAGCAGTGGAATAAAGAGTGCCGAGAGCGGGAGCAGCGGAATAAAGAGTGCCGAGAGCAGGAGCAGCAGAACAAAGAGTCCCAAGAGTGGGAGCAGCGGAATAAAGAGTGCCGAGAGCGGGAGCAGCGGAATAAAGAGTGTCGAGAGCGGGAGCAGCATTACAAAGAGTGCCGAGAGTGGGAGCCGCATTACAAAGAGTGCCGAGAGCGGGAGCCACATTACAAAGAGTGCCGAGAGCGGGAGCCGCATTACAAAGAGTGCCGAGAGTGGGAGCCGCATTACAATGAGTGTCGAGAGCGGGAGCCACATTACAAAGAGTGCCGAGAGCGGGAGCCGCATTACAAAGAGTGCCGAGAGCGGGAGCCGCATTACAAAGAGTGCTGAGAGCGGGAGCCACATTACAAAGTGTGCCGTGAGCGGGAGCCGCATTACAAAGAGTGCCGAGAGCGGGAGCCGCATTACAAAGAGTGCCGAGAGTGGGAGCAGCGGAATAAAGAGCGCTGAGAGCGGGAGCCGCATTACAAAGAGTGTCGAGAGCGGGAGCTACATTACAAAGAGTGCCGAGAGCGGGAGCCGCATTACAAAGAGTGCCGAGAGCGGGAGCCGCATTACAAAGAGCGTCAAGAGCAGGAGCCACATTACAAAGAGTGTCGAGTGCGGGAGCAGCGGATTAAAGAGCGCCGAGTGTGGGAGCAACGGAATAAAGAGCATCGAGAGTGGGAGCAGTGGAACAAAGAGTGCCGAGAGTAGGAGCAGTGGCACAAAGAGTGTCGAGAGCGGGAGGAGTGGAATAAAGAGTGTCGAGAGCGGGAGCAGCAGCACAAAGAGTGTCGAGAGCGGGAGCAGCGGAATAAAGAGCGCCGAGAGCGGGAGGAGTGGAAAAAAGAGCACCGATAGTGGTAGCAGCAGCACAAAGAGTGTCGAGAGCGGGAGCAGCAGCACAAAGAGTGCCAAGAGCGGGAGCAGCAGCATAAAGAGTGCCGAGAGCGGGAGCAGCAGCACAAAGAGTTTCGAGAGCGGGAGCAGCGGAATAAAGAGCACCGAGAGCGGGAGCAGCAGCACAAAGTGTGTCGAGAGCGGGAGCAGCATCAGAAAGAGTGCCGAGAGCGGGAGCCGCATTACAAAGAGTGCTGAGAGCGGGAACAGCGGAACAAAGAGTGCCAAGAGCAGGAGCAGCGGAACAAAGAGTGCCGAGAGTGGGAGCAGTGTAATAAAGAGTGCCGAGAGCGGGAGCAGCGGAATAAAGAGTGCCGAGAGCGGGAGCAGCGGAATAAAGAGTGCCGAGAGCGGGAGAAGCGGAATAAAGAGTGCCGAGAGCGGGAGCAGCGGAATAAAGAGTGCCGAGAGTGGGAGCAGCGGAATAAAGAGTGCCGAGAGCGGGAGCAGCAGAATAAAGAGTGCCGAGAGCAGGAGCAGCGGAATAAAGAGTGCCGAGAGCGGAAGCAGCGGAATAAAGAGTGCCGAGAGCGGGAGCAGCGGAATAAAGAGTGCCGAGAGCGGGAGCAGCATGACAAAGAGTGCCGAGAGCGGGTGCAGCGGAATAAAGTGCACCGAGAGTGGGAGCAGCGGAATAAAGAGCGCAGAGAGCGGGAGCAGTGGAATAAAGAGTGTCGAGAGCGGGAGCCGCATTACAAAGAGCGCCGAGAGCGGCAGCAGCTGAATAAAGAGTGCCGAGAGCAGGAGCAGCGGAACAAAGAGTGCCGAGAGCTGGAGCAGTGGAATAAAGAGTGCCGAGAGCGGGAGCAGCGGAATAAAGAGTGCCGAGAGCAGGAGCAGCGGAACAAAGAGTCCCAAGAGTGGGAGCAGCGGAATAAAGAGTGCCGAGAGCGGGAGCAGCGGAATAAAGAGTGTCGAGAGCGGGAGCAGCATTACAAAGAGTGCCGAGAGTGGGAGCCGCATTACAAAGAGTGCCGAGAGCGGGAGCCGCATTACAAAGAGTGCCGAGAGTGGGAGCCGCATTACAAAGTGTGCCGTGAGCGGGAGACGCATTACAAAGAGTGCCGAGAGCGGGAGCCGCATTACAAAGAGTGCCGAGAGCGGGAGCCGCATTACAAAGAGTGCCGAGAGTGGGAGCAGCGGAATAAAGAGCGCTGAGAGCGGGAGCCGCATTACAAAGAGTGTCGAGAGCGGGAGCTACATTACAAAGAGTGCCGAGAGCGGGAGCTGCATTACAAAGAGTGCCGAGAGCGGGAGCCGCATTACAAAGAGCGTCGAGAGCAGGAGCCACATTACAAAGAGTGTCGAGTGCGGGAGCAGCGGATTAAAGAGCGCCGAGAGTGGGAGCAACGGAATAAAGAGCGTCGAGAGCGGGAGCAGTGGAACAAAGAGTGCCGAGAGTAGGAGCAGTGGCACAAAGAGTGTCGAGAGCGGGAGGAGTGGAATAAAGAGTGTCGAGAGCGGGAGCAGCAGCACAAAGAGTGTCGAGAGCGGGAGCAGCGGAATAAAGAGCGCCGAGAGCGGGAGGAGTGGAAAAAGGAGCACCGATAATGGGAGCAGCAGCACAAAGAGTGTCGAGAGCGGGAGCAGCAGCACAAAGAGTGCCAAGAGCGGGAGCAGCAGCATAAAGAGTGCCGAGAGCGGGAGCAGCAGCACAAAGAGTTTCGAGAGTGGGAGCAGCGGAATAAAGAGCACCGAGAGCGGGAGCAGCAGCACAAAGAGTGTCGAGTGCGGGAGCAGCATCAGAAAGAGTGCCGAGAGCGGGAGCCGCATTACAAATAGTGCTGAGAGCGGGAGCAGCGGAACAAAGAGTGCCAAGAGCAGGAGCAGCGGAACAAAGAGTGCTGAGAGTGGGAGCAGTGTAATAAAGAGTGCCGAGAGCGGGAGCAGCGGAATAAAGAGTGCCGAGAGCGGGAGCAGCGGAATAAAGAGTGCCGAGAGCGGGAGCAGCTAAATAAAGAGTGCCGAGAGCGGGAGCAGCGGAATAAAGAGTGCCGAGAGTGGGAGCAGCGGAATAAAGAGTGCCGAGAGCGGGAGCAGCAGAATAAAGAGTGCCGAGAGCAGGAGCAGCGGAATAAAGAGTGCCGAGAGCGGAAGCAGCGGAATAAAGAGTGCCGAGAGCGGGAGCAGCGGAATAAAGAGTGCCGAGAGCGGGAGCAGCGGAATAAAGGGTGCCGAGAGCGGGAGCAGCGGAATAAAGAGTGCCGAGAGCGGGAGCCGCATTACAAAGAGTGCCGAGAGCGGGAGCCACAGCAGAAAGAGTGCCGAGAGCGGGAGCCGCATTACAAAGAGTGCTGCGAGCGGGAGCAGCTGAATAAAGAGTGCCGAGAGCAGGAGCAGCGGAACAAAGAGTGCCGAGAGCGGGAGCCGCAGCAGAAAGAGTGCCGAGAGCGGGAGCCGCATTACAAAGAGTGCTGCGAGCGGGAGCAGCGGAACAAAGAGTGCCGAGAGCTGTAGCAGCGGAATAAAGAGTGCCGAGAGCGGGAGCAGCGGAATAAAGAGTGCCGAGAGCGGGAGCAGCGGAATAAAGAGTGTCGAGAGCGGGAGCAGCAGAATAAAGAGCACCGAGAGCGGGAGCGGCGGAATAAAGAGTGCCGAGAGCGGGAGCACAGGAATAAAGAGTGTCGAGAGCAGGAGCAGCGGCACAAAGAGTGTCGAGAGCGGGAGCAATGGAATAAAGAGTGTCGAGAGCGGGAGCAGCGGAATAGAGAGCACCGAGAGTGGGAGCAGCAGCACAAAGTGTGTCGAGAGTGGGAGCAGCGGAATAAAGAGTGCCGAGAGCAGGAGCAGCGGAACAAAGAGTGCCAAGAGTGGGAGCAGTGGAATAAAGAGTGCCGAGAGTGGGAGCAGCGGAATAAAGAGTGTCGAGAGCGGGAGCAGCATTACAAAGAGTGCCGAGAGCGGGAGCCGCATTACAAAGAGTGCCGAGAGCGGGAGCCGCATTACAAAGAGTGCCGAGAGCGGGAGCCGCATTACAAAGAGTGCCGAGAGTGGGAGCCGCATTACAAAGTGTGCCGTGAGCGGGAGCCGCATTACAAAGAGTGCCGAGAGCGGGAGCCGCATTACAAAGAGTGCCGAGAGCGGGAGCCGCATTACAAAGAGTGCCGAGAGTGGGAGCAGCGGAATAAAGAGCGCCGAGAGCGGGAGCCGCATTACAAAGAGTGTCGAGAGCGGGAGCCACATTACAAAGAGTGCCGAGAGCGGGAGCCGCATTACAAAGAGTGCTGAGAGCGGGAGCCGCATTACAAAGAGCGTCGAGAGCAGGAGCTACATTACAAAGAGTGTCGAGTGCGGGAGCAGCGGATTAATGAGCGCTGAGAGTGGCAGCAACGGAATAAAGAGTGTCGAGAGCGGGAGCAGTGGAACAAAGAGTGCCGAGAGTAGGAGCAGCGGCACAAAGAGTGTCGAGAGCGGGAGCAGTGGAATAAAGAGTGTCGAGAGCGGGAGCAGCGGTATAAAGAGCACCGAGAGTGGGAGCAGCAGCTCAAAGATTGTCGAGAGTGGGAGCAGTGGAACAAAGAGTGCCGAGTGTAGGAGCAGCGGCACAAAGAGTGTCGAGAGCGGGAGGAGTGGAATAAAGAGTGTCGAGAGCGGGAGCAGCAGCACAAAGAGTGTCGAGAGCGGGAGCAGCGGAATAAAGAGCGCCGAGAGCGGGAGGAGTGGAAAAAAGAGCACCGATAGTGGGAGCAGCAGCACAAAGAGTGTCGAGAGCGGGAGCAGCAGAACAAAGAGTGCCAAGAGCGGGAGCAGCAGCATAAAGAGTGCCGATAGCGGGAGTAGCAGCACAAAGAGTTTCGAGAGCGGGAGCAGCGGAATAAAGAGCACCGAGAGCGGGAGCAGCAGCACAAAGAGTGTCGAGAACGGGAGCAGCATCAGAAAGAGTGCCGAGAGCGGGAGCCGCATTACAATTAGTGCTGAGAGCGGGAGCAGCGGAGCAAAGAGTGCCGAGAGCAGGAGCAGCGGAACAAAGAGTGCCGAGAGTGGGAGCAGTGTAATAAAGAGTGCCGAGAGTGGGAGCAGCGGAATAAAGTGTGCCGAGAGCGGGAGCAGCGGAATAAAGAGTGCCGAGAGCGGGAGCAGCGGAATAAAGAGTGCCGAGAGCGGGAGCAGCGGAATAAAGAGTGCCGAGAGTGGGAGCAGCGGAATAAAGAGTGCCGAGAGCGGGAGCAGCAGAATAAAGAGTGCCGAGAGCAGGAGCAGCGGAATAAAGAGTGCCGAGAGCGGAAGCAGCGGAATAAAGAGTGCCGAGAGCGGGAGCAGCGGAATAAAGAGTGCCGAGAGCGGGAGCAGCATGACAAAGAGTGCCGAGAGCGGGTGCAGTGGAATAAAGTGCGCCGAGAGTGGGAGCAGCGGAATAAAGAGCGCAGAGAGCGGGAGCAGCGGAATAAAGAGTGTCGAGAGCGGGCGCCGCATTACAAAGAGCGCCGAGAGCGGGAGCAGCTGAATAAAGAGTGCCGAGAGCAGGAGCAGTGGAATAAAGTGCACCGAGAGCGGGAGCCGCATTACAAAGAGCGCCGAGAGCGGGAGCAGCTGAATAAAGAGTGCCGAGAGCAGGAGCAGCGGGACAAAGAGTGCCGAGAGCTGGAGCAGTGGAATAAAGAGTGCCGAGAGCGGGAGCAGCGGAATAAAGAGTGCCGAGAGCAGGAGCAGCGGAACAAAGAGTCCCAAGAGTGGGAGCAGCGGAATAAAGAGTGCCGAGAGCGGGAGCAGCGGAATAAAGAGTGTCGAGAGCGGGAGCAGCATTACAAAGAGTGCCGAGAGTGGGAGCCGCATTACAAAGAGTGCCGAGAGCGGGAGCCGCATTACAAAGAGTGCCGAGAGTGGGAGCCGCATTACAAAGTGTGCCGTGAGCGGGAGACGCATTACAAAGAGTGCCGAGAGCGGGAGCCGCATTACAAAGAGTGCCGAGAGCGGGTGCCGCATTACAAAGAGTGCCCAGAGTGGGAGCAGCGGAATAAAGAGCGCTGAGAGCGGGAGCCGCATTACAAAGAGTGTCGAGAGCGGGAGCTACATTACAAAGAGTGCCGAGAGCGGGAGCTGCATTACAAAGAGTGCCGAGAGCGGGAGCCGCATTACAAAGAGCGTCGAGAGCAGGAGCCACATTACAAAGAGTGTCGAGTGCGGGAGCAGCGGATTAAAGAGCGCCGAGAGTGGGAGCAACGGAATAAAGAGCGTCGAGAGCGGGAGCAGTGGAACAAAGAGTGCCGAGAGTAGGAGCAGCGGCACAAAGAGTGTCGAGAGCGGGAGGAGTGGAATAAAGAGTGTCGAGAGCGGGAGCAGCAGCACAAAGAGTGTCGAGAGCGGGAGCAGCGGAATAAAGAGCGCCGAGAGCGGGAGGAGTGGAAAAAAGAGCACCGATAGTGGGAGCAGCAGCACAAAGAGTGTCGAGAGCGGGAGCAGCAGCACAAAGAGTGCCAAGAGCGGGAGCAGCAGCATAAAGAGTGCCGAGAGCGGGAGCAGCAGCACAAAGAGTTTCGAGAGTGGGAGCAGCGGAATAAAGAGCACCGAGAGCGGGAGCAGCAGCACAAAGAGTGTCGAGTGCGGGAGCAGCATCAGAAAGAGTGCCGAGAGCGGGAGCCGCATTACAAATAGTGCTGAGAGCGGGAGCAGCGGAACAAAGAGTGCCAAGAGCAGGAGCAGCGGAACAAAGAGTGCTGAGAGTGGGAGCAGTGTAATAAAGAGTGCCGAGAGCGGGAGCAGCGGAATAAAGAGTGCCGAGAGCGGGAGCACCGGAATAAAGAGTGCCGAGAGCGGGAGCAGCGGAATAAAGAGTGCCGAGAGCGGGAGCAGCGGAATAAAGAGTGCCGAGAGTGGGAGCAGCGGAATAAAGAGTGCCGAGAGCGGGAGCAGCAGAATAAAGAGTGCCGAGAGCAGGAGCAGCGGAATAAAGAGTGCCGAGAGCGGAAGCAGCGGAATAAAGAGTGCCGAGAGCGGGAGCAGCGGAATAAAGAGTGCCGAGAGCGGGAGCAGCGGAATAAAGGGTGCCGAGAGCGGGAGCAGCGGAATAAAGAGTGCCGAGAGCGGGAGCCGCATTACAAAGAGTGCCGAGAGCGGGAGCCACAGCAGAAAGAGTGCCGAGAGCGGGAGCCGCATTACAAAGAGTGCTGCGAGCGGGAGCAGCTGAATAAAGAGTGCCGAGAGCAGGAGCAGCGGAACAAAGAGTGCCGAGAGCGGGAGCCGCAGCAGAAAGAGTGCCGAGAGCGGGAGCCGCATTACAAAGAGTGCTGCGAGCGGGAGCAGCGGAACAAAGAGTGCCGAGAGCTGTAGCAGCGGAAAAAGAGTGCCGAGAGCGGGAGCAGCGGAATAAAGAGTGCCGAGAGCGGGAGCAGCGGAATAAAGAGTGTCGAGAGCGGGAGCAGCAGAATAAAGAGCACCGAGAGCGGGAGCGGCGGAATAAAGAGTGCCGAGAGCGGGAGCACAGGAATAAAGAGTGTCGAGAGCAGGAGCAGCGGCACAAAGAGTGTCGAGAGCGGGAGCAATGGAATAAAGAGTGTCGAGAGCGGGAGCAGCGGAATAAAGAGCACCGAGAGTGGGAGCAGGAGCACAAAGTGTGTCGAGAGTGGGAGCAGCGGAATAAAGAGTGCCGAGAGCAGGAGCAGCGGAACAAAGAGTGCCAAGAGTGGGAGCAGTGGAATAAAGAGTGCCGAGAGTGGGAGCAGCGGAATAAAGAGTGTCGAGAGCGGGAGCAGCATTACAAAGAGTGCCGAGAGCGGGAGCCGCATTACAAAGAGTGCCGAGAGCGGGAGCCGCATTACAAAGAGTGCCGAGAGCGGGAGCCACATTACAAAGAGTGCCGAGAGCAGGAGCCGCATTACAAAGAGTGCCGAGAGTGGGAGCCGTATTACAAAGTGTGCCGTGAGCGGGAGCCGCATTACAAAGAGTGCCGAGAGCGGGAGCCGCATTACAAAGAGTGCCGAGAGCGGGAGCCGCATTACAAAGAGTGCCAAGAGCGGGAGCAGCAGCATAAAGAGTGCCGAGAGCGGGAGCAGCAGCACAAAGAGTTTCGAGAGTGGGAGCAGCGGAATAAAGAGCACCGAGAGCGGGAGCAGCAGCACAAAGAGTGTCGAGTGCGGGAGCAGCATCAGAAAGAGTGCCGAGAGCGGGAGCCGCATTACAAATAGTGCTGAGAGCGGGAGCAGCGGAACAAAGAGTGCCAAGAGCAGGAGCAGCGGAACAAAGAGTGCTGAGAGTGGGAGCAGTGTAATAAAGAGTGCCGAGAGCGGGAGCAGCGGAATAAAGAGTGCCGAGAGCGGGAGCACCGGAATAAAGAGTGCCGAGAGCGGGAGCAGCGGAATAAAGAGTGCCGAGAGCGGGAGCAGCGGAATAAAGAGTGCCGAGAGTGGGAGCAGCGGAATAAAGAGTGCCGAGAGCGGGAGCAGCAGAATAAAGAGTGCCGAGAGCAGGAGCAGCGGAATAAAGAGTGCCGAGAGCGGAAGCAGCGGAATAAAGAGTGCCGAGAGCGGGAGCAGCGGAATAAAGAGTGCCGAGAGCGGGAGCAGCGGAATAAAGGGTGCCGAGAGCGGGAGCAGCGGAATAAAGAGTGCCGAGAGCGGGAGCCGCATTACAAAGAGTGCCGAGAGCGGGAGCCACAGCAGAAAGAGTGCCGAGAGCGGGAGCCGCATTACAAAGAGTGCTGCGAGCGGGAGCAGCTGAATAAAGAGTGCCGAGAGCAGGAGCAGCGGAACAAAGAGTGCCGAGAGCGGGAGCCGCAGCAGAAAGAGTGCCGAGAGCGGGAGCCGCATTACAAAGAGTGCTGCGAGCGGGAGCAGCGGAACAAAGAGTGCCGAGAGCTGTAGCAGCGGAAAAAGAGTGCCGAGAGCGGGAGCAGCGGAATAAAGAGTGCCGAGAGCGGGAGCAGCGGAATAAAGAGTGTCGAGAGCGGGAGCAGCAGAATAAAGAGCACCGAGAGCGGGAGCGGCGGAATAAAGAGTGCCGAGAGCGGGAGCACAGGAATAAAGAGTGTCGAGAGCAGGAGCAGCGGCACAAAGAGTGTCGAGAGCGGGAGCAATGGAATAAAGAGTGTCGAGAGCGGGAGCAGCGGAATAAAGAGCACCGAGAGTGGGAGCAGGAGCACAAAGTGTGTCGAGAGTGGGAGCAGCGGAATAAAGAGTGCCGAGAGCAGGAGCAGCGGAACAAAGAGTGCCAAGAGTGGGAGCAGTGGAATAAAGAGTGCCGAGAGTGGGAGCAGCGGAATAAAGAGTGTCGAGAGCGGGAGCAGCATTACAAAGAGTGCCGAGAGCGGGAGCCGCATTACAAAGAGTGCCGAGAGCGGGAGCCGCATTACAAAGAGTGCCGAGAGCGGGAGCCACATTACAAAGAGTGCCGAGAGCAGGAGCCGCATTACAAAGAGTGCCGAGAGTGGGAGCCGTATTACAAAGTGTGCCGTGAGCGGGAGCCGCATTACAAAGAGTGCCGAGAGCGGGAGCCGCATTACAAAGAGTGCCGAGAGCGGGAGCCGCATTACAAAGAGTGCCGAGAGTGGGAGCAGCGGAATAAAGAGCGCCGAGAGCGGGAGCCGCATTACAAAGAGTGTCGAGAGCGGGAGCCACATTACAAAGAGTGCCGAGAGCGGGAGCCGCATTACAAAGAGTGCCGAGAGCGGGAGCCGCATTACAAAGAGCGTCGAGAGCAGGAGTTACATTACAAAGAGTGTCGAGTGCGGGAGCAGCGGATTAATGAGCGCTGAGAGTGGCAGCAACGGAATAAAGAGTGTCGAGAGCGGGAGCAGTGGAACAAAGAGTGCCGAGAGTAGGAGCAGCGGCACAAAGAGTGTCGAGAGCGGGAGCAGTGGAATAAAGAGTGTCGAGAGCGGGAGCAGCGGTATAAAGAGCACCGAGAGTGGGAGCAGCAGCACAAAGATTGTCGAGAGTGGGAGCAGTGGAACAAAGAGTGCCGAGTGTAGGAGCAGCGGCACAAA
The DNA here is from genome assembly GCF_052327205.1 of Somniosus microcephalus. Lineage (NCBI taxonomy): Eukaryota > Metazoa > Chordata > Chondrichthyes > Squaliformes > Somniosidae > Somniosus > Somniosus microcephalus. The sequence goes on along the minus strand of NW_028225181.1, from coordinate 41,467,713 downwards.
GAGTGTCGAGAGCGGGAGGAGTGGAATAAAGAGTGTCGAGAGCGGGAGCAGCAGCACAAAGAGTGTCGAGAGCGGGAGCAGCGGAATAAAGAGCGCCGAGAGCGGGAGGAGTGGAAAAAAGAGCACCGATAGTGGGAGCAGCAGCACAAAGAGTGTCGAGAGCGGGAGCAGCAGCACAAAGAGTGCCAAGAGCGGGAGCAGCAGCATAAAGAGTGCCGATAGCGGGAGTAGCAGCACAAAGAGTTTCGAGAGCGGGAGCAGCAGAATAAAGAGCACCGAGAGCGGGAGCAGCAGCACAAAGAGTGTCGAGAACGGGAGCAGCATCAGAAAGAGTGCCGAGAGCGGGAGCCACATTACAAATAGTGCTGAGAGCGGGAGCAGCGGAACAAAGAGTGCCGAGAGCAGGAGCAGCGGAACAAAGAGTGCCGAGAGTGGGAGCAGTGTAATAAAGAGTGCCGAGAGTGGGAGCAGCGGAATAAAGAGTGCCGAGAGCGGGAGCAGCGGAATAAAGAGTGCCGAGAGCGGGAGCAGCGGAATAAAGAGTGCCGAGAGCGGGAGCAGCGGAATAAAGGGTGCCGAGAGCGGGAGCAGTGGAATAAAGAGTGCTGAGAGCGGGAGCCGCATTACAAAGAGTGTCGAGAGCGGGAGCTACATTACAAAGAGTGCCGAGAGCGGGAGCCGCATTACAAAGAGTGCCGAGAGCGGGAGCCGCATTACAAAGAGCGTCGAGAGCAGGAGCCACATTACAAAGAGTGTCGAGTGCGGGAGCAGCGGATTAAAGAGCGCCGAGAGTGGGAGCAACGGAATAAAGAGCGTCGAGAGCGGGAGCAGTGGAACAAAGAGTGCCGAGAGTAGGAGCAGCGGCACAAAGAGTGTCGAGAGCGGGAGGAGTGGAATAAAGAGTGTCGAGAGCGGGAGCAGCAGCACAAAGAGTGTCGAGAGCGGGAGCAGCGGAATAAAGAGCGCCGAGAGCGGGAGGAGTGGAAAAAAGAGCACCGATAGTGGGAGCAGCAGCACAAAGAGTGTCGAGAGCGGGAGCAGCAGCACAAAGAGTGCCAAGAGCGGGAGCAGCAGCATAAAGAGTGCAGAGAGCGGGAGCAGCAGCACAAAGAGTTTCGAGAGCGGGAGCAGCGGAATAAAGAGCACCGAGAGCGGGAGCAGCAGCACAAAGAGTGTCGAGTGCGGGAGCAGCATCAGAAAGAGTGCCGAGAGCGGGAGCCGCATTACAAATAGTGCTGAGAGCGGGAGCAGCGGAACAAAGAGTGCCAAGAGCAGGAGCAGCGGAACAAAGAGTGCTGAGAGTGGGAGCAGTGTAATAAAGAGTGCCGAGAGCGGGAGCAGCGGAATAAAGAGTGCCGAGAGCGGGAGCAGCGGAATAAAGAGTGCCGAGAGCGGGAGCAGCGGAATAAAGAGTGCCGAGAGCGGGAGCAGCGGAATAAAGAGTGCCGAGAGTGGGAGCAGCGGAATAAAGAGTGCCGAGAGCGGGAGCAGCAGAATAAAGTGTGCCGAGAGCAGGAGCAGCGGAATAAAGAGCACCGAGAGTGGGAGCAGCGGTATAAAGAGCACCGAGAGTGGGAGCAGCAGCACAAAGATTGTCGAGAGTGGGAGCAGTGGAACAAAGAGTGCCGAGTGTAGGAGCAGCGGCACAAAGAGTGTCGAGAGCGGGAGGAGTGGAATAAAGAGTGTCGAGAGCGGGAGCAGCAGCACAAAGAGTGTCGAGAGCGGGAGCAGCGGAATAAAGAGCGCCGAGAGCGGGAGGAGTGGAAAAAAGAGCACCGATAGTGGGAGCAGCAGCACAAAGAGTGTCGAGAGCGGGAGCAGCAGCACAAAGAGTGCCAAGAGCGGGAGCAGCAGCATAAAGAGTGCCGATAGCGGGAGTAGCAGCACAAAGAGTTTCGAGAGCGGGAGCAGCGGAATAAAGAGCACCGAGAGCGGGAGCAGCAGCACAAAGAGTGTCGAGAACGGGAGCAGCATCAGAAAGAGTGCCGAGAGCGGGAGCCGCATTACAAATAGTGCTGAGAGCGGGAGCAGCGGAACAAAGAGTGCCGAGAGCAGGAGCAGCGGAACAAAGAGTGCCGAGAGTGGGAGCAGTGTAATAAAGAGTGCCGAGAGTGGGAGCAGCGGAATAAAGAGTGCCGAGAGCGGGAGCAGCGGAATAAAGAGTGCCGAGAGCGGGAGCAGCGGAATAAAGAGTGCCGAGAGCGGGAGCAGCGGAATAAAGGGTGCTGAGCGCGGGAGCAGTGGAATAAAGAGTGCTGAGAGCGGGAGCCGCATTACAAAGAGTGTCGAGAGCGGGAGCTACATTACAAAGAGTGCCGAGAGCGGGAGCCGCATTACAAAGAGTGCCGAGAGCGGGAGCCGCATTACAAAGAGCGTCGAGAGCAGGAGCCACATTACAAAGAGTGTCGAGTGCGGGAGCAGCGGATTAAGGAGCGCCGAGAGTGGGAGCAACGGAATAAAGAGCGTCGAGAGCGGGAGCAGTGGAACAAAGAGTGCCGAGAGTAGGAGCAGCGGCACAAAGAGTGTCGAGAGCGGGAGGAGTGGAATAAAGAGTGTCGAGAGCGGGAGCAGCAGCACAAAGAGTGTCGAGAGCGGGAGCAGCGGAATAAAGAGCGCCGAGAGCGGGAGGAGTGGAAAAAAGAGCACCGATAGTGGGAGCAGCAGCACAAAGAGTGTCGAGAGCGGGAGCAGCAGCACAAAGAGTGCCAAGAGCGGGAGCAGCAGCATAAAGAGTGCCGAGAGCGGGAGCAGCAGCACAAAGAGTTTCGAGAGCGGGAGCAGCGGAATAAAGAGCACCGAGAGCGGGTGCAGCAGCACAAAGAGTGTCGAGTGCGGGAGCAGCATCAGAAAGAGTGCCGAGAGCGGGAGCCGCATTACAAATAGTGCTGAGAGCGGGAGCAGCGGAACAAAGAGTGCCAAGAGCAGGAGCAGCGGAACAAAGAGTGCTGAGAGTGGGAGCAGTGTAATAAAGAGTGCCGAGAGCGGGAGCAGCGGAATAAAGAGTGCCGAGAGCGGGAGCAGCGGAATAAAGAGTGCCGAGAGCGGGAGCAGCGGAATAAAGAGTGCCGAGAGCGGGAGCAGCGGAATAAAGAGTGCCGAGAGTGGGAGCAGCGGAATAAAGAGTGCCGAGAGCGGGAGCAGCAGAATAAAGAGTGCCGAGAGCAGGAGCAGCGGAATAAAGAGTGCCGAGAGTGGGAGCAGCGGAATAAAGAGTGCCGAGAGCGGGAGCAGCAGAATAAAGAGTGCCGAGAGCAGGAGCAGCGGAATAAAGAGTGCCGAGAGCGGGAGCAGCGGAATAAAGAGTGCCGAGAGCGGGAGCAGCGGAATAAAGAGTGCCGAGAGCGGGAGCAGCGGAATAAAGGGTGCCGAGAGCGGGAGCAGCGGAATAAAGAGTGCCGAGAGCGGGAGCCGCATTACAAAGAGTGCCGAGAGCGGGAGCCACAGCAGAAAGAGTGCCGAGAGCGGGAGCCGCATTACAAAGAGTGCTGCGAGCGGGAGCAGCTGAATAAAGAGTGCCGAGAGCAGGAGCAGCGGAACAAAGAGTGCCGAGAGCGGGAGCCGCAGCAGAAAGAGTGCCGAGAGCGGGAGCCGCATTACAAAGAGTGCTGCGAGCGGGAGCAGCGGAACAAAGAGTGCCGAGAGCTGGAGCAGCGGAATAAAGAGTGCCGAGAGCGGGAGCAGCGGAATAAAGTGTGCCGAGAGCGGGAGCAGCGGAATAAAGAGTGTCGAGAGCGGGAGCAGCAGAATAAAGAGCACCGAGAGCGGGAGCGGCGGAATAAAGAGTGCCGAGAGCGGGAGCACAGGAATAAAGAGTGTCGAGAGCAGGAGCAGCGGCACAAAGAGTGTCGAGAGCGGGAACAATGGAATAAAGAGTGTCGAGAGCGGGAGCAGCGGAATAAAGAGCACCGAGAGTGGGAGCAGCAGCACAAAGAGTGTCGAGAGTGGGAGCAGCGGAATAAAGAGTGCCGAGAGCAGGAGCAGCGGAACAAAGAGTGCCAAGAGTGGGAGCAGCGGAATAAAGAGTGCCGAGAGCGGGAGCAGCGGAATAAAGAGTGTCGAGAGCGGGAGCAGCATTACAAAGAGTGCCGAGAGCGGGAGCCGCATTACAAAGAGTGCCGAGAGCAGGAGCAGCGGAACAAAGAGTGCCAAGAGTGGGAGCAGCGGAATAAAGAGTGCCGAGAGCGGGAGCAGCGGAATAAAGAGCGCCGAGAGCGGGAGCCGCATTACAAAGAGTGTCGAGAGCGGGAGCCACATTACAAAGAGTGCCGAGAGCGGGAGCCGCATTACAAAGAGTGCCGAGAGCGGGAGCCGCATTACAAAGAGCGTCGAGAGCAGGAGCTACATTACAAAGAGTGTCGAGTGCGGGAGCAGCGGATTAATGAGCGCCGAGAGTGGCAGCAACGGAATAAAGAGTGTCGAGAGCGGGAGCAGTGGAACAAAGAGTGCCGAGAGTAGGAGCAGCGGCACAAAGAGTGTCGAGAGCGGGAGCAGTGGAATAAAGAGTGTCGAGAGCGGGAGCAGCGGTATAAAGAGCACCGAGAGTGGGAGCAGCAGCACAAAGATTGTCGAGAGTGGGAGAAGTGGAACAAAGAGTGCCGAGTGTAGGAGCAGCGGCACAAAGAGTGTCGAGAGCGGGAGGAGTGGAATAAAGTGTGTCGAGAGCGGGAGCAGCAGCACAAAGAGTGTCGAGAGCGGGAGCAGCGGAATAAAGAGCGCCGAGAGCGGGAGGAGTGGAAAAAAGAGCACCGATAGTGGGAGCAGCAGCACAAAGAGTGTCGAGAGCGGGAGCAGCAGCACAAAGAGTGCCAAGAGCGGGAGCAGCAGCATAAAGAGTGCCGATAGCGGGAGTAGCAGCACAAAGAGTTTCGAGAGCGGGAGCAGCGGAATAAAGAGCACCGAGAGCGGGAGCAGCAGCACAAAGAGTGTCGAGAACGGGAGCAGCATCAGAAAGAGTGCTGAGAGCGGGAGCAGCGGAACAAAGAGTGCCGAGAGCAGGAGCAGCGGAACAAAGAGTGCCGAGAGTGGGAGCAGTGTAATAAAGAGTGCCGAGAGTGGGAGCAGCGGAATAAAGAGTGCCGAGAGCGGGAGCAGCGGAATAAAGAGTGCCGAGAGCGGGAGCAGCGGAATAAAGAGTGCCGAGAGCGGGAGCAGCGGAATAAAGAGTGCCGAGAGTGGGAGCAGTGGAATAAAGAGTGCCGAGAGCGGGAGCAGCGGAATAAAGAGTGCCGAGAGCAGGAGCAGCGGAATAAAGAGTGCCGAGAGCGGAAGCAGCGGAATAAAGAGTGCCGAGAGCGGGAGCAGCGGAATAAAGAGTGCCGAGAGCGGGAGCAGCGGAATAAAGGGTGCCGAGAGCGGGAGCAGTGGAATAAAGAGTGCCGAGAGCGGGAGCCGCATTACAAAGAGAGCCGAGAGTGGGAGCCGCAGCAGAAAGAGTGCCGAGAGCGGGAGCCGCATTACAAAGAGTGCTGCGAGCGGGAGCAGCTGAATAAAGAGTGCCGAGAGCAGGAGCAGCGGAACAAAGAGTGCCGAGAGCTGGAGCAGCGGAATAAAGAGTGCCAAGAGCGGGAGCCGCATTACAAAGAGTACCGAGAGCGGGAGCCGCAGCAGAAAGAGTGCCGAGAGCGGGAGCCACATTACAAAGAGTGCTGCGAGCGGGAGCCGCATTACAAAGAGCGTCGAGAGCAGGAGCCACATTACAAAGAGTGTTGAGTGCGGGAGCAGCGGATTAAAGAGCGCCGAGAGTGGGAGCAACGGAATAAAGAGCGTCGAGAGCGGGAGCAGTGGAACAAAGAGTGCCGAGAGTAGGAGCAGCGGCACAAAGAGTGTCGAGAGTGGGAGGAGTGGAATAAAGAGTGTCGAGAGCGGGAGCAGCAGCACAAAGAGTGTCGAGAGCGGGAGCAGCGGAATAAAGAGCGCCGAGAGCGGGAGGAGTGGAAAAAAGAGCACCGATAGTGGGAGCAGCAGCACAAAGAGTGTCGAGAGCGGGAGCAGCAGCACAAAGAGTGCCAAGAGCGGGAGCAGCAGCATAAAGAGTGCCGAGAGCGGGAGCAGCAGCACAAAGAGTTTCGAGAGCGGGAGCAGCGGAATAAAGAGCACCGAGAGCGGGAGCAGCAGCACAAAGAGTGTCGAGAGCGGGAGCAGCATCAGAAAGAGTGCCGAGAGCGGGAGCCGCATTACAAATAGTGCTGAGAGCGGGAGCAGCGGAACAAAGAGTGCCAAGAGCAGGAGCAGCGGAACAAAGAGTGCTGAGAGTGGGAGCAGTGTAATAAAGAGTGCCGAGAGCGGGAGCAGCGGAATAAAGAGTGCCGAGAGCGGGAGCAGCGGAATAAAGAGTGCCGAGAGCGGGAGCAGCGGAATAAAGAGTGCCGAGAGCGGGAGCAGCGGAATAAAGAGTGCCGAGAGTGGGAGCAGCGGAATAAAGAGTGCCGAGAGCGGGAGCAGCAGAATAAAGAGTGCCGAGAGCAGGAGCAGCGGAATAAAGAGTGCCGAGAGCGGAAGCAGTGGAATAAAGAGTGCCGAGAGCGGGAGCAGCGGAATAAAGAGTGCCGAGAGCGGGAGCAGCGGAATAAAGGGTGCCGAGAGCGGGAGCAGCGGAATAAAGAGTGCCGAGAGCGGGAGCCGCATTACAAAGAATGCCGAGAGCGGGAGCCACAGCAGAAAGAGTGCCGAGAGCGGGAGCCGCATTACAAAGAGTGCTGCGAGCGGGAGCAGCTGAATAAAGAGTGCCGAGAGCAGGAGCAGCGGAACAAAGAGTGCCGAGAGCTGGAGCAGCGGAATAAAGAGTGCCAAGAGCGGGAGCCGCATTACAAAGAGTGCCGAGATCGGGAGCCGCAGCAGAAAGAGTGCCGAGAGCGGGAGCCGCATTACAAAGAGTGCTGCGAGCGGGAGCAGCGGAACAAAGAGTGCCGAGAGCTGGAGCAGCGGAATAAAGAGTGCCGAGAGCGGGAACAGCGGAATAAAGAGTGCCGAGAGCGGGAGCAGCGGAATAAAGAATGTCGAGAGCGGGAGCAGCAGAATAAAGAGCACCGAGAGCGGGAGCAGCGGAATAAAGAGTGCCGAGAGCGGGAGCACAGGAATAAAGAGTGTCGAGAGCAGGAGCAGCGGCACAAAGAGTGTCGAGAGCGGGAGCAATGGAATAAAGAGTGTCGAGAGCGGGAGCAGCGGAATAAAGAGCACCGAGAGTGGGAGCAGCAGCACAAAGAGTGTCGAGAGTGGGAGCAGCGGAATAAAGATTGCCGAGAGCAGGAGCAGCGGAACAAAGAGTGCCAAGAGTGGGAGCAGCGGAATAAAGAGTGCCGAGAGCGGGAGCAGCGGAATAAAGGGTGCCGAGAGCGGGAGCAGTGGAATAAAGAGTGCCGAGAGCGGGAGCCGCATTACAAAGAGAGCCGAGAGCGGGAGCCGCAGCAGAAAGAGTGCCGAGAGCGGGAGCCGCATTACAAAGAGTGCTGCGAGCGGGAGCAGCTGAATAAAGAGTGCCGAGAGCAGGAGCAGCGGAACAAAGAGTGCCGAGAGCTGGAGCAGCGGAATAAAGAGTGCCAAGAGCGGGAGCCGCATTACAAAGAGTACCGAGAGCGGGAGCCGCAGCAGAAAGAGTGCCGAGAGCGGGAGCCACATTACAAAGAGTGCTGCGAGCGGGAGCCGCATTACAAAGTGTGCCGAGAGCGGGAGCCGCATTACAAAGAGTGCCGAGAGCGGGAGCCACATTACAAAGAGTGCCGAGAGCAGGAGCCGCATTACAAAGAGTACCGAGAGCGGGAGCAGCGGAATAAAGAGTGTCGAGAGCGGGAGCAGCATTACAAAGAGTGCCGAGAGCGGGAGCCGCATTACAAAGTGTGCCGAGAGCGGGAGCCGCATTACAAAGAGTGCCGAGAGCGGGAGCCACATTACAAAGAGTGCCGAGAGCAGGAGCCGCATTACAAAGAGTGCCGAGAGTGGGAGCCGCATTACAAAGTGTGCCGTGAGCGGGAGCCGCATTACAAAGAGTGCCGAGAGTGGGAGCCGCATTACAAAGAGTGCCGAGAGCGGGAGCCGCATTACAAAGAGTGCCGAGAGTGGGAGCAGCGGAATAAAGAGCGCCGAGAGCGGGAGCCGCATTACAAAGAGTGTCGAGAGCGGGAGCCACATTAGAAAGAGTGCCGAGAGCGGGAGCCGCATTACAAAGAGTGCCGAGAGCGGGAGCCGCATTACAAAGAGCGTCGAGAGCAGGAGCTACATTACAAAGAGTGTCGAGTGCGGGAGCAGCGGATTAATGAGCGCCGAGAGTGGGAGCAACGGAATAAAGAGTGTCGAGAGCGGGTGCAGTGGAACAAAGAGTGCCGAGAGTAGGAGCAGCGGCACAAAGAGTGTCGAGAGCGGGAGCAGTGGAATAAAGAGTGTCGAGAGCGGGAGCAGCGGTATAAAGAGCACCGAGAGTGGGAGCAGCAGCACAAAGATTGTCGAGAGTGGGAGCAGTGGAACAAAGAGTGCCGAGTGTAGGAGCAGCGGCACAAAGAGTGTCGAGAGCGGGAGGAGTGGAATAAAGAGTGTCGAGAGCGGGAGCAGCAGCACAAAGAGTGTCGAGAGCGGGAGCAGCGGAATAAAGAGCGCCGAGAGCGGGAGGAGTGGAAAAAAGAGCACCGATAGTGGGAGCAGCAGCACAAAGAGTGTCGAGAGCGGGAGCAGCAGCACAAAGAGTGCCAAGAGCGGGAGCAGCAGCATAAAGAGTGCCGATAGCGGGAGTAGCAGCACAAAGAGTTTCGAGAGCGGGAGCAGCGGAATAAAGAGCACCGAGAGCGGGAGCAGCAGCACAAAGAGTGTCGAGAACGGGAGCAGCATCAGAAAGAGTGCCGAGAGCGGTAGCCGCATTACAAATAGTGCTGAGAGCGGGAGCAGCGGAACAAAGAGTGCCGAGAGCAGGAGCAGCGGAACAAAGAGTGCCGAGAGTGGGAGCAGTGTAATAAAGAGTACCGAGAGTGGGAGCAGCGGAATAAAGAGTGCCGAGAGAGGGAGCAGCGGAATAAAGAGTGCCGAGAGCAGGAGCAGCGGAATAAAGAGTGCCGAGAGCGGGAGCAGCGGAATAAAGAGTGCCGAGAGTGGGAGCAGCGGAATAAAGAGTGCCGAGAGCGGGAGCAGCGGAATAAAGAGTGCCGAGAGCAGGAGCAGCGGAATAAAGAGTGCCGAGAGCGGAAGCAGTGGAATAAAGAGTGCCGAGAGCGGGAGCAGCGGAATAAAGAGTGCCGAGAGCGGGAGCAGCGGAATAAAGGGTGCCGAGAGCGGGAGCAGTGGAATAAAGAGTGCCGAGAGCGGGAGCCGCATAACAAAGAGAGCCGAGAGCGGGAGCCGCAGCAGAAAGAGTGCCGAGAGCGGGAGCCGCATTACAAAGAGTGCTGCGAGCAGGAGCAGCTGAATAAAGAGTGCCGAGAGCAGGAGCAGCGGAACAAAGAGTGCCGAGAGCTGGAGCAGCGGAATAAAGAGTGCCAAGAGCGGGAGCCGCATTACAAAGAGTACCGAGAGCGGGAGCCGCAGCAGAAAGAGTGCCGAGAGCGGGAGCCGCATTACAAAGAGTGCTGCGAGCGGGAGCAGCGGAACAAAGAGTGCCGAGAGCTGGAGCAGCGGAATAAAGAGTGCCGAGAGCGGGAGCAGCGGAATAAAGAGTGCCGAGTGCGGGAGCAGCGGAATAAAGAGTGTCGAGAGCTGGAGCAGCAGAATAAAGAGCACCGAGAGCGGGAGCAGCGGAATAAAGAGTGCCGAGAGCGGGAGCAGAGGAATAAAGAGTGTCGAGAGCGGGAGCAGCGGAATAAAGAGCACCGAGAGTGGGAGCAGCAGCACAAAGAGTGTCGAGAGTGAGAGCAGCATTACAAAGTGCGCCGAGAGCGGGAGCAGCGGAATAAAGAGTGTCGAGAGCAGGAGCCGCATTACAAAGAGTGCCGAGAGCGGGAGCAGCGGAATAAAGAGCGCCGAGAGCAGGAGCAGCGGAATAAAGAGTGTCGAGAGCGGGAGCAGAGGAATAAAGAGTGTCGAGAGCGGGAGCAGCGGAATAAAGAGCACCGAGAGTGGGAGCAGCGGCACAAAGAGTGTCGAGAGCGGGAGCAATGGAATAAAGAGTGTCGAGAGCGGGAGCAGCGGAATAAAGAGCACCGAGAGTGGGAGCAGCAGCACAAAGAGTGTCGAGAGTGAGAGCAGCATTACAAAGTGCGCCGAGAGCGGGAGCAGCGGAATAAAGAGTGTCGAGAGCAGGAGCCGCATTACAAAGAGTGCCGAGAGCGGGAGCAGCGGAATAAAGAGCGCCGAGAGCAGGAGCAGCGGAATAAAGAGTGTCGAGAGCGGGAGCAGTGGAAGAAAGAGCGCCGAGAGTTGGAGCAGCGGCACAAAGAGTGTCGAGAGCGGGAGCAGCAGAATAAAGAGCGACGAGAGCGGGAGCAGCGGCACAAAGAGCGCCGAGAGCAGAAGCAGCGGAACAAAGAGCACCGAGAGCGGGAGCAGCAGCTCAAAGAGTGTCGAGAGCGGGAGCAGTGGAATAAAGAGCACCGAGAGCGGGAGCAGCAGCACAAAGAGTGTCGAGTGTGGGAGCAGCGGAATAAAGAGCGCCGAGAGCGGGAGCCGCATTACAAAGAGTGCCGAGAGCGGGAGCAGCGGAACAAAGAGCACCGAGAGCGGGAGCAGCAGCACAAAGAGCGCCGAGAGCGGGAGCAGTGGAATAAAGAGTGCCGAGAGCAGGAGCAGCGGAATAAAGAGCGCCGAGGGCGTGAGCAGCGGAATAAAGAGCACCGAGAGCGGGAGCAGTGGAATAAAGAGTGCCGAGAGCAGGAGCAGCGGAATAAAGAGTGCCGAGAGCGGGAGCAGTGGAATAAAGAGCGCCGAGAGCGGGAGCAGCAGCACAAAGAGTGCCGAGTGCGGGAGAAGTGGAATAAAGAGCGCCGAGAGCGGGAGAAGCGGAATTATGAGCGCCGAGAGCGGGAGCAGCGGAATAAAGAGCGCCGAGAGCGGGAGCAGCGGAATAAAGAGCACCGAGGGCGGGAGCAGCAGCACAAAGACTGTCAAGAGCGGGAGTAGCAGCACAAAGAGTGCCGAGAGCGGGAGCAGCAGCACAAAGAGTGTCGAGAGCGGGAGCCGCATTACAAAGAGTGTCGAGACCGGGAGCCGCATTACAAAGAGTGTCGAGAGCTGGAGCAGAGGAATAAAGAGTGTCGAGAGCGGGAGCCACATTACAAAGAGTGCCGAGAGCGGGAGCCGCATTACAAAGAGTGCTGAGAGCGGGAGCCGCATTACAAAGAGTGTCGAGAGCGGGAGCCCCATTACAAAGAGTGCTGAGAGCGGGAGCCGCATTACAAAGAGCGCCGAGAGCGGGAGCCCCATTACAAAGAGTGCCGAGAGCGGGAGCCGCATTACAAAGAGTGCCGAGAGCGGGAGCCGCATTACAAAGAGTGTCGAGAGCGGGAGCCCCATTACAAAGAGTGCCAAGAGCGGGAGCCACATTACAAAGAGTGTCGAGAGCGGGAGCTGCATTACAAAGAGTTTCGAGAGCGGGAGCCCCATTACAAAGAGTGCCGAGAGCGGGAGCCGCATTACAAAGAGTGCCGAGAGCGGGAGCCGCATTACAAACAGTGTCGAGAGCGGGAGCAGAGGAATAAAGAGTGTCGAGAGCGGGCGCAGCATTACAAAGAGCGCCGAGAGAGGGAGCAGTGGATTAAAGAGCGCCGAGAGTGGGAGCAGCAGAATAAAGAGTGTCGAGAGCGGGAGCAGTGGAACAAAGAGTGCCGAGAGTAGGAGCAGCGGCACAAAGAGTGTCGGGAGTGGGAGCAGTGGAATAAAGAGTGTCGAGAGCGGGAGCAGCAGCACAAAGAGTGTCGAGAGTGGGAGAAGTGGAATAAAGAGTGTCGAGAGCGGGAGCAGCAGCACAAAGAGTGTCGAGAGCGGGAGCAGCGGAATAAAGAGCGCCGAGAGCGGGAGCCGCATTACAAAGAGTGCCGAGAGCGGGAGCAGCGGAACAAAGAGCACTGAGAGCGGGAGCAGCAGCATAAAGAGCGCCGAGAGCGGGAGTAGAGGAATAAAGAGCGGCGAGAGCGGGAGCAGCGGAATAAAGAGCACCGAGAGCGGGAGCAGCAGAATAAAGAGTGCCGAGAGAAGGAGCAGCGGAATAAAGAGTTCAGAGAGCGGGAGCAGCGGATTAAAGAGCGCCGAGAGCGGGAGCAGCAGCACAAAGAGTGCCGAGAGCGGGAGAAGGGGAATAAAGAGCGCCAACAGCGGGAGCAGCGGAATAAAGAGCGCCGAGAGCGGTAGGAGTGGAAAAAAGAGCACCGAGAGCGGGAGCAGCAGCACAAAGAGTGTCGAGAGCGGGAGCAGCAGCACAAAGAGTGCCAAGAGTGGGAGCAGCAGCACAAAGAGTGCCGAGAGCGGGAGCAGCAGCACAAAGAGTTTCGAGAGCGGGAGCAGTGGAATAAAGAGCAGCGAGAGCGGGAGCAGCAGCACAAAGAGTGTTGAGAGCGGGAGCAGCAGCACAAAGAGTGCCGAGAGCAGGAGCAGCGGAACAAAGGGTGCCGAGAGTGTGAGCAGCGGAATAAAGAGTGCCGAGAGCGGGAGCAGCGGAATAAAGTGTGCCGAGAGCGGGAGCAGCGGAATAAAGAGTGCCGAGAGCGGGAGCAGCGGAATAAAGAGTGCCGAGAGCAGGAGCAGCGGAATAAAGAGTGCCGAGAGCGGGAGCAGCGGAATAAAGAGTGCCGAGAGCGGGAGCAGCGGAATAAAGAGTGTCGAGAGTGGGAGCAGCGGAATAAAGCGCGCCGAGAGCGGAAGCCGCATTACAAAGAGTGCCAAGAGTGGGAGCCGCATTACAAAGAGTGCCGAGAGCGGGAGCAACATTACAAAGCGTGCCGAGAGCGGGAGCCACATTACAAAGAGTGCCGAGAGCGGGAGCAGCATTACAAAGAGTGTCGAGAGCGGGAGCCGCATTACAAAGAGTGCCGAGAGCGGGAGCAGCGGAACAAAGAGCACTGAGAGCGGGAGCAGCAGCACAAAGAGCGCCGAGAGCGGGAGTAGCGGAATAAAGAGTGCCGAGAGCAGGAGAAGCGGAATAAAGTGTGTCGAGAGCAGGAGCAGTGGAATAAAGAGCGCCGAGAGCGGGACCAGCGGAATAAAGAGCTCTGAGAGCGGGAGCAGCGGAATAAAGAGCACCGAGAGCGGGAGCAGCAGAATAAAGAGTGCCGAGAGCAGGAGCAGCGGAATAAAGAGTGCCGAGAGCGGGAGCAGCGGATTAAAGAGCGCCGAGAGCGGGAGCTGCAGCACAAAGAGTGCATAGAGCGGGAGAAGGGGAATAATGAGCGCCAACAGCGGGAGCAGCGGAATAAAGAGCACCGAGAGCGGTAGGAGTGGAAAAAAGCGCACCGAGAGCAGGAGCAGCAGCACAAAGAGCTTCGAGAGCGGGAGCAGCAGCACAAAGAGTGCCAAGAGCGGGAGCAGCAGCACAAAGAATGCCGAGAGCGGGAGCAGCAGCACAAAGAGTTTCGAGAGCGGGAGCAGCGGAATAAAGAGCACTGAGAGCGGGAGCAGCAGCACAAAGAGTGTCGAGAGCGGGAGCAGCAGCACAAAGAGCGCCGAGAGCAGGAGCAGCGGAACAAAGGGTGCCGAGAGTGGGAGCAGCGGAATAAAGGGTGCCGAGAGCGGGAGCAGCGGAATAAAGAGTGCCGAGAGCAGGAGCAGCGGAATAAAGAGTGCCGAGAGCGGGAGCAGCGGAATAAAGAGTGCCGAGAGCGGGAGCAGCGGAATAAAGAGTGTCGAGAGTGGGAGCAGCGGAATAAAGAGCGCCGAGAGCGGGAGGAGCGGCACAAAGAGTGCCGAGAGCGGGAGCAGCATTACAAAGAGTGCCGAGAGCGGGAGCCACATTACAAAGAGTGCCGAGAGCGGGAGCAGCATTACAAAGCGTGCCGAGAGCGGGAGCAGCATTACAAAGAGTGCCGAGAGCGGGAGCCACATTACAAAGAGTGCCGAGAGCGGGAGCAGCGTTACAAAGAGTGCCGAGAGCGGGAGCCACATTACAAAGAGTGCCGAGAGCGGGAGCCACATTACAAAGAGTGCCGAGAGCGGGAGCAGCGTTACAAAGAGTGCCGAGAGCGGGAGCAGCATTACAAAGAGTGTCGAGAGCGGGAGCAGCATTACAAAGAGTGTCGCGAGTGGGAGCCACATTACAAAGAGTGTCGAGAGCGGGAGCCACATTACAAAGAGTGTCGAGAGTGGGAGCCGCATTACAAAGAGTGTCGCGAGTGGGAGCCACATTACAAAGAGTGTCGAGAGCGGGAGCAGCATTACAAAGAGTGCCGAGAGTGGGAGCCACATTACAAAGAGTGCCGAGAGTGGGAGCAGCATTACAAAGACTGTCGAGAGCGGGAGCCGCATTACAAAGAGTGTCGAGTGCGGGAGCCACATTACAAAGAGTGCCGAGAGCGGGAGCCACATTACAAAGAGTGCCGAGAGTGGGAGCAGCATTACAAAGAGTGTCGAGAGCGGGAGCCGCATTACAAAGAGTGTCGAGAGCGGGAGCCACATTACAAAGAGTGCCGAGAGCGGGAGCTGCATTACAAAGAGTGCCGAGAGCGGGAGCAGCATTACAAAGAGTGTCGAGAGCGGGAGCCGCATTACAAAGAGTGCCGAGAGCGGGAGCCGCATTACAAAGAGTGTCGAGAGCGGGAGCCGCATTACAAAGAGTGCCGAGAGCGGGAGCCGCATTATAAAGAGTGCCGAGAGTGGGAGCCACATTACAAAGAGTGTCGAGAGCGGGAGCCGCATTACAAAGAGTGCCGAGAGCGGGAGCCGCATTACAAAGAGTGTCGAGAGCGGGAGCCACATTACAAAGAGAGCCAAGAGCGGGAGCCACATTACAAAGAGTGCCGCGAGTGGGAGCCGCATTACAAAGAGTGTCGAGAGCGGGAGGAGTATTACAAAGAGTGTCGAGAGCGGGAGCCGCATTACAAAGTGTGCCGAGAGTGGGAGCAGTATTACAAAGAGTGCCGAGAGCAGGAGCAGTATTACAAAGAGTGCCGAGAGCGGGAGCCACATTCCAAAGAGTGCCGAGAGCGGGAGCAGTATTACAAAGAGTGCCGAGAGTGGGAGCAGTATTACAAAGAGTGCCGAGAGCGGGTGCAGTATTACAAAGAGTGCCGAGAGCGGGAGCCGCATTACAAAGAGTGCCGAGACCCTCAGGCCAAGAATTTCATTCCCAGTGCCGCGTATATTGCAATGTTCCCGCCTTAGTCCAGTTTCATTCACAGAGTGGCATATATTAAACTGTTCCTACCTCAGGCCAGGAATT
This sequence comes from Somniosus microcephalus, assembly GCF_052327205.1. Classification (NCBI taxonomy): domain Eukaryota; kingdom Metazoa; phylum Chordata; class Chondrichthyes; order Squaliformes; family Somniosidae; genus Somniosus; species Somniosus microcephalus. Next base: position 41,452,436 of record NW_028225181.1, on the reverse strand, counting down.
TCGTGCCCTGGCCAGCCTAGATTACACACCTCCCGCCTCACCCCAAGAAATGTATCCCAGTGCCTGTAGGTGTACACTGCTCCCGCCTCAATCCAGGAATTTGATTCCCAGGCCGACTAGATGACACTGCTCCCGCCTCAGTTCCGTGGTTTCATTCCTTGGGCTGCCTAGGTTACATTGCTCCCGCCACAATCCTAGAATTTCATTCCCACGATCACCAAGTGTGCAGTGCTCCCACCTCAGTACAGGTATTCCATTCCTAGCGAGGCCTACCTTGCAGTGCTCCCACCTCAGTACAAATATTTCCTTCCAGGAAGGCCTAGATTAGTCTACTCCCGCCTCAGTCCACGAATTCCATTCCCATGCCACATACATACAATGCTCCTCCCTCAGTCCAGGGATATCATATCCAAGGACATCTAGATTCAACTGCACCCGCCTCCAGTCATGAATTTCGCAACCAGGGACAAGTAGATTAGGCTGCTCCCATCTCAATCCAGGAAATTCAATCCAACAGCGTATTGATTACACTGCTCCCGCCTCAGCTCAGGAATTTCATTCCCAGGTACACCTAAATTAATCTGCGCCCAACTTATTCCAAGGATCCTATTCCCAGGGTCACCGAGATTACACTGCTCCTCTCCCAGTGCAGCAATTTAATTCCCAGGGCAGGCTAGATTGGAATGGTCCTGCCTCAGCTCAGTAATTTCATTCCATGGACCGCCAATATTAACTTGCTCCCACCTCAGTCCAAGCATTTCCGTCCAGGGATCTCTCAGTTCAGGAATTCCATCCCCAGTGCTGCCAGGGTTACACTTATCCCGCCTCAGTCCAGGAATTGCTTTCTTTCCCAGGGCAGACCAGATTACACTGCTCCAGTCTCAAAACGGGAATATTAGTCCCACGGCAGGCTAGATTAAACTGCCTCAGGCCTCAGTCCAGGAAATTCAATTCTAGGGGCGACCACATTGCTTCAATCCATCGATTTCATTCCCAGGGCTGCCGAGCTTTCACTTCTCCCACCTCAGTCCAGGAATTGCATTCGGAGGTCAGCGTGTATTACACTGCATCCCGCCTCAGGCCAGGAATTTAATTCTCAGGCTCAACTGGATTGCACTGCTCCCGCCTCAGTCCAGGAATTGCATTCGGAGGACAGCGTGTATTACACTGCTCCCGCCTCAGGCCAGGAATGTAATTCCTCGATCTTCCTAGATTACACTGCTCCCACCTCAGTAGAAAAATGTAATTTCAGGGTGATCTAGCTTACAACGCTACTGCCTCATTCCTGGAATTAAATTCCATAGATGGCGTATTTGTCACTGCTCCCACCTCATTCCAGGAAAAGCTTTCCCGGGGCCATGTCGATAACATTGCTTCTCCCTCACTCCAGCAATTGAAATTCCAGTGCGTAGTAGATTACACTGCCCTCGTTTCAGCCTAGGACATTCACTTCGTGGACCGCCTCGATTTCACTGCTCCCGCCTCAATTCATTACTTTGTTTCCTACAGCCGCCTAGATTACATTGCTACAAAAGCAAAATGCTGCGGATGTTGGAAGTGTGAAATATAAACAGAAAATGCTGGAAATACTCAGCAAGTCAGGTCAAGCAGCTGAAGAGAGCAAAAGAGTCAACGTTTCATGTCGATCAAACTTCATTAATCGAGGTTCACAAAAAATGGCTTTATTTGGTCCTGGGATTTGGGCGTCGCTGGCATTCCAGCCTTTATTGCCCTGCACTAACTGCCAGTAAGAAGGTGGTGCTGAGCCGCCTGCTTGTACCGCTGCAGTCCGTGTGGTGATGGTACCCCCACAGTGCTTTTACTGAGGGAGTTCCAGGATTTAGACCCAGCGGCAATGAAGGAACGGAAATATACTTCTAAGTTAGGATACTGTTTCATTGGAGGGGAAGTTGGAGCTGGTGGTGATGCCATGCGCCTGCTGTCCTTGGCTCTCTAGGTGGAAGATGTCGCGGATTTGGGGGGTGCTGCCGATGAAGCCTTGGCGAGTTGCTGCAGTGCATCTTGTAGATGGTACACACTGCAGCCACGGTACTCCGGTGGTGGAGGGAGTGAATGTTTAAGGTGTTGGATGGGGTGCCAATCAGGTGGGCTGCTTTGTCCTGGATGGTGTCTAGCTTCTGTAGAGTTGCTGCTCTCATCCAGGCAACTGGAGGTTATTCCATCACACTCCTTACTTGTGGCTTGTAGATGGAGGAAAGGCTTTGGGGAGTCAGGAGGTGAGACATTCGCCGCAGAATACCTAATCTCTGACCCGTTCTTCTTGCCACAGTATTTATATGGCTGGTTCATTTCAGTTTCTGGTCAATGGTGACCCCTAGGACGTTGATGATGGGAGATTCGACGATTGTTATGCCGATCAATTTAAATAGAAAGAAGGAATAGAAACAGCGGAGCAGGAGTAGGCCTTTCGGAATTTCGAGCCTACTCCGCCATTCAACATGATCATGGCTGATCGTTTACCTCAATACCATATTCCCGGTCTCTCCCCGTATCTGTTGATGCATTTTGTGTCTAGAAATCTATATATCTCCTTCTTAAATATATTCAGTGAGTTGGCCTCCACAGCCTTCTGTGGTAGATAATTCGACAGGTGCACTGCTCTCTGACTGAAGAAATGTCTCCTCACCTCAGGCCTAAATGTCCTACCCAGCATCCTAAGATAATGACCCCTCGTTCCAGACCCCCCAGCCAGGGTAAACATCCTCCCTGAATCCAGTCTGTCTAGCCCTGTCAGAATTTTACAAGTTTCAATGAGATCCCCTCTCATTCTTCTAAACTCTAGTGAATAAAGGAGTAGTCGACCAAATCTCTCTTCATAAGTCAGTCCTGCCATCCCAGGAATCAGTCTGTTGAACATTCGCTGCACTCCCTCTATTCCTAGTATATTCTTACCTACGTAAGGAAAAGAAAACTGCACTCAGTACTCCAGGTGTGGTCTAAACAAGGCCCTGTATAACTGTTGTAAATCATCATTGCGCCTGTACTCAAATCCTGCAATGAAGGCCAACATACCATTTGCCTTCCTTACAGCTTGCTGCACCTGCATGTTTGCCTTCAGTGACTGGTGTACATGGACAGCCAGGTCCCTAAGTACATCAGCATTTTCCAATCTATCACCATTTAAATAATACCCTGCCTTTATAATTTCCCTACTGAAGTGGATAACATCACATTTATCCACGTTATACTGCATCTGCCAAGTATTTCCCACTCACTCAACTTGTATAATTCACCTTGAAGCCTCTTTGCATCCTCCTCACAACTCACAATCCCAATTAGATTCATGTCGTTAGCGAACCTGGAAATATTACATTTGTTTCCCTCATCCAAATAATTGATACATACATTGTGAATTGCTGAGGCCCAAGCACTGATCCCTGTGGTACCCCACTAGTCACCGCCTGCCACACCAAAAAAGACCCATTTAATCCTACTCTCTGTTTCCTCTCTGTTAACCAATTTTCAATCCATGCCATTATATTACCCCCATCACGTGTGCTTTAATTTTGCACACTGACCCCCTATGTGGAACTATATCAAATGCCTTCTGAAAATCCAGATACACCACAGCCACTGGTTCTCCCTTATCTATTCTAGCAGTTACATCCTTAAAAATTTCTAATCCCGTTGATATTTTCTAAGTGTCCTGTTATCACATCCTTTATATTAGACTCTAGCATTTCCCCTAATACTGATGTTCGGCTAACTGGTCTTTAGTTCACTGTTATCTCTCTCCCTCCATTTTTAAATACTGGTGTTACTTTTGCCACCCTCCAGTCTGCATGAACTGTTCCATAATCTATAGAATTTTGGAAGATGACAATCAATGCATCCACTATTTCCATGACTACCTCTTCTAGTACTCTGGAATGCAGATTATCAGACACTGGGGATTTATCAGCTTTCAGTCCCATTAATTTCTCCAGCACTATTTGTTATGAATACTATTTTCCTTTAAATCATCCTTCTCACTAGAATCTTGTGTCCTCTTCCGTGAAGACAGAACCAAAGTATTTGTTTAATTGCTCGGCCATTTCCTTGTTCACCATTATAAATTCTCCAATTTCTGACTCTAAGTTTCCTTTATTTCAATAATCTTTTTCTTTCTACATACTTGTAGAAGATTTTACAGTCTGCTTTTATGATTCTTGCAAGTTTACTCTCACACTCTATTTTTCCCCGCTTAATCAATCTCTTGGTCCATTTTTGCTGAAGTCCAAATTGCTCCCAATACTCAGGCTTGCTTTTACTTCTGGCAACTTTTTATGACTCCACTTTGGATCTAATACTATCCTTAATTTATTTTGTTAGCCATGGTTGGGCCGCTTTTCCTTTTGTGTTTTTGCACCAGAAAGGAATGTATAACTGTTGCAATTCATGCTTTTGTTCCTTAAATGTTAGGAATTGCCTATCCACTGTCACGCCTTTTAATGAAGTTTCCGAATCTATCATATCTATCATATCGTAGCTTCCTTTTCTTAGGTATAGGATACTAGTTTCGGATTGGACATCTTCACTTTCCATCTTATTGAAGAATTCTATCATGTTATGATCACTCTTCCCTAAAGGACCCCGCAAAACAACATTATTAATTAACCCCTTCTCATTACTTAATATTTTTCTAGGATAGCCTGTTCCCTAGTTGGCTCCTCAACGTACTGGTCTGAATAACCATCTCGTTCACACTCCAGGAATCCATCCTCCACAGTATTTTTGCTAATTTGGTTTTGCCAGTCTCTATGTATATTAAAGTCACCCATGATTACTACAGTAGCCTTGTTACAGGCATCTATAATTTCCTGTTTGATGCCAACCCCTACATTACCACTACTGTTTGTATGCCGAAAGAAAGCTCCCACAAATGCTTTCTGCCCTTTGGTGCTTCTTAGCTCCACCCAGACTGATTCTACATCTTGATTTTATGAGCCAATATCCTTTCTCCCGATTGCTCTGCTTTCATCCTTTACTAACAACGCCACCCCACCTCCTTTTCCTTTTTGCCAGTCCTCCCTAAATATCGGATATTCAGCTCCCTGTTGGTCTTAGTCACCCTGCAGCCTTGTCTCCATAATCGCAATGATATCATATCCGTTTACATGCATTTGCTTGGTTAATTCGTTTAACTTATTACGAATGCTTCATGCATTTAGATGCAAATCCGTAAGATTTGTCTTTTTTAACATTTTTGGACATCTCACAATTTTTTTGTACGAAGGCCCTATTTGTCTTATTAACATTTTTCTTACCCAGACCTATTTGTTAGTGCACTCTTTTGTATGTATGCTCTGTCCCTTCCTGATACAAACTGGTTAACCTTACCCCATCACTTTCGTGCAATGCTTCCTTGTCTTTTCTCTTTAGCTTTCTAGAGGGGCGGTGCTAAGACTCTCATTTGTTGGAGATAGTCATTGCCTGGTACTTGCGTGGCAGAAATGATACCTGTCAATTATCAGCCCAGGTCTTGTTGCATGTGGGCATGGACTGCTACTTTATCTGAGGAGTTGTGAACGATACTCGACACTGTGCAGCCATCAGCGAACATCCTTATTTATAAACTTATATTGACGTAACAGCTGAAGATGGTTTGGCCTAGGATACTGCCATGATCAAACCCGCAGTGATGTCTTGGATTGACCTCCAACGACCAGACCCTTAATCCATTGTGCTAGTTATGAGTCCAGCCAGTGGAGAATTTTCTCCCAGAATCCCACTGACTTCACGTTTACTACAGCTCCTTGATGCCACACTCGGTCAAATGCGACCTTAATGTCAAGGGCAGTCACTCTCACCTCACTTCTGGAATTTAGCTCCTTTGTCCACATTTGGACATTGGCTGAAACGAGGCCGGAAGCCGAGTGGTCCTTGCAGAACTAAAACTGAGCATCAGTGAGCAGGTTATTGGTGAGTAAGTGTCACTTTATAGGATGATCGATGAGACCTTCAATCACTTTGCTGATGATTGAGAATAGACATTTGCCGGTTTGGATTTGTCATGCTTTTTATGGACCTGAAATACCTGGGCAGTTTTCCACATTGTCGGGTAGCTGCCAGTGTTGTAAGTTGCGGTAGCCAGATAGAGAGAGATACGGTGCGGGATAGACAGAGAGCAGCTTCTCGGGGACGGCGGGAGAGACAGACTGATGGGGGTGAGAGATGGATGGAGACAGATTAGGCGACCATAGATGGTAGGTGACACAGAGAGAAAGATGGAGGAAGCAGACAGGAGGAGGCAGAAGTGAGGGACAGATGGAAGTAAGACAAAGAGAGACTGAAGAGACTGACGGGGAGACAGAAATAGATTAGACTGGATTGAGACAGAATGAGATTTACAGATGGAGCGTCAGACGGGGAGACAGACGAACTGCCAGGCGGTGGCTTGACAGAACGAGAGACAGACTGATGGTGGGCAGAAAGACGACACGTGAGACAGAGGGAGAGACAGAAAGAGACAGACGGTGCAGACAGTCGTGGAAGATCATGGCTGATCATCCAAATTCAGTACCCTGTCCCTGACTTCTCTCCATATCCATTGGTCCCTTTAGCCTTAAGAAATATATCTAACTCCTTCTTGAATATATTTAATGAATTGGCCTCTACTGCCATCTGCTGTAGAGAATTCCACAGGTTCTTCAATTCTTGGTGATGAAAATCCACCTGATCTCTGTCTTAAATGGCTTACCCCTTTTCTTTAGACTATGATCCTGGTTCTGGGCTCCCCGACCTTCAGGAACATCCTTCCTGAATCTAGGCTATCAAGTCCAGCAGAATTTTATAAGTTAAAATGAGATCCCCTCTCATTCTTCTAAACTCCAGCGAGTAAATGACCAATCGACCCATTCTCTCCTCATACGTCATTACTGCCATCCCAGGTATCAGCCTGGTGAATCTTCGCTGCAATCCCTCCATGGCAAGAACATCCTTCCTCAGATAAGGGGACCAAAACTGCACACAATACTCAAAATGTGGTCTCACCAAGGCCCTGTACAACTGCAGCAAGACATCCTTGTTCCTGTACTCAAACCCCCTCGCTACAAAGGCCAACATACCATTTGCCTCCTTAACCGCCTGCTGCACCTGCATGCTTATATTCAGCGACTGATGCACAAAGACACCCAGGTCTCGTCGCAATTCCCCTTCTTCCAATCTATTGCCATTCAGATAATAATCTGCCTTCCTCTTTTTGACACCAAAGTGGATAACCTCGTATTTATCCACGTTATATTGCATCTGCCATGCTTCTGCCCAATCACCCAACCTGTACCATTCACACTGGAGTTTCTCTGCATCCTCCTCACAGCACACACGCCCACCCAGCTTTGTGCCTTCTGCAAACTTGGACATATTACATCTACTTCCCTTGTCTAGATCATTAATATATACTGTGAATAGCTGGTGCCCAAGGACCGATCCCTGCGGTACCCCACTAGTCACTGCCTGCCACTCCGAAAAAGACCCGTTTATTCCAATTCTTTGCTTTCTGTCTGCAACCCAATTCTCTATCCAAGTCAATACCTTGCCCCCAATCCCATGTGCCTTAACTTTACATGCCAATCTCTTATGCGGGACATAATCAAAAGCATTTTGAAATTCCAAATACACCATATCCACTGGTTCTCCCTTATCTATTTTACCAGATACATCCTCAAAAAATTCTAGGAGATTAGTCAAGCAAGATTTATCTTTTGTAAATCCATGTTGACTTTGTCCGATCCTGTCACTGTTTTCCAAGTGCTCTGCTATTACATCTTTTATAATGGACTCTAGCATTTTCCCCACTACCGATATCAGGCTTACTGATCTATGATTCCCTATTTTCTCTCCACCACCTTTTTTGCACAGTGCGGTAACATTAGCTACCCTCCAATCCATGGGTACTGTTCCAGAGTCTATCGAATTTTGGAAGATGACCAGCAATGCATCTGTTGTCCCTAGGGCCACTTCCTTAATTACCCTAGGATGTAGATTATCAGGCCCTGGGGATTTATCGGCCTTCAATCCCGTCAATGTCCCTAACACCATTTCCCTACAAATACTGATTTCTTTCAGTTCCTCCCTTTCATTAGACCCGATGTTCCCCGAGATCATTGGGAGGTTATTTGTGTCTTCCTTTGTGAAGACAGAACCAAAGTATGTATTTAATTGGTCTGCCATTTCTTTGATCCCCATTATAAATTCCCCTGATTCTGACTGCAAGGGATCTACGCTTGACTTCACCAATCTTTTTCTCTTCACATATCTATAAAAGCTTTTGCAGTCAGTTTTTATGTTCCAAGCAAGCTTACTCTCATACTCTATTTCCCTTCTTAATTAATCCATTTGTCCTCCTAAGTTGAATGCTATTCTGCTCCCAATCCTCAGGTTTACTGCTTTTTCTGGCCAATTTATATGTCCACTCCTTGGATCTTATGCAATCCCTAACTTTCCTTGTTAGCCACGGTTGAGTCACCTTTTTTGTTTTCTTTTTATGCCAAACTGGGATGAACAAATTCTGTAGTTCTTCCATGCGATCCTTGAATGTTTGCCATTGTCTATCCAACGTCAACCCTTTAAGTGACATTCTCCAATCAAGCCTACCCAACTCACGCCAGATGCCATCGTAGTTTCCTTTATTTAAATTTAGGACCCTAGTCTCTGAGTCAACTATTTCGCTCCCCATCTTAATGAAGAATTCTATCATATTAAGATCGGTCCGACCCAGGGGCCTCGCAAAACAAGATTGCTAATTAATCCATTCTCATTACATAATACCCAGTCTAAATGGCCTGATCTCTATGTGGTTCCACGACATATTGGTCCAGGAAACCATCCCGTATACAATCCAGGAATTCCTCCTCCACAGTATTGTTACTAATTTGGTTAGACAAGTCCATATGTAGGTTAAATTCAACCATGATAACTGCTGTGCCTTTATTGCACGCTTCTCTAATTTCCATTTTAATGCCATCCCCAACATCTGCATTACTGTTTGGAGGTCTATATAACACTCCCGCTAACGTTTTCTGCCCCTTGGTATTTCTCAGTTCTACCCATACAGATTGCACATGATCAGAGCTAATATCCTTCCTTACAATTGTGTTGATCCCTCTTTAACCAGCAATGCTACCCCACCTCCTTTTCCTTTTTGCCTATCTTTCTTGAATATTGAATACCCCTGGATGTTGAGTTCCCAACCTTGGCCACCCTGGAGCCATGTTTCCGTAATCCCAATCATATCATATTCATTTACCTCTATTTGCGCAGCTAATTCATCCACCTTATTACGAATGCTCCTCACATTAAGACATGAAGCATTCAGGCTTGTTTTTTTAAGCTCTTAGACCTTTGAGAATTATTATTTACTGTGGCCATGTTTGATTTAAACCCTTGATTTCTCTTGCCTGACACTTTTGTTTTTCTCCTTCCTGTCTTTTGCTTCTATCCTTGTTTCCTTTTCCTCTGTCTCCCTGCTCAGGTTCCCAACCCCCTGCCATTTTATTTTAAACCCTCCCCCAGAGCACTAGCAAACAATCCCCCTAGGACATCGGTCCAGGCCCTGCCCAGGTGCAAACCGTCTGGTTTGAACTGGTCCCACCTCCCCCAGAACCTCTTCCAATGTCCCAGGAATTAGAATCCCTCCCCATTGCACCATTCATCTAGCCATGTATTCGTCTGAAATAGCCTTCTATTTATACTCTGACTAGCACGTGGCACTGGTAGCGATCCTGAGATTACTACCTTTGAGGTCCTATTTTTTAATTTACATCCTAACACCCTATATACAGCTTTTAGGAACTCATCCCGTTTTTAACCTATATCTTTGGTACCTAAATGCACCACAACAACTGGCTGTTCACCCTCCCCTTACAAAATGTTCTGCAGCGCTCTGAGATATCCTTGACCCTTGCACCAGGGAGGCAACACACCATCCTGGAGTCTCGTTTGCGGCCGCAGAATCGCCTATCTATTCCCCTTACAATAGAATCCAATAATACTATAGCTCTACCCCTCTTTTTTCCTCCCGTCCTGTGCAGCAGAACCACCCCTGGTGCCAGGAAGTAGGCTGCTGCTGCTTTCCCCTGATAAGCCACCCCCCTCAACAGTATAAGAAGTGGTATATCTGTTTGAGAGGGGGATGTCCACAGGGGACTCCTGCACTACCTGCCTGTGCCTACTACTCTGCCTGCTGGTCACCCATTCCCTTTCTGCCTGTGCAACCTTTACCTGCAGTGTGACCAACCGATTAAACATGATATCCTCGACGTCCTCAGCATCATGAATGCTTCAGTATCTATACCAGAAACGCTGTTTACGGAGGTCATGGTCCATCATCAAAGACCCTACCCACCCCAGCCACAGTCTGTTCGCCCTCCTGCCATCTGGGAGAGGCTACAGAAGCATTCGCACCCGTATGACCAGATTTAGGAACAGCTTCTTTCCCAGGGCTATCATCCTACTGAACTCCTCAAATAAACTCTAAAGCCTGCACATCTGCCAATGCACTTTATTATGGTTATGTTTATGTTAATGTATTACAAGCCAAATGTATGTTGAATGTTTAAATGTCTTAATCTAAATGTACACTCTCGGGAGCCACAAGCCTGCATTTCTTTGTACTGCACTTGTGCACTAACAATGACAATAAAGTTGATTATTATTATTATTATTAGTATCACAGCTCCAGCGCCGCAATGCGGTCTGCCAATATTTGCAGCTGGATACACTTCCTGCACACATCGTCGTCAGTGACACAGGTAGTGCCCCTGATTTCCCACATAGTGCAGGAGGAGCATACCACGGGGCCGAGCTCTCCTGCCATGACTTACCATTTAATTAATTCAAATTAAACTAAAACAAATCAATACCACCATTTACATTACAGTTAAATGATATGCTTAAGGGCCCTGGTTTACCAGCAGTCCCCGTTACATCACAGAGAGCTTAGAAACTATAAACCACAGAGTTTAAGTTTGGAAAAAAGGAGAAAGAGAGCAATACTCACGAATAAATCCCTTACCTGCTCTCTGCTGATGTCACACTGCGATTACTTTTTACTTCTCTCTCTCCCGCTCTGAGATTGGTAAGCCTACCTGCTGTTGCCGCCTACTGCAGTTGTTCCACCACCGCCGCTTCACCCAGGCCCGCTGCCGCTGTGGGGCCTAGCTGCTGCTGCCACCTCTTTTAACCTCGCTCTGCCACCGCCGCTTCACTCAGGCCCGCTGCCGCTGTGGGGCCTACCTGCTGCTGCCACTGCATTTAACCTCGCTCCACCACCGCCGCTTCACCCAGGTCTGCTGCCACTGTGGGGCCTAGCAGCGGCTGCCGCCGCTTTTAACCTCGCTCCGCCGCCACCACTTTACCTAGCTCCGCCGCTGCTGTGGGGCCTACCTGCTGCTGCCACTGCATTTAATCTCACTCCACCACCACCGCTTCACCCAGGTCCACCGCTGCTGTGGGGCCTACCTGCTGCTGCCGCCACTTTTAACCTCCCTCTGCCGCCGCCACTTCACCCGGGTCCGCCACCGCTGAAGGATGGAGACCGATGGGAGACAGATGTGGGGAGACACAGAGAGAGAGACAGACGGGTGGAGACAGTGAGTGAAGCAAAGGATGGGGTCAGAGATGGGGTGAGACAGAGTGAGAGGCAGAGATGCAGAGGAGAAAGAGAGAGTGAGACAGACAAAGGAGACAGGCGGGGAAACAGAAGGGGGAAACCTGATGGCGAAGACCAATAGAGATAGAACGAAAACTGTGGTGACAGATGGTTGCGAGAGAGCCGCGAAAATAGATGGGGGGGACATAGATGCAGGGAAACTGTCGTGGGGAAGCAGGTGGTAGACAATGAGAGACAGAGAGAGTCCGGCTGGGGTAGACAGACATGGAGATACAGAGAGATATACAGACAGGGGAAACTGACAGGGTGGAGACAGACAAGGAGGAAAGGTGGGGAGTCAGATAGAGAGTGAGACAGACAGTAATAGAGAGACAGGGACGAGACAGGTTGTGCATGACACAGGGACAGGCCGATGAGGGGGGCAGAAAGGAAAGACAGGCTTAAGTGGGACAGAGAGGGAGAGAGAAGTGAAACAGATCAGTTAGAAAGAGATCATATGGGCTTGAAACAGAAAGAGAGAAACAGATGGGGAGACAGACAGGGGAGACAAAAAGGGCAGACAGCCGTTGGGGGGACATAAGGAGAGATTGACCGGCAGGGGAGACAAATGGTGGGCAGACAGACGGGGTGAGACAGAGAGAGAGAGACAGACAGAGGGAGGCACACAGACAGACAGAGCGACAGAGAGAGAGAGAGAGACGTGGTGAGACAGATGCGGGAGAGAACAAGATAGAGAAAGAGATAGAGAGACAGGGAGACAGATGGGGAAGACAGATGGTGTGGTGACAGAAGGAGTGATTGACCGGCAGGGGAGAATGATGGTGGGCAGACATTAGGGGTGAGACAGAGAGAGTGAGAGAGAGAGACAGAGTGAGACAAATGGGGCAAACAGACGACAGAGAGAGGCAGACTGACAGAGAGACAGGCAGACAGAGAGACGTGGTGAGACAGATGCGGGAGAGAAAGAGAAAGAGTTAGACAGACGTGGATACAGACATGGGAGACAAACTGTGATGGGACAGAAGGAGAGACAGACCAGTGGTGGAGCCTAATGGGGTGAGAGAGCAAGAGAGACAGATGGGGTGGAGAGAGAGAGCAAGACAGAGAGACATAAAGGAGTGATAGAGAGATGAAGACAGAGAAAGAGAGACAGAAGCAGAAGCGAGAGAGAGGGAATCCTAGAGACAGACGGCGTAGAATGATGGGGGAGAGAGAAAGAGAACAGACGGGGTTGAGACAGAGAGAGAGAGACGGACGTGGTGGGACAGACGCCGGAGAGACAGAGAGTCTAGTGAGACAGTCTGCGGAGACAGAGCGAGAGAGACATACAGGATAACAGAGCGAGTGACAGACATCGAGGATAAGGACGGCCAGAGAGACTGCTGGTGGGAAACACAGAGAGAGAGAGACAGGTACGGAGAAAGATGGGAAAGACAGACAGGGAAATGCAGAGAGAGAGAGAGAGAGAGGCAAATGCGGGAGACAAAGAAAGAGACAGATGGGACAAAACAGATGGGGAGACATACAGAGAGATACAGAGAGCGGGGACACTGATGGGGGAGATAGGGCAAACAGACAGGCAGACGAGGAAAGAGCAAGATATTCAGACAGCTCCTATACAGACCCATAGAATAACTATCACAGAATCAGACAGCTCCTAGGCAGACACAGATTGCTACATTAACAGACTCAGACAGCGCTTACACGGACCCAGGGAGCCCCTACATAAACCTGATAAGGTCCTACAGAGAGAGAGAGAGCTCCTACAGAGCTCCAGACAATTCCTGCACAGTCCCTGAGAGCTGCTACACAGAACTAGACAGCTACCGTCAAAATCCCAAACAACTCTTATACAGGCAAAGAAAGCTGATATAAAGCGTCAGACAGCCCCTGCACAAACCCGGTAATATCTTACACAGACAGAGGGTGCTGCGACGCAGCCCCAGACAGCTCCAACACAGATGCTGAGAGCTAAAGTTACAGACCCAGAGAGGTCTTACACAGACCAAGACAGCTCTTATGCAGACTCAGACAGACCCTTCACAAACCCGGTAACCTCCTACACAGAGAGGGGTTTCCTACACAGACGCAGACATCTCCTACATTGAACCAGCCTGCTCCTACGAATTCACATGCAGCTCATTTTCGAGATCCAGAAACCTCCGACACAAAGTCAGAAAACTCCTACAGAGACACAGACAACTGCTGCACAAATGCACTCTGCTAGTATACTGAGAGAGGAAGCTGCAACACAGACAGAGGCACTTCTGCACAGACCCAGGGAGCACCTGTACTGAAGCAGGTCCTCCTACACAGACAAAGGAGGGATAGACAGGGGCCCAGACAGTTCCTGGAAAGGGTCAGACTGCTCCGTTCACAAACTTAGACAGCTCACTTTTACTAAAAACAGGCAGCTCCCACAAATGTCAAGCATCACCTACACAGATCCAGCAACTGCTACACTTAATCAGATATGTCCTACAGAAATGCTGACTGCTCAGACACAGACCCAGACAGGTCCGACACAGAAAAAGGGACCTGCTACAACAAGACAGCTACTTTCACAGACACTGGTTGCATGTACACCTACTATAGTAATCTGGGATGTTATTATTAAGGTTATCCACCAGGTGGTGCTGTAGGCAATGCTGCTACTAAGGCCAGAGGTTTGCTTCCTGTATAGGTCAGCACAAGGTGGAATGCCAGGATGCTGAAGCAGGCTGTCTGTAAATTTGTTTCCCAGTTGTTAATAAAGTACTCGTGTTAATTCTAACATCTAGCCTCTTTGAGTTCCTTGTTCCACTTTCTGGATTTATCACATTTGGCGACGAGGCAACCAAAGGACCCTGCATAAAGAAGAAAAGTCTGCCGGGACATTTAAACAACAAGATCACGAGCTAAAGTTAGCTACAAGCTGGAAGAGAGCATGGCTGCCACGGTAGTGTAAGATTCGCAAAATTGAATATTGTATTATAAGGGTCGAATGGCAGAAGAGGCCTTGATTTTAAAGACTGTTTTAAAAGAAGCCCAGAAAAAGGAGCATTCAAAATGACCGCCAGACGTGACCAACTTATTGGGACATTTACGAATGGTTTCTGCAGTCCTCAGACAGCTTTGTGGATTCAACCCACAGTAAGTTCTGGAAGCCGTTTCTGAGAAAACAAAACCAGACATGAACACATATACATATAGATTGGATGCAGATCCAACCAGATTGGCCTGTAGATAAAGGCCATCTAAATATTTACCCAGACAAAGGAAAACAGCTACACATTCATGAGAAGAGCATCAAGGACCCATTAATGACATCAACAGGACATTACAAACAATTAAAATCATTCCAGACCACAGATGGACCTTTACCGGCCGTCCCGAATGTATTTTAAATATTATAACTACCCCGTTGTGCAACCAGCCCGCCAAAATTTAAACAAAAGACTAACCTGATTTAGTGGGAGATAAGGTCTCGATTGAGAAGTATAACTGGGAGACACCCGGGGTAGATAGAAAAAAAGAAAGAGAGAAAGAAGACATGTAGCTTCTGGAAATTGACAGAGAGGGGCTGCTTTGAAGAGATCAGCATGGCTCCATCATCGGAGAAGAAGAAGAAGAAAACAAGGCGGCCATCAAGTAGGTAGTCCGGACCCTGGCCCGCGGTAATCGTCGAGAGGTCATCGACCAACCCCGGACCGTTGAAGAGACAATTAAAACCTACAGAAGAAACCTTCTGAAATGGGGCCAGCCCGAAGCTCCTCTAACCGGAGTTGAGCACACAATCCCCGACCCCGCCGACATCCAGGCCAGCCAGAGTCCAGCCGTCCCCGACCTCCACCTCAGGAGAGAGGTGTGGCGCAGCTCGCTGGGGCTCCATGAACCACGTGGAGACAGGACGCCTGAAAGGATCAAAACGCAAGACTTCAAAATTCTATACGTTTCCAATTGGGCTGGTGAGCATGTTTCTGGCCCTTCGCAATCAGATCTAGATAGGATTAAGGGGGTGAGCATTTTGGGTATAATTAACATGAGTTGTTGTCCCTCGATGTTCCGTGTGTTTCCCCATTTCTTGATGACTTTTGTAAAGTATAAAATGCCTGTATCCATTGTAGCTAGTACTGTATTGTTATGATTTGTTTTTCCCTACCATGTACCGTCTTATTTGCATGCATTTGATTTGTTTTTCCTTATGCAATAAAATATCATTTTGTTTTCATTAAACCTGGTCTATAAGAGTATTCTCTACATTGTAGTTCCTGCACCTAAGTCCAGCGTCTAGAATCTAAGGGGCGAGTGGGTCGAACCACTCAAGGTTTTACTGTGCAAAAGTGAGAGAGAGAGAGAGGCCACTGAGAGAGAGAAACCTCTGTGACCTGCGAATCTCCAGAGAGAGAAAACCCCTTACAGAAAATGGCGAACGCGGCAGGACACTGGCAGCAGGATTTCAATG
This sequence comes from Somniosus microcephalus, assembly GCF_052327205.1. Lineage (NCBI taxonomy): Eukaryota > Metazoa > Chordata > Chondrichthyes > Squaliformes > Somniosidae > Somniosus > Somniosus microcephalus. The sequence goes on along the minus strand of NW_028225181.1, from coordinate 41,436,381 downwards.
GTTTAGTCCCAGGTTTGAATGGGTGAAATGTTATGGATGAGAGGATAGTGGATTATGTCTTTGGCAAGGTAAATCTCACTAAGCAGTGGATTTCCGATCTCTTACTGGATAGACGTCCGGTGGACGCAGCCATCAGGTGGACAGAGAGCAAAGAGCATAAGAAGTCAGTGGAGAAGGCAGTGTGGCTGATGTGTTACAAGAAACAAGTCAAGATTCTGGACAAAGTCGTTGCAGCACAGGCAGCCAGGATCACAACCCAGGCAGCAGAGATAGAGGAAAAGGCCAATTGGTGGGGAAAAACTTATCACAGCGCTTCACGCGCTGAATCAGGAACGCCAAGTGGTAGCCAGCCAACATCAGGCTAGAATAAAGTATCTGGAACACCAGGTTACTGAGGCAAAGCTTCAGGAAGCGAGATCATGGGAGAAAAACGCCCGCCTCGCACAACAGCTAAGAGCACAGGAGGAGAGAGTCGTGGAGGTGAAGGCAGCTTACAAGCTGGCCCTCGAGCACGGGTTTGAGAGCACAGACCACGGCCCCTGACAAAAGACCATAGATGACCTGAGAACGGCCTTGGTTAAGGCAAAATGCATGGTGTGCCTCGTAAGCCAAAAAGCTAGTCAGATTGACTTTTTGCAGGAATCCAAACACCCGATTCCTTGCGGAGTAGTTGTGACACCAGCCACCGAACCCTCAGCCCCGCCGAGCTATAGTGAGGCTTGGCCAGAAAAGGAGGTCGTGGAAGAAAAGGTAGCCGAGGTGGAACAGGAGGAGGAACAGCCCCTGGTAGTGAAGCCGGAGCCGGCACCAATGTGTCCCACTCGGCACCAGAGGTTCGGTCCCAACGCCACAGATGGCACAAACGGACCCCTCGTGAACCATCTCTTGAGGCCTCACGGTGCCCAACAACTCAGAGCAATGATAAGCCATCTCCCAAAACTCACCGAGAAGGGAGATCCCTCAGTGCATTTCAGGGGGATAGAGGAGACAGCCGCCATCAATGATTGTGATGATCTTGAACAGGCAAAGATGCTGCTCTTCTCCCTGGATAGCACAATCCTTCAGTACCTCTCAGCAGGGAGCAAGAGGGGACAGAAAGAGTATGGGGAAATCAGGGATGAGATCCTGGAAGTTCTGGGAGTGGATGATGGTAGTCCGTTCCTCAGCGTGGGAGGGACTGTGCAGCTAACTGGAGAACCCCCGCGGGTATTTGCCAAAAGGCTGTGGCCAGTGTATCAGCGCAGCTGTCCTGGCATGCTGGAATGGGTCGCAATGAACGATGCCCAGCGCGTTGGTTGGTTGGTAACAGCTTCCCAGAGATACGGGCCCAAGCCAAATCCTGGTTTGACCCCCCAAGGTCCCGGTGTCACGGAGGAGACGGTGCTCCGCCAGCTCACCGTAGCTTACAAGAATTGCAGAGGTCAGGAGACACCTCCCTCTAAGGGAAATGTGCATGAGACAAAACACGCAGCCCCAAGTAAGAGGGAGTGGCATCAGGAGGGCAATCGCCCAGCCCAAGCCAAGCTCAATTGCTACGGGTGTGGGAAGGATGGGCATTGGCGCAAGGACTGTAAAAATCCGTGGAAGGATAATAAAGGGAAATCTCCCGCAGCCCAAACCCAAGCCCAGTCCGCCGCTCCAGCACCAGCCCAAACCCAAGCCGCAGCTCCTGTCCCAGCAAAGCGAGCTGGTGCAGCTATGGGTCCCGCTGCGGTAGAGTTGGTTTCAGAGACAATGCGGTCTCTTATGATCATGCAGGGGAAGATAGCAGTCTCCACCAGTCCTGCCATTCCCGCAACCCCGACAGTTGTACCCACATGATTAGAGCTGGCGCAGCCTGTCTATCTGTGTGCGCTGCAATATGATGTATGGAGGAGACCCCTCGTGGAGATGGAGGTAGAGCAGGAGAAGGGGACCTATCTGGTGGATACGGGGGCATCGTGTACCGTAATCCACACAGATAGCCCTACCACCTCACCTCTGTCCACCGGGGTTCCATATATGCTATCGGGCTTCACAGGTGAAGAACAGGCTGGCGCGTTCTCCTACCCTCTCTCCATTCATCTAGGATCACTCCGCACCACGTGGAAGTGTACCCTGATGAGGTGGGAAGGTGGGGGTGGAAAAGGAGTCCTTGGGTATGATTTCTTGGTAGCACACAGGATCCTCGTGGATCTAAGAAATAACTGTCTCTGGGGAATGGGTACGAGTGTGAAAGGGATAGAGGATGCCAAGGCCAACCCAATGACAGCACGGGTTGGCCAGCGGGAAGTAAAATTCCTGGGTCTGACCGTCCGCGCTGGGAGAGAGACACAAACCAGGATAGACGGGAATCGGTACAAGATCCACCGGTCCCTGCCAGTCACGTAATGAAGGTACCCCGGCATACTAAATGGTTTCACATCAAGCGGTGCAAACTGTTTAAGCCGGGTGCAAAAGAGCCAGAGACCGAAGCCAGGTCTGAGGGTAAAGTTCCTCAGCCTGAGGCGTGCCATAAGTCATAGACCACACAAGCTGGAACAGCAGCCTGCTTGAGGGGAGAAACTGTGCCGCCCACCTGGGAGGTTACCCCACTGGCCTGGGACTCGGACGAGGAGGAGCCTGAACAGCAAGGCCCCGCCCTCGACACGATTCTGGAGGAGGTGGAGTTGGAGGACGAAGGTCCCATCCTCGACTCAAGCGTGGGGGAGGTAGAAATTGGGGGCGGAGATCCTCCACCTGTATGGACAGGTGAGGAGGAGCCGTCCACCACAGACCCAAATCCCAAAGGGGTGGAGCCTGAGGGGAGGGAGCCAAAGCCCACAGTCGTGGAAGAGCCACGGGCTGTGAGAGCTGAAGTCCCACCCGAAGGTCCACTCGCCAAGGGAGCCTACCCATATCCCAAAGGGGCGGAGCCTGAGGGAAGGGAGCCGAAGCCAGCAGCCGTGAAAGTGCCACGGGCTATGAGGGCTAAAGTCCCAACCGAAGGTCCGCTTGCTAAGGGAGCCACGCCCAAAGTACCTCTTCACAGGTCAGCTCGTATGCCTCAGCCGGTAAAACCTTGGCCTGATTCCCCCGTTCTCAGTAAACGCCAAATTGGGAAATCCCTGACAAAACGCAGTCCCCAATTGACAGCAAAAGGCTGCGGGGAACCCAAGCCACAGGTCAATGCAGCCCCGCCACAAGGAGCGGCAAGCTGCAGTTCAATCAAGGATTAGGCAAGCCGCCCGGGGACGGGCGGCGCTGTACATAAGTTTAAGTTTTAGTTAAGTTTAAGGTGTGTACATATTAAAGTTGTTAAGTCTGTGTGTTCTAGTAATTGTTAATAAGAATCACTGCACACAGACCACAAGAATAAATTCAACAGGTCTTTACTAGTCGAAGGTCAGGCTGAACTGCCCAATAAATCATTACACAGCACTTATATACCGGTGTGGTCACCACCGGTATTACAGTATACAGCAGCCAAGATAAAGTAGTGCATCTCTTAAAATAGTTCTCTTAAAGGTGGAACGGTTACATACACCACAATCCTCCCTTTTTAGCTTAATAGTATATATTCCCCATTTAACATAACATAATAACATATATACACAACTTCATGTAAAAACAGTTCACAGATTCAGTCTCTGAGGAGGCCTCCTGATCCGAGATGGATAACGCCTTTCAGGGGTCTCTGGTTCTCGTTGCTGGGGTGACTCATCTAGTTGATCCCCTATGGATAGGACATCATCATCAGGTATATTCACTTCTGAGGTAGATGCTTCAGGTTCACTAACTTCCTCCACGGTTGTCTCTGTCGTAACCATGGGCTCGACCCTTGTTCTCGATCCCACCAGTTGGTCAGCATGACGTCGCATTACGTTTTCACCAACATCTACCATGTACATCAGGGGTCCTTATCTGGCCCGAATTGTTCCAGATTGCCATTTCACGTTTTTATAGTCCCTGGCTAACACCGGTTGTCCTATTTCAAAACTCTGAGTGGGCTTGTTATTGATATGTTGGAACTGTTTGTTTTCGACTTCCCTCCGCACATTTGGTTTTAACAAGTCCAACCTGGACCGCAACCTCCTGTTATAGAACATCATGGCAGGACTTTGGTTTGTTGTTGCATGGGTGGCGTTTCGATATGCCAGTAGGAAATTGTCCACCTTGTGTTGCAGTGGAATCTGATCTTCGCTCATGGCCTTTATTGCCTTTTTGGACGTCTGTACAAACCTCTCGGCCAGCCCATTCATAGTTGGATGATATGGGGCAGAGGAATAATGTTTCACCCCATTCTTCTTCAGGAATTTCTGGAATTCCTCTGACACGAACTGTGGTCCGTTGTCTGAACATATTTGCTCTGGCAATCCATTTCTTGCAAATATCGTTCTTAGCACCGCGATCGTCTTCTCCGAGGTAGTGGTAGTCATTTTAATCACTTCTGGCCATTTAGAATGTGCGTCCACCGCAATTAAAAACATGGAGTCCATGAATGGACCAGCAAAGTCAATATGAACACGTTGCCATGGGGTTGAAGGCCATTCCCATGGATGCAGCGGTGCAATTGGAGGTGCATTTTGGACTTTTTGGCACCCAGAGCAGCTTTTCGTCAGATCCTCTATCTGTTGGTCGATACCCGGCCACCACACATAAGCCCCAGCAAGGCTTTTCATCTTGACTCTCCCCAGATGACCTTCATGTAGTTCTTTTAGAACTCTCTCTCTTAACTTAGGAGGGATAATCACCCTTGTTCCATACATCAATGTTCCCTGACAGATGGACAGCTGTTCTCGTCTTGCTGAGAATGCCAGTAACAGTGGATCACCATGGGCTGGCCATCCCTTTACTGTCAATTCGTAGACCCAGGACAGTGTCGGGTCATTCCTAGTCTCCCTTTCAATATTGGCATTGGTGACAGGTAAACATTCGATGATGGTCGAGTGAAATAACTCCACCGGGTCAACCGTCGGTGTCTCCTCTTCAGTAGGTAGTGGCAGGCGCGACAGCCCATCAGCATTACCATGCTGCTTTGTACCTTTGAATTCTATCTGATATTGATGTGCCCCTAGGAAAAGGGACCATCTCTGGAGCCTCTGTGCTGTCATCACCGAAACACCCTTCTTAGGGTTAAAAATGGATACCAACGGCTGGTGGTCTGTCAGCAGTGTAAACTTCTGGCCCTGCAGGTAATAATTAAACTTCTTTACTCCCCACACAAGGCTGAGAGCCTCCCTATCTATGTGAGCATAGTTGCACTCAGTGGAGGTCAATGATCTGGATGCAAATGCGACTGGCCTTTCCAAGCCATTTGGCAACTTGTGTGAGAGTACTGCTCCAATACCATAAGGAGAAGCATCACAAGCTAAACGAATAGGTAGCGTTGGGTTGAAGTGAGCCAACACTTCCTCTGAGGTGATCAATGCCTTGCTTTTGCGAAAGGCCTTCTTACAGTCCTCGCTCCACTTCCATGGTACTTCTTTCTGCAAAAGAGCATTCAGCGGGTGCAGCACCGTGGATAGATTTGGCAGAAACTTATGGTAATAGTTAATCAACCCTAGGAACGACCTCAACTGGGATACATTTTCCGGAGCGGGAGCCTTCACAACAGCTTCGATCTTGTCAGGTGACTTGTGCAGCCCCTCCTGGTCAATGACATGACCACAGTACGAGATCCGTTTCTGAAAGAACTCACATTTCTGGCGATTAACTCGAAGTCCATATTCCTTCAATCTGGTGAGCACCAGTTACAAATTTGCAAGTTGTTCCTCATTGTCATCTCCTGTAATCAGGATATCGTCCAAGTAACATTGAGTGCTTGGAATTCCCTGTAATACCTGCTCCATGGCCCTCTGCCAAATTGCTGGAGACGAAGCCACTCCAAAAACCAGTCTATTATATCGATACAAGCCCCTGTGCATGTTGATTGTGAGATACTGGTGCGACTCTTCCTTAACTTCCATCTGTAAGTACGCTTGCGCCAGGTCTATCTTGGTGAAGTGTTTCCCGCCAGACAATGGGCCAGAAATTCACGAACGGGGCTTGCCGTGCGTGCAAGCCCCGTATATGCACTTACCCGATGCTCCTGCCGATCACCTCCAGGGACGCCTGGAATTCGTGTTTCAAAAAGAAGAATCCCGGGCAACGTATGACGTCACGCCGCCCAGGAGTGCAGCCAGCGCGAAGCCTGGAGCGCGCAGTGCAACTGAGACACGCCCCTTGAGGTCTCAGTTTCACAGGACACACCCCCAATGTTTCTGCCAAGCTGCTAAGCATTTTTACATGCAAAGCAGCAGTTTAAATAGGTTTTTGGAAGTTTTTTTAAGATTTTGGTAACTTTTATAAACTTTTAAAAATGTTTACATTATTTTGAAGAATCTGAAGTAGTTTTCAACAGAATTAAAGCAATTTAAAGACTTTTAAAAGCCCTAAAAGAATTTTTTTAATTCCATTTATTTATTTAGCAATGTCGTCGTCATACGTGTCTTCACACTCTTCCCTTTGGGGAACTGTATGAAGTGGTGGAAGGATTTATGGCCATGATTAACGCTCATTCCGTGACCGTAACCATCTTTGAACCAGCCATTCGGGCGGTTAGTCCTATGGCCGGAGGGTTTTACGGGCTCCCACAAGCTATACAAGGAGGGGGGGCCACCCACACCCACGGACGCAAATATCCCACTGGATGTCAAACCAGAATTTAGAGCCAGAGCTCCGACTCCACTTGCTGGGACTGTCTGGAGCGGGGTTCGAAACCCTACCCTGATCTGGCCCAGCGGCGGGAATCCTACCGCTATGCCAAAGGCCCAATCCGTTTAGCAACGTGAAATGGCTGGAATGAGCACAATTCACGACATTAAAAGAACTCACAATTGAACTGATGATGACCTCAGCAATCTCCTCAAGGAGGTGGAGGCGCAGCGCCTGCTCATCATTGGTAATGAGAAGTCAAAGGCGCCGCAAAAAGGGCAGATGATAGCTTGGTCTTTCAAGTGGCAGCATAGGGCTCCAGTCACGGGGAGGGAAAAGGCGCAGGAAACGTATGGGTGTCACCTTTTGTGCGGAGTGGGCCTTTTGCGTAGCAGTAAGCATCCCCGCCACTGGGCCAGAAGGAGTAGTGTTTCGAACCCCACTCCAGACAGTCCCGGCAAGTGGATTCAGAGCTCCAACTATAAATTCTGGGTGGACATCCAGCGGGATACTTGCGTCCATGGGTGTGGGTGGCCCCCCCTCAGATGGGTTGTGGGAGCCCGTAAAACCCTCACGCCATAGGACTAACCACCCTAATGGCTGGTTCAAAGATGGTTACGGTCACGGAATGAGCGTTAATCACAGCCATAAATCCTTCCACCACTTCATACAGTTCCCGAAAGGGAACAGTGTGAGGATACGTACGACAATGACCTCTTGCGCAATGCACCTCCTTGGACCCTCAGTCGCAGATGCGAGGGGGCAAATCATGCAAATGTTAAATTTTTCATTTTATTGACATGTAAAATGTTGGCCCAGTAATTCCCTTCCAAATGCGCGAGTACGGTCGGGGTACTTACGCGTCTGGCCGGAGGAAATGCCGGTTTTCAGCATGCACAGCGCATGCGGGGAAAACCAGCATTTCCTGTCCTCTGAACGAAGGGGTTCAGAGGCAGAACGCGTGCGCAGTAAAATTCGCCGCTTTCATTCATGCTTTCAGTGAGGTCAAGTCCTTACAACTTACACATGAAAAAAGCATGGGTGCAGTTGCTCCAGAGGCTGCGGAGGAAGATATTTCTTATCGTGGAGCTTCTGAAAGTATGTATGTCTGTATATATTCCATTGCGCGTTATGTATATATTCCTTTACTTATGTGTATGAATGTATTATTTAATTATGAATTTCAGAAAAAGTAACTTATTGGAAAATCATAATTAAAAACATACATTCATACACATAAGTAAAGGAATATAAAACATACATACATATACGTAAAGGAATATATGCGGACATACATACATAATTACTTATTACTGATGAAAAGTTTCTTTCTTAAAAGTGCTGGAAATGTTACATTACTCATTTTAGAACACTCATTTTCACATTCCATTCACACAGCCACAATTGCTCCTTCTACCTACCGTTCTGAAAACCCGTTTAAAAAAAAAATTTTAAACTTTAAAACTTACTTAAAATTTCTTAAAATAACTTCCCTCCCTTTCCCAAACAAAAATATTGCCTTTCAGAAGCTCCACGATAAAATAGATCTTCCTCCGCAGCCTTGGAACAACTTTACACCTGCTTTTTTCAAGTGTAACTTGTAAGGACTTACCCTCACTGAATCCATGAATGAAATCGACGAAGTTCACTGCGCAAGCGCTGCCTGTGCAGTCGCACGCGCTGTGCCTATGAACCCCTTCGTTCCGAGGACTGGAAATGCCGGCGTTCCCCGCATGCGCTGTGCATGCTGAACGCCGGCATTTCCAATGGCCAGATGCGTGAGTACCCCGCCATATAAACCTCGCAGGGCAGGTACAGAATGGATTATAGTCAGATTAAAGATTCCTCTACACCGTCCTTTCAGTCACTAACCCTACAGCACACCCGAGTGGAACGTTGTGGATGGCATTGTGACCTGGGCAACCACATTTTCAGAAAGGGTCTTCAGCTTGAGGAACTTCAGCTCAGAGTTTTTGAGCTGGTGTCTAAGGTGCAGATATTGTGGAGATCAGGGATGGGGAGAGTGACATGCACACTTTCATCCAGGATGCAGTCACACACCTAACGTTAGGTAGCGTAACTGGTCAGGCTATTGGTCAGGTACAGGAGGGTGTGACTGCAACTCAGGCGGGTAAGTGGACCACATGTGCAGTGCAGGATGAGCCTCAAACTTTGCACTTGTCCAACACGTATGAGGTTATTGCTGTCTGTGTGGATGATGGAAAAGCCTGCAGGATGGATGAGCAAGCTGAACATGGCACCATGATGAGGGAGGCCATTCTATTGAGGGCGTGAGAGGAAACTTATTTGTGGTAGGGGACAGTATATTGAGGGTGATAGGTACAGTTCTCTGCAGACGCAACCGAGAATTCCGAAGTTTATTTTGCCTGTATGGTGCCAAATTTAAAGACATCCCCTCGTGGCAGTAGGAAAACTTGGAGTGGGAGAGGGAGGAACAAGTTGCCGTGGTCCACGTAGGCACCAAATACATAGGGAGAACCAGGAATGAGTTTCTGCTGAGGGAGTTCGAGGAGCTAATCTCCGAATTAAAAAGGAAAACCTCAAAGGTAATGATCTCTGAATCGTTAACTGAGCCACGCTAAAAATGGCATAGTTACAAACAGATTAGAGGTTTAAATGCATGGGTGAAAGAGTGGTGTGAGAGGAAAGGGTTTCAGCTCATGGGGCACCGACACCAGACCTGGAATAAGATGGACCTGTTCCATTGGGAAGGGCTCCAATTAAAACCGGGCTTCGACTATTGTCCTGGCGAAGCGAAGAACCATGGCAGTAGATAGGAATTTAATCTAATGAAGTGGGCATGTGGGATGATTCTGGATTTGGAAAAAAATTAAAGCAGTGAGCGAACTGTCAAGGCAGAGGAGAATTTTGGGTTAAAATACGCAGAGTGGTTCAGGAAGGGACAGAAAGAGTAACAAAGATAATCTGTGACTAAGGTTACATCAGGGAAAAATTGAAAAAGTCAAAGTTAAAGGCGGTGCATCTGAATGCACAAAACATTCACAATAAAATAGATGAAGTAATAGCACAGATAGAAATTGATAGATTTTTATAATAGCCATTACGGAGATGTGGTTGCAAGATGGCCAAGTTTGGGAACTAAATATTCCAGGATACTTAAATTTTGGAAGTGATAGTCAAAATGGAAAAGGACGTGGGTTAGCCCTGATAAAAAATGATGGGATCAAGCGATTAGAGAGAAATGATCTTAGCTCCGAAATTCTAGACGTGGAATCAGTTTCGGTGTATCTGAGAAACAGCAAGGGGCAGAAATCATTGTTGGGAGCTGTTTACAGGCCCCTCGACAGTAATGTAGGGCACAGTAACAATCAGGAAATTAGGGGCATACGTAACAAGGGTACTACAGTAACTATTGTTAATCTGCATGTAGATTGGGTAAACCAAATTTGCAGTAATAGTGTGAAGGCCGAATTCATGGAATATATGCATGATTGATTTCTAGATCTGAATGTTGAGGAAGCAAATAGGAATCAGGCTATTTTTTATCTAGTATTGTGGAACGAGAAAGGGTTAATTAGTAATATTGTAGTGACGGGGCCCTTAGGAAAGAGTGACCATAATATTATATAATTTTATGCTAAGTTTGAAAGTAATTTAGTTAAATCAGAAACTGGATTCTTAAATCTGAACAAAGCATCTACGGAGGTATGAGGGGCGAGTTGGCTAAGGTAAATTGGGAAACTACATTTAATTTTAAGCTGGTAGACAAGCAATGGCTCGCATTAAAAATACTTAATTTATGACAAATATACATTCCTTTAAGGCAGAAAAGCGCCACAGGAAAGGTGCTACAACCGTGACTTACAAGAGGAGTTATAAATAGTATTAGCTCGAAGGAAGAGATTTATAATGTTGTCATAAAGGCAGTATGTCTGAGGATCAGGAGGATATTTGAATTAAGCAAGGACCAATAAATTAATTAAGAAAGAGATATTAGAATGAGGGTAAACTAACGAGAGCAATAAAACAGACTGGAAATGCTTCTTTAGTTATGTAAAAAGGATATATATTAGCAAAAGTAAACGTGGGTCCCTTACAAGCTGAGACAGGCAAAATTACAATGGGGAAAAAGGAAATGGCTGAGAAATTAAACAAACGCTCTGTCTGTCTTCATGGAAGATTACGCAAAAACCCTCCCCTCTATAATGGAGAACCAAAGGTCTAGCGAGAATGAGGGATTGAAAGAAATAAGTAATAGCAGAAAATTATACAGGAGAAATTAATAGGCCTTAAAGCTGATAAACCCCCTCGACCATATGGCTTACATCTTAGGGATTTGAGAAACATGTGGATATGGAGATAGTGAATACATTGGTTGTCATCATCCAAAGCACCATTGATTCTACAATGTTTCCCGTTGACTGGAAGGAAGCAAATGTAACCCTATTATTTAAGAAAAGAGGAAGAGAGAACAATGGGAACTACAGAGCAGTTCGCCTGACATTGGCAGGAGGGAAATGTTAGAATCTATCATGAATTACATGATAACAGGTCCCTTATAAATTAATAATAGGATTGGGCACAGTCCTCACGGATTTATGAAAGGGAAATCATGCTGGACGAATCTGCTAGAGTAGCTTGAGTTTGTAACTAGCAGAATAGATAAGGGGGAACCAGTGGATGTGTTGTTTTTGGATTTTCAGAAGCAATTCGATAAGATGCCACACAAGAGGTTATTAAACAAAATTAGGGATCATGGGATTGGGTGTAATATAGTTGCATGGATTGAGGATTGCTTCACGGGTGAAAAGCAGAGAGTTGGAATAAACGGGACATTTTCGGGTTGGCAGGCTTTTACTAGTGGGGTTCCGCAAGAATCACTGCTTGGGCCTCAGCTATTCACAAACTATATCAATGATTTGGATGCGGGGCCCTAATGTAATATAACCAAGTTCGCTGATGATATATAGCTAGGTGGGAATGTAAGTTGTGAGGAGGATGCAAGGAGGCTTCAAGGGAATATAGACAGCGGAAGGGAGTGGGCAAGAACATGGCAAGTGGAAGTTAATACGGAGAAATGTGAAGTTATCCACTTTGGTAGGAAAATAGAAAAGCAGAATATTTTTAAATGATGAGAGATTGTGAAAAGTTGGTGTTCAGATTGATGTGGCTGTCCTTTTACATGAATCACTGAAAGTTAGCATGCAGGTACAACCAAGCAATTAAGAAAGCAAATGGTACCTTCGCCTTTTTTGCAAGAGGATTTGAATATAAGAGTAAAGTAGAATTACTGCAATTATATAGGGCTCTGGTGAGACCACAACTCGAGTATTGTACACAGTTTTGTTCTCCTTACGTAAGGGTGGATATACATCCCATAGAGGGAGTGCAACGCAGGTTCACCAGACTGGTTCCTGGGATGGGGTGATTGTTCTATGAGGAGAAATTGTGTAGATTAGGCCTATGTCCTCTGCAGATCAGAAGAATGAGAGGTGATCTCATTGTAAATACTCAATTCTTGAGGGCTTCTCAGGTAAGATGCAGGAAGGATGTTTCCCCTTGGCTGGGGAGTCTAGAACCAATGGTCACAATCTCAGAATAATGGATCGGTCGTTTACGACTGAGATGAGGAGAAATTTCTTCACCCAGAGGTTGGGGAATCCTTGGAATTTTCTACCCCAGAGAATTGTGTAGGCTCAGCTTTTGTGTATATTCAAGACAGTGATCGATAGATTTTTGGATATTAAGGCAATCAAGGGATATGGGGATCGAACAGCAAAGTGGAGTTGAGGTAAAAAATCAGCAATGACCATTCTGAATGGCAGAGCAGGCTCGTGACTCTGGCTATCATTCCCATTATGCATCTTATGGATATTCCTGCTATGTAGCATATCCCGCTTGCTTTCAGTCATCCCAATTTCATTATTAACTCAAAGCAATGCAACCCTGCATTGTAGAAACCCGAAATCTAAATCTCTTCTTACATTTAACCCCTCTGAAAGGTACACGCGCAAGTCGCTCTATATTGTCTCATTAAAATGTCAGTTTCGCTATGGAGTATGTGTCAGTGCTTTTAAAAGGTGTCTCACCTCCCTCAGCCACATTAACCTTTTCATGTTGTCCTATAACTGAGCATGTCTGAGACCCGTTCTTCGTTGCATGTTCACCATGCATTTCTACATGCTACTTGCCACGTTTGCACATACAACATTATCCTAATATCATACAACACTTGACATCAAATACAAGAGATTCATGGGCTCTGATGTTACCTTATCAAAAGTCGGATTCTTTCTCATCTCCGCTTGCATTGTTCCAATGCCTAGGATAACGGCCAGGCTATCAAATACATAGGCAAAGACAAAAGCATCTCCAAGAGAAACCTTACAATTCTAACACGTGGTGCACCTGCCCTGGGAGTGCCTAATAGGACACTGTCAAAGTAACTTTACTTGTTATCTAATCTGTGCTCGACCTGCACTGGTTGTATTTGATGGGACAGTATTAAGGGAGCTTTACTCTGCATCTAACCCGCGCTTTCCTTGCTCTGGGAGTGTTTCATGGGACAGTTTAGAGGGAGCTTCACTCTGTATGTATACCGGGCTTTACCAGGCCTGGGAGTGTTTGATGGGACAGTGTAGAGGGAGGTTTACTTTATAACAAACCGTGCTGTGCCTGCCCTGGGAGAGTTGGATGTGATAATATAGTGGGGAGCTCTACTCTGTAATAAATCCGTGATTTACCTGCCCTGGGATTTTTGATGCGACATTGTAGACAGTGCTTTACACTCTATCTGATCCGTGCTGTACCCGCCATTGTAGTGTGTGATCGGGAAGTGTAGAGGGAGCTTTATTCCATATTTCACACGTGCTCTTTCTGCCCTGGGATTATTTGATGGGGACAGTGTAGAGGTAGTTTTGCTCTGTTTATAACCAGTGCTGTCCCTGCCTTGGGAGTGTTTGATGAGACAATGTAGATGGAGCTTTACTCTGTATCTAACCCAAGCTGTACTTGTCCTGGGAGTGTTTGATGTAACACCGTGTCATTTTGATATTAACACAGCACTGTAAGATTAATTGCATAGTTCGACACACAATACGAACCCGGAATACAAAAATAATACAGCTCTCATCTTTATTTTTAAATGCTGTTGCATTTTTTCAAATCTACCTTTGCCCACTTCCACGACCCTTCATCACAATCTCTGTCTTACTACGTCCTGTATTTCTCAATCTCGGTCTCTCTGACCATGCTTATACCTCTCTCTCTTCTGACACTGTCGCTGTTCCCTGATCCCTTGTTCTCACTCTCAGTCTTTCTCCCACATCTCTCGCTCTCTCTCTTCCATTCTCTCTGTCTCTGTCACCTTTCTCTCCATCGCTTACTCTTTCGCTCTCTCTCTCTCATGTATTTCTCTATCTCTTCCCTTATCTCACAGTCTGTTTCCCAATCATTATTTCTCGCTGACTGACTCTCCCTCACTCACCTCTGTTTCTAACTCTCACAACCCCTATGTTTCACACACCCTATCTCTCACCTTGTCTGTCCATCTCTCTCACTCAATTTCTCATCTTATTTGCCTCTCTCTGTCATCCACTCTCCTTATCTCTTAACCCCTGTGTCTCTCTCTCGCCCCCTGTTTCTTTCTTTCACTCTCCCTTTCTCTCACCCTAACTCACTCTTTCTCCAACACTGGAAATGAACAGCCCCCGTGTATCTCTGCAGCAATTACTGTGTATACAATACACAGCGGATAAAAGATACAGTGAGTGAGAAGGAGAGACCATGTGATTGAGGGTGTGAGAGAGAGTGAGCGAGAGAGAGCGAGAGAGAGAGAGAGAGACAGAGTGAAAGAGAGATAGCGTGAGATAGAGATAGAGATAGATAGAGAGTGATGTGAGGCAGGCCAGGCGAGTGAGTGAGTGAAGCAGAGACGTGGGGCAGACCAGTACCCAGAGTGAGTAAGTTGTAGATAGAGAGATAAAGACAGAGAGGGGGTAAGTGATGTGAGGCATGCCAGGAGAGAGAGTGTGTCAGATTTTTCTACACGAAACCGATGACAGTCTGCGACTATGAGCAATATGTCTCTATACTGTGTTACTATTTATTGTGGGCTTGTTAGTCTAATGCCATTGCACAAAGAATGTCTCTGCTAGTCTTTTCATGCGTGCACGGTGTTCTGTGATTCAGTTAATATTGGCACAAGCGCTGCGTTAATATTTACAGGGGGTTTCTATCAATCTCATTGTAAATATGAGCACAGGTTCTGGGGCGTATTTTACTGATTATAACAGCATGGTCGGAGTGTGTCAGTAATTGCGTTAATATAAACCTGTAACCACTGTCAGTGAGTTTATATTTTTGAGGTCAGTGGGATTGACTTACTGTTCAAATGATGTCACTGGCGCTGAATTATGATGTACACAGTATGTCAGTGAGTGTGCTTATACTATCCTATAAGACTGGCCCCGCAGGCGAAACTGGGTCAGACAGAATATGAGGCAGGATTAAGTTCTGATGCTGGAACTTCTTCAGTATTCTCATCCTTTAATTAATTTTACAATTAAATTAAAGGGATATTTCCCCACATTTATCAACTGCTGTTGAAACTAGTCTGTGTCACGGCATGAATAGAAGTGTCTGTGCAGCAACGCACGAGCTGGTGCATTTGACCAAAATCTGCTAAATATATAGGTAGAGATGCAAAATAATCTACCAATCGCTGCACCTGGTTATATATAGTATACACCATAAGCACTGATCATAACAGGATGAAATTACACGAAAGAGCAAAGATTAAAATGATGGACTTCCTTCGGCTCACCATCTCTGTGTCTCTGGGACTCTCCCCACTGCTGGGACCACGGAGACTCCTGCGGGCTCTGCTGGCCACTAAAATGTGCCTGACTGTGACAGCAGTGAGCAGCAGAATCCGAACAATTGGGACCCCCGGGGTGAGAATATGATGAAGGAACTCGATTGCTCCACAGACCGGTGAATACTGAACATCGATTGCAACATCACAAAACCAGGGGAGGAGCACATCGCCAGATACATCTGCCAAAATAAAATACCAGAAAACGTTTTTTAAACAGCTCAGCAGAATCACTGTTCTTAGAACCACAGCCCACGTTTTGTTGTTGAAGTCATTTTCTTTCAGCTTCTGTAAATAAATGGCCACAAAGCGATCAAAGGTGAAAGTTACAGTGTAACAGACAGAACAGTCTGGAACTGCATAAAGCAGGATGGCGTGGATATTACAGACGGGGATAGAATACACAGGAACAAGCAATTTATTATAAGATATCGAAATCTGCCTGAATATCAGTTCGAGGATAACGAACAGTAGATCCGCCGCTGCCATGGCCACAAGGTAGCAAGTGACACATGTGGAGAGACCGCACTTTCCCCGAGACAGGATCGCAATGGTCAATAATTTAAATGTGTGCAAGGGAAATAAACAGGGAAGTTTTACATCAGGCTAGTAGCAAAAGCAACAGTTTGATAGAATTCGGGATGAAATCTGCAATTAATTACCGATATTCATTGATATAATGTAATTATGTTAATTTTGAAGCTGTAAATCTTTCTTGTAAGAATAATTAATCAATAAATGAAATGAGATTAAATACATGAAAGTAACAGATGTTTGCTCGCTGAGAATGGAAATGATAGATCTACCATTTGCCCAGCACTTAAAAGCACCTGCTGAGGTACCAGTGATGCAAAGGACCAGAACATCTCAGGAATAGATTGGGATGAGCAGATTAGCAAATTTCAGAAATGTAGTGAATTTATTGATTGTGTCCAGGATAGTGTTCTGTTACAATTGGATCTGTAACCAACAAGGGGCATGTTAGATTTAGTAATGAGTAATGAGCCAGATTTACTTAACAGCCTAACGGTGTGGAACATTTTTCGACTAGTTATCATAACATGATCGAGTTCAATGAATAGAAACGCAAAACTGCTACTAAGTTTCTAGGTTTAGGTAAGGTGGACTTCAATGGGATGAATCAGACACTCTCCGCAGTAGACTGGTCAAACCTGTTAATGGGTAAATCAACATACAATTAGTGGGGATGTTCAAAAATGAATTTAAACTGATACAGAACCAGCTTATAACCCTGAGGGGCAAGAGCTCTATTTGTCATCAACAGCCCTAGACGACTAATAAGCTACAGACATCATGGAAAAAAAAGATCAAATCTATCAAAATTCAAAAATAGCCCACATCCTGGTGAATGGGAAAAATACAAAGAACAGCACAGTGTCACAAAACAGATATTAAGAGCTACAAAAGGGAGTATGAAAAGAAACTTGCAAGGGATATCAAAATCAACACAAATAATTTTAACAATACTATTAGGGAAATTGGGTAGTCAGGATAATTTTGAACACTTCACAACTGAACGCAGTGATACTGTCAATGATAATAAGGTAATGGCAGACAGGATGAATGCAGAATTTGTTTCAGTATTTACAGTACAGGAAGAGGATAGCATGCCAGAAATCCCTAGGAAACCAATATTGAATCAGTGACAGGGACTCAATAAAATTAACGTCAATAAAATAACAGTAATAAATAAAAGAATGACTCTAAAGTGTGACACATTCCCAGGAACAGATGGGATCTCAACTCTTTACAGTTTTTATTAACGATGTAGATGATGGCATAGAAAGTAATTTAACAAATTTGCGGATGACACTAAGTTAGGCAGCAATGTAGTCAGTGTAGGTGAATGCATGAAATTGCAAAGGGATTTCGATAGATTAAATGAATGGGCAAAGATGTGGCAAATGGATTTTAACCTTATCAATTGTGAGGTTTTCCATTTAGTACGTAAAAAAGGATAGAAGAGTGTACTTTCTAAATGGTGAAAAGCTAAAAAGGGTGGTGGTCCAAGGAGATGGGGGTGCATCTATGAAGATCATTAAAATGCCACCGACAGGTGGAGAAAATAATCAAAAACGCTAATGGAATGCTGGCCTTTATATCTAAAGCACGAGCATACAATCATGTAGAAGTTATGCTGCAGCTATACAAAGCCCGGGTTAGACAACACCTGGAGTAATATGAGCATTTTTGAGCACCACACATTAGGAAGGATATATTGTCTTGGAGGAAGTGCAGCGCATGTATACCAGAATGACACCCGGTCTCCGAAAGTTAAGTTATGGGGATAAATTACACGAATTAGGAATGAATTCCTTAGAATTTAGAAGGTTAATGGGTGATCTCATCGAAGTTTTCAAGATATTAAGAAGGAAAGATTGGTAGCTAGGCAGAGACTATTTGCCTTGGTTGGGGATTCTAGAACTAGGGAGCATAGTCTAAAAATTCGAGCCAGACCTTTCAGGAGTGAAATCAGGAAACACTTCTCACACAAAGGGTGGTATAAGTTTGGAACACTCTTCCACAAATGGAAGTTGATGATAAATTAGTTGTTAATTTTAAGCCTGAGATTGATAGATTTTTATTAACCAACGTTATTAGGGCTATGGGGCAAAGTCGGGTATAGGAATTGGGTCGCAGATCAGCCATGATCTCATTAAATGTCAAAACAGGCTTTAAGCGCTAAATGGATTACTCCTATTCCTATGTTCCTATGTTCTTTGAAAACCTCTTGTCCCGGGATCAGTCAGCATTTTGAGCGGTGCAGATCATATCTATGCTCTGTATTGGGGATGATGAAATCCCGCTTGGTTTCCTGACCTATGTTTCAACATTATTTATGTATTGATCAATAAATGATTGCAACAGCAACATACAGAAACTGCAAACCTGGCGTGCAATAATTACAGGCAACTGTATTTAATATGTACGGATCTAATACGACAATGTTAAGATAAATACACGTGAATTGCAGTTATAAAGACAACTAGGCGTAGAATGGAATCTGAATTATAATAAATAGTTATCATTGGCAGTGAATGCCTCAGTAAATGTATTTTTCAACATCGAATTCAGTTAAATTATCCCACAGGCAATGTGCTGCCAAACGCTTTTGTTAAGTATCTGAAAACAAACGGATAAAAGTCATCCTGGTATTTCACATGATGGTTTCCAACTTTGTGCAGAGAATATTAGACGAGAAAATATCAAAGGATTGTCTTAACCTCAGCTGGGATTGTTTTTCCTGAAGTACAGCAGAATGCAATAGAGAACCACTCGGGTTCTCACTGAGAGATCGACTGAACTGTCACAGACGGGTATGTGACTCAATTGTAAATTCAAAACAATAATTGCAACTAACTATTGAAATCTGGCTGAATGAACATTTTAGGAGAATCTAAATAACCCTTGTAATTCTATTAGAACTTATAGAATCAGAGCAAATAATGCAGAACTTGAGCTGGTGGAAAAGGAGACAATTATTGGAACTGAATGATCAGCGGATATTTCAGCCATTTAAAGATATGTACATGACCTGCCAGGATTTCCTTCCTATGACTTTGTTTAAATAACCATACCGAGTAATAAACGAATATAAAAGCAAAAGACTGCGAATCTGAAATTAAAGCAAAAACATGTTGCAGATTCTCAGCAGGCGAGACAGCATCTGTGGAGAGGGAGAAACAGAGTTAACGTTTTAGGTCGATGACCTTTGCCTTTAGGTGCTAAGTCTCCTAAACCATGAAAATATTATTTTGATCTGTTAGATATGTTCAGTGTAGATAGCAGATGGAAATTAATTAAATAAAGTGCCTGAGTCCAATATCTTTACTTGAACACCACATAGAATATTGCAATCTCGGTAACACCATATCACATTCAGAATCAGCAGCTGACAGCGGCGCCGAATGCATGGGGAACGACAAAGAATACAGGAAGAAGGAGAGAAATACAGTTAAGCATTATTTACAGAATTAACAGATGGATGCAGAGACTAACCGGGGACACCAACAGCAGCGAATGCAGCTGGGGTGGGAGAGTAAATTAAAAGAACAGTAAATCTGTTAAACCTAATTTACAGAACTAGTTATTAGATATAGATGCCTTAACAGGAGTACCAAATGTAGCGAGGCTGTTCGTGTATTTTTATACAACAACCCATGCATTAACAACAGTAAAACAAAAGAAAGATTTGCATTTATACGATTTAGACAACGGAAAAAATTGAAACACAGAATATCATTAATAACTGAGTAACACACTGTAAATATCAAGCAACATATTAAAGTGTAACTAGGTTTATTGAATTCATAACTGGGCATTGATGCTTACTCGGAAGACCAACAATAGCGAGGAGGGGATAGTAAATTTTTCATATTTCATAAAATAAGTATTTTAATCACAAATCTTCACGCCAATTATCAGGAAGGGGCGGGGGAGGGGGCACAAACATGCCTTCCCTTCAGTGTGTCGCTGGTAGTCTTCGTGCTGGAATGTGAGAGGTGACACAGTGAAGGCTCCTTCTTTATAGCAGAGGAAAATCCCTGAGTGACATCATTAGGCCTCACTGTAACTGGCATCAATTACAGTCATTGAACAAACAGACTCATTGACCCACTGTCATCACAATACTTTACTGCAATACAATCTAGCTAACCATATTGTACACAGTTTTAAATTAAAAGTGAGTGAATGTGAAATAGTTCACCCGAGCATAAAATATCAAGAGAGAACAATTAGAACGGAGTTTTTCTTCCTGTATTGAACAAATCTTGACACCATAAGATGAGAAAGTAACAGACAACATGATGAGTAAAAGAGGAAAGAAAGCTGGATTAGCCCCATTCTCTTTATCTGATTTATTCAAATCCAGATCATGAGGGTAAAAATAGTCGCCATCAATAAAAATTCCTAAACGGCAGGTTTTTACAGGTGAACGCGGTGATGGAAAGATCCTAATCGCACATGACACTGTACTGGCCTCAATCCAGGAATTACATTCCCTGGGCTGACGAGATTACATTGCTCCTGCTTCAATCCAGGAAACATTCTCTGGACCGCCGGGATTACACTGTTGCTGCCTCAGTCCAAGAATATCACTCCCAGGCCGGCTACATTGTTCCCTCCTCAGTCCAAGAATGTTTCCCCTGGGCAGCCTAGATTATACTGCAGCCACTTCATTCCAGGATTTTAAATCTCTGCACCGCCTAGATTACACTGCCAAGCCTCAGTCCGGGAATTTCTTTGCCAGGGAGGCCTACATTACACTGCTCCTATCTGAGTTCAGGAATTTTTTTCTCTGGACCAACTAGATTGTACTGCTCCCACCTCAATCCAGGAGGTGAATTCTCGGGCCTCCTCGATTACACAGCTACCTCGTCAATCAAGGAATTCAATAACCAGGGCAGCCTACATTACACTGCTCCCACCTCAATCCAGTTTTTTTTATTTTAAAGTCCACCCAGATTAAACAATTCCCATCTGAATCCAGTATTATAATTCTATGGACCGCCTGGATTTCGCTGCTCCCGCCTCAGTCAAATTATGTTTTCAGGGTCCATAGCCTTCACTATATCCAGTGCGCGCAGCCGTTTCTTGACATCACATGGACTGAATCGAATTGGCTGAAGAATGGCTTCTGTGATAGTGGGGACCTCAGGAGCAGGCTGATATGGATCATCCCCTCTGATCTTCTGGCTGAAGATGGTTGCAAATGCTTCAGATTTGTCTTTCGCACTCACGTGCTGCGCTCTACCATCATTGAGGATGAGGATATTCATGGAGCCCCCTCCTCCCCTTAGTTGTTTTATCGTCCACCATTATTCACGACTGGATTTGGCAGGACTGCAGAACTTTGATCTGATCCGCTGATTGTGGCCTCGCTTAGCCATGTCAATAGCATGCTGCTTCTGCTTTTTAGCATGCATGCAGTCCTGCATTGCTGCCTCCCAAGGTTGGAACCTCATTTTGAGTTACGACTGGTGCTGCTCCTGGCCTGCTCTTCTATGGTTCTTATTGAAACAGGGTTGGTCCCCTGGTTTGCTGGTATTGGTAGAGTGAGGGATATGCCGGGCCATGAGGTTACATATTTTGTTGCTGGAGGTGTATCTCTGTAGGAACAGCCTGGGTCAATTTAAGTATGAGTTCTCAGGGTCATTGATAGGAACCTTCTGGGTCAATCTACGACCAGTCTGGTTCTGTTTGGAAGCCGAATAGACCTGTGTAGCAGCTGCTGGGTGTGTGTAGGAGCTCCCTGTTCCTGTGTTGCAGCTCCGTGTGGGCCGGTTGTATCTCACTTGGTCAGGTTAGGAGCTTCATCTCTCTGTGTCGGCGCTTACTGGGTTTGTGTAGGAGCTGTCTGGGTGTGTGGAGGTGCTGAATGGGTCTGTGCAAGAGCTGTCTGGATCAGTGACATTACATGTTTGGGACTATGTTGCAGCTGCGGGGTCTGTGTAGGAGCTGTCTGGGTCTCTTTTGGACCTGTCTGGGGCTGTGTAGGAGCTGTATGCGATTGGAAAGCTGAGCTCTCAGTATGTTTAGGGGCTGTCTGGGCGAGGTTTGGGTCTGTCTGATTCTGATTAGGAGCCATCTAGGTCTATGAAGCAGCTGCTAAAGCTCCATCTGTCTCCAATATAAGCTATCTGTGTTTGTGTAGGTCCCTTCTGTGTCTATGACCCAATTGTCTGTGTCTGTGTTGGAGCGTGTGTGTCTGTGAACGAAGTGTCTGGATGCAATTCAGAACTGCCAGCGTAGTTATATGAGGTTCTAGATCTGTGTACATGCAGCCAATGTCTGCAAAAGTAGCTTTCTGGGCGTGCATAAGCGCAGCCTGGATCTGTGTAGGAGCTATGTAACTGTGCAAAAGTTGTCTGGGTCGTTGTTGCAGCGGTCTGACTCTGTGTTGGAGCTTCCGTGTTATTGTATGATCTCTCTGGGTCAGTGATAAGAACTGGCTGGGTCAATTTAGGAACAGCCTGTCTTTGCCTACAACTAATCTTAACTGCCCTCTGAAATGACCTAGCGAGCCAATCAGTTGTAATACACCGCTACAAAACAAAATAATAGGAATAAAACTGGACGGACCTCCCAGCATCAAACTTGGCACCAGCTGCGGACAAGACAACAGCACACCCAGCCCTGTCGAACCTGCAAAGTTCTCCTCACCAACATCTGGGGATTTGTGCCAAAATTGGGAGAGCTCTCCCATAGCCTAGTGAAGCAACAGGCTGACATAGTCCGAGATGGCTCCTAATGAAAAGCATTTCTTTCATTTACTCATGGATTCAGGTCAATCATGGGCATGGAAACCTCCTGCAGATTACCACATACCGCGCTCTCTCAGAAGCTGAATCAGTACTCCTCCATGTTCAACACTATTTGGAAGAAGCACTGAGGGCCGCAAGGGCACAGAATGAATTCAGGCTGTGGAACTTCAATGTCCAGCCACAAGAGCAAGCTCGTTATCACCACTACTGACCGAGCTGGCCGAGTCCTGAAGGACATAGCGGCCAGTCTGGGCCTGCGACAGGGGGTGAGAGAACCAACATGAGGGAAAATCTTCTTGACCTTGTCTTCACCAATCTAGCAGTCACAGATGCCTCTGTCCATGAGAGTATTGGTAGCAGGCGCCACTGCGTTTATTGTGGAGACAAAGTCCCTTCACACTGAGGACACTCTCCACCGTGTTGTGTGGTACTACCCCCGTGCTAAATGGGATAGATTCAGAACAGATCTAGCAGCTCAAATCTAGGCTTCCACGAGGCGATGTGGGCCATCATCATCAGCAGCAGATATGTATTCCACCTCCGTCTGTGGCCTCATGGCCCGGCATATCCCTCGCTCCTCCATTACCACCAAGCCAGGGGACCAACCCTGCTTCAATAAGGAGTGTAGAAGAGCACGCCAGAAGCAGCACCAGGCATACCTCAAATTAGGTTCCAACCTGGGGTAGCTGCAACACAGGACTACATGCATGCTAAACAGCAGAAGCAGCATGCTATAGACGGGGCTAAGCAATCTCACAATCAATGGATCAAATCAAAGCCCTGCATTCCTGCCACATCCAGTCGCAAATGTTGGTGGATCATTAAACATCTAACGGGAGCAAGGAGCTTCATGAAGATCCCTATCCTCAAATATTGTGTAGCCCAGTACGCGAGTGTAAAACACAATGCTGAAGCGTTTCCAATCATCTTCAGCCAGGAGTGCCGAGTGGATGATTCATATCGGCATACTCCTGAGGTCGCAACCATCACAGAAGTCAGTCTTTAGCCAATTCGATACACACCACGTGATATCAAGATACGGCTAAGTGAACTGGATACAGCAAAGGCTATGGTGCCAGACAACATTCTGTCTATCGTGCTGTGGGCTTGCGCTCAAGAAATAGCCGCGCCAACAGCAACTGTTCCTGTACAGCTATAATACTGGCATATATCCGAGAATGTGGAAAACTGACTGGGTATGGGCTGTCCACAAAAAGCTGGACAAATCCAACACGGCCAATTACCGCCCCATCAGTCTACTCTCAATCATCAGCAATGTGATGTAAGGTGTCGTCGACAGTCCTATCAAGCAGCACTTACTCACCAATAACCAGTTTGGGTTCCGCCATGAACTTTCGGCTCCTTACCTCATTACAGCCTTGTTACAAACATGGACAAAGGAGCTGAATTCCAGTGGTGAGGTGAGAGTGACTGCACTGAACATCATGGCAGCATTTGAACGATTGCGAAATCAAAGAGCCCTAGTAAAGCTGAAGTCAATGGGAATCTGGGGGAAAAATCTCCTCTGTCTGGAGTTATAACTAGCACAATGGAAAATGGTTGTAGTGGTTAAAGATCAATCGTCACAATCCCAGGGCATTGCTGCAGGAGTTCATCAGTGCATTGTCCTCGGTCCCAACGATCTTCTGTTGCTTCATCAATGAACTTCCCTCCTTCATAAGGGCAGAAATGGGGATGATCGCTGAAGACAGCACAGTGTTCAGTGTCACTCCGAACTCTTCAGATAATGACGTAGTCCATGCCCACATGCAACAAGACATGAACGACGTTCAGGCTTGAGCTTATAAGTGGCTGGTAACATTCACACCACAGAAGTGCCAGGCAATGACTATCTCCTACAAGCGAGAGTATAACCACCACCCCTTGATATTCAATGGCATTACCATCACTGAATCCCCCGCCATCAGCTTCATGGGGGTCACCATTGACCAGAAACTTAACTGGACCAGCCACATATAGCTGTGGCAACAATTGCATATCAGGGGCTAGGTATTCTGCAGCGAGTCTCTTACCTCCTGACTCCCGAATGCCTTTCCACCATCTGCAAGGCACAATTACTGAGTGTTTTGGAATTCTTTCCACTTGTCTTGATGCAGCTCCAAATAACTCAGTAATCTCGACACTATCCAGACATCTGCTTAATTGGTGCCCCCTCCGGCAGTTTAAACATTCACCCCCTCCAACACCATCGTATCATGTCTGCAGTATGTGCCATCTATTCGCATGTCAGCAATGCGCACAACCCGTGAACAAAAAAAAAGTTTATAGATGCTGGATCCGTATGCCGGAGTTGGTAGAAGTCAAATAATGCATACAGAAATTCGTGGGGAACCAATGGACCAATGGTCAATGGTATAATGAGGATGACAAATCCATATAATTAGAGAAAAATATCGTAGAAACTAATGGGACTAAAAGTTGACAGCTCCCCTGGACCTGATGGCCTACATTCTAGAGTTCTACAAGAGGTGGGTGCAGAGATAGTGGATGCATTGGTTTTGATCTTCCAAAATTTCCTAGATTCTAGAAAGATCACAGCAGATTGGAAGGTCGCAAATGTAACACCGCTTTCCAAGACAGGAGCTAGAATGAAAACAGGGAACTGCAGACATCAGTTGTCGGGAAAATGCTGAAATCCATTGATAAGAAAGTAGTGTGAGGGCTCTTAGAAACATGATTTGACAGCATCAACAAGTTTTTATGAATGGGAAATCGTGTTTGACAAATTTATTCCAGTGCTTTGAAGATATAACTAGCAGGGTTTATAATGGGGAACAAGTGGATGTAGTTTATGTGGAATTCCAAAAGGCATTCAAAAAGGTGCCACGCAATGGTTATTACACAAGATTAGGGCTCATGCTGTTGGGGTTAACATAATAGCATGGATAACGGATTGTTTAACGGACAGAATTAGAGTATTGGGATAAACAGGTATTTTTCAGGTTGACAGGCTGTAACTAGTGGGGTGCTGCAAGGATCAGTGCAGGGGCCTCAGCTACTTACAATCTATATTAATGACCTCGATGAAGGGTCTGAGTGTAATGTATCCAATTTTGCTGATGATACAAAGCTAGGTGGGACAGCAAGCTGTGAGGAGAACACAGAGTCTGGAAAGAGATATAGATCGACTAAGTGAGTGGGCATTAAGGTGGCAGATGGAATACTATGTAGGGACATGTGAGGTTATTCACTTTGGTAGGAAGAATAGGAAAACAAAACATTTTTACAATGCTAAGAACATTTTTAAAGTTTGTGTTCAGGGAGTTTTGGATGTCCTCGTGCAAGGAGCACAGAAATGTAGCATGCAGGTACAGCAAGCAATAAGGAAGGCAAATGGCATTTTGGTCTTCACTGCAAGTGGGTTGGGGTATAAGAGTAAGGAAGTCTTGCTACAAGTGTACAGGGCCTTGGTGAGACCATACCTGGAGTACAGTGCACAGTTTCGCTCTCCTTATCTAAGGAAAGATATACGTGCCTTGGAGGTGGTGAAGCGAAGGTTCACTAGATTGCTTCCTGGGATGAGAGGGCTGTCCTATGATGAGGGATTGTGTGGAATTGGTCTATATTCACTGAAGTTTAAAAGAATGAGTGGTGATCTCATTGAACTGACAAGGTTCTGAAGGAGATTGACAGGGTAGATGCTGATACGTTGTTTCCTCTGGCTGGAGTGTCTAGAACTACGGGGCATAGTCTCAGTATAAATGCTGGGCTAGATTTTCAGTATAGACAGTTTTGGGGCGCTAAACTCAGCGCCCGCCCGAAGTTAGTGCCCGCCCCAAAGTAGCGCCCCGTTGCCGGAAATTCAGTGGCTTCGCCCTAAGAGAGTGGTGGAGCGCTAAAAGAGGCGTTCCACTCCTACCTTTAGGTGCTAAGCCGGCGGTCCAGAGGGATAGCGCCCAGGCGGGGTGCAGCACGGGTGCGGTCATTTTTGCACTGACAGCAGACCCCGTGGTGCCGACCAGCTCTTAAACGGGGAAGGGATGAATTGGTCTGCTGCCACGCCCTGCACACTGCAGCCTTGCAAAGAGGCCTCAACACTGCTGCTCAGCCCCAGGGAGTCATGGCAACGCCAGAGAAGGCCCGTCAGCGTGCCCTGCGCTTCTCAGAGGGTGATCTGGACATAATGGTCACAGCTCTGGATGTGAGGCGCAAGATCTTGTTTCCAGAGAGTGGGAGGAATCCAACCCACCATGACTACACCAAAGCCTGGAAGCAGATCGCCCAGAGGGTGACGTTCACCGGCGATGCCCCCAGGACCCACAAACAATGCCGTAAGAAATACAACGATCTGACCAGGATTGTGAAGGTGAGTAGCCTTTCCAGTCTCCTCCTCATTCTTGCATGTACACCTGACATGATGGGCAAAGGGACCTGAAAGTCCTATTGGCCAGCCCTCAGCCAGCAGCATTGGGACAGTCATGAGCATCAAATGGCCATTCGGCACTCTACACTTTGGCCAAGCTATTCCACCATGGGAGGCAGTGCACAGTACATCAGGGCTTCACTCTGTCCAAGCTATTCCACCATGGGAGGCAGTGCACATTACATCAGGGCTTCACTCTGTCCAAGCTATTCCTCCATGGGAGGCAGTGTACAGTACATCAGGGCTTCACTCTGTCCGAGCTATTCCACCATGGGAGGCAGTGGACACTACATCAGGGCTTCACTCTGTCCAAGCTATTCCAGCATGGGAGGCAGTGCACAGCACATCAGGGCTTCACTCTGTCCAAGCTATTCCACCATGGGAGGCAGTGCACACTACATCAGGGCTTCACTGCGCACTTACAGCCCGTCCTTTCTCTTGCAGGCTAAAGTAGCGTTTAATCGCCAGGCCCGTGCCAGGGGTGGCCGCGCCAAGCTGCAGAAGCTCACTCGGCTGGAGGAGCGCGTGTGTGTGCTCATGGGAGCCCGTGTGATTGTCCCCACAGCGTGCAGTGTATCCGACCCTCCACTGCCCGGCAATGGTAAGGACCTCGCCTTTTGGCCCTCTCGCGTCACACTGGCCCATCCGAGCTACCTCCTTTGCCACTGTCCCACCAATGCGCTGAATCCCACCAGTCCTAACTCCCTCGCTGACGCCGTCTCCTCACTCTGAAGCTACTCTTGTGCATTCCTGCTATCAGCTGGTGACGACCAGGACCCTGAAGCTGCCAGTGACAGCACATCCGACCAGGAGGAGGAGGAGGAGCAAGCCGGACCTTCGGGGGAACAGTCACGTCCCGCAGGAGAGGAGGAAATGCTTGACACCTCCTCACTGGACGAGTGCCTGGAGGAACTGTCGCAGGGCAATGCAGCTTCTGGGACCAGTGGCGTCCAGCCACCCAGCAGCCGTGCGCGTGGCCCGCGGCCTTCCCCCAAAGGGGGGAAGGAACAGAGGGGAGTGCTGCTGCTCGGCACACTCGCCGTCACCAATGCGGCAAGGGTCCCCTAGTTCGGCCCCCTCCTCCCCAGCGGGAGAGTCGCGAGTCCAGTCCGGACACCTTCACTTCGGAGGAGGTGCGGAAGTTGGATAAGATGGCCGACGACTCGGACCGGCGCCACACGGAGCTCATGAGCGTGGTGGGACGCATGTCTGAGGCCATCGAGTCGCTGGCGACCAGTGTGCGTGAGTTCGGGGCAGCAACTGCCGCGAGTGGCCGCATGCTGACTGATGCCGTCAAGACCCTGGCGGATGTGATGCGCGTGCACACCAGGACCACAGGGCCACTCACTGCTGCCACACGCGCTGTCTCAGGCAGGCATCGCCAGGGCAGGCGCCGCGCTGCACCATCCCAGCAAGCCGCCCGTCGGCTGATTGCTGCGGATCCTGCAGTGCGGACCCGGCCGAGTGCCACCGCAACACAGCACCAGCCAGCGCATCCCAGACGCCAGCTGGCCCACATTGCGCCATCCGTCGCCGCCATTCCCCCTCTGGGGCATCAAGGGCAAGCGGCTGCAGCTGATGGTGGCCAGGCTCAGGTGCGCCACTCAGCAGACGGCCCCTCGAGGCCCAAACGCCGTGTAGGCCACCCCCCAGCGGCATCTGGCGGAAGGGCATCTGAGCCTCAGGCGCCTTCCCCCAGCCTCGCAACAGCCACTTGGCAGAGCTTGCGAAGGAGCAGCAGGCCGGGCAGGGGAGGCAAAATGCTGGCCAAGGTCTCGCCCTCGCGGGCCACTCAGTAGAGGGTGTGGGCAGCTTTCCTTTAATATGGCGGTGGCCATCTTTATTTTGCCCATGGTTGTGCTTTTGGAGGGCTTATTTTTTACGTTAGGCCGACGTTGAGGCCCGGTTTGAATAAAGGTGGAGTGGCTCCTCCCCAGTTTGTGGGACTGAGTCGTTTGTTGGGCTTTTTGTGGGGCCCGTTTATTGTTTTTGGGGATTCATGTGGGAAGGGCTTTTCATTTTTGTGAAATAAAAAATTATCTTTATTCATGCAGTCTCCATGGTTGTTCTTCTTAGTGTTTGTTGGCTTCGCCGGCTGAGGGCTTGTGGAGCGGCTGCATTCATCTTCCCTCATGGCCCCTGGCCATTCCCTGACAGGGGGCTTAGAAGTACCATGTAATAAGGTGGCGTCGTGCGGCCCTTGGCCCTGGTCGCTCCCTCCTGGGAACGTACTCCTGCTCCTCCTCCTCCTCCTCCTCCTCATGCTCCTCCTGCTCCTCCTCCTGAGGTGCTGGTCCAACGTCAGGTGGCAGTGCCTGACTCCTGCGGATAGCCAGGTTGTGCAGCATGAAGCAAACCACCACAAATTGGGAGACCCGGTCCGGCGAATACTGGAGAGCTCCTCCGGAGCGATCAAGGCAGCGGAACCACTGCTTGAGGACCCCAATAGTTAGCTCGATGATGTTGCGGGTGGTTTGATGGCTCTCGTTGTAGGCCTCTTCAGCAGCGGTCCTGGGCGCGCGGAGCGGGGTCATGAGCCAGTTGC
The DNA here is from genome assembly GCF_052327205.1 of Somniosus microcephalus. Taxonomy (NCBI): domain Eukaryota; kingdom Metazoa; phylum Chordata; class Chondrichthyes; order Squaliformes; family Somniosidae; genus Somniosus; species Somniosus microcephalus. The sequence goes on along the minus strand of NW_028225181.1, from coordinate 41,406,655 downwards.
ACAAAGGATAGCCTTTGTCCCCGATGAGCCATCCTCTTGGGGGAGGCTGTGCCTGGACATGTCATGCACAGTACTCTGCCGCAGGATAAAGGCATCGTGGCTGCTGCCTGGGAAGCTGGCATTGACTGCCATGATGCGCTGCTTGTGGTCACATACCAGCTGCACATTCAGAGAATGGTAGCCCTTCCTGTTGCAATACTGCTCGCCATGCTCCAGAGGGGCCCGCAAAGCCACATGCGTACAGTCAATGGCGCCCTGCACCAAGGGGAATTCCCCGAGTCTGGCAAATCCCAATGCGCGTTGATGCTGGCTCTCGAGGGCCATGGGGAAGGAGATGAATTGGCTTCTCCTTCAGAACAGTGCTTCGGTCACGTGGCAGATGCAGCGATGCGCGCCATACTGGGAGATGTTTGCTATGTCCCCAGCAGCGTATTGGAAGGAGCCGGTGGCATAGAAGTTCAATGCCACCGTCACCTTCACTTCCACCGACAGAGACGTCCTGCACCTGAGCTTTGGCCGCAGATCTCGGCGAAGCAGGTGGCAGATCTCTGCAATCACCTCCTTTTGGAATCGGAGCCTTCTAACACATCGCGCGGCACTCATGTTTAGGTAGGAGCGCTGCTGGCGGTATAGCCTGACTGGGTAAGGCCTACGTGGCCGACGCCTGTAGCCCCCTCTGCCTCTAGCCAGGGCTGCCCCTCTCACAATGCGTCTGCGAGCCCTACGGACATGGCGCTGCAGCTGCGCGTTGGCACCCCATGCAGCCCCCATCAAATCCTGGCAAACAGTCTAATTTCCAAATGGCCACTTGCAGCGCTATTGCCTGAGTCCAAAAATACCTGGCTCTTGCTGCTTGAAACCAGTTAGCTATCCTCCTTGTTGTGTCTCCAGAAATGCGTTGCACAAGACTGTTTTCTGAAAAAAGGATGGCCTTTATACTGGAGAGGACGTTCCCTTTAATTAGCGCCCCCCGGGGCCCGCGCTGGTTGTGTTGCGTTCCTTTTTCCAAACGCTCCGGCCGCCCGCCGCACAATGGGGCGGTCCGACTGAAGTTTGCAATCGGGGCGGCCAAAGGGCGTTGCACGAGGATGTGACGTCATTTTCTGCGCGCGCATCCGGGCGGGCGCTAAACTTTGCGCCGGCGCTAACGGGCAACTTAATTTGGGGCGGGGCGCAAACTGCGCTGCACCCGGGCGCTACACGCATAGCACCCGGAAATCACTTCTCTTAAGGCGCTAACTGCTGGCGCAAGCGACTGAAAATCTAGCCCGCTGGGTCAGTTTATTGGAGCTAGTTTAGTTTATAGATGCTGGTTCAGTTCATTGGGGCTCATTATGTTTATAGATGCTGGGTCAGTTTATTGGTGCTTGTTAGTGTATAGATGTGGGGTCAAATTATTTAAGCTTGTTTAATTTATAGATGCTGGGTCAGTTTATTGGTGCTGTGCCAGTTTATAGATGCTGTGCCAGTTTATTGGCGCTGGTTTCCTTTATATAATTCTTGGTCAATTTATTTGAGCTAATTTAGATTATAAATTCTGGTTCAGTTTATTGGAACTACTTGACTTTGTATTAACGGTGTCAGTTAATTCTTGCTTGCTAAGTTTATTCGACATGTTTCAATTAATATACTGGGTCAGATTTTCTTTGTTGCATCAGGTGATTAATGGTGATTTAATTTATAGATGCACCCAGTGAGTTAATAAGCACAAGTAACGTTACCGAGCATCTAAAATCTGTAGAGCCTGTAAGTACAGTTCAGTTATGTGACTCGCCTTGTGGAGTCTATGCAAGCACCGCCCACCTTGTGACTCCTCTTTTGAAGTATTTGTAAATACATACTCACTCCGGGACTCTCCTCTGTGGAACCTCTCTACCTACAGACCCACTCAGTGACTCATCTAGTGTGGACTCCATAAGTCCATTCTACAAATTATTTTCCTTGAGACTTGAAAATTATTTTCTGAGATTTAAAGAGATTAATTGCACATCTAGTTAAACATTTGTTATGACACAAAACGTGTTGGTTTGAAATGTGTTATTGGAAATGTTATTTCATTGACTGTAATTAGTGTCAGTCTCCATGGAACCTAATTGTGTCACTGAAGGCTTTCCTTCTTCTATTAATAAGGGAGTCCATTCAATGAGTCATTACAAAGTGTCAGTGTGAGCAACACCTCCGGCACTAACAGGGACCAGCGGCTGCACGTAGAGGAAGAGAATGCACGAGAGATATCCATTAAAGTTGCAGATATTAATTTTCCTATATAAAGCACAGAAGATTTACTATCCTCTGCTCGCTGCTGTTGGTGTTCCTGGTAAGACTCTGTATCTACCTATTGTATAAAGCATGTTTCACTATAATACTGTTTCTGTTAGTTTAAGTCGGTAGATCTAGCTACTACTTTTATTCAGTGACGTTCTTTGGTTCCGTGGGTGACGATGCTTTAATTTTCCATCGTATGATTATTACCAAGTAGCCCATTTCCTCCTCTGAATTCAATGAATGGCACGGCTTCAATTTCACCATTTCTCCCACATGATGTATTCTTCTTAAGATTAAAATATTCTTCGTGTATCCAATAGAGATTAGAAATCAAAAATCACTCATTATCTAACACAACCATCCAGCTCACTTTCCACCGGCATCACCTCAATGGTTCTTTTCCTGGATGGTTTGATGTTAAAACAAGTATGAATTATCTTCCAACAATAAGTTGATTTTTTCTTTGATTTTCAGTGCACTCATTTCCAAGCATTGTTTTGAAATAATTGAATTCCTTGCTGCCTGTCACAGGTGAGGGAATCTCAGTCAGTCCAAAATTGAACTTTCTCTCATGTCCTTCTCTCCTTTACTGTAAATGTTTCTAACTGCCGTATCGTGAACGCTGCTCACTTTGATATTTTACTGTCTATATCCGTTTGGAAAACTATCCAATTATGAATGAACGGAGACCTCAGTGTCATTTGTCATCGACGCTAGCGAGAAATGGATGGTGTCGCATCGGCCGCCTGTTATAGGCTGTTTTTAAATTGTGGGAGTGGAGTCATGTTACTTCAGCGTCAACATAGCCGATAGAAGCCACCCGCATTAGAAATCCACACACACACTCTTTCCAAAGTTGCAACCGAACAATGACAGTCAGCTTAATCCGGGACTGATATCCCTTCATTACACAGAGTCGCCGAGCAGAGATCAGAAGGGGAGAATTCAGCTGATTCTTTCCATAAACTAGGTTGACCGGGAAATAATCAGCAGCAGGAACTTGGGCTGATTCCCCCGTATGATTTATTAACAGCCATCACTACCTGTCCTGCCACCTTCAAAGGTTTGTTTAAGCACAACTCAGGTCTATCTGATCATGCACCCGCTTTGAAATTGTACCGTTTAGTTTATATTACCTCTGCTCTTGCTTCCTATCGACATGTATCACTTCACACTTCTCTGCGTTAAATTGTATCTGCCATGTGTCTGCCGATTTCACTTGTCTGTCTATGTCCCCCTGAGGTCTGTTACTATCATTCTTACTGTTTATTAACATTTCTGCGTTTCCTGTCATCTTCAAACTTTTAAATTATGTGCTGTGAACCCATGTCCATGGCATTGATATAAATGAAATGAGCAATGGTCCCAGCACCGACATCTGAGGAATACCTTTGTATACTGCGCCTGAAAAACAACCGTTTACCTCCAATCTCTGCTTTCTGTCTCTAAGCCAATGTCCGAGCCATGTTGCCAATGCCACTTTAATCCCATGGGCTTCAATTTTGGTATTATGTGGTACTATGCAAATACCTTTATAAAGCATAGTGCAATTGGGAAAGTATGGGCCGTAACAATCATTGAATCATTGAATTGGTGAACCAAGTTGTGAGACAATTTGTTTAGCGGATCATGACGCCCTGCTCTGATCACAGGCCTTGCCTGGGTTCAATCAGTGAATTACAAGATCATTGATTTGATTATTTCTGTCATTTGTTCTCAGGATATGGGTGATGCTGTCATGGCCGGTAATACTTGCCCATCCCTAGTCAGCCGTGAGAAAATGGTGGGCCTTCAACTTGAGCCACTGCAGTGCCTGTGGTGAAGGTGCTCTCACAATAGTGTGATGGAAGGAATTTCAGGCTTTTGACCCAGTGACAATGAAGGAACAGTGATATATTTGAAGGGTACGGCAGCATAGTGGTTATGTTGCTTGACTAGCAAACCCGATGCCCGAACAAATGGTCAAGAGTGGAAATCCCACCAGCTGAGGAACTTAAGTTCAATTAATTAAACAAATCTGGAATGAAAAGCTAGTAGCAGGAATGGTGACCATGAAACTACCGGATTGTTGTAAAAACACATCTGGTTCACTACTGTCCTTTATGGAAGGAAACCCGCTACCCTTACCCGGTCTGGCCTAAATTTGTCATCAGACACAGAGCAATGAGTTTAACTCTTAACTGCCCAGTGAAATGGCCTAGCAAGCCACTTAGTTTATAAGGCAGCTTACTACCACGTTCTCTGGGGCAATTAGGGAAGGGCAATAAATGCTGGCATTGTCAGCGACGCCCACATTCCTTGAATGAATAAAACATGTCCAAGTCTGTAAAGTGTGTGAATTGAAGCGGAAAATTGGTGGTGATGGTGTTTTGTGGTAGAGTCAGAGACGAATTCTAGCCCCTCCCCTGTGCCACTTGTCCCATTGATGTAAATTGTAGAAATCCACCTGTGGCCCTGGGGGTGAAACGTTACCACATTAAAATAATAAACACAACTAAATTAACTTTTGCCATTTTCAGGATGCAAATCCTTTAGTGGACACTTGGCAATGAGTTGGGGCTGAGCACGAGGATGAACATTTTAAAATCGAGGCATTGCCAGACCAGAGCCAGTGTAGGTCAGTAATCACAGGAATGATGGGTGAACGGGACTTGGTGCGATTTAGGGCACGGACAGCAGAGTTTTGGATGCGACTGAAATGCTTGTACTTAACTCCAGATATAACTCTTATAACTCCCGCCCCACCCCCGGAGCAATCTGCCTCAGATGATAACAAATGACTCTGAATGGGTTCAAGCCAAGCATTTGAGAGACAACGTCTTAGTCGAATACTTCAGCACATTTGATATCTGCTGATTTTGCAGACAAGGTCCGAGAAATTCGTCTCTGGCGGTAGTGCTAAATGGGCGGGATCGGATTGTGTGCCCGTTACGCGCAGCGCCTGATATTCAGTTCCACTGCAGTCAATGACGGAATTCTAGGCTGAGGGCGTCAATACTTAACGCTACTTTTCCAGGTTTCTCCGTAACTCAGTGAATTCACTTCAGTGACAAAGAGCTAGTCTCAGTAACCCTGCACCATCAACACACTTGTGGTCCCAAAATCCATGGTCCCCTGTTTAAAAAACAGCTCCATTCTGGCTCGTAATTGTATTACATGCAATGAACACTTTAACAACAGGACGGAGCCACAGCCAGTGACTAGAAAAATTCACCAGGCTTTTTAAAGAGGCAGGACTAGTCATACAGGCCTAGAAATTGAGTTTGCGCTGCACCAGGGCATTAGCGCCGGAAGTTAGCGCCGGCGCTAAGTCCCTTTGCGCGCGCCAAAAATTCAGTAGCGCCGCGCCCAAACGGCTGCCGGCGCTACTGAAGGGTTTTAGCGCCTGAAAACTGGCGCAACGCGCCGCATTGCGGCGCTATTCCGGCGCTGCGGCGCCCGCTGCGGTGCGGCAGGCTCGGGAAGTGCAGGCCTCCTCCTTCCGTTAAGGAGGAGCTGCCTGCACCCGGCCGCGGCCCGCGCAAATCTCTTCAAAAATGAGCCCGGCACCTCGGACAAGTGCCGGGCTTGCATCTGTTCCGGGGGGGGGTGGAGAAGTCTGGGGAGGGAGCTGCGGGCAGGCGGCCGGCGGGAAAGTGGCCGGCCGCCGCGGGGCCTTTAATGCGCCGGCGCAAACACATGTTGGACTCTGTTGCCAGAGTCTTAGTTGCGGCTGCCACGGGCGAGGCGGCCGCAACTGAATTTCGGCGCTGGGGCCCGTCGGCATGGCAACCGGGACGCTGCGCACACCGATGACGTCATCGGTGCCGGCGCAGCGCTACCGGTGCAACGCCGCTTTAGGGCCCCAGGGAATTTTTGAACTTGCCATAACTCTGGCGCAAGTCCCTCTAGCGCCTCAAAAGCGACGCTAAGGCTAGTGAATTTCTGGGCCACAGTCTTTATAAAAAGGCAGGTCTAGACACACTGGGCTAGATTTTCAGTTGCTTGCGCCAGCAGTTAGCGCCTTAAGAGAAGTGATTTTCGGGTGCTATTCATGTAGCGCCCGGGTGCAGCGCAGTTTGCGCCCCGCCCCAAATTAAGTTGCCCGTTATCGCCGGCGCAAAGTTTAGCGGCCGCCCAGATGCGCTAGCAGAAAATGACGTCCCATCCTCGTGCAACGCCCTTTGGCCGCCCCGAATCCAAACTTCAGTCGGACCGCCCCATTCTGCGGCTGGCATCCAGAGCGTTTGTAAAATGGAACGCAACACACCCTGTGGAGCGCAAATTAAAGAGCACTCCTCCTGCACTTTAAACGGCAGTCTGCATGTGTTGTGTGGAAGGATCCAGTGTGTTGTTGTGAACGGTGTATTTATGTTCCCGGCCTCCTCCTCCTCCTCCTCCTCCTCCTCCTGCTCCTCCTCCTCCTCCTCCTCCTCCTCCTCCTCCTAAAAAAACACATGCGCCCTTCCCCTTTAAGAGCTCACTGGCACCAGAGTGTCTGCCGTGCGCTGCGCCCGAGCTCGGGCGCTGCGCTCTGCACCGCCGGCTTAGCGCCTAAAGATAGTAGTGGAACGCCTCTTTTAGCGCTCCACCAACCTCTTAGGGCGAAGCCACTGAATTTCCGGCAACGGGGCGCTACTTTGGGGCGGGCGCTAACTTTGGGCGGGCGCTAAGGTTAGCGCCCCAAAACTGTCTATACTGAAAATCTAGCCCACTGTCTCTTAAAGAGGCAGGACTAGTCATAGGCCTAGAAATTCACTGGCCTTAGCGCCGCTTTTGAGGCGCTAGAGGGCCTAGCGGCGAAGTTATGGCCAGTTTTGTAATTGACAGGGGCCCTAAATCGGCGTTAGGCCGGTAGCGCTGCGCCGGCACCGATGACGTCATCGGTGTGCGCAGCGTCCCGGTTGCCATGGTAACCCGCCCGAACTCGGAAATTGAGTTGCGGCCGCCTCGCCCGTGGCAGCCGCAAGCAACGTTCTGGCAGAGGTGCCTTACAGAACGTTGCGCCGGCGCATTAAAGGCCCCGTGGCGGCCGGCCGCTTTGCCGCCACCCGCCTGGCCGCAGCTCCCTCCCCGGACTTCCCCCCACCGCCCCCGGAACAGAAGCAAGCCCGGCACTTGTCCGAGGTGCCGGGCTCATTTTTAAAAAGATTATCGCGGGCCGCGGCCGGGTGCAGGCAGCTCCTCCTTAAGGGAAGGAGGAGGCCTGCACTTCCCGAACCTGCCGCACCGCAGCGGGCGCCGCAGCGCCGGAATAGCGCCGAAATTCAGCGCATAGCGCCAGTTTTCAGCCGCTAACAGCTTTCAGCAACGCCGGCAGCCGTTTGGGCGCAGAAGCAGTGAATTTTTGGCCCACCCAGCGCGACTTAGCTCCGGCACTAACTTCCGGCGCTAAAGCCGTCGCTGCGCCAAAACCCAATTTCTAGGCCCTACAGTCTTTATAAAAAGGCAGGACTAGACACACTGGGCTGAAAATTCAGTAGCCTTATCGCCTCATTTCACAGAATCACAGAAATCACAGAAACCCCACAGTGCAGATAGAGGCCATTTCGGCCCATCGAGCCTGCACCGACACATATCCCACCCGATCCCAGTAACCCCTACACCAACACATATCCCACCCTATCCTGTAACCCCACGTATTTAATCCTCCTAACACTAAGGGTCAATTTATCATAGCCAATCAACCTAACCTGCACATCTTTGGACGCTGGAGGGCCTTGCGCCGGAGTTATGGCCAGTAGTGAAATTCCCTGGGGCCCTAAATCGGCGTTGCTCCGGTAGCGCTGCGCCGGCACCGATGACGTCATCGGTGTGCGCAGCGTCCCGGTTGCCATGGTAACCCGCCCGAACTCCGAAATTGAGTTGCGGCCGCCTCGCCCATGGCAGCCGCAACCAGCGTTTTGTCAGAGGTGCCTTACTGCAGTTAGCGCCGGCGCATTAAAGGCCCCGCGGCGGCCGGCCGCTTTCCCGCCGGCCGCCTGCCCGCAGCTCCCTCCCCGGAATTCCCCCCCCCCCCGGAACAGATGCAAGCCCGGCACTTGTCCGAGCTGCGGGCAGGCGGCCGGCGGGAAAGTGGCCGGCCGCTGCGGGGCCTTCAATGCAAACTGGAGTAAGGCACCTCTGAAAGAACGTTGCTTGCGGCTGCCACGGGCGAGGCGGCCGCAACTCAATTTCGGCGTTCGGGCTGGTTCCCACGGCAACCGGGACGCTGCGCACACCGATGACGTCATCGGTGCCGGCGCAGCGCTACCGGTGCAACGCCGATTTAGGGCCCCAGGGAATTTTTAAACTGGCCATAACTCTGGCGCTAGTCTCTCTAGCGCCTCAAAAGCGGCGCTAAGGCAACTGAATTTCTAGGCCCCAATTTCTAGGCCACTGGCCTAGAAATTGAGTTTTGGCTTAGCCAGGGCTTTAGCGGTGGAAGATAGTGCCGGCACTAAGTCCTCCTGCGCGCGCCAAAAATTCAGCAGAGCCGCGCCCAAACGGCTGCCGGCGTGACTGAAGGGTCTTTGCGGCGGTAAATCGGCGCTAACTGCCGTTTCGCGCCGCAATTCCGGCGCTGCGGCACCCGATGTGGTGCGGCAGGCTTGGGAAGTGCAGACCTCCTCCTTCCCTTAAGGAGGAGCTGCCTGCACCCGATCGCGGCACGCGAAAATTTTTTAAAAAATGAGCCCGGCACCTCGGACAAGTGCCGGGCTTGCTTCTGTTCCGGGGGGGGGGGGAAGTCCGGGGAGGGAGCTGCGGCCAGGCGGCCGGCGGGAAAGCGGCCGGCCGCCGCGGGGCCTTTAATGCGCTGGCGCAAAGACTCGTAAGACTCTGTTGCCAGAGTCTTAGTTGCGGCTGTCACGGGCGAGGCGCTGGGGCCCGTCGGCATGGCAACCGGGACGCTGCGCACACCGATGACGTCATCGGTGCCGGCACAGCGCTACCGGTCTACCGCGGCGTAAGGGCCCCAGGCAATTTCGTCGCCGGCGCCAAATGCAGCGCTAGGCCCACTAGCGCCGCAAAATCGGCGTTAAGGGCACTCAATTTCTAGGCCACTGTCTTTTAAAGAGGCAGAGCTAGTTACACAGGCCTAGAAATTGGGTTTTGGCTTAGCCAGGGCTTTAGCGCCGGAAGTTAGTGCCGGCGCTAAGTCCCCTGCGCGCGCCAAAAATTAAGTGGCGCCGCGCCCAAACGGCTGCCTGCGCTACTGAAGTGTCTTAGCGCCTGGAAAAGGGCGCTAACTGCCGTTTCGCGCCGCAATTCCGGCGCTGCGGCACCCGATGCGGTGCGGCAGGCTGGGGAAGTGCAGGCCTCCTCCTTCCATTAAGGAGGAGCTGCCTGCACCCGGCCGCGGCCCGCGCAAATCTGCTTAAAAATGAGCCCGGCACCTCGGACAAGTGCCGGGCTTGCATCTGTCTCGGCGGGGGGGGGAGAAGTCCGGGGAGGGAGCTGCGGCCAGGCGGCCGGCGGGAAAGCGGCCGGCCGCCGCGGGGCCTTTAATGCGCCGGCGCAAAGTTCAGTAAGGCACCTCTGCCAGAACGTTGCTTGCGGCTGCCACGGGCGAGGCGGCCGCAAGTCAATTTCGGAGTTCGGGCGGGTTACCATGGCAACCGGGATGCTGTGCACACCGATGACGTCATCGGTGCCGGCGCAGCGCTAACGGCCTAACGCCGATTTAGGGACCCACTCAATTTCCAAACTGGCCATGACTCCGGCGCTAGGCCCTCTAGTGCCTGAAAAGCGGCGCTAAGCCGACCGAATTTCTAGGCCACAGCCTTTATAAAAAGGCAGGACTAGACACACTGGCCTAGAAATTAGGTTTGCCTCCGCCAGGGCTTTTGCGCCCGAAATTTTGCGCCCGCGATAATTGCCGCTGCGCCCGCCAAAAATTCAGCTGCCCCGCGCCCAGACGGCTGCGGGCGCTAATGGAGGGTTTCAGCGCCACGCTATGGGCGCTGAATGCAGGTTTGCGGCGCTAATCCCCCGCTGTGGCACCCGATGCGGTGCGGCAGTCTGGGGTACTGCAGGCCTCCTCCTTCTGTTAAGGAGGAGCTGCCTGCAGCCGACCGCTGACCGGTCGATTCGCCCGACAAATGAGCCCGGCACCTCGGAGAAGTGCCGGGCTCGCGGGCCACACACATCAGTGCCGCAGGGGGGTGGTGGAGGAGTCCGGGGAGGGAGGTGCGGGCAGTCGGCCACCGGGAAAGCGGCCGGCCGCCGCTCCACCTTAATGCGCAGGCGCTACATGCTGCAACATCCCATTGAAGGATCGGGTGGGATATGTGTCGGTGCAGGCTCGATGGGCCGAAATGGCCTCTATCTGCACTGTGGGGTTTCTGTGATTCTGTGATTCTGTGATTGAACAATCGTTGGTTGCGTCTGCCACGGGCGAGGCGGCCGCAACTGAATTTGGGCGTCCGGCCATGTTACCACGGCAACCGGGACGCTGCGCACACCGATGACGTCATCGGTGCCGGCGCAACGCTACCGGCTAATGCCGATGGTAGGGCCCAACGCAATTTCGATCGCGGCTACAATTCCGACGCAAGGCCCTCTAACGCCTCTAATTGGGCGCTATCCCGCCGAATATCTAGGCCACTGTCTTTTAGAGAGGCAGGGCTAGTTACACAGTCTTCTTAAAGAGAAAAGACAGGTCACACAGGCTTTTTAATCAGACATGACCAGTCACACACGCTTTTTAAAGAGACAGGATCAGACACACAGACTTTTTAAAGAGACAAGACTAGTCACACAGTGTTTTAAAAGAGACAGAACCAGTCACACAAGCTTTTTAAAGAGACAAGACCACTCACACCAGTTTTTTTTAAGTGAGGCGACCAGTCACACAGGCTTTTTAAAGAGACAGGACGAGACACACATACTTTTTAACGAGGCAGGACCAGACACACAGGTTTCATAAAGAGACAGGATCAGACACATTGGCTTTTTAAAGAGACAGGACCAGACTCACAGACATTTTAAGGAGGCAGGACAGGTCACACATGTTTTTTAAAGAGACAGGACTAGACACACAGACTTTGTAACGAGACAGGACCAGACACACAGGCTATGTAAAGAGACAGGACCAGACACATAGGCTATGTAAAGAGACAGGACCAGACAGACAGAGACTTTTTAAAGAGACAATACGCTGCAACAAAGAAACCTAGAAATTCCTCTTTGGCAGTGGCACAAAGTGGGCAGTGTCAGATCTGAAATTCCGCGTGGATATTCTCGGCCCTCATATCTGTCCTTACAGATAATCAGTCCATTAATGTTCGCTCACAGATTCTAATCTTGTCGTGAATATGACTGCATAGAAGCTGCTTATTTTGCAGGCATTCAATTTTAATATTTGTACATGTCACATGTCATCCTTCTGTCTACAGACAGTAATCTATAACATGTGCCTTGTGCCTTGTAGGTTTGGAGCTGCTTTGGGGAGTCAGAACGTGAGTTACTCACAGCAGAACACCCAGCGTCTGACCTGCTGTAGTAGCCACGGCATTTTTGTGGCTGGTCCATTTGAGTTTCAGCTCAATGGCGACCACTAGCATTTAGTAGTGGAGGGTTCAGTGATGGAAATGCCATTGACTGTAAAGTGGAAGAGGAACTTTTCCCCTTAGTGTGGGGGTCAATAACAAGGGGGCATAGATTCAGTGTAAGGGGCAGGAGATTTAGAGGGGAATTGAGGAGGAACTTTTTCACCCAGAGTGTGGTTGGAATGTGGAACTCAATGCCTGAAAGGGTGGTGGAGGCAGGAACCCTCACAACATTCAAGAAGCATTTGGATGAGCACTTGAAATGCCATTGCATACAAGGCTATGGACCAAATGCTGGAAAATGGGACAAGACTGGACAGGGATGGATGGGCGGCGCAGACACGATGGGCCGAAGGGCCTCTTTCTGTGCTGTAAAACTCTATGGCCTAGAAATTCAGTGCCCTTAGCGCCGATTTTGCGGCGCTAGAGGGCCTAGCGCTGCAATTGGCGCCGGCGCCTAAATTGCCTGGGGCCCTTCCGCCGCGGTAGACCGGTAGCGCTGCGCCGGCACCGATGACGTCATCGGTGTGCGCAGCGTCCCGGTTGCCATAGTAACCCGCCCGAACTGGGAAATTGACTTGCGGCTGCCTCGCCCGTGGCAGCCGCAAGCAACGTTCTGGCAGAGGTGCCTTGCACAAGTTTGCGCCGGCGCATTAAAGGCCCCGCGGCGGCCGGCCGCTTTCCCGCCGCCCGCCTGGCCGCAGCTCCCTCCCCGGACTTCCCCCCCCCCGGAACAGAAGCAAGCCCGGCACTTGTCCGAGGTGCCGGGCTCATTTTTAATAAGATTATCGCGGGCCGCGGCCGGGTGCAGGCAGGTCCTCCTTAAGGGAAGGAGGAGGCCTGCACTTCCCGAACCTGCCGCACCGCAGCGGGCGCCGCAGCGCCGGAATAGCGCCGAATTTCAGCGCATAGCGCCAGTTTTCAGGCGCTAACAGCTTTCAGCAGCGCCGGCAGCCGTTTGGGCGCAGAAGTAGTGAATTTTTGGCCCGACCAGCGCGACTTAGCTCCGGCACTAATTCCGGCGCTAAAGCCGTTGCTGCGCCAAAACCCAATTTCTAGGCCTATGACTCTATGACTCTATGACTCTTGTTGGAGTTGGTCATCGTCTGCCACTTGTCTGGTGGGAATGTACCATAATGACACCAGGGATGAGGGATTTCAGTTATGTGGAAAGATGAGAGAAGCTGGGATTTTCCTCCTTATAGCAGAAAAGGTGAGGGGGAGACTGAATAGAAGTGTTCAAAAGGATGAGGTGTTTTGATACAATAAGAAAGAAGACACTGTTTCCACTCCTTGCCTTGTCATTACCAAAAAGGCACAGATAAAAGTTACCTGGTAAAAGAAACGGGGGCTAGATGAGTAGAATCTAGGTCGCAGAGTGAGTTTTTATGATCTGCAATGAACTCTGAACTTCTGGTGGAAGCAGATTCAGTAGTCTCAGGTCATAGCTCTCGGCTCTCAGTAAGAAGTTTGTAGGTTCAAGTTCCAGTCCAGCGACTTGAGTGCACAAATCTCGGCTATGACTGCAGTGCAGTACTGAGGAAGTGCTGCAGTGTTGGAGGGGCAGTACTGAGGGAGCACGCTGCCTTCCGAGACGAGGTCTTTTGGAAGAGGTGTTAAACCAATTTGACTCTTATTTGAACGTAAAAATGCCATGGAATTATGTCGAAGAAGAGCAGATTAGTTAACCCCGGTGTTCTGGACAATATTTATCGCAATCAACATCACTAAAGCAGTTTATCTGGTCATTATCACATTGCTTTTTGTGGGAACTTGCTGTGCGCAAATTCGCTGCCTTGTTTCCTACAGTACAACAGTGATTACACTTCAAACGTACTTCTTTGGCTGTTTTGCGCTTTGGTGCATCACAGCATCATGAAAAGCGCTATATCAATGCAATTCTTTCTTTCTTAATTGTAACTTCCAAAAGGTGATTGGATATACAATTGAAAAGAAGACATTTTCAGGGCTATGGGGAAACTGTTTAATTGTTCACTATCATTCACGACAGGATATGAAGATTTGAGATAGTCTGATCTGTTAGTTTTGGAATCGCCTGACTCTGTCTAATTTCATCGCATTGATCAACATTGTAGTGATACAGGATACGATGGAGGGTGGCCTAAGGGTGCAGGCTAGAATTATTCTCTACAAATATTGTGCAGTGATCAGTCATACCAATATCATCACGAACAGATGCATATGAAATACATAGGTTGGCGTGTGTGCTGTGAGGAGGATGGAACTCATAAAATAGATAAGGGAGAACCAGTGCATGTGGTGAATTTGGATTTTCAGAAGGCTTTTGATAAGGTCCCGCATAAGAGATTAGCATGTAAAGTTAAGGCAAATGGGATTGGAGGAAAGGTATTGACTTGGATAGAGAACTGGCTGGCAGACAGAATGCAAAGAGTTGGAATAAACGGGTCTTTTTCCAAGTGGCAGGCAGTGACTAGTGGGGTGCCGCAGGGATCGGTCCAGCTATTCACAATATATATTAATGATATAGACAAGGGAACTAGATGTAATATCTCCAAATTTGCAGATGTCACAAAGCTGCGTGGCGTGTCTGCTGTGAGGAGGATGGTGAGAAACTCCAGGATGATTTGCACAGGTTGGTGATTGGGCAAAAACATAGCAGATGCAATATAACGTGGAAAATTGTGAGGTTATCCACTTTGGTGGCAAAAAGAGGAAGGCAGATTATTATCTGAATGGCAATAGATTGGGAGAAGGGGAAGTGCAACGAGATCTGGGTGTCCTTGTGCACCAGTACTGAAAGTAAGCATGCAGGTGCAGCAGGCAGTTAAGAAGTCAAATGGTATGTTGGCCTCCGTGGCGAGAGGATTTGAGTACAGGAACAAGGATGTCTTGCTGCAGTAATAATGGCCTTGGTGAGACCACATCTTGAGTATTGTGTGCAGTTTTGGTCGCCTTATCTGAGGAAGGATGTTCTTGCCATGGAAGGAGTTCAGCGAAGATTCACCAGGCTAATACCTGGGATGGCAGGAATGAAGTATGAGGAGAGATTGGGGCGATTGGGATTGTACTTGCTGGAGTTTAGAAGAATGAGAGGGGATCTCATTGAAACTTATCAAATTCTGACAGGACTGGACAGACTAGATGCAGGAAGGATGTTCCCGATGGTCGTGGGGTCGAGAACCAGGGGTCATAGACTAAGGATAAGGGGTAGGCCATTTAGGGCAGAAATTAGGAGGAATTTCTTCACCCAGAGAGTGGTGAAACTGTGGAATTCTCTACCGCAGAAGGCAGTAGAGGCCAATACATTAAATATATTCAAGAAGGAGTTGGATATATTTCTTAAGGCTAAAACGATCAAGGGGTATGGGGAGAAAGCAGGGACCGGGTACTGAGTTTGGATGATCAGCCATGATCGCATTGAAGTGCAGAGCAGGCTCGAGGGGCCGAATGATGTACTCCTGCTCCTATCTTCTATGTTTCGATGGGTTGAACCTATAAACAAAAAGGGGGCTAGCACTTTGCTGGGAGTGTACTATAGGCCCCCAAACAGCCAGGGGGAGATAGAGGAACAGATATCTAGGCAAATCTCAGAGAAGTGTGCAAATATTAGGGTAATTATAGTGGGGGATTTCAACTTCCCCAATATTAATTGGGACAGTCAGAGTGTGAAAGGCTTAGAGGGTGCAGAATTCTTAAAGTGCACCCAGGAGAGCTTTTTGTGCCAGCATGTAGAAAGTCCTACAGGAGAGGGGGCGGTACTGGACCTAATTCTAGGGAATGTGGCTGGGCAAGTGGTAGAAGTGATAGTAGGTGAGCACTTTGGTGACAGTGACCATAATTCAGTGAGATTTAATGTAGTCATGGAAAAGGACAAGGATGGACCGGACATAAGGGTTCTAAATTGGGGGAAGGCAGATTTTAATATGATAAGGCAGGATCTGGCCAATGTGGACTGGGATCAGCTACTTGACGGAAAATCCACATCGGAGCAATGGGAGTCTTTCAGAAAGGAAATTGAAAGAGTACAATGGCAACATGTTCCCGTAAAGGTCAAGTGTGTGACCAACAAGCCCAGGGAACCTTGGATTTCAAGGGATATACGAGAATGGATTAGGAAAGAAAGGGGGGCTTTTGGCAGATACAAAGAACTAAAGACAGAGGAAGCCCTAGTGGAGTATAAAAAGTGCAGGGGTATACTTAAAATAAAAATTTGGAGAGCGAGAAGGGGCCATGAAATAACACTGGCGAGCAAAATAAAGGAAAATCCTAAGGTGTTTTATAAGTATATTAAGGGCAAGAGGATAACTAGGGAAAGAGTAGGGCCCATTAGGGTCCAAAGTGGCAAACCTTGTGTAGAGCCAGAGGATGTAGGTGGGGTTTTAAATGAATTTTTTGCATCTGTGTTCACTATGGAGAAGGATGATGTGGACATAAAAATCAGGCAGGGGGACTGTGATATACTTGAACATATTAGCATCTAGAGGGAGGAGGTATTAGCGGTTTTAGCAGGCTTAAAAGTGGATAAATCCCCAGGCCCGGAGGAGATGTATCCCAGGCTACTATCTGAGGCAAAGGAGGAGATTGCAGGGGCTCTGACACAAATTTTCAGAACCTCTCTGGCCACAGGGGATGTGCCAGAGGACAGGAGAACAGCTAACGTAGTACCATTATTCAGGAAGGGTAGTAGGGATAAACCAGGGAATTACAAGCCAGTGAGCCTAACATCACTGGTTGGGAAATTATTGGAAAAAATTCTGAGGGACAGAATTGGTCACCACTTGGAGAGGCAGGGATTAATTCGGGCTAGCCAGCATGGCTTTGTCAAGGGAAGATCATGTCTGACCAATTTGATTGAATTTTTCGAGGGGGTGACTATGTGTGTGGATGAGGGTAGTGCAGTGGATGTGGTTTACATGGATTTCAGTAAGGCTTTTGATAAAGTCCCGCATAGGAGACTGGTCAGGAAGGTAAGTGCCCATGGGATCCAGGGTGCCTTGGCACATTGCATCCAAAACTGGCTTAGTGGCAGAAGGCAGAGGGTGATGGTGGAAGGTTGTTTTTGTGACCGGACGCCTGTGTCCAGTGGGGTGCCGCAGGGTATCGGTGCTGGTTCCCTTGCTGTTTGTGGTCTACATTAATGATTTGGATGTGAATGTAAAAGGTATGATCAGTAAGTTCGCAGATGACACAATAATTGGTGGGGTGGTAAATAGCGAGGCGGGTAGCCTCGGGCTACACGATGCTATAGATGGGTTGGTCAGATGGGCGGAACAGTGGCAAATGGAATTTAACCATGAAAAGTGTGAGGTGATGCATTTTGAACGGACTAACAAGGCAAGGGAATACACAATGAATGGTAAGACCCTAGGAAAGACAAAGGATCAGAGGGACCTTGGTGTGCATGTACATAGATCCCTGAAGGCAGCAGAGCAGGTGGATAATGTGGTTAAAAAGGCATATGGGATTCTTGCCTTCATTAGCCGAGGCATAGAATATAAGAGCAGGGATGTTATGATGGAGCTGTACAAAACGCTGGTAAGGCCACAGCTGGAGTACTGTGTGCAGTTCTGGTCGCCAAACTATAGGAAGGACGCGATTGCTTTGGAGAGGGTGCAGAGGAGATTTACCAGGATGTTACCTACGCTGGAGCGCTTCAGCTATGAAGAAAGACTGGACAGGCTGGGGTTGTTTTCCTTGGAGCAGAGAAGGCTGAGGGGGGAACCTGATTGAGGTATACAAAATTATGAGGGCCATAGATAGGGTGGATAGAAAGGAACTTGTCCCCTTAGTAGAGGGGTCAATAACAAGGGTGCATAGATTCAAGGTAAGGGGCAGGATGTTTAGAGGGGATTTGAGGAAAAGCTTTTTTACCCAGAGGGTGGTTGGAATCTGGAACTCACTGCCTGAAAGGGTGGTAGAGGCAGGAACCCTCACAACATTCAAGAAGCATTTGGATGAGCAATTGAAATGCCATAGCATACAAGGCTACGGACCAAATGCTGGAAAATGGGATTAGATTAGACAGGGCTTGATGGCCAGCGCGGACGCGATGGGCCAAAGGGCCTCTTACTGTGCTGTATGATACTGTGACTCTAGGACGAGGTCAAGCAGGCTATTCTCTCATGATTATTCTCCCAACACCTGCCGCAATCCCCTTCTGGCAGCTGTGTTCTTCAGGGCTTGATTACTTCTGCGCCGCTCTTGGTGATGGACAGTGAGATTTTCCCCTTCGGACCCAGAGTATAATTTGGGCGCTTCCTTCTCTCGGTGCTCCCAACAACTGGTGTTTAGCATGAAGATCTGCCGATTCAACAGCTGAGAGAGGGACAGTTAGTGGTAATCAGCAGAAAGTTACCTTGCCCTTGTCTGACTGGAATCCACGAGATTTCATTATATCATTAGGCAATGTTGAGGACTCGCAGGGTCTCACCCACGCGACTGTGTATCACTGTGGCCCTACCTGTGGTGTGTCTCTGCAGACCCTGGGATGCTGATGGAGGATTCGGGAATGTTGACTGATAGGTATGATTCTGTGAGTATGAATATGAGGGAATTCAATGTTTCCAGCATGTTCGTGGGGTATTGAGGTGCTTACAGGTATTTATCTCATCGGTTAATATTTTAAGCATTTTCCTTTGATTCCTTGGTATCAACCCTTTGCTCCATTTAATTATTCTTCCCCTCGGTCAAACACCACGACATGTCTCTCTGGGTAAGGTCAATCTTTAGAAATATGTAGTTCGGGTTCCTGTTCTAGTTTCAGGCAATAGAGGAATTAATTGGGATTGAATTTCCTAGACTGAGGCGAGAATAGTGTGACCTAGCCAGCCCTGGGAATGAAATTCCTGGATTGAGGCTGGAGAAATGTCATGTAGGTGAGTTATTTATTTCCATCACTGGGATCATCTCACTGATCCTGCCGTTTAGGATCATTTATTTATTGTTATTTTATTTATCCTGATGGACTGGTATGGAAGAAATCAGAGAATAAGTGTGGGGAATATCATTTTTTTCAGTGGTCTGCGCAGATTGATCCTGAAAGGAGTCTTTCTAAGCAGAGTGCTATGGTTGCGAATTTGCTGAGAGTATGAAATAGGAGCAGAGGGGGAAGGAGGAGAGAGCGAGAGGAGCGGCCGGAGATAAAGTTAGGCCAGAGAACCCGGAGAGCAAGGAGTGAGGTAAGTGATGTCAGCACAAGGGAAGTCGTTGAAAAGCCTTGAGCTTAATTCCGTTATGTTAGTTAATAGTCTATTAAATAGCGGCATGGCAGGACGACTGAATCCCGTGGAATGCACATCTTGTGCAACGTGGGAACTCCAGGACACTTCCCAAGTGTTTCTGAGCTTGAGCAGCAGCTGGCATCAATGCAATGCATCCGTGAGGCTGAGAGCTCCGTGGATAGTACGTTTCATGTTGTGGTCACCCCACAGCATAAGAGTGTGCAGGCAAAGCGGGAATGGGTGACCGCCAGACAGACAAGGATGACCAGGCAGGTAATGCAGGAGTCCCCTGTGTGCAACTCACTCTCTAAATAGTATTCGATGGCTCCTTTGGGCAGTACATCCAGCGCCAAGTCCACGGCACCACTGGGGACTCTGCTGTACATGGGGGAGGAGGAAGATCGGGCAAACAACAGTGATAGGATATTCGATAGTTAGGGGAAAAGACAGAGCTGGGTCCAATATCCTCATGGGGGCAGAGAAGTTTGCTAGTGCTGTTGGGGTGGGTTTAAAATAAGCTGCCAGGGGGTGGGCACCAGGATGTGGCATTAGAAAGGAGAAACAAGGTGCACTAGGATTGGACGAGATAGATAGCCATTGATTAAGGAAAAGTACCGTGTTAGGTGGGGTCAGCATAAAAGAGAATCCAAGAGGGCCTAAGATTGAAACAGAAAATGAGGGAAACACTCAGCATGTCGGGCAGCATCCGTTGAGAGAGGAACAGAGTTAACCTTTCAGGTCGGTGAACCTTCATCAGAACCGGAAAAAGTTAGAGATGTAACAGATTGTAAGCAGGGGCAGGGAAAGCGGGGAGGGGAGGCAATAATAAAGGGACGGTCTGTGATAGGATGTGAGGCAGGAGTGGTTAAATGTTGCAAATGGGGATGGCAGAATCATCAACAGCTGCCGCCTGAGCTGCAGTCACAGTGGGCGTGGAGCGGAGAATTAAAGGGACAAGCGCTCCGCTCCCACTCTGTATTCTGCCCTGGGCCCCTTACAACGTAAGATCGAGGAACAGCTCCGCATCTTTCTATTAGGCATTTTGCAGCCTTCTGGACTCAACTTTGAGTTCAACAGTTTCAGACCATATCCTCTGCCCCTATTTTTTCAGGCGGCAGCTGTTGGTGATTATACCATTCCAATTTGCAACATTTAACAACTCCTGCCTCCCAAGCCCGTCCCTTTAGCTATTTCCTCCCCTACCCTGTTTCCATGCCTCTACTACTGCTTAAAGCCTGTTATATCTCTAACATTTTTCCAGTTCTGACGAAGGGTCACAGACCTGAAACGATTACTCTGTTTCTCTCGCCACAGATGCTGCCTGACCAGCATTTTCTGTTGTTATTCCAGATTTCCAGAATCCGCATATTTTGCTATTGTAAGGTCCAAGATAATAGAATAAGAAAGACTTACATTTATATAACGCCTTTCACGACCAACGGACGCCTCTAAGCGTTTTGCAGCCAATGAATACATTTGGAGTGTAGTCACCATTGTAACGTAACAAATGCAGCAGGCAACTTGTGCACAGCAAGCTCCCACAAACAGCAATAAGATAATGATCAGATAAGCTGTTTTTGTTTTGTTGATTGAGGGATAAATATTGGCCAGGACACCGGGGATATCTCCGCTAATCTTCGTTGAACTAGTGCCATGGGATCTTTTACGACCACTTGGGAGAGCAGACGGGGACTCAGTTTAACATCTCATCTGAAAGACAGCACCTCCAACAGTGCAGCACTCCCTCAGTACTACACTGGAGTGTAAGCGTAGATTGTTGCACTCAAGTCCCTGGGTGGGACTTAGAACCCACAACCATATGACTGAGAGGCGGGTGTGCTACCTACTGATCCACAACTGACACTGTCAGATAGGGTGAAAGTGCATGTGTGTAAATGCACGAAGCCTGGTAAATAAGTTTGGTGGGCTGCAGGCTCAAATAACCAGATATGAAAATGATGTCGTGATATATCAAAGGTCTGGCTCAAAAATGGCAGGATTGGGTACTAAATTTTCCTGGATATAAGCTTGGCCCACAAATTCGGGTCTCCACGGGTGAGTACGCAGGGGGTACAAACCCGTGGGCCCAGTGGAAGTGCCAGTTTCCTGCATGCACTGCGCATGTGTGGGAAACCGGCATTTCCATTACACTGAACGAAGAGGTTGAGAGGTCGAACGCATGCACGGGGGAGGCTGCACGTGCGCATCTAACTTAGGATTTTTTTTACATGTTTTCAAGTGAGGGTAAGCCTGCAGGATTTAGAAATGTAAAAAGCAGGCGTAGGGCCTGCTTTTTACAAGGTAAGTGGTGAATTAATTAAAATTAAAACATTTTTTCCACATGTTTATTATTTTTAAATACTTTAAAGCAAGGTAAGTTTATTTTTATCCCCGTTAGAATGTAAAATTACTTTATTCAAAAATGTAAATCATTGTTTAAATAGTTATTTAATGTAATTTATAGTTTATTTTCAAAATGTGATGTTTTTTTTAAATTTATTTGAAGGTTTAGTGCTATCTTGGGGCCGTAGTATTTTTAAGTCTTGACAGCACTTCCTGTGAAGAATTAAGAATGGCGCATTCCCTGCACTGATTGGCTGGCCATGGCCCACATGATCCCAGGGGATGCATTGAACAAACTGCACCCCTGTGATGCGAAAGCACTGCACGCTGGTAGCTGGACCAGGTCCCGGATCAGAATTCCACAGGGCCCTACAGCTCAATGGCCAGCGTGCAAGCTAAGTGCAGGTCGGGGGCTTGCACCCGCGGGAAGCCCCCGACCCGGATTTCTGGGCCAAGATGTTCGGCCAAGATAGGGTAGGAAAGAAAGGAAGTGGGGTATCCGTATTGATTAAGGAGAATATTACTGCTGGAGAGAGAGGATGCCCTGGAGGGGTCAAAGACAATCTATTAGGTTAGAGTTAATGTACAATGTCCCAGAAATTCGGGTCAGAGGCTTCCCGAGGGTGCAAGCCCCCGACCTGCAATTAACTAGCGCACTGGCCATTGAGATGTGGGCCTGCGTGGGATTCCGATCCTGGGCCTCCTCCAACTGCCGGCGCGCAGTGCTTGCGTATCCCAAGGGCGCAGATAGTTTGATGCTTCCCCTGGGATCACGTGGGCCATGGAGTGCCAATGGTAGCAGGGAAAGCTTCATTCATAAGTTGGACAGGAAGAGCTGTCAAACCAAAAATACTATAAGCCCCAAAACATCACTAAAACCTCAAATAATTTTTTTAAAAATCACATTTTGTAACAAACTATGAATTGCATGAAAAACTATTTTAAGCAATAATTTACATTTTTGAAAAGCTTAATTACATTTTCTAACGTTGCTAAAAATAAACTTAACTTTCTTTAAATTAATTAAAAATAATGAACCTGTAGAAAAAATGTTTTAATTTTAATTATTTCACCACTTACCTTTCTAAATGCAGGCCTTGCAACTGCTTTGTAAAAGTGTAACTCCTGGAGACTTAGCCTCCCAGAAAAACCTGGAAAAAAAAGTGTAAGTTCAATACGTATGCGCTGCCTCTCCTGCGCACACATTCCATCTCTTAACCCCTTCTTTCAGCGTAACGGAATTGCCAGTTTCCTGCGCATGTGCAGTGCATGCACGAAACCAGCACTTACTTTGGGCCTACGCATGAGTACCCCGTATGTAATCACGTGTTGGGATCCGAATTGAGGTATCATTACATTGCTGGGTGTATTCTATAGGCCACCAACGGATGGGAAGTATAAAGAGGAGCAAATTTGCAGGGAAATGATGGAGAGGTGGAAGAAATATAGAGTAGTAATAATGGAGGACTTGAGATATCCTAATATAGACTGGGATATTCATATTATAAAAGGCAGAGAGGGGGAGAATTTCCGAGGTGTGTTCAAGAGAACTTTCTTGATTGGTGCATTTCCAGCCAAAGAGGAAGGTGACATTGCTGGATCTGATTCTGGGGAATGATGTAGGTGAAGTGAAGCAAGTGTCAGTAAGGGAACATTTAGAGAACGTTGATCCTAGTATCATAAAGTCTAGATTAACTATGCAAAAGGACAGGGAGCAATCTGGAGTAAAACAACTTAATTGGGGAGGGCCAATTTCAATGGGTTGAGAACGGAACTGGCTTGTGTGAATTTGAATCAAAGATCGGCTGCCTTTACAGAAGAGATGAGTCAGGTACAATCGATGTACATTCACACGACGAGAAAAGGTAGGGCAACCAAAGCCAGAGCTCCCTGGATGACAAAATAGATAGATCGTAAGAGGAAGCAGAAAAATGGGTCGTATGACAGATGTCAAGTTCAGGATACAAGTGAGAACCAGGCTGCATATAGAAAGTTCAGAGAGGAAATGAAAAATGAAATAAGAGGGACAAAGAGCGGGTATTAGAATAGATTGGCAGCTGACATAAAATGGAATCCAAAAGTATTCTTATGGCATAAACGGGCCGAATAAGGGCCAAAAAGGAGTACTACGAATGGAGGCAGATACTAAATGAATACATTGCCTCTGTCATTACCAAGGAAGAAGCTACTGCCAAAGTCATAGGGAAAGAGGAGGTAGTTGAGATACTGGATGGGATCAAAATTGATTAAGACGAGGTAATAGAAAGGCTGGCTGTACTTAAAGTAAATAAGTCACCAGGAGCGGATGGGATGCATCCTCAGATGATGCGGGAGGTAATTGTGGAAACCGCGAAGGTACTGGCCATTATCTTCCAAACTTCCTTAGGTACAGTGTGGAGAATTGCAAATGTTACACCCGTGTTCCAAACAGTTTGTCAGCATAAACCCGGCATCTATAATCCAGCCAGTTTAACCTTGATGGTTGGGAAGCATTTAGAAAGAATAATCTGGAACATAATGACCAGGCACTTGGACAAGTGTTGATTAATTAAAGAAATCCAGCACTGTTTTGTCAAAATCAAATCGTGTTTTGACTAACTTGATCAAGGTTTTTCATGATTCAACAGAGAGGGTTGATGAGGGCAATGCAGTTGATGTCGTGTACATGGACTTCAAAAAGACGTGGATAAAGTGCCACATAAATGTGTTGCGTGCAAACATAGAAGATAGGAGCAGGAGTAGGCCATTCGGACCCTCGAGCCTGCTCTGCCATTTACTGAGACCGTGGCTGATCATCCAAATTCAGTACCCTGTCCCTGCTTTCTCCCCAAATCCCTTGACTCCTTTAGCCTTAAGAAATATATCCAACTACTTCTTAATTATATTTATTGAATTGGCCTCAGCTGCCTTCTGTGGTAGCGAATTTCACAGGTTCATCACTAAATGCACCAATCAAGAAATTCATCCTCATCTCAGTCCTCAATGTCTTACCCCTTATCCTTAGCCTGTGATCCCTGGTTCTGGACTCTCCCGCCATCGGGAACATACTTCCTGCATCTAGACTGTCTCGTCCTGTTAGAATTTTAAAAGATTCAATGAAATCCCCTCTCATACTTCTAAGCACTAGCGAATATAAGCGTAATCGACCCAATCTCTCTTGATACGTCAGTCCTGCCATCCGAGGTTTCATTCTGGTGAATCTTCGCTGCACTCCCTCCGGGGCAAGAACATCCTTCCTCAGATAAGGCGACCCAAACTGCACACAATACTCAAGGTGTGGTCAAACCAAGGCCCTGCACAACTGCAGCAAGACATCATTGCTCCTGCACACAAATCCTCTCGCTATGAAGACCAACATACTAATTGCCTTCTTAACCGTCTGCTGCACCTGCATGCTTGCGTTCAGTGACTGGTGCACAAGACACACAAGATTCGTTGCACTTCCCCTTTTCCCAATCTATTGCCGTTCAGATAATAATCTGCCTTCTTGTTTTGGCCACAAAAATGTAAAACCTCGCATTTATGCACATTATACTGCATCTGCCATGCATCTGCCCAATCACACAATCTGTCAATCATACTGGCGTTTCTCTGCATCCTCCTCACAGCACGCGTGCCCACCCAGCTTTGTGTCATCTGCAAACTTGGAGATATTACATCTAGTTCCCTAGTCAAGATCATGAATATATATTGTGAATAGCTGGGGTTCTAGCACCGATCCTTACGGTACCCCACTAGTTAGTGCCTGCCACTCGAAAAAACATCCGTTTATTCCAAATCTTTGCTTCCTGTCTGCCAACCAGTTCTCTCTCCACATCAGTACCTTACCCCGAATCCCATGTACTTTAACTTTGCACGCTAATCTGTTATGCGGGACCTTATCGAAAGCCTTCTGCAAGTCCAAATACATGATATCCACTGGATCTCCATTATCTACTCTACCAGTCACATCCTGAAAAATTTACATTAGATTAGTCAGCAGGAACATACCTTTTGTAAATCCATGGTGACTTTGTCCGATCCTGTCGTTGTCATCCAAGTGCTCTGCTATTACATCTTTTATAATGGACTGTAGCATCTTCCCCATTACCGATGTCAGGCTAACCGGTTTACTATAACTCCCCGTTTTCTCTCTACCACCTTTTTCAATTAGTGAGGTTACACTAGCTACACTCCAATCCATGGGAACTGTTCCAGTGTCTATAGAGTTTTGCAAGATTACCAGCAATGTATCTATTATTTCTAGGGTCACTTCCTTAAGTACCGTAGGATGTAGATTATCAGGCCCTGGGGATTTGTCGGCCAACAATCCCGTCAATGTCCCTAACACCATTTCCCTACAAATATTGATTTAATTCAGTTCCTCCCTCTCATTAGACCCTATGTTCCCCAACATCTCTGGGAGGTTATTGGTGTACTCCTTTGTGAAGACACAAGCATCGTACATATTTAATTGGTCAGCCATTTCTTTGTTCCCCATTATAAATTCCCTTGATTCTGACTGCAAAGGACCTAAGCTTGACTTCACCAATCGTTTACTCTTCACATATCTATAGAAGCATTTACAGTCAGTTTTTATGTTCACTGCAAGATTACTCTCCCCCCTCTTATTAAATCCCTTTGTCCTCCTTTGCTGAATCCTAAACTGCACCCAATCCTCAGGTTTGCTGCTTTTTCTTGCCAATTTCTATGTCCTCTCCTTGGATATTATGCTATCCCTAATTTCCCTTGTTAGCCACTGTTGAGTCACCTTTTTGGTTTCATTTCTATGCCAAACAGGCATGAAGAAATGCTGTAGTTCATCCATGCGATCTTTAAATGTTTGCCATTGCCTATGCACCGCCAACCATTTAAGTAACGTCGTACTTTCCTTTATTTAAATTCAGGACCCTAGTCTCTGAGTCAACTACTTCACTCTCCATCGTAATGAAGCATTCTATCATATTATAAACGCTGCTCCCCAAGGGGCCTGGCACAACAAGATTGTTAATCAATCATTTCTCATTATATAATTCCCCGTCTAAGATGGCCTGATCTCTAGTTGGTTCCTCGACATATGGGTCCCGGAAACCATCCCGTATACACTATAGGAATTCCTCCTCCACGTTATTGTTATTATTTTGTTTATTCCAATTTATATTCAAATTAAAGTCACCCTGGAAAACTGCTGTGCCCTTATTGCACGTGCCTCTACTTTCCCGTTTAATACCACCCTCTACATCAGCATTACTGTTTGGGGGCCTGTATGCATCTCCCAATAACTTTTTCTGCCGCTTGGTTTTTCTCAGCTCTACCCATACAGATTCCATATCAGCAGAGCTAATATCCTTCCTTACTATTGTGATAATCTCCTCTTTAAGCAGCAGTATTTCCCCATGTCCTTTTCCTTTTTGCCTGTCCTTCCTGAATATTTAATACCCCTGGAGGTTGAATTCCCAGTCTTGGTCACCCTGGAGCCATATCTTCATAATTCTAATTATATCACATCCGTTTACATCTATTTGCGCAGCTAATTCAATAACCTTATTACGAATGCTCCTCGCATTACAACAGAAAGCCTTCAGACTTGTTTTTTTAAGTTGAAGCCCATGGAATAAAAGTGACAGTGGCAGCATGGATACGAAATTGGCTACGTGACAGGAAACAGAGAGTTGTGCTGAACGATTGTTTTCCAGATTTAAGGAAGTTATACAGTGGTGTTTCTCCGTAGTAGGACCATTGCTTCTTGATATATTTTAATGACTTGGACTTGGGTGTACAGGGCAAAATTTCGAAATTTGCAGCTGACACAAATCTTGGATGTCTAGTAAACAGTTATTAAAGGGCTGCATTAGCAGAGAGACCTGGGGGTGTATGTGCAAAAATCGTTGAATTTTGTAGCGCAGTTTGAGAAAGTGGTTAGAAAAGCATACAGGATCATGGGCTTCATAAATAGAGGCATAGAGTACAGAAACAAAGAAGTTGTGATTAACCTGTATAAAATATTGTTTCTGCCTCTATTGGAGTATTGTGTCCAATTCTGGGCACCGAACCTTAGGAAGGATTTGAGTGCATTAGAGACGGAGCAGAAACGATTTACAAGAATGATTCCAGGGATTAGGGACTTCAGTTACGTGGATAGATGGGAGAAGATGGGGTTATTATCGTTAGAGCAGAGAAGTTTGAGAGGAGATGTGATAGAGCTGTTCAAAATTATGAGGGGTCTGGACAGAGTAGATAGACATAAACTGTTCCCATTGGTGGAAAGGACAAGAATCAGGGGACACAGATTCAAGGTGATTGGCAGAATAACCAAAGGGGACATAAGAAAAAACCTTTTTTAACGCAGCGAGTGGTTAGGATCTGGAATGCACTGCCTTAAAGGGTGGAGGAGGCAGATTCAATCTTGGCTTTCAAAAGGGAATTGGATAAGTACCTGCAGGAAAAATATTGCAATGCTACGGGGAATGAGCGTGGGAGTGGGACTTGCTGAAGTGTACTTGCAGAGAGCCGGCATGTGCTCGACGGGCCAAATTGTCTCCTTCTGCGTTGTAACTATTCTATCTTTTAAGAAAGAAAGACTTGTATTTATATAGCAACTTTCACGACCATCTGAAATCTCAAAACACTTTACAGCAAATGAAGTACTTTTGTATTTTTAATCACTGTTGCAGTGTACATAACGCGCCAGCCAGTTAGTGCACAGCAAGCTCCCATAAACAGCAATGTGACAATGACCAGATAAGCTGTTCCTGTTATATTGATTGTGGGATAAATATTGACCATGCTACCGGGGATAACTAACCTACTCCTCTTAGAAATAGTGCCATGGGATCTTTTACATCCACCTGAGAGCACATACAGGGCCTTGACTTAATGTCTCATCCGAAAGATGGCACCTCTGACATTACAGCACTCCCTCAGCACTGCACTGGAGTGTCAGCCTAGAATTTATGTGCTACAAGTCCCTGCAGTGGGACTTGAACACAAACTTTCATGAAGCCAGAGGCGAGTGTGCTAACCACTGAGCCACAGCTAACACGTTATTCCTTCCTTCCTTCTGTCACTTTCTCGTCTTTTGTTCTCAGCTTTAGAACAATACAGGAAGAGAAACTTTCTCTTCTCTATTCTATTCTCAGTGTGTTTGGCCTCTACACGAATCAAGGGATATGAAGATGAGGATGGAGCGGCTTTGGGGCCAATGTGGATTTGAGGTCGACGATCAGCCATGATGTTATTCAGTGAAGGGCTTGAAGGGCCGTATGGCCTACTCCTGCTCCTAATTCGTATATTCTTAGGTATATGGGCGGGTGAAATATTGCGTATTCGCTCACTTTTAATTTAAAACTGTTTACAATAAGGTGAGCTAGATTGTGTTGCAGTAAGGTGTTGTGGTGATAGTGGTTGCATGAGTCTGTTTGTTCAATGACAGTGATTAATATCAGTTACAGTGAGGCCCAATGACATCACTCGGGGATTTCCTTCTGCTCTATATAAGGAGCTCCCTTCACTGTGTCACCTCACACAGTCAGTGCGCTGCCTCCAGCAAAAGGACCACCAGCGACTCACAGTAGGGAAGGCATGGATTGGGAACGAGTGTTTAGGATATTAGGAATATGTTATGATGAACAAAATATGTACTATCCCCATCTCACCGGTGTTGGTGTTCCTAGTAAGGATTTATGTCCAGTTATTAATTCTAAGTAATGGAGAGGTCAAGAGAAAGAGCTGGGCGCTTCAGTGAGGAGGCATTGGTGTCACTCCTTGGCTCAGTGGAAATGTGATGGGCAATGCTGTTCCCTTAGAGTGGCAGGAGGCCATTGCCCCGGGAGGTTAGAAGGGTGTGGAAGGAGGTGGCTCAGCACGTCTCCTCGAGGGCCTTGGTGCCGAGGACCCACACCCAATGCCTGAAGAAGATCAATGACCTCACTCGGGTGGTTAGGGTGAGTACCTCCTTTTCAATACATCTACATCCCTCCATTTGAAGTAAACTCTGTGTCCAGAGGGAACACAAACCCAAATGCCCAACACTCATCCAAGACCTATGGCCACCTCATAAAACATACATTCACATCCCACACCTTGCACACAAAAAACGGCTATTCAACTATGGGAGACACATCTGCCAAACAAATGGCTGCACACAATACTGTCTATTCACCTGTGGTAGTCACATCTGGTAAACTCATGACTGCACACAATAAAGGCTCTTCAACGATGGTAGGCACATCTGCTAAACACATGGCTGCAGACAGTAACGGCTAAACAAACAATGGTATGCAAATCAGCAAATATCATGCCTGCACATAATAACGTCTATTCAACGATGGTAGGCACATCTGCCAAACCCATGGCTGCACACTTCAACAGCTATTCAACTGTGGTAGGCTCATTTGCTAATCACATGGCTGCACACAGTAACGGCTATTCAGCTACGGTAGGCACATCTGCCACACCCATGGCTGCACACAATAACGTCTATTCAAATATGGTAGGCACATCTGCCAACACATGGCAGCAAACTCAGTCACACGCTGTCCTTTTTCTTGCAGGCTAAGCTCTCTCATAACAGACGGGAGTGGCAATGCACCGGAGGAGGACAGGCTGTGAACCACCAGCTGACCAGCCTGTCCCTCAGCCGGCCAGTGGCAGCACCGTGCCAGTCTAGGAGGAAGAGCATGCCGGCTCCTCACCGCCTGTGTGTCCCGAGGATGACACATCAGCAACTGGGGCCAGTCCATGCCTGGAGGGAGCAGAATGTTAGGCTCTGATGAGGGTGAAGCTCCTGGACCCAGTGGTCGGCAGCAACGTCATGGGTGTAGGGAAGCTCAGGAGCCATCTCAACGGTGGGTGAGTAGGGGCAATAGTTATGTGCTACAGGACTCGGATGAGGACTTCGATATAACGGCCATGAATACACAGTCATTGAGCATACACACTGATCTGATGGGTGCAATGGCTAGGGTGCCAGGCAGTATGGATGATCTGGCTAGGAGTGTGCAGGAGTCCGCAGCTAGCACAGCTGTCATCCTTGTGCAAACCCTTAAACCCATCCTTGCCTCGTTGAAGAAGATGGTTGAACTGCAGGGCCAACATGCGGAACCAGAGGCCATGTCACGTGCAATGGGTGAGGAGGCAGGATTCATTGCAGCATAGGCTGATTCAATGCAATGGCTTAGAGCTGCAATGGTTTTATTGCTTGGTGCCATCCATTCTCAGACTGGTCTCCTGCAGTCTCAGATAGATGTCACGTAATCGCTGACTGCTGCCATCCTCACTGGGTCACCCACAGTCCCTCAGGCATCTCACAGTACTGCAGCAGTCCAGCAAACTGTGCTCCAGCAGATTGCTCTGGATGCTACGGTTCTGCCCTGGGGGAGTGGCAGTGTGATGGTTGAGCAGGATGCTCCTGTCCCCTCTCAGGTTGGCAGCATTCCTCCTCCCACCACTGCCACTGCCCCATTGCACTTGTCAAGGCCTGCAACACAGGCAGCCCAGTCTGCTGCTGCCCATGCAGATTTGGTGCAGTCTGCAGCCGGGCCTTCCAGACCCAGAGATGGTCGGAGACGTCCTTCAAGGCAAACTCTGGATCCAGCTTTCATCACCTTCAGCCAGCCTTGCTGTCGCCACTGGTGCCACATTAGGAGGAGCAGTAAAGTGGGAAGGGAGGAAGTATGCAGGGAATGCAGGTCACCCTCGAAGGCCCAAAGGTAGAAAGTGTTAATAAATCAGTGGAATGTTTGTGGAGAAATTTCGAGGTTGTTGATATTATATGTGTTTACTGTCTTGCCGTTAATCTCCATGTTGTGAGAACGAGTTTTGTTAGATCATGAATTGATGGGTTTGTTTCTAATTGTCGGTCCTGCATAAATGACAGAATTCTTAACATAAATATTTTTTATTGTTAATTTACATCTTTCCTGATTTGACTTATTGCAGCTTTGCCCGGAAATAGCGGGTGCGGGATGCTTTCAATAATGTGCTTCTTCATCCCAGAAGCCATCTTCTCAGTAAGGGTTAGAATCGGTGATTTATGAGCCATTCACGGACGGCCCTTGCAGTGGCAACATTTTGCGCCTCCCTCCAACATTGGTGCTGCTGATCCTCCTCTTCATCCTCATCCTCCTCTCCCACTTTCTCCTCCTCCTCCGATGTTGCACCAATCCATGGTAGCAATGGCTTGATCCTCATGAGTGCAATGTTATGAAGCATGCAGCTCACAACAATGAAGAGGGAGACTCGCACGGGAGAGTAATTTCGGGCACCACCTAAGTGATCCAGACACCGGAACCGTTGTTGCAAGATCATCTGCTCTATGAGGTTCCTGGTGGCGCTATGGCTCTCATTGTAATGCAGCACGGCTGGGGTGTTGGTGTTATAGAGCGGCGCCATCAGCCAGGTGCAGAGTGCATAACACTTGTCCACCAGGAGACATCCAGTAGTTTGATGCGGTGGTTGGAAAAGGTCTGCACCACCGGTCTCCACAGGATATAAGAATTGTGGCTGCTTCCAGGATAGCATGCACTGCTGGCAAGTATGAGCAGTCTGTGGACATTCAGAGGGTGCAAGCCCTTGTTTTTTCAGAAGACCTCTGCATTTCCATGAGGTGTCCATAATGCCACAGGCGTGCAGTCAATGGCGCCCTGAACCATGGGGAAGCCCTTGATCCTACCAAAGCCACATGCGCGTTCATGCTGTTTATCCTGTGCCATGGGGAGAGATGTACTGGCGTCTCCATTTCTACAAAGCTTTCGTCACCTCCCAGATGCAACAACGAAGAGTGAACTGGGACGTATTCACTAAGTCCCCAGTAGAAGCCTGAAAATAACTGCTGGTTAAGCGTAGGTTGTTGGACTCAAGTCCCTGGATGGGACTTAGAACCCACAACCATCTGACTGAGAGGCGGGTGTGCTACCTACTGATCCACAACTGACACTGTCAGATAGGGTGAAAGTGCATGTGTGTAAATGCACGAAGCCTGGTAAATAAGTTTGGTGGGCTGCAGGCTCAAATCACCAGATATGAAAATGATGTCGTGATATATCAAAGGCCTGGCTCAAAAATGGCAGGATTGGGTACTAAATATTCCTGGATATAAGCTTGGCCCACAAATTCGGGTCTCCACGGGTGAGTACGCATGGGGTACAAACCCGTGGGCCCAGTGGAAGTGCCAGTTTCCTGCATGCACTGCGCATGTGTGGGAATCCGGCATTTCCATTCCTCTGAACGAAGAGGTTGAGAGGTCGAACGCATGCGCGGGGGAGGCTGCACGTGCGCATCTAATTTAGGATTTTTTTTACATGTTTTCAAGCGAGGGT
The DNA here is from genome assembly GCF_052327205.1 of Somniosus microcephalus. NCBI lineage: Eukaryota > Metazoa > Chordata > Chondrichthyes > Squaliformes > Somniosidae > Somniosus > Somniosus microcephalus. The sequence goes on along the minus strand of NW_028225181.1, from coordinate 41,374,039 downwards.
AAGCCTGCAGGATTTAGAAATGTAAAAAGCAGGCGTAGGGCCTGCTTTTTATAAGGTAAGTGGTGAATTAATTAAAATTAAAACATTTTTTCCACATGTTTATTATTTTTAAATACTTTAAAGCAAGGTAAGTTTATTTTTATCCCCGTTAGAATATAAAATTACTTTATTCAAAAATATAAATCATTGTTTAAATAGTTATTTAATGTAATTTATAGTTTATTTTCAAAATGTGATGTTTTTTTTAAATTTATTTGAAGGTTTAGTGCTATCTTGGGGCCGTAGTATTTATAAGCCTTGACAGCACTTCCTGTGAAGAATTAAGAATGGCGCATTCCCTGCTCTGATTGGCTGGCCATGGCCCACGTGATCCCAGGGGATGCATCGAACAAACTGCACCCCTGTGATGCGAAAGCACTGCGCGCTGGTAGCTGGACCAGGTCCCGGATCAGAATTCCACAGGGCCCTGCAGCTCAATGGCCAGCGTGCAAGCTAAGTGCAGGTCGGGGGCTTGCACCCGCGGGAAGCCCCCGACCCGGATTTCTGGGCCAAGATGTTCGGCCAAGATAGGGTAGGAAAGAAAGGAAGTGGGGTATCCATATTGATTAAGGAGAATATTAGTGCTGGAGTGAGAGGATGCCCTGGAGGGGTCAAAGACAATCTATTAGGTTAGAGTTAAGGTACAATGTCCCAGAAATTCGGGTCAGAGGCTTCCCGAGGGTGCAAGCCCCCGACCTGCAATTAACTAGCGCACTGGCCATTGAGATGTGGGCCCGCGTGGGATTCCGATCCTGGGCCTCCTCCAACTGCCGGAGCACAGTGCTTGCGTATCCCAAGGGCGCAGTTAGTTTGATGCTTCCCCTGTGATCACGTGGGCCATGGAGTGCCAATGGTAGCAGGGAAAGCTTCATTCATAAGTTGGAAAGGAAGAGCTGTCAAACCTATGAATACTATACGCCCCAAAACATCACTAAAACCTCAAATGAATTTTTTAAAAATCACATTTTGTAACAAACTATGAATTGCATGAAAAACTATTTTAAACAACAATTTACATTTTTGAAAAGCTTAATTACATTTTCTAACGGTGCTAAAAATAAACTTAACTTTCTTTAAAATAATTAAAAATAATGAACCTGTAGAAAAAGTGTTTTAATTTTAATTATTTCACCACTTACCTTTCTAAATGCAGGCCGTGCAACTGCTTTTTAAATGTGTAACTCCTGCAGACTTAACCTCCCAGAAAAACCTGGAAAAAGAAACATAAGTTCAATACGTATGCGCTGCCTCTCCTGCGCACACATTCCATCTCTTAACCCCTTCTTCCAGCGTAACGGAATTGCCAGTTTCCTGCGCATATGCAGTGCATGCACGAAACCAGCACTTCCTTTGGGCCTACGCATGAGTACCCCGTATGTAATCACGTGTTGGGATCCGAATTGAGGTACCATTACACAGCTGGGTGTATTCTATAGGCCACCAACGAATGGGAAGTATAAAGAGGAGCAAATTTGCAGGGAAATGATGGAGAGGTGGAAGAAATATAGAGTAGTAATAATGGAGGACTTGAGATATCCTAATATAGACTGGGATATTCATATTATAAAAGGCAGAGAGGGGGAGAATTTCCGAGGTGTGTTCAAGAGAACTTTCTTGATTGGTGCATTTCCAGCCAAAGAGGGAGGTGACATTGCTGGATCTGATTCTGGGGAATGAGGTAGGTGAAGTGAAGCAAGTGTCAGTAAGGGAACATTTAGAGAACGTTGATCCTAGTATCATAAAGTCTAGATTAACTATGGAAAAGGACAGGGAGCAATCTAGAGTAAAACAACTTAATTGGGGAGGGCCAATTTCAGTGGGTTGAGAACGGAACTGGCTTGTGTGAATTTGAATCAAAGATTGGCTGCCTTTAAAGAAGAGATGAGTCAGGTACAATCGATGTACATTCACACTACGAGAAAAGGTAGGGCAACCAAAGCCAGAGCTCCCTGGATGACGAAATAGATAGATCATAAGAGGAAGCAGAAAAATGGGTCGTATGACAGATGTCAAGTTCAGAATACAAGTGAGAACCAGGCTGCATATAGAAAGTTCAGAGAGGAAATGAAAAATGAAATAAGAGGGACAAAGAGCGGGTATTAGAATAGATTGGCAGCTGACATATAAAATGGAATCCAAAAGTATTCTTATGGCATAAACGGGCCGAATAAGGGCCAAAAAGGAGTACTACGAATGGAGGCAGAGGACATGTCTGAGATACTAAATGAATGCATTGCCTCTGTCATTACCAAGGAAGAAGCTGCTGCCAAAGTCATAGGGAAAGAGGAGGTAGTTGAGATACTGGATGGGATCAAAATTGATTGAGACGAGGTAATAGAAAGGCTGGCTGTACTTAAAGTAAATAAGTCTCCAGGAGCGGATGGGATGCATCCTCAGATGCTGCGGGAAGTAATTGTGGAAACCGCGACGGTACTGGCCATTATCTTCCAAACTTCCTTACGTACAGTGTGGAGAATTGCAAATGTTACACCCGTGTTCCAAACAGGTGTCAGCATAAACCCGGCATCTATAATCCAGCCAGTTTAACCTTGATGGTTGGAAAGCATTTAGAAAGAATAATCTGGAACAAAATGACCAGGCACTTGGACAAGTGTTGATTAATTAAAGAAATCCAGCACTGTTTTGTCAAAAGCAAATCGTGTTTTGACAAACTTGATCCTGGCTTTTGAGGATTCAACAGAGAGGGTTGATGAGGGCAATGCAGTTGATGTCGTGTACATGGAGTTCAAAAAGACGTGGATAAAGTGCCACATAAATGTCTTGCGAGCAAACATCGAAACACAGAAGATAGGAGCAGGAGTATGCCATTCGGCCCCTCGAGCCTGCTCTGCCATTTACTGAGACCATGGCTGATCATCCAAATTCCGTACCCTGTCCCTGCTTTCTCCCCAAATCCCTTGATCCCTTTAGCCTTAAGAAATATATCTAACTACTTCTTAAATATATTTATTGAATTGGCCTCAGCTGCCTTCTGTGGTAGCGAATTTCACAGGTTCATCACTAAATGCATCCATCAAGAAATTCATCCTCATCTCAGTCCTAAATGTCTTACCCCTTATCCTTAGCCTGTGATCCCTGGTTCTGGACTCTCCCGCCATCGGGAACATACTTCCTGCATCTAGACTGTCTCGCCCTTTTAGAATTTTACAAGATTCAATGAGATCCCCTCTCATTCTTCTAAGCACTAGCGAATATAAGCCTAATCGACGCAATCTCTCTTGATACGTCAGTCCTGCCATCCGAGGTTTCATTCTGGTGAATCTTCGCTGCACTCCCTCCAGGGCAAGAACATCCTTCCTCAGATAAGGCGACCCAAACTGCACACAATACTCAAGGTGTGGTCAAACCAAGGCTCTGCACAACTGCAGCAAGACATCATTGCTCCTGCACACAAATCCTCTCACTATGAAGACCAACATACCAATTGCCTTCTTAACCGTCTGCTGCACCTGCATGCTTGCGTTCAGTGACTGGTGCACAAGACACACAAGATTCGTTGCACTTCCCCTTTTCCCAATCTATTGCCGTTCAAATAATAATCTGCCTTCTTGTTTTGGCCACAAAAATATATAACCTCGCATTTATGCACATTATACTGCATCTGCCATGCATCTGCCCAATCACACAATCTGTCAATCATATTGGCGTTTCTCTGCATCCTCCTCACAGCACGCGTGCCCACCCAGCTTTGTGTCATCTGCAAACTTGGAGATATTACATCTAGTTCCCTAGTCAAGATCATGAATATATATTGTGAATAGCTGGGGTTCTAGCACCGATCCTTACGGTACCCCACTAGTTAGTGCCTGCCACTCGAAAAAACACCCGTTTATTCCAAATCTTTGCTTCCTGTCTGCCAACCAGTTCTCTCTCCACGTCAGTACCTTACCCCGAATCCCATGTACTTTAACTTTGCATGCTAATCTGTTATGCGGGACCTTATCGAAAGCCTTCTGCAAGTCCAAATACATGATATCCACTGGATCTCCATTATCTACTCTACCAGTCACATCCTGAAAAATTTACAGTAGATTAGTCAGCAGGAACATACCTTTTGTAAATCCATGGTTACTTTGTCCGATCCTGTCGTTGTTATCCAAGTGCTCTGCTATTACATCTTTTATAATGGACTGTAGCATCTTCCCCATTACCGATGTCAGGCTAACCGGTTTACTATAATTCCCCGTTTTCTCTCTACCACCTTTTTCAATTAGTGTGGTTACACTAGCTACACTCCAATCCATGGGAACTGTTCCAGTGTCTATAGAATTTTGCAAGATGACCAGCAATGTATCTATTATTTCTAGGGTCACTTCCTTAAGTACCGTAGAATCTAGATTATCAGGCCCTGGGGATTTGTCGGCCAACAATCCCGTCAATGTCCCTAACACCATTTCCCTACAAATATTGATTTAATTCAGTTCCTCCCTCTCATTAGACCCTATGTTCCCCAACATCTCTGGGAGGTTATTTGTGTACTCCTTTGTGAAGACACAAGCATCGTACATATTTAATTGGTCAGCCATTTCTTTGTTCCCCATTATAAATTCCCTTGATTCTGACTGCAAAGGACCTAAGCTTGACTTCACCAATCGTTTACTCTTCACATATCTATAGAAGCATTTACAGTCAGTTTTTATGTTCACTGCAAGATTACTCTCCCCCCTCTTATTAAATCCCTTTGTCCTCCTTTGCTGAATCCTAAACTGCACCCAATCCTCAGGTTTGCTGCTTTTTCTTGCCAATTTCTATGTCCTCTCCTTGGATATTATGCTATCCCTAATTTCCCTTGTTAGCCACTGTTGAGTCACCTTTTTGGTTTCATTTCTATGCCAAACAGGCATGAAGAAATGCTGTAGTTCATCCATGCGATCTTTAAATGTTTGCCATTGCCTATGCACCGCCAACCATTTAAGTAACGTTCCCCAATCCATCCTAGCCAAATCGCGCCTCATACTATCGTACTTTCCTTTATTTAAATTCAGGACCCTAGTCTCTGAGTCAACTACTTCACTCTCCATCGTAATGAAGCATTCTATCATATTATAAACGCTGCTCCCCAAGGGGCCTGGCACAACAAGATTGTTAATCAATCATTTCTCATTATATAATTCCCCGTCTAAGATGGCCTGATCTCTAGTTGGTTCCTCGACATATGGGTCCCGGAAACCATCCCGTATACACAATAGGAATTCCTCCTCCACGTTATTGTTATTATTTTGTTTATTCCAATTTATATTCAAATTAAAGTCACCGTAGAAAACTGCTGTGCCCTTATTGCACGTGCCTCTACTTTCCCGTTTAATGCCACCCTCTACATCAGCATTACTGTTTGGGGGCCTGTGTGCATCTCCCAATAACTTTTTCTGCCGCTTGGTTTTTCTCAGCTCTACCCATACAGATTCCATATCAGCAGAGCTAATATCCTTCCTTACTATTGTGATAATCTCCTCTTTAAGCAGCAGTATTTCCCCATGTCCTTTTCCTTTTTGCCTGTCCTTCCTGAATATTTAATACTCCTGGAGGTTGAATTCCCAGTCTTGGTCACCCTGGAGCCATATCTCCATAATCCTAATTATATCACATCCGTTTACATCTATTTGCGCAGCTAATTCAATAACCTTATTACGAATGCTCCTCGCATTACAACAGAAAGCCTTCAGACTTGTTTTTTTAAGTTGAAGCCCATGGAATAACAGTGACAGTGGCAGCATGGATATGAAATTGGCTACGTGACAGGAAACAGAGAGTTGTGCTGAACGATTGTTTTCCAGATTTAAGGAAGTTATACAGTGGTGTTTCTCCGTAGTAGGACCACTGCTTTCCTGATATATTTTAATGACTTGGACTTGGGTGTACAGGGCAAAATTTCGAAATTTGCAGCTGACACAAATCTTGGATGTCTAGTAAACAGTTATAAAAGGGCTGCATTAGCAGAGAGACCTGGGGGTGTATGTGCAAAAATCGTTGAATTTTGTTGCGCAGGTTGAGAAAGTGGTTAGAAAAGCATACAGGATCATGGGCTTCATAAATAGAGGCATAGAGTACAGAAACAAAGAAGTTGTGATTCAGCTGTATAAAATATTGTTTCTGCCTCTACTGGAGTATTGTGTCCAATTCTGGGCACCGAACCTTACGAAGGATTTGAGTGCATTAGAGACGGAGCAGAAAAGATTTACAAGAATGATTCCAGGGATTAGGGACTTCAGTTACGTGGATAGATGGGAGAAGATGGGGTTGTTATCGTTAGAGCAGAGAAGTTTGAGAGGAGATGTGATAGAGCTGTTCAAAATTATGAGGGGTCTGGACAGAGTAGATAGACATAAACTGTTCCCATTGGTGGAAAGGACAAGAATCAGGGGACACAGATTCAAGGTGATTGGCAGAATAACCAAAGGGGACATAAGAAAAAACCTTTTTTAACGCAGCGAGTGGTTAGGATCTGGAATGCACTGCCTTAAAGGGTGGAGGAGGCAGATTCAATCTTGGCTTTCAAAAGGGAATTGGATAAGTACCTGCAGGAAAAATATTGCAATGCTACGGGGAATGAGCGTGGGAGTGGGACTTGCTGAAGTGTACTTGTAGAGAGCCGGCATGTGCTCGACGGGCCAAATTGTCTCCTTCTGCGTTGTAACTATTCTATCTTTTAAGAAAGAAAGACTTGTATTTATATAGCAACTTTCACGACCATCTGAAATCTCAAAACACTTTACAGCAAATGAAGTACTTTTTTATTTTTAATCACTGTTGCAGTGTACATAACGCGCCAGCCAGTTAGTGCACAGCAAGCTCCCATAAACAGCAATGTGACAATGACCAGATAAGCTGTTCCTGTTATATTGATTGTGGGATAAATATTGACCATGCTACCGGGGACAACAAACCTACTCCTCTTAGAAATAGTGCCATGGGATCTTTTACATCCACCTGAGAGCACATACAGGGCCTTGACTTAATGTCTCATCCGAAAGATGGCACCTCTGACATTACAGCACTCCCTCAGCACTGCACTGGAGTGTCAGCCTAGATTTATGTGCTACAAGTCCCTGCAGTGGGACTTGAACACAAACTTTCATGAAGCCAGAGGCGAGTGTGCTACCCACTGAGCCACAGCTAGCACGTTATTCCTTCCTTCCTTCTGTCACTTTCTCGTCTTTTGTTCTCAGCTTTAGAACAATACAGGAAGAGAAACTTTCTCTTCTCTATTCTATTCTCAGTGTATTTGGCCTCTACAGGAATCAAGGGATATGAAGATGAGGATGGAGCGGCTTTGGGGCCAATGTGGATTTGAGGTCGACGATCAGCCATGATGTTATTCAGTGAAGGGCTTGAAGGGCCATATGGCCTACTCCTGCTCCTAATTCTCATATTCTTAGGTATATGGGCGGGTGAAATATTGCGTATTCGCTCACTTTTAATTTAAAACTGTTTACATTAAGGTGAGCTAGATTGTGTTGCAGTAAGGTGTTGTGGTGATAGTGGTTGCATGAGTCTGTTTGTTCAGTGATGATGATTAATATCAGTTACAGTGAGGCCCAATGACATCACTCGGGGATTTCCTTCTGCTCTAAATAAGGTGCTCCCTTCACAGTGTCACCTCACACAGTCAGTGCGCTGCCTCCAGCAAAAAGACCACCAGTCACTCACAGTAGGGAAGGCATGGATTGGGATGATGTGTTTAGGATATTAGGAATATGTTATGATGAACAAAATATGTACTATCCCCATCTCACCGCTGTTGGTGTTCCTAGTAAGGGTTTATGTCCAGTTATTAATTCTAAGTAATGGAGAGGTCCAGAGAAAGACCTTCAGTGAGGAGGCATTGGTGTCTCTCCTTGGCTCAGTGGAAATGTGATGGGCAATGCTGTTCCCTTAGAGTGGCAGGAGGCCATTGCCCCGGGAGGTTAGAAGGGTGTGGAGGGAGGTGGCTCAGCACGTCTCCTCGAGGGCCTTGGTGCCGAGGACCCACACCCAATGTCTGAAGAAGTTCAATGACCTCACTCGGGTGGTCAGGGTGAGTACCTCCTTTTCAATACATCTACATCCCTCCATTTCAAGTAAACTCTGTGTCCAGAGGGAACACAAACCCAAATGCCCAACACTCACCCAAGGCCTATGGCCACTTCATAAAACATACATTCACATCCCACACCTTGCACACAAAAAACGGCTATTCAACTACGGGAGACACATCTGCCAAACAAATGGCTGCACACAATACTGACTATTCACCTGTGGTAGTCACATCTGGTAAACTCATGGCTGCACACAATAAAGGCTCTTCAACGATGGTAGGCACATCTGCTAAACACATGGCTGCAGACAGTAACGGCTAAACAAACAATGGTATGCAAATCAGCCAATATCTTGCCTGCACATAATAACGTCTATTCAACTATGGTAGGCACATCTGCCAAACCCATGGCTGCACGCTTCAACAGCTATTCAACTGTGGTAGGCTCATTTGCTAATCACATGGCTGCACACAGTAACGGCTATTCAGCTACGGTAGGCACATCTGCCACACCCATGGCTGCACACAATAACGTCTATTCAAATATGATAGGCACATCTGCCAACACATGGCAGCAAACTCAGTCACACGCTGTCCTTTTTCTTGCAGGCTAAGCTCTCTCATAACAGAAGGGAGTGGCAATGCACCGGAGGAGGACCGGTTGTGAACCACCAGCTGACCAGCCTGTCCCTCAGCCGGCCAGTGGCAGCGCCGCGCCAGTCTAGGAGGAAGAGCATGCCGGCTCCTCACCGCCTGTGTGTCCCGAGGATGACACATCAGCAACTGGGGCCAGTCCATGCCTGGAGGGAGCAGAATGTTAGGCTCTGATGAGGGTGAAGCTCCTGGACCCAGTGGTCGGCAGCAACGTCATGGGTGTAGGGAAGCTCAGGAGCCATCTCAACGGTGGGTGAGTAGCGGCAATAGTTATGTGCTACAGGACTCAGATGAGGACTTCGATATAACGGCCATGAATACACAGTCATTGAGCATACACACTGATCTGATGGGTGCAATGGCTAGGGTGGCAGGCAGCATGGATGATCTGGCTAGGAGTGTGCAGGAGTCCGCAGCTAGCACAGCTGTCATCCTTGTGCAAACCCTTAAACCCATCCTTGCCTCGTTGAAGAAGATGGTTGAACTGCAGGGCGAACGTGCGGAACCAGAGGCCATGTCATGTGCAATGGGTGAGGAGGCAGGATGCATTGCAGCATAGACTGATTCAATGCAATGGCTTAGTGCTGCAACTGTGTCATTGCTTGGTGCCATCCATTCTCAGACTGGTCTCATGCAGTCTCAGATAGATGTCATGCAATCGCTGACTGCTGCCATCCTCACTGGGTCACCCACAGTCCACTGTGCTCCAGCAGATTGCTCTGGCTGCTACGGTTCTGCCCTGGGGGAGTGGCAGTGTGATGGTCGAGCAGGATGGTGCTGTCCCCTCTCAGGTTGGCAGCATTCCTCCTCCCACCACTGCCACTGCCCCATTGCACTTGTCAAGGCCTGCAACACAGGCAGCCCAGTCTGCTGCTGCCCATGCAGATTTGGTGCAGTCTGCAGCCGGGCCTTCCAGACCCAGAGGTGGTCGGAGACGTCCTCCAAGGCAAACTCTGGATCCAGCTTTCATCACCTTCTGCCAGCCTTGCTGTGGCCACTGGTGCCACATTAGGAGGAGCAGTAAAGTGGGAAGGGAGGAAGTATGCAGAGAATGCAGGTCACCCTCGAAGGCCCAAAGGTAGAATGTGTTAATAAATCGGTGGAATGTTTGTGGAGAAATTTCGAGGTTGTTGATATTATATTTTTTTACTGTTTTGCCGTTAATCTCCATGTTGTGAGTACGAGTTTTGTTAGATCATGAATTGATGGGTTTGTTTCTAATTGTCGGTCCTGCATAAATGACAGAGTTCTTAACATAAATATTTTTTATTGTTAATTTACATCTTTCCTGATTTGACTTATTGCAGCTTTGCCCGGAAATAGCGGGTGCGGGATGCTTTCAATAATGTGCTTCTTCATTCCAGAAGCCATCTTCTCAGTAAGGGTTAGAATCGGTGTTGTATGAGCCATTCACGGACGGCCCTTGCAGTGGCAACATTTTGCGCCTCCCTCCAACATTGGTGCTGCTGAACCTCCTCTTCATCCTCATCCTCCTCCAATGTTGCACCAATCCCTGGTAACAATGGCTTGATCCTCATGAGTGCAATGTTATGAAGCATGCAGCTCACAACAATGAAGAGGGAGACACCGGAACCATTGTTGCAAGATCATCTGCTCTATGAGGTTTCTGGTGGCGCTATGGCTCTCATTGTATTGCAGCACGGCTGGCGTGTTGGTGTTATAGAGCGGCGCCATCAGCCAGGTGCAGAGTGCATAACACTTGTCCACGAGGATATATCCAATAGTTTGATGCGGTGGTTGGAAAAGGTCTGCACCACCGGTCTCCACAGGATATAAGCATTGTGGCTGCTTCCAGGATAGCATGCACTGCTGGCGAATATGAGCAGTCTGTGGACATTCAGAGAGTGGAAGCCCTTGTTTTTTCAGAAGACCTCTGCATTTCCATGAGGTGTCCATAATGCCACAGACGTGCAGTCAATGGCGCCCTGAACCATGGGGAAGCCCTTGATCCTACCAAAGCCACATGCGCATTCATGCTGTTTGTCCTGTGCCATGGGGAGAGATGTACTGGCGTCTCCATTTCTACAAAGCTTTTGTCACCTCCCAGGTGCAACAACGAAGAGTGAACTGGGACGTATTCACGAAGTCCCCAGTAGAAGCCTGAAAATAACCGCTGGATTGAAATTCAGAGCAACTGTCACCTTCACTGCCACCGAAAGTAACGTCCTGGTTTGAGCTGAGGCTGCAGATCTGGTTGCAGCAGGTGGCAGAGCTCAGTGACCACCTCCTTGCTGGAGCGCAGCCTTTGGAAACACTGCTCCTCAGACAAATGGATATAGGAGGAGAATTGCTCGCTGAATACACTGGGAGGGTGTGATCTCCTGTGCAGAGGCCTGTTGGCCCTCCTCCTTCTGGCCACGTTTGCCACTGTCTCTCTGAGCCTCTGCTGCCTCAGGAGATGAAGCTGAACGACGACCCCCCAAATTAGTGCAGCACCATCGAAGCTTCAAAATATCGTTAGAAGGAAGGTGAAATAAAAATGAACCTGCAAAGTGGTTCAGGACCCAAAACTCCTTCCGTCAGCATCGAAACTCTCTGGACGTCTCTCTCCCTCTCAATCTGAGTGTACCAAAAATTTGGCCGACAAGAAAAGGCAGGGAGCAGCAGCCTTTAAATAGCATTCTGCTCTACCTGTCGTTCCCAGTGGCAGGCGGAAAGGCACGGGACACAACTCAATATCCGGTCTGGGGCATGATATAATGATCTGCGGGTGCAGGAGATGGTGGCGGTAGTCTTTAGTGCCGTTGCAAAACAACTGGCCATTTTCATGAGCGGCGCTAAAGTAGCCGCGCTCGGGCGCTATGTATCCAGCGTCAAGTTGGCGCCCCCAGAAGGCACTAATGGGAGGTGCTAACCAACCCACTTTTCCCCTGCATGTTTAACTGTGTTTCTCTCTTTGTCATTACCGATCCCATCCGCTGTCAGCTGTTGATTCTGAAGTTGATATCGTGTTACCAAGTTTCACATTTTCTATATTCAACTCCAGCAAATTTATTGGAGTTGCCACTTTATTTAACGAATTTCAGTCGACTATCTACACTGAATATTTGCATCAGATCAGAAGAATGCTGTCTTGGCTTAGGAGACTTTTCACCTAATGTTGAAATGTTAATGACCTGAAACTAAAGCTGTTTCTCTCTCTCCACAGATGTTGCCTGACCTGCTGATTATTTCCATAAATTTCTCTTTTAATTTCTGCTTTCCAGTAACCGCAGTATTTTGCCTTTGTTTTCACCTAATGCTCGGTATTGTTGCTTACAGATTCACAGGAACAAATCTTGGCAGATCACATCCACATCTTTAAATGCCTGAAATATCCGTTAATCACTCAGTTCCAGTCAATGTCTCCTTTCCCACCCTCTCCAGTTCTGCATTAGTGGCACTGCTTCTGAAGGTTAAAGTAGGGTTACACGGATAATTTATACTCTCATAAAATGTTCATTCAGCCCGATTTCAATACATTTATTTCCAATCATTGAGTTGAATTCACCATTGGATCCCATGCCCGTCTGGCACGGTCCAGTGGATTTCTCAGTGTGACCCAGAGTTATTTTCTATTCTTGCTGCACTTCAGGATAAACAATTCCAGCTGATTGTAACTGAAAGTCTGAGCATAAGAACATCCTTTGATGTCTTCTTGTCTAATATTGTATGCACAAGTTGGAAACAACAGTTGAATAAGTACAAGGAAAATTCTCTTCCATTTTTGGTTCAGATATTTTGCAAAAGCATTCGGTGGCACTTTGTCTGAGGGATAAGCTGCCTGATTCGGATGCTGATAAATGCATTTAGTGGGAATTTACCTGGTCAATCATCACTGTTTACTTCAATTCAGAATCCATTATTTGCAAAGTTAATTGGTAAATCTTCCTTTCAATGAGCTACAATTGTGAACAAAAATGCAGTAATCTCAATCTTCAAAACACATCTGACAGCCCATTTATATCATTATATAACTGCACTGTACTTGTATGTATTATCTTAGCAATGTCATATTACATCCGTACATTTTACATACAATTGCCTGTAATTATTGAATGGCAAGTTTGCAGTTTCTGTATTTTACATTTGCATTCATTTTCAGTTCTCAATATAATGGATATTCTAACCAGGAGCAGGAATCCAAGCGGGATTTTGCGGTCCCCTAACATGGGGGCACATAAGCGAATTGCAAAACTCCAAATGCTGACTGATCCCGGGACACAAAGGCTTCCTGAGAGGTTCTGGCCCTTTGTGTCCCTGGTACCTCGGGCGGTGCTTTTGTCTGCTGGGCTAAATTTAGATTGATCATGTTAGCTCTCCTTGATCAAACATCTGTTACTTTTATGTTGTATTTATTCCCATTTGAGTCAACAAATTTTTCCAATTATACTTACATTAAACGCTGTATTCAGCTCCACAGGTCAAATAATTAGGTTATATCATTGAATGTCGGTAATGAGTTGCAGATTTCAGCCCGAATTCCATCAAACTGCTGATTTTGCTCCCAGCCTGATGTACAACTTCTGTTTATTTCCATTCCTCACAGTTAACTTAGTGACCATTGTGGTACTGTCTCGGGGAAAGTGCGGTCTCTCCAAATGTGTGACTCGCTACCTGGTGGCCATGGCAGCGGCGGATCTACTGGTCGTTATCATTGACCTGATATTGAGGCACATTCCGATTGTATATTGGGAAGAGTTTAATTTCGTGGGGTCCATACCCTTGTGTAATATCCACGCCGTCCTGCTGTTTGCAGCCACAGACTGTTCTGTCTGGTTCACCGTCACTTTCACCTTTGATCGATTTCTGGCCATTTGTTGCCAGAAGCTGAAAACTAAATATTGCACCGAGAAAACGGCGGCTGTGGTTCTGGGAACAGTGACTGTGATGAGCGGTTTAAAGAACATTTTCTGGTATTTTATGTACACAGGTCGGTATTTGCTTGCGAACAGCCCCTGGTTTTGTGATGTCACAGGTGATGTTCTGTTTTCACGGGTCTGGGGAACAATCGAGTTCCTTCATTATATTCTCACACCGGGGGTCCCATTTGTGGTGATTCTGCTGCTGAATGCTGTCACCGTCAGACACATTTTAGTGGCCAGCAGAGCCCGCAGGAGACTCCGGGGTCCCAGCAGTGGGGAGAGTCCCAGAGACCCAGAGATGGAGAGCCGCAGGAAATCCATCATTTTACTGCTTGTTATCTCCAGTAATTTCATCCTGTTATGGGCAATGTTTATGGTGTATTCTATATGGTACCGGATGTTCTGGATGGGGTATCAATCTGTAATTCTACCTAATTATGTACAGGAACTGGGGTTCATGCTGCAGCTGCTGAGTTGCTGCACAAACACGGGAATTTATGCCGTGACCCAGACTAAGTTCAGAGAGCAGTTGAAGAATGTGGGAAAATATCCCTTTACTCTGATTGTAAAATTCATTAAAGGATGAGAAGAAACGGAGATTTTGTAGCCCGAGAGTTGAGAATTCACTGGGCCTGATATTGTGGTGCCCATCAAAAAGATGGCGGCTCCGTGGCGCCGCAGAAAGATGGTGGATGCGTGGCACCCACAAAGATGGTGGCACCCACGCCCCTTACAAATATGTCGGCTCTGCGGCACAGCATAAAATTGGCAGCTGAGGTGCACCGCAGAAAAATGTATGCTCTGGGTCTCCGCACAATGATGGCGGCTCCGGCGTCCCGTACAAAGATGGCGGCTCCGGTGCCCCGCATAAAGATGGTGGCCCCTGCAGCAAGCACAAAGAAGGCGACACCTGCGCCCAGCACAAATTTGGTGTGTCCGGGAACTGCACAAAAATTGCGGTTACGGGGCCCGGCACAAAGCTGGTGGCTCCAGGGTCCATACAAAGATAGCGACACCCAGGTCCAACACAAAGATGGCGGCACTGCGCCCAGTACAAAGATGGTGGCGCCGGGGCCCCGCACATAGTTGGCGGCTCCGAGGCCAGACACAAATATGGTGACAGCCGCGCCCGGCACACAGATGGCGGCACCCGTGGCCAGCACAAAGATGGCAGCTCCGTGGAACCGATCAAAGGTGGCGGCAGCCGCACTCCGCAAAAAGATGACTCCACTGGGGTACAGCACAAATATTGGGGCACCCGCGCCCCACAGAAAGATTTAGCCATAGTGGACTGCAAATAGCTACTTGAAGGTAAATCAGTGTCAGAGCAGTGGGAGCCATTCAAGGACAACATCCGATGGGTTCAGAGCAAACATGTGCCATTAAAGAAAAAAGGAGGGAATAACAAATGTAGCGTCCCCTGGATGTCTAGAGATATGCAGGATAGGATATCGAAAAAAAGGGAAGCGTATGACATATACCAATGGCGAAATGCTCCAGAATCTTTGGAGGAATACAGAAATTGCAGGAGTGCTATTGAAAATAATATTTGGACAGCCAAGAGCGAGCATGAAAAATTATTGGCAAGTAAAATCAAGGAAAACACAAAGATATTATATAAATATATTAAGAGTAAGTGGATAACCAAAAAAAGGGAATGGCCTATTAGGGATCATGACGGTAATCTGTGTGTTGGTATGGCTCTTAATGAATACTTTGCGTCTGTTTTCACAAACGAGAGGGGCGAAGCAGACATTGCTATGGCGGGGGAGGAGTGTGAAATATTAGATGAACTAAGCAAAGTGAGAGAGGATGTATTAAGGGGCTTAGCAGATTTAAAAGTGGATAAATCCCGAGGCACGGATGAAAATGATCCCAGGCTGTTAAACGAAGCCAAAGAGTAAATAGTTGTGGCCTTAACAATCATTTTTCAATCCTCTCTGGCTTCAGTTGTGGTGCCGGAGGACTGCAGGCCTGCTAATGTTTTATTTTAAATGGAAGAAAAGGAAAGATGGAGTAATTACAGGCCAGTCAGCCTAAGTGGTGGGAAAATTATTGGAAAGAATTCTGAAGGACAGGATAAATCAACATTTAGAAAGGCATGGGTTAATCAACGATATTCAGCACGGATTTGTTAAGGGATGGTCGTGTCTGACAAAAATGATTGAATTTTTTGAGGAGGTAACAAGGAGGGTAAATGAGTGTAGTTTGTTTGATTTAGTGTATAGAGACTTTAGCAAGGCTTTTGATAATTTTCCAGATGGCAGACTGGCCAGGAAGTTAAAAGTCCATGCGATCCAAAACTGGCTCGGAGACCAGAGGGTAATGGCTGATGCATGTTATTGTGACTGCAAGGCTGTTTCCAGTGGGGTTCCGCAGGTCTCATTACTACGTCCCTTGTTTTTTGTGGTATATATCAACGATGTTGACTTGAATATAAGGGTTATGCTTAAGAAGTTTGGAGATGATATTAAAATCGGCTTTGTGGTTGATACTGAAGTAGGAAGCTGTGGACTGCAGCAAGATTTTAATACATTGGTCAGGGGGGCAGAACAGTGGCAAATGGAATTCTATCCGGAGAAGTGTGAGTAATGCATTTGGGGAAGGCTAACAAGGACAGGGAATATATATTAAATGGTAGGACACTGTGTAATGTAGTGGAACAAAGGGACCTTGGAGTATATGTCGCCAGATCCCTGAAGGGAGCAGGCCAGGTAGATAAGGTTGCTAAGAAGGCATACAGAATGCTTGCCTGTATTAGCCGTGGCATAGAATACAAGAGCAGGGGTTTATGCTTCAACTGTATAAAACACGAGTTAGGCCTCAGCTAGAGTACTGCATTTGTTCTGGTCACCACTTTTCAGGAAATATGTGACTGCACTAGAGAGGATTCAAAGGAGATTTACAAGGATTTTGCCGAGAGTAGAGGTTCTTAGCCTATATTTCCTAAGGAGGCTGAAGGGAAGCAACCTGTCACGCCGGATCCTCTCTAACTTTTACTGCTGCACAATAGAGAGCATCCTGACGAACGGTATCACAGTGTGGTATAGCAGCTGTACCTCCTATGAATGGAAAACCCTGCAGCGGGTAGTCAAAACTGCTTAACGCATTACCGGCACCCAGCTACCGACCATTGAGAACATCTACCAGAAGCGCTGTCTACGGAGGTCACTGACCATCATCAAAGACCGTACCCACTGTGGTAAACCACTGTTACCGTTCACAACCGTTCACTATTGTTACACTGTTGTTATCACTGTTTACACTGTTGTTATCGATACACAAGGTTACCTCTTGCCATGCACACTGCTATACCTGGGCTTACCTCAGCTGACTCCGCCCATGGCTCCGCCTGCTTGCCCAGGTATAAAGGTGACCGCTTGGCTAGTATTCTCCCTTATTGGAACCGATCGCCCACGAGGGTGGGCTCTGTTATTTAGCCAATAAAAACCTATAGTTACTATCTTAACGTCGCTTTTCATTGGATGAATTGATAGGTATATCAGTTTTATTGGCTAAATTTTGAAATGAGTGGATCGGAGCAGCCAAATGACCAGCCAAACGGCCAGCTACAACAGCCACAGCAGCCGGCCTGACTGCGAGCCCTCCGACCGCCGTACCTGGATCTAAACCCACAGGTAGCGAACTCAGCCCTCGACTTCGAACACTGGCTGAGCTGTTTCGAATCCTACCTGGGAGAATCTGGCGTGCCTCCGGGATCCAAACTAAGAGTTCTGACCGCCCAGGTGAGCCCTAAAGTATTTGCATTCATCCGGGACCGTGCTACATACGAGGACGCCCTCCACCTGCTGAAAGAGCAGTACCAGAGCCCTGTAAATTCTATGTATGCCAGACGTCTCCTAAGATCCCACTCGCAACAGCCAGGAGAGTCTGTAGATGAATTTTTACGGGCGCTACAAACACTCGGCAGGGACTGTGGCTTTAAAGCTGTAACGGCTGCAGAAAATACTGAAGGGAACATCCGCGATGCCTTCGTGAAAGGCCTTCGGTCCGACTGCTCACGGCAAAGACTGCTCGAATCAAAGGACCTCGACTTGAATAGAACTGCAGCCCTCGCTCGCTCTCTGGAAGTGGCCCATCGGGACCTCGAGGCGTACTCCAGGTACTGTGCTGCGCGACCCTGGGACTCGGGCCCGACTCCGGCCGCAATTCCCCTCGCACTGCCACCCCTGGGACCCACCACGGCGTCGGTGTCCCGGAATCGATCGGGACCGCCACCCCCGGGACCCGCTGTGGCAGCGGACCTCCGCGATCGGGCCGCCAGCTGCTTCTTCTGTGGCCAGGCGAGACACCAAAGGGCGCGCTGCCCTGCAAGGAACGCGACCTGCTCCAGCTGTAAAAAGAAAGGCCACTTTGTAAACGCCTGCAGGGGGAAAGCCACAGACGCCAGCATTGCCTCATGTGAGTTGTGCGGGCGGCCATCGTTGATCAAGGCCACAGACGCCAGCATTGCCTCAGGTGGGTCGTGGGGGCAGCCATCTTTGATCAAGGCCACAGACGCCAGCATTGCCTCATGTGAGTTGTGGGGGCGGCCATCTTCTCCGCCATTTTGTCCAACTTCGTGGGTACCCGCGTCATGGGCGCCGCCATTTTGTTCGCCACACTCGGCCGCCGTTCTGTCTCCAGACCCGATCACCGCCTCGCCTGCAGACTACAGCAGCTCGCTCAGCCATACACTGGCCTCCGTCACGCTTGACCAAGCTCTCCCGCATCATCTGCCCAAGTCCATGATGGACATCGAAGTAAACGGCCACGCCACGTTCTGCCTGTTCGACAGCGGAAGCACGGAGAGTTTTATTCATCCAGACATGGTGAGCTGCTATTCCCTCACTGTCCGGCCAGCGCGCCAGCGGATCTCGATGGCGGCGAAGTCCCATTCAACAGACATTAGCGGCTACTGTGTAGTGACCCTGTTGGTTAGGGGCACGGAATATAAAAATTTTAAACTTCTCGTCCTGCCCCAGCTCTGCGCTGCCATCCTACTAGGGCTGGATTTCCAATGCCACCTTCAAAGTGTCACTTTGGCGTACGGTGGACCCCTCCCCCCACTCACAGTCTACAACCAGCAAATTGTAAACCGCCCACCACGTACCACCTGCGGCCTCTCCTCCCTCAAAGTCCCGCCCCCTCCTTGTTCGCTAACGTCACCCGTGACTGTAAACCTGTCGCTACCAAGAGCAGGCGGTACAGCGCCGGGGACAGAGCTTTTATTAGCTCTGAGGTGCAGCGACTCCTGAAGGAGGGCATCATCGAGGGGAGCACCAGCCACTGGCGTGCCCAGGTCATAGTCGTTAAGACCGGTGATAAACACCGCCTGGTCATCGACTACAGCCAAACCATTAACCGGTACACCCAACTGGACGCATACCCCCTTCCCCGCATATCTGATATGGTCAACCAGATTGCACAGTACCGGGTATTCTCCACCATCGACCTCAAGTCAGCCTATCACCAACTCCCTATCCGCCCTGAGGACCGCCAGTATACCGCCTTCAAGGCGAACGGCCGCCTCTACCACTTCCTTAGGGTTCCCTTCGGCGTCACCAATGGAGTCTCGGTCTTCCAAAGGGAGATGGACCGGATGGTCGACCAGAACGCGCTTCAGGCCACGTTCCCTTATGTAGATAACGTCACCATCTGCGGCCGCGACCAGCAGGACCATGATGTTAATCTGCAGAAATTCCTCCGTACGGCCCAACGGCTGAATCTCACTTACAATAAGGATAAATGTGTGTTTAATACCGCGCGCCTGGCCATCCTTGGCTGCGTAGTAGAGAACGGAGTCATCGGCCCCGACCCCGAAAGAATGCGCCCCCTCATGGAGCTTCCCCTCCCCCACTGTCCAAAGACGCTGAAGAGAACCCTGGGGCTCTTCGCTTACTATGCCCAATGGGTGCCGAATTATGCAGACAAAGCCAGACCCCTCATGAAGTCCACCTCCTTCCCGCTGACAGCAGAAGCAGGCGCAGCCTACTCCCTCATAAAAGGAGACATTGTGAAGGCCACAATGCATGCTGTGGATGAGTCCATCCCTTTCCTAGTGGAGAGCGATGCCTCCGACTTCGCCCTAGCGGCAACCCTTAACCAGGCGGGGAGACCTGTTGCCTTCTTCTCAAGGACCCTCCAGGGCCCTGAGATCCGACACGCGTCTGTCGAGAAGGAGGCCCAGGTGGTTGTGGAGGCGGTACGACGCTGGAGTCATTACCTGGCAGGCAAACGATTTACCCTCCTCACCGACCAGCGTTCGGTTGCTTTTATGTTTAATAACAAGCTGAAGGGCAAAATCAAGAACGACAAGATCTTGAGGTGGAGAATTGAGCTCTCCACCTACGATTACGATATCTTGTACCGGCCTGGTTAACTCAACGACCCCCCGGATGCTCTATCACTAAGTACTTGCGCAAACGCGCAAGTTGATAGACTACGGACCCTCCACAACGACCTCTGCCACCCCGGGGTCACCAGACTTTACCACTTCATTAAGGCCGGCAACCTGCCCTACTCCATCGAGGAGGTCAGGACCATAACCAGGAACTGCCAAACCTGTGCCGAATGCAAACCGCATTTCTATAGGCCGGACAGAGCAAGCCTGATCAAGGCCACCCGCCCCTTCGAGCGCTTGAGCATCGATTTTAAGGGGCCCCTCCCGTCCTCTGACCGTGATGTGTACTTCCTCAACATTATTGACGAGTACTCCCGTTTCCCCTTTGCCATCCCCTGCCCAGACATGACCAGTACCACGGTCATCAAATGCCTGAACGACCTGTTCGCCTTGTTCGTGTTCCCGAACTATATACATAGCGACCGGGGCGCACACTTCATGAGCGAGGAACTTCGCCAGTTCCTGCTCGCGAGAGGTATTGCTGCGAGCAGGACCACCAGCTACAACCCCCGGGGGAACGGCCAGGTGGAAAGAGAAAATGCGACAGTTTGGAAGGCCGTCCTCTTAGCCCTAAAGTCTAAGGGCCTTCCAATCTCTCGCTGGCAGGAAGTCCTCCCGGCAGCAGTCCATTCCATCCAGTCACTGCTTTGCACTGCCATTAACGCCACCCCCCATGAACGAATGTTTGTTTTCCCCAGGAAGTCGACTACGGGAACCTCGCTACCAACATGGCTGACTTCTCCGGGGCCCGTCTTGCTGCGGAAGCATGTGAGGGCCCATAAAATGGACCCCCTGGTCGAGAGAGTGGACCTCCTGCACGCCAACCCCCAGTACGCCTATGTGGCTTACCCAGACGGGCGGGAGGACACTGTCTCCTTGCGAGACCTCGCACCCTCGGGCACCCCCGAGATACCACCGATACCCCCCACCACTCCCCCAAATCCAGCTCCTGTAGACGGCATGCCAGAACCCCAGGAGCCTTCGTCGACCACGCAGACACCAGCATTACCATCGGTTCCTGCACCACCGCTGCCGCTGCTGCGCCGATCAGAAAGGCTTACGAGGCCTCCTGAGAGACTGACCTACACGAACTGGTAGTACACTTCACCCCGCCGGACTCAATTTTAAACAAGGGGTGAATGTGGTAAACCACTGTTACCGTTCACAACCGTTCACTATTGTTACACTGTTGTTATCACTGTTTACACTGTTGTTATCGATACACAAGGTGACCTCTTGCCATGCACACTGCTATACCTGGGCTTACCTCAGCTGACTCCGCCCATGGCTCCGCCTGCTTGCCCAGGTATAAAGGTGACCGCTTGGCTAGTATTCTCCCTTGTTGGAACCGATAGCCCACGAGGGTGGGCTCTGTTATTTAGCCAATAAAAACCTATAGTTACTATCTTAACTCGTCGCTTTTCATGGACTGAATTGATAGGTATATCACCCACCCCAGCTACAGTTTGTTCACCCCCCGCCATCTGGGAGACGCTACAGATGCATTCGCACTCGCACGACCAGATTTAGGAACAGATTCTTTCCCAGGGCTGTCATCCTACTGAACTCTGCTAATAAACTCTAAAGCCTGCACATCTGTCAATGCACTTTATTATATTTATGTTTATGTTACAAGCCAAATGTATGTTAAATGTCTTAATCAAAATGTACACTCTCGGGAGCTGCAAACTTACATTTCGTTGCACTGCACTTGTGCACTAACAATGACAATAAAGTTGATTATTATTAAGACAGGATATGCTGCGTCTGTTTTCCTTGGAGCAGAGGGGGCTGAGGGGAGGTATTATTGAGGTGTATAACATTATGAGGGGCTTAGAAAAATTTAATAGATATGACTTATTTCCTTTCGCAGAGTGGTCAAAAACCATGGGGCACAGATTTAACATAATTGGGGCAAGGTTTAGAGGGTTTTTGAGGTACAATTTCTTCAGCCAGAGGGTTGTGGTGTTGGAACTCACTGCCTGAAAGGGTGGAAGCGGCAGGAACACTAACCTTATTTAAAAAGTACTTGGATGTGCACTTGGGATGCTCTAACCTGCAGGGACCAAGAGCTGGGAAGTGGGAATAGGCTGGATAGCTCTTTGTTGGCTGGCGCTGAAACGATGGGTTGAAATGGCCAACATCCGTGCTGTAAATTTCTATGATTCTATGATTTTATGATTCTAGATGGCGGCAGCCGTGCCATGCACAAAGATGGTGGCTCTGCAACCCAGCACCAAAATGGCAGCACATAGGCCCCGCTCAAAGATGGCATCTCTGGGGAAACACACAAAGATGGCGGCTCTGAGGACACGCAAAAAGGTGGCGGATCTGGGGACCCGCACAAAGATGGCGGCATCCGCGCTCTGCAAAAAGATGGTGCCTCTGGCTTCCGTCAAAAATATTGCGCCTCTGACGCCAAGCACATAGGTAGCAGCTCTGGTGGGCCGCAGAAATGATGGTGGATCGGAGGCCCAGCACAAAGATGGGGGTTCAGGGTCATAGCATAAAAATTGAGGCACCCGTTCCCCGCACAAAGATGGCAGCTACGATGCACCGCACAAATATGGGGGCTCTGGGGTCACGCACAAAATTGATAGATGTGAGGCCCCTCACTTAGATTGCAGCTCTTGGGCATCGCATAAAGATGGCGGCACCCGGGCCCCAAAAAAAGATGTCAGCTCTGGGACCCTGCACAAAATGGCTACACCCACGCCCCGCACAAAGATTGCAACATCCTCACCCAGCACAAAGATGGCGGCTCTGGGATACTGCTCAAAGATGGCGGCTCTGGGGACCCAAACGGAAATACAGGATTTGGGGAAGCACAAAAAGAAGGCTGCTTTGGAGACCCGCACAAAAATGGCGACTCTGGCATAATGCACAAAGATGTCAGCTCTGGCGCCACTCACAAAGATGGCGTCTCTGGCACCCTCCAGCACCCAGCATAAAGTGTCAGGCAATTGCATTATTTAAAAAAAAGGAAGCTCTTTTTCTTCCGTTTCTATTTTTAACAGATATGTTTTGGCTTGGTGGTAATCTCATTAAAGATGTTGTATCATGTTAAAACTATGTCACAAGTGGTGCAGGGGAATTGGACCCCCTCCATTTTTGAATTATTGTACAAATCATGTTTTCTACCGATAGATGCCTACCGCGTACTGCGATTCTCTCTGGTTAAGGGGGATGGAGGTGTCGAGGGATCAGAGATACATATAGATAAGTATAAGGGAAGGATGTTTGTGGGGGTCAGAAATTATTGCTCACCTTTAAACAGGATACTACAAGCAAGTTTTAGTATCCAAGGGCAGACTGTAAGGTTCGCAAAATTTTGGAAAATTTCTGCAGCCGCCGAAGATTATTTGATTAAAGAAAACCTGGTTGGAATGTACCTTAAAAATCCAGGGCATCAAAAATGGCTGTCAGGCCTCGTGGCAGAAGAAATGACAGCCTGTCTGAACATCTCCCATAACTGGCTGAAGTACTTGAGGTACTTAAACTGTCAATCAACTGTGGTTTAGGAAGTTCAACATGGAACAAAAGGATTGTTTGTTTACACCAGCCATCTACATAGTTGACTCAAGGGCTTAAGCACTTGAAGCTGTCAATCAGCTGCGGTTGGGCGGCGACCACAGGACAATGGATTGTCTACAAAGCACTTGAGTATGGTTGACTGAACACTTAAGGATTTATTTGCCCTGCACTTGAGAAATGAGTGGGACATTTTAAACTGAGCACAAGCCAGTTAAACAAATGGAAAACATATTCAAACACATTACAGTCAATGGGGACAGATCGGTCCCTTTTGTATAGCCCAGAAACATTCAGATTTGGGCGCGAAGATAATGGCTACCAATGGGGTATAAAGATAGCCCCTCAGGAAGCCATTCTCTCTCTCTCTGCCGCCTTGCCTCTGATGCCCTCCCTACAAGAGGAACAGATCAGCAGCCAGCCCAAAGAAGTGGAATACCAGCAGTTACTTTTGAATTACTGGGGTATCTCTACTTTGGGGCAGTGAAGAATCTAAGACAGGCCGCAGGGGCATGGAGCAGGCGTTCACTGGTAAGCATAGATTTTCTGGCTCATTACAAGGCAACCTAGATAGGTAAAAGGGGTGTGAATTAAAGGGGAATATTGTTAAATTGTAATTTTAGTCAATTTTCGCTCGATGTGTCTGTTTCTCCGCCCCGTTAAGCAAAGGTGTGCTGTATTAAGTAAAGGTGTGCTGTATTAAGCAATGTTGTGCTGTATTAAGGAAAGGTGTGCTGTATTAAGCAAAGGTGTGCTGTATTAAGTAAAAGTGTGCTGTGTTCATAACTATTTTCACTGTACAGCAATCAATTATTTATTTCAATAAATACTGGTCTTCTTTGCACCCAACCACGAGACTCGTTTTGTCGCTACTGAAATAAGTCCGGCGGTCAGAACTAGAAAGGGAAGCGATTCAAAACCGCACGGGGCCTGGAGCAGCTCAGATACTTCTGACTGGCCAGACATAAACCCCAGGGGCACACCATAAACCCCCTTTTCTACAAAGACCATATATGGACAGTGGCCAAACGAACTTTTGATAAGAAAGGGGTTAAAACCTCGATACTCAAAGAACACCTTTTCACAGACTTACTGCGAGGACTAAGGAACAAACTTAAGATGACGTCATCTGTGTCCGAGTGGGTCCAGAGACGAAGGGGTGCGAGCTACTCATTAAAGCTATGGCCTAATAATAAGTATAATGCGCTGTATGCTTAATAAATCTTGAGCAATTCTCAAACATTCTGTCTGCTGCCTATTGGTGTCTTGTCCAAGAACTCAGAGATCATTAAGATCGAATTCTAATGCTCGCACAGATCTTGGTATCATCTGCAAATTTATAGATTGTGCCCCCAACACCTACATCCAGACCATTAATAAAAATATTAAAGAGCAACGGTCCCAACTCTGCCCAACGTTCTCCAAACAGATTCAATTCCACCAATAACTACTTTCTGCCTATGTCCTGCCAGCCAGTTCTGAATCCAGCTCAACATATTACCATTAATACCAGAGGCTTTGATATTGTAGAGAAGCTTCTTGTGCATTATCTTAAAAGCTTTTTGGAAATCTAAGCAGGCAATGTCTACTGGATTTCTCTCGTCCACCAACTTTGTAACTTCTTCAAAACATACAATTAGATTTGTAAGGCATGACCGCCATTTAATGAAGCCATGTTGGGTGTCCATAATATGCCCCTCTTTATCCAAGCATTCATGTAATGCATCCGAAATGATTCCTTCATGCATCTTGCATATTTCTGATATTAAACTAATGGGCCTATATTTACCCGGGTCTGACTTGTCACCTTTTTTAAAGATGTGGACTACATTAGCCTCCTTCCACTATAGAGGAACCATTCCAGAGCGCAGTGAGCTATTACAAGTACAGACTAGGGCTGGAACAGCACATGTCTCATCTCCCTGAGGACTCTCAAGTGGATATCATCCAGCCCGGCTGCACTATCTACTTTGAAGTTCTTAATTCTTTCTAAAACAATCTGTTCATCTATGTTAATACTGGTTTTGTTAGTAACATTATTAAATTCTAGTAGTTGAGCATCATTTTCAAGGGTGAAGACTTTGGCAATTCTCTGAAACTTCACAACAGAAAAAGCTTTTCACATTGCTTCCAGCGTTGGATACACTCCTTGATATTGGGTCAAAAGATCAGGATAATGAAACAGTTTGGGTGGAGATAAGGAATAATAAGGGGAAAAAAACACTAGTGGGCGTAGTCTATAGGCCTCCGAACTGTCGCATCTCGGTTGGATGGAGTATCAATCAGGAAATAGTTGAGGCTTGTAATAAGGGAACATCTATAATTATGGGGGATTTTAACTATCATATTAATTGGACAAATCAAATTGGGCAGGGCTGCCTTGAGGACGAGTTCATTGAGTGTATTAGGGATGGGTTTCTTGAGCAGTATGTAACTGAATCGACCAGAGGGCAAGCAACCTTAGATCTGGTCCTGTGTAACGAGACAGGATTAATTAAAAATGTCCCAGTAAAGGATCCCCTTGGAATGAGTGACCATAACATGGTTGAATTCCATATTCAATGAGAGGGTGAGGAGGTTGTATCTCAAACAAGCGTGCTAAGCTTGAATAAAGGAGACTATGAAGGTATGAGAGCGGATTTGAGTAAAGTGGATAGGGAAAATAGATTAAAGGGTAAGACGATACATGATCAGTGGTGTACATTTAAGGAGTTATTTTCCAACTTCCAAAAAAAGTATATTCCACTGAGAAAAAAAGGGTGTAAAAGAAAAGACAGCCATCCGTGGCTAAGTAAAGAAATTAAGGACAGTATTCGACTAAAAACAAGGGCATGTAAGGTAGCCAAATCTAGTGGGAGTATAGAGGATTGGGAAAACTTTAAAAGACAGCAAAAAATAACAAAAAGATTGATTAAGAAAGGGAAGACAGATTATGAAAGTAAATTAGCAAAAAAAATAAAAACAGATAGTAAGAGTCTTTATAGTTATATAAAAAGAAAAAGGGTGGCTAAAGTATATGTTGGTCCCTTAGAGGATGAGATCGGGAAATTAATGGTGGGAAATATGGAGATGGCAAAAACACTGAATGAATATTTTGTATCAGTCTTTACAGCAGAGGACACCAAGAATATCCCAACACTGGACAAGCAGGGGGCTATAGGCGGGGAGGAGATAAACACGATCAAAATCACTAAGGAAGTGGTACTCGGTAAAATAATGGGACTCAAGGCAGATAAATCGCCTGGACCTGATGGCTTACATCCTAGGGTCTTGAGGGAAGTGGCGGTAGGGATTGTGGATGCATTGGTAATAATCTTCCAAAACTCCCTGGACTCAGCAAAGGTCCCGGCAGACTGGAAAACTGCTAATGTAACACCCTTATTCAAAAAGGCCAGTAGACAGAAGGCTGGAAACTATAGACCGGTTAGCCTAACATCTGTGGTAGGTAAAATTTTGGAGTCCATTATTAAGGAGACAGTAACAGGACATTTGGATAATCATAATTTAATAAGACAAAGTCAGCATGGTTTTATGAAGGGGAAGTCATGTTTGACAAATTTGCTGGAGTTCTTTGAGGAAGTAACATATAAGGTGGATAAAGGTGAACCAGTGGACGTAGTGTATTTAAACTTCCAAAAGGCATTTGACAAGGTGCCACAGAAAATATTATTGCTTAAAATAAAAAATCACGGGATTGGGGGTAATAATCTGGCATGGATAGAGGATTGGCTATCTAACAGAAGGCAGAGAGTTGGGATAATCGGTTCATTCTCAGACTGGCAATCAGTAACCAGTGGTGTTCCGCAGGGGTCAGTGCTGGGTCCCCAATTCTTTACAATCTATATTAACGATTTGGAGGAGGGGACCGAGTGTAACATATCAAAGTTTGCAGATGATACTAAGATGGGAGGGAAAGTAGTGAGTGAGGAGGACATAAAAAACCTGCAAGGGGACATAGACAGGCTAAGTAAGTGGGCAGGGATTTGGCAGATGGAATACAATACTGGAAAGTGTGAGGTTATGCACTTTGGCAGGAAAAATCGTAGAGCAAGTTATTATCTTAATGGCAAGAAACTGGAAAGTACTGAAGTACAAAGGGATCTGGGGGACCTGGTGCACAAAACTCAAAAGATTAGTATGCAGGTGCAGCAAGTGATTAAGAAGGCCAATGGAATGTTCGCTTTCATTGCTAGGGGGATAGAATATAAAAATAGGGAGGTGTTACTTCAGTTGTACAAGGTATTGGTGAGACCGCACCTGGAATACTGCATACAGTTTTGGTGTCCATACTTAAGAAAGGACATACTTGCTCTCGAGTCAGTACAAAGAAGGTTCACTCGGTTAATCCCGGGGATGAGGGGATGGACATATGAGGAGAGGTTGAGTAGATTGGGACTCTACTCATTGGAGTTCAGAAGAATGAGAGGCGATCTTATTGAAACATTTAAGATTGTGAAGGGGTTGGATCGGGTGGATGCAGGGAGGATGTTCCAGATGATGGGTGAAACTAGAACTAGGGGGCATAGTCTTAGAATAAGGGGCTGCTCTTTCAAAACTGAGATGAGGAGGAACTACTTTACTCAGAGGGTGGTAGGTCCATGGAATATGCTGCCCCAAAAAGCTGTCGAAGCTACATCATTACATAAATTTAAAACAGAAATAGACAGTTTCCTAGAAGAAAAGGGAATTAAGGGTTACGGGGAGCGGGCAGGAATTTGGACATGAGTCTAGGTTCGGACCGGTCATGGCCCTGTTGGTAGCGGAGCGGGCCCAGGGGCCGTGTAGCCTGATCCTGCTCCTGATTCGTGTGTCTAATTCTGTTAGATTCAGGAGATGGTTCTGTGATAGTGGATTGGCGGTTTGGATCAGATCAGCCATGATCTTATTGAATGGCGGAGCAGGCTCGAGGGGCCAATTGGCCTACTCCTGCTCCTATTTCTTATGTTCTTATGTTTACATTAGCCAGTCAGAAACCTTGGCTTTTTCTTACCAGATTTCCTTCTTTTGAGTTTGGGTACATATTTGTTCTCCACATTTTTTATCTTGTTCTTATAAACTTTCCATTTATATTGTTCATCGGTCTTATTAGCCAATTTACCCATTCCAAATCTTCTGCCATTTTGGTGAGGTTTGCTCTTCTGAAATCTGTTACGAGTTGTAGGTTCTCAGTACCTTCAGTTCTACTTTCCAATTGGAACCGTAGAATGCTGTGAAATACGAGGTCAGGCTCACTAGTAAACATTATTTCCAATATATGATTATCCCTAGTTACTTGACTACAATTGCAGAGTGAAATTTGCAATACACTCTCCCCATCAAACACTCCCAAGGCAGGTATAGCACCAGTTAGAAAAAGAGTAAAGCTCCTTCTACATTGCCCCTTCAGGTACAGCACTGGTTAGAAACAGAGTAAATTTCCCGCTACACTGTCAAATCAAACACTCCTAAGTCAGGCACAGGGGTTTGATTACTTAATGGCCATCAATATGAGATAGTCACTAAGAAATTCAACACGGAATTCCAGAGACACATCTTGACCCACAGAGTGGTAAGAATGTTGAATTCGCTACCACGTGGAGTAGTTGAGACAATAACATAAATGTATTTTAGGTGAAGTTGGATAAGTACATGAGGGAGAAAGGAAAAGAAGGATGTGCGATGGGATAGTTTGGGAAAAGGCTCGTGTGGAGCAGAACCACCGACATGGACCTGTTGGGCCGAATGGCCTGTGTCTGTGCTGTAAATACTATGTAATTTAATTGATTAAAGTTCCTTCCAAATTGCCACGTCAAATACTCCAAGAGCAGGTACAGCATGGGTTAGATACAGAATAAAGCTGCTTCTACACTGCCTCATCAAACATGTCCACGGCAGGTGCAGCACCTGTGAGGTATTGGGTTAATCTCCCTCTGCACTGTGCCATTAAATTCTCGCAAAGCACGAGTATAGCTCCCACTACCCAATCACACCAAACACATCCAGGGGAGGCACAAGCATAGACCTACCCTTTTGTTCTTTCTTCCCATCTCCACCTTTCCCTGCCTCTGTACTTGCTAAAAATCTGTTACATCTGTAACATCTGAAAGGTCATCGAACTGAAACATTAACTCTGTTGCCCTCTCTAAAGATGCTGCCTGACCTGCTGAGCAAAGTTCCGTGAAAGCTGCGTGGGTGCGCAGGGAAATTGTTTAAATTTTTAAAATCATGTTGACAGAGAGGGCAAATGTATGTGCTGCCGATTGTACCTCAGAGTTTGATATATGGTGGGATTAGCAGCAGAAAAACAGGAAAAAACATCGCCAAAAACTGATCCCAACTCATCGCCAAGGCTGGGGAGGGAAAACCTCACCGCCTTCTTCGGAAGTTTAACCACTTTATTCAGCTTCTGATTTGAGCTCCTTTTGGAATTAGATTTTATTTTATTTTTGTTGTTGCATGTTTAACGACAACATTGAAGGGGTTAGGAGAAAGTGGAGCAATTTCTTCTGTCAAAGCTGCAATGAGACTTGGAAAGAATAGTGGTTAGCACTGTTGCCTCACAGCGCCAGGGACCCGGGTTCGAATCCGGCCTCGGGCGACTGTCTGTGTGGAGTTTGCACATTCTCCCCGTGTTTGTGTGGGTTTCCTCCGGGTGCTCCGGTTTCCTCCCACAGTCCAAAGATGTGCGGGTTAGGTTGATTGGCCATGATAAATTGACCCTTAGTGTTAGGGGGATTAAATACGTGGGGTTACGGGGATCGGGTGGGATATGTGTCGGTGCAGGCTCGATGGGCCGAAATGGCCTCTATCTGCACTGTGGTGTTTCTGTGATTATGTGAATTTAAAGATTTTAATGAACTATTCACAAAAAATGAGTGTTAAAAACGTTTTTCCCCCTAAGTTTCGAATATGATTTTGGAAGATACAGAAGCAGAAATCAATTTTCCTCTCACCTAAACAAGTTTCAACCAGTTCTTGAAGTCCAAACGCTTTTAAAGAGGCTCTGAAATGCTTAAATGTTTTAAAATTGAAATTTCTGAATACTTGATTTTGAGCGATCGAGTGAAGTGGGTAGCTTTACAGAAACATCCAACAATGGCGTTGAGGAGGGGGACGGCAGGGGATGATTTGTAAGAGATACATAATAATTTTTAATGACTTTTTAAAAATATACCATGAAGAAATTTGGTAAGAGAACCAAAAAAGGGGAAAAACACAAACCGATTTTTGTTGTCTGTCATTCTATAATCCTAAAATTTCACAGGACTAATGTAAATATAGATTTCCTCTTAAACATTTAGGGATGTTTTAATAGAAACAAGTGATATGTAATGATAAATAAAAATTGCACAAATCTACTTTCGAAAAAACACTATTTTTTATTGAGAAAGACACAGAAATGACTTTGATTAAACTGATAACGTACAATTCGATTTGGTTTGAATGTTTGAAATAGCAGATTAAAAATTGTGAGTACAATGAAGTTTGTTTCCCGCTCCTAATTGCGGGAAATAATTCAACACTTTTCGTGATAACAACAGGGATTAATATTGTGGAAAATGATTGAGAAAAACATTAGATGTGAAATTCATAATTTATAATTATTACGTCAACATATCAGTAAACAAGTACAATTCAGCCTGAATGGTTCTCCTGTCCAGAAAGAAAGACAAATGATTATTTCTGTGAAATCACAGCTTTTCCTGTTTTTTATTTAATTCAGTGAAGCAAACTGTGTATGTGTCTTTTTGCACTTGTGAAGAGGTGCTGCATTTCAGACCTGTTACATTGGTGGTGTGCTCGTTCACGAAGACCACGTGTATTAAAGAGAGTCACTGAATTTGAAAATATGGATACCCATTTTGTTCAGTTCTTGCAAACTAAAGGATTACAGCAGCTTATATTTGTTGATTGTCTGGTTGCATTCTGATTAATACTCGAGTAACATAGAAACATAGAAACATAGAAGATAGGAGTAGGAGTAGGCCATTCGGCCCTTCGAGCCTGCTCCGCCTTTCAATGAGATCATAGCTGATCATCCAAATTCAGTACCCTGTCACTGCCTTCTCCCCATATCCCTTGATCCCTTTAGCCTAAAGAAATATATCCAACACTTTCTTGAATATATTTAATGAACTGGCCTCCACCGCCCTCTGTGGCCGAGAATTCTAAAGGTGCACCACTCTCTGGGTGAAGAAATTCCTCCTCATTTCAGTCCTAAACGTCCTACCCCTTATCCTTAGACTATGACCTCTGGTTCTGGAGTCCCCGACCATCGGGAACATCCTTCCAGCATCTAGTCTGTCCAGGCCTGACAGAATTTTATAGGTTTCGATGAGATCCCCTCTCAATCTTCTAAACTCCACTGAGTATAAGCCCAATCGACACAATCTCTCCTCATACATCATTCCTGCCATCCCAGGTATCAGCCTGGTGAATATTCGCTGCACTCCTTCCATGGCAGGAACGTCCTTCCTCAGATAAGGCGCCTAAAACTGCACAAAATACTCAAGGTGCGGTCTCACCAAGGCCCTGTACAACTGTAGCAAGACATCCTTGTTCCTGTACTCGAACCCTCTTGCTACGAAGGCCAACATACCATTTGCCTTCTTAACCGCCTGCTGCACCTACATGCTTACCTTCAGCGACTGGTGCACAAGAACACCCAGGTCTCTTTGCACTTCCCCTTCTCCCAATCTATTGCCATTCAAATAATAATCTGCCTAACTGTTTTTGCCACCAAAGTGGATAACCTCACATTTATCCACATTATAGTGCATTTGCCATGTTTCTGCCCAATCACCTAACCTGTCCAAATCGTACTGAAGTTTCATGACATCCTCCTCACAGCATACCCTCCCACCCAGCTTTGTGTCGTTTGCAAATTTGGAGATATTTCATCCAATTCCCTCTTCCAAATCATTAATATATATTGTGAACAGCTGGAGTCCTAGGACCAATCTTGCACTACCCCACTAGTCACTGCCTGCCACTCGGAAAATGACCCATTCATTCCAAATCTTTGCTTTCTGTCCGCCAACCAGTTCTCTATCCAAGTCAATACCTTGCCCCCAATCCCATGTGCCTTAATTTTGCAAGCTAATCTCTTATGCGGGTCCTTATCAAAACCTTCTGAAAGTCCAAACACACGACATCCACTGGCTCTCCCTTATCTATTTTACCAGTTACATGCTCAAAAAAACCAGTAGATTAGTCAAGCATGATTTACCTTTTGTAAATCCATGTTGACTTTGTCCGATCCTGTCACTGCTTTCAAAGTGCTCTGCTATTACATCTTTTATAATGGATTCTAGCATTTTCCCCACTACGGATGTCAGGCTTACCGGTCTATAATTCCCTGCTTTTTCTCTGCCACCTTTTTTGAATAGTGGGGTCACATTAGCTATCCTCCAATCCATGGGTACTGTTCCAGAGTCTATTGAGTTCTGGAAGATGACCAGCAGTGCATCTATTATTTCTAGGGCCACTTCCTTAATTACCCTGGGATGTAGATTATCAGGCTCTGGGAATTTATCGGCCTTCAGTCCCATCAATTTTCCAAACACCATTTCCCTACAAATACTGATTTCTGTCAGTTCCACCCTTTCATCAGACCCTATGTTCCACGGTATTTCTGGGAGATTATTTGTGTCCTCCTTTGTGAAGACAGAACCAAAATATGTATTTAGTTGGTCTGCCATTTCTTTGCTCCCCATTATAAATTCCCCCGATTCTGACTGCAAGGGATTTACGCTTGACTTCACCAATAGTAACCTACGAGGACATAATATGTGGAAGGAATATAAGGTGGAGAAATGTGATGTTATCCACTTTGGTAGGAAAAATAGAATAGTGTATTTTTAAAATGGTGAGAGATTGGCAAATGTTGGTGTTCAGAGGGACCTAGGTGTCCTTCTTCAAGAATCACTGAACGTTAACCTGCAGGTACAGCAAGCAATTAGCAAAGTAAATGGTATGTTGGCATTCATTTCAAGATAGTTTGAGTATAAAACTAAAGACCTTTTACTGCAATTATAGATGGCCCTGGGGAGACTGCACCTGGAGTATTGTGTACAGTTATGCTCTCCTTACCTGATTAGGGAGATACTTATCAAAGAAGGAGTGCAAAGAAGGTTCAGCAGACTGGTTCCGGGGAAGGGGGTATTGTCCTATGACGGTAGATTGAGTAGACTATGCCTATATTCTCCACAGCTTAGAAGAATGAGAGGTGATCTCAATGAAACATACAAAATTCCTACAGGGCTTGACATTGTACATGCAGGGAGGGTGATTCCCCACGCTGCGGAGTCTATAACCATGGGTCACAGTCTCAGGATAAGGAGTTGGCCATTTACGTATGAGATGAGGAGAAATTTTTTCACTCAGAGGCTGGTGCACCTTTAGAATTCTCTAGCTCAGAGGGCTGCGGAGGATTAGTCATTGAGTATATTCAAGACAGAGATCGATAGATTTTTTGAATATTGAGGGAACCAAGGGATATGTGGATAGTACCGGTAAGTGGAGATGAGGTAGTAGACCAGCCATGATCATATTGAATGGCGGAGCAGTTTCAAAGGGACAAATGGCCTACTCCTGCACCTATTTCTTATATTCTTATGTTCTTAATGCTCCCTAAATACTCTCCCATCAAACAATTCCAGGCATGAGCACAGATGCTGGAAATCTGAAGTAAAAACAGAAAATTCTGGAACTACTCAGCAGGTCAGCCAGCATCTGTGGACTGAGAAACAGAGTTAACGTTTCAGGTCATAGACCTTTTATTGAAACAGGCAAATACACATGGGTTAGATACAGAATAATGGACCACTCACCTCACTGTAACAGTCTGATAAACCCCACACCATTCACTTTAACACTCTGATATAACCTCTCACTGTAATCCTCTGTAACATATCCCAAATATCTCACTGTAACAGACCGATATACCCCAGTCTCCTCACTTTAAAACACTGAAATACAACACACACCTCAATGTAACACTCTGATAAAACCCACACTGCTCAATGTAACACACTGACATACCACACGACCCTCACTATAACACTCTGAGATAACTCACTAAACTTTGATATACCCAGAATCCCTCACTGAAACACTCAGATAGACCCCACTCTCTTAAGTACCAAAACCTCTCAATGTAACACACTGATATACACCACACCCCTTGTTGTAACACTCTGAGATGCCGAACACCCCTCACTGTAACACTCTGATATAGCCCACACCCTCTCTGTAACACTCTAATATACTCCACACCACTGATGTAACACAGATAAAAACACACCCGTCACTGTAACACTCTCTGATATACTCCATACCCCTCGCAGTAACACTCTGATGTAAAAGCACTCCCCTGATTATATAACTTTGAGGTACCCCACAACCCTCACCCTAACACACTGACATACTTCACTACACTCTGATATACCCCATAGCCTCACTGAAACACTCAGATAGACCCCACTCTCTTAAATGCCACAATCCTCTCACTGTAACACACAGTTATGCACCACACCCTTCATTGTAACACTCTGAGATGCCGAAAACCCCTCACTGAAACACTCTGATATATCCCATACCCTCACTGTAACACTCTGATATACCCCACACCCCTGACTGTAACAATCTGATATACCCCACACCCATCACATTAACACTCTGATATACCTCACACCCCTCACTGTAACACGCGGATATACCCCATAGCATTCAACTTAACCCTCTGATATACTGGATGGTATGTTGCCTCCCTGGTGCAAGGGTCAAGGATGTCTTGGGGCGGCTGCACAACATTCTGGACGGGGAGGGTTAAAAGCCAGTTGCCGTGCTGCATAAAGGCACCAACGATAAAGGTAAAAAACAGGATGAGTTCCTAAAAGCTGAATATAGGGAGTTAGGAGGTAAATTAAAAATAGGACTTCAGAGGTTGTAATCTCAGGATTGCTACCAGTGCCACGTGCTAGTCAGAGTAGAAATAGAAGAAAATTTCAGATGAATATGTGGCTAGAGAAATGGTGCTAGCGGGAGGGATTCAAATTCCTGGGACATTGGAACCGGTTCTGGGGGAGGTGGGACCAGTTCAAACCGGACGGTTTGCACCTGGGCAGGGCCGGGACCGATGTCCTTGGGGTAGTGTTTGCTAGAGCTCTGGGAGAGGTTTCAACTAAAATGGCAGGGGTTTGGGAACCTGAGCAGGGGGACAGAGGAAAGGGAAACAAGGTAAAAGCAAAAGATTGGAAGGAGAAAAACAAAAGTGGCAATCAGAGAAATCAACGTTTTAAATCAAAAATGGCCACTGTAAGTAATAATGCTAATAGGTCTAAGAGTGTTAAAATAACAAGGCTGAAGGCTTTGTGTCTTAATGCGAGGAGCATTCGTAAAAAGGTGGATGAATTAGCTGCGCAAATACAGCTAAATGAATATGATTTAATTCGGATTACAGAAACATGGCTCCAGGGTGGCGAAGGCTGGGAACTCAACATCCAGGGGTATTCAATAATCAGGAAAGATAGGCAAAAAGGAAAGGAAACATTACTGGTTAAAGAAGGGATTAACACAATTTTAAGGAAGGATATTAGCTCTGATGATGTGGAATCTGTATGAGTAGAACTGAGAAATACCAAGGGGCAGAAAAAGTTAGCAGGAGTGGTATATAGACCTCCGAGGAGTAAAGCGGAGGTTGGGGATGGCATTACAAGGGAAATTAGAGATGCGTGCAAAAAGGGCACGACAGTCATCATGGGTGACTTTAATCTACATATAGATTGGTCTAACCAGATTAGTAACAATAATGTGGAGGACAAACTCCTGGAATGTTTACGGGATGGTTTCCTGGACCAGTATGTCGAGGAACCAACAAGAGATCAGGCCATCTTAGACTGAGTATTATATAACGAGAAATGATTAATTAGCAATCTTGTTGTATGAGGCCCCTTGGGGCGGAGCGATCAAAATATGATAGAATTCTTCATTAAGATGAAGAATGCAGCAGTTGACTCAGAGACTAGGGTCCTGAATTTAAATAAAGGAAACTACGATGGTCTGAGGCGCGAATTGGGTATGATTGATTGGGGAACGTCACTCAAAGGGTTAAAGGTGGATAGGCAATGGCAAACATACAAAGACCGCATGGATGAACTACAGAATTTGTTCATCCCAGTTTGGCATAAAAATAAAACAAAAAAGGTGACTCAACCGTGGCTAACGAGGGAAATTAGGGATAGCATAAGATCCAAGGAGAGGACACATAAATTGGCAAGTAAAAGCTGAAATCCAGAGGATTGGGAGCAGTTTAGGATTCAACAAAGGAGGACAAAGGGAGTAATTCAGAAAGGGAAAATAGAATATGAGAGTAAGCTATCAGGGAACATAAAAACTGACTGTAAAAGCTTTTATAGATATTTGAAGAGAAAAAGGTTGGTGAAGTCAAGCATAGGTCCCTTGCATTCAGAATCAGGGGAATTTATAATGGGGAACAAAGAAATGGCAAACATTTAAATACATATTTTGGTTCTGTAATCACAAAGGAGGACACAAATAACCTCCCAGAAAAGTCGGGAAACATAGGGTCTGCTGAAAGGGAGGAACTGAAAGAAATCATTATTTGTAGGGAAATGCCGTTAGGGAAATTGATGGGATTGAAGGCCGATAAATCTACATCCTAAGGTAATTAAGGAAGTGGCCCTAGAAATAGTAGATGCATTGTCGATCATCTTCCAATATTCAATGGAATCTGGAACAGTACCCATGGATTGGAGGGTAGCTAATGTTACCCCACTATTCAAAAAAGGTTTTAGAGAGAAAACGGGGAATTACAGACCGGTAAGCCTGACATCGGTAGTAGGGAAAATGCTAGAGTCCATTATAAAAGTTGCAATAGCAGAGCACTTGGAAAACAGTGACAGGATCGGACAAAGTCAACATGGATTTACAAAAGGATGCAACTTGTAAAATAGATAAGGGAGAACCAGTGGATGTGGTGTATTTGGACTTTCAGAAGGCTTTGGATAATTTTCCACATAAGAGATTACCGTGCAAATTTAAGGCACATGGGATGGGGAGCAAGGTATTGACTTGGATCGAGAACTGGTTGGCAGATAGAAAGTAAACAGTTGGAATAAATAAGTGTCTTTCCGAGTGGCAGGCAGTGACTAGTGGGGTACCGCAGGGATCGGTCCTTGGACCCCAGCTATTCACAATATATATTAGTGATGCAGAGAAGGGAACTAGATGTAATATCTTCAAATTTGCAGACGACACAATGCTGGGTGGGCATGTGTGCAGTGAGGAGGATGCCAAGAAACTACAGGATGATTTGGACAGGTTGGGTGATTGGGCAGAAGCATGGCAGATGCAATATAACATGGATAAATTTGAGGTTATCCACGTTGGTGTCAAAAACAGGAAGGCAGATTATTATCTGAATGGCAATAGATTGGGAGAGGGGGAAGTGCAATGACACCTGGCTGTGTTTGTGCACCAGTCGCTGAAGGTAAGCATGCAGGTGCAGCAGGTGGCTAAGAAGACAAATGGTATGTTGGCCTTCATAGCGAGTGGGTTTGAGTGCAAGAACAAGGATGTCTTGTTGCAGTTGTACAGGGCCTTGGTGAGATAACACCTTGAGAATTGTGTGCTGTTTTGGTCGCCTTATCTGAGGAAGGATTTTCTTGACAAGGAGAATGTGCAGCGAATATTCAGCAGACTGATACCTGTGATGGCAGGAATGACGGATGAGTAGAGATTGGGTCGATTAGGCTTATATTCGCTAAAGTTTCGAAGAATGAGATGGGTTCTCATTGAAACTTATAAAATTCTAACAGGACTTTCCAGACTAGATGCAGGAAGATAGTTCCCGATGGTGGGGGAGTCCAGAACCAGGGGTCACAGTCTAAGGGTAAGAGGTTAGCCATTTTGTTCTGTGATGAGGAGGAATGTCATTACCCAGAGAGTGGAGAACCTGCGGAATTCTTTACCACACCAGGCAGTTGAGGCCAATTCAGTAAATATTTTCAAGAACGAGTTAGATATATGTCTTCAGGCTAAAGGGATCAAGGGGTATCGGGAGAAAGCAGGGACAGCATACCGAATTTGAATGATCAGCCATGATATAATTAAATGGTGGAACAGGCTCGAGGGGCCGAATGGCCTACTCCTGCTATCTACTATGTTTCTTTGTACACCACACCATTACCTTAAATCCTCTCTTACATATCCCAAGCCTCTCACTGTAACAGTCCGATATACCCACTCAGCTTACTTAAACACTCTGATATACCCCCACCCCTCGCTGTAACACTGTGATATACCATACACCGCTCACTATAAGACTCTGATATACCCCACATCCATCTTTGAAGCATTGATATACCCACAACCCTCGCTGTAACACACCTTTCACTGTAACAATCTGACATTCACCTCAAGACTCACTGTAACTCTGTGATATACCGCACATCCATCTTTCAAACATTGATATACCCCACAACACTCGCTGGAGCACTCTGATATATCCCACATCTTTCACTCTAACAATCTGATATTCCCCACATGACTCACTGTAACTCTCTGATATACCCCACACACCTCCCTGCAACACGCTGATAAACCCCACATCGCTCACTGTAACACTGTGATATCCCACAGCACTCACTGTAGCATTCGGATATCAACCAAACCCCTCACTGGTCTCCGCTCCTAATACTGATATAGCTCACACCACACACTGTTGGCACTGCCGCTTTAAACACATGGGCTTCAATATTCTAATTATGTGTTACTTTGTCAAGCAAGTTCTGTAAGGATGGGGAAATTGGTAAATTGTGAGTAGTATCAATCATACAACCATAGAATTGGTGTTCCAAGTGGTGTTGACAATTTGTTTGGCGTACTTGACGCCCCACTCTGATCACAGTCCTCCTGTGGTTTCAATCAATGAACTATAAAATCATTTATTTGAATTCTATTTTATTACTACTATGTATTTGCCCTCAGGATATGTGTAACGCTGTCAAGGCTGGCATTACTTGCACATCCGTAGTTAGCCATCAGAAAATGGTGGGCCTTCATTTTGTGCCGTTGCAGTCCGTGTGGTGAAGGTGCTCCCACAATACTGTTACGGAAGTAATTTCAGGCTCTTGACCCAGTAACAATCAAGGAACGGTGATATATTTGAAGTGTACGTTACCATCGTGGTTATGTTGCTGGTCTAGTAAGCCAGATGCCTGGATGAATGATCCAGAGCTCAAATCTCACCAGCTGGGGAATTTATATTAAATTAATTAAACAAATCTGGAATAAAAATCTAGTGTCAGTAATGGTGGCCATGAACATATCAGATTGTCGTAAAACCTCATCTGTTTCACTAATGGCCTTTAGGGAAGTAAATCTGCCGTCCTTACCTTGTCTGGCTGAAAAGTGATTCCAGACCCACTGCAATGTGATTGACTCTTAATTGGTCTCTGAATGGCCCAGCAAGACACTTGCTTGTCTCAATTGGCTCACCAGCACCATCTAAAGGGCAACTAGATATGGACAATAAATGCTTGCCTTGTCAGTGATGCCCATATCCCAACAATGAATTACAAAAATGATTTATTAAGCGTCCTAATTATTTAAAAAGTGCCATGTTTTATTAATGATCATAATGATTTATAAGGGGTTATTACGATCTTCAAAGTGTTATAATGATTTTAAAGAATTCTAAAGGGATGTAATGATTTATACAGTCCTGGTGCTGGGCCTCCTCCTCCCCAGGCTGGACTGCTCGGGCTCCTGTGGGGCGGGCCTTACCGGGACAGGCTGCTCCGAGTCGCCGCTCACTCTCACTGTCATCGGGACTCCAACTGTAGACGCCCTCGGGAAAATTCTCCTCCCGTCGCCACGGTAAGGCCCCGACTGACAGCGGCCATCTTTGTGTGTGGCCCCAGAGCCGCCATCTTTGTGTGGGGCCCCGGGTGACTGCCGGCATCTTTGTGAGGAGCAACAAATGACAGTCATCAGCTTTGTGTGGGTTCCCAGTGTATTGATTTCTTTGTGGGTTCAATGATGAGACATTTATGAAAAAGAATGAGTTTTAATCTAAAGTCTGTTCAACTCTTTTATACAGCTTTTACAGGAGGCACGATGCTGTGATGCATCTAGAACGAAACCGAAACTAAACTAACTACCTTGCTTATCTCGGTCACATGCTCTCTGCTGGTCAGGCACAAGCAATCAATACATGCAATCATGCTATTAAGGCATCATAATCGAACAGGCAAATACCATCTCTATTTGCTAATATCATTACATCTCCTTTTCTTAAAACAAAAGTATTTTACTTTTAACTAACAACATGTTTTCTTTGTATTAATCTGCATTTGAACTGTAACACTTAATGAACTTACATTATCATTATCATGATCAAGGTTTTTTAACCTTGCTTTGTGTGTTCACATGAAATATGTCAATACACTAGAACTTGAAGAAAGAATAAGATAACATTACTTCCTTCTATAAAAATAGTCCTTAAATTTGCTCAATGAGTCTCTCAGGAGGCTTCACGTGTCTTGAGGATTTTCTGATTGATTGTCCTTGAATCTGAGTTGTTGCCTCAGATGATTGGTTCTCAGCTGTGTGATCAGGTTGTTCAACAGTATCAGTCTCTTGACCTGCTGTGGCTGGTCCCATGAGAAGATCTCGACGATTTCTTCTCAGAACAGCACCCTCATCTGTCTGAATGGTGTATGATCTTGGTTGAACTTCACTCAGGACAGTTCCCTTCTGAGTCCATTTGTTTGTTTTGTCTTTCAACCTTACTTGGTCACCAGTGTGGAGTTCAGGTAGGTTTTGTGTTCCTCTGTCATAGTAGTACTTTTGCTTTTCTTTCTGTTCTTTGAACTTCCTCACTTTCTCCCCCTCTTTTGTTTTCAGTAGGTTCTCTGGGATGGGTAGGTTTGACCTTAGCCGACGTCCCAACAGGAGTTGGGCTGGTGACATACCACACTCGAGCGGCGTTGTGCGGTATACAAGCATGCTCTGGTAGAAGTCAGTTCCACTGTCTTTTGCCTTGTACTTCATTCTTTTCACTGTGTTTGTGGGCTCTCCTGGGTCAACAGCTCTGGACAACGTGTCTGCTGTATACATCAGCTTACCCGGTGTGTACGCAACATTCAGTTCATCATAGACTGTCTCTCCTTTGCTTTCCACAATGAGGACTCTCTTTACCAGGTTCAGCCTCTCACCGGCTTTTAAACCTAGTATGGCTTGCACATCCTTTGGCACCACGATTGATGCTAACGTGTGCTCTCTGTCCTTGTGTGTTACTTTGACAATGCATCTTCCTTTCACTGGTATATCAGTACCTGAGTATCCTGTCACTTTAACTTTTATTCCATGTATCTTTGGTCTGGGTCTAATTTTCTTAAAATCAGTCTCTGATATCACATTAACTTGTGCTCCAGTATCCAATTTAAATGGAATGTGTATGTCATTCACTTTTAGTGTCAACATCCAGTCTCTTTCTTTTTTGTTTTCAGACACAACATCTACATTGAACTCCTCTATGTCACTTTCATCTACTGCATGGACCTTGCTTTGTTGCATTTGGTTCTTACAGCAACAGGCATAATGGTTGTTCTTGTTGCAACTATTGCATGTTTTACCATATGCTGGACACTTTCTTGGTGGATGCTGTGTACCGCATCGACTACATGACTTTTGATTGTCCCTTTCATTTT
Organism: Somniosus microcephalus; assembly: GCF_052327205.1. Lineage (NCBI taxonomy): Eukaryota > Metazoa > Chordata > Chondrichthyes > Squaliformes > Somniosidae > Somniosus > Somniosus microcephalus. The sequence continues at coordinate 41,331,796 of NW_028225181.1, read as the reverse complement.
CGTTTGCTGGCCACGCCTCTTTTTTCACATTGGCGCTCTTTTTGTTAAACGGTTTGTGTCCGTTCTTACTCACTGCATCCACGTTGCAGCTTTTGTCACTGAACAGCTCCTTTGCCTGCAACTTCACAGTCTCTGTAGCCTTACACAGTGCTATGTCTTTTCTCAGGTCTAGATCTTGCTCTCTTAGCAGTCTTTCCCTTAGACCATTATCCGGAATACCACACACCAGTCTGTCTTTTATCAGCGAGTCTGTCAGTCCGCCAAATTCACATGATTTGCTTCTGTTTCTCAGTTCAGTCACATACTGATCAATAGTCTCACCCATTTTCTGTACACATGTGAAAAATCTGTGCCTCTCAAACGTCACGTTATGTTTAGGTATGCAGTAGGCCTCAAACTGTTCCATTATTTTATCTAGCTTCATTTTGTCTCCATTAGCAATGAATGTGAAGTTATTATACACCTCCAGCGCTTCATCACCCACGACATGTAAGAACAGTGACGATTTCCTTTTATTACTTTTCTCGTCTGCTCCGATTGCCGCTAAATTCAACTCTACACGTTGTTTGAATCTCCTCCAATTTTCAGCCACATTACCTGTCAACTGAAGCGTCGCCGGTGGGTGTAAACCTTCCATTTTTTCACTTCGTTAGCTATTCTCCAATGGTAAGCAACGATGTTCTCTTTTGGCTTGCTAATTTGTGGAGAGTTGATTTCACTTTCGATTTTTCCTCTTCATCTCTTTCAATCACTTCTGACACCATGTATTGACTTCTTTGTGGGTTCAATGATGAGACATTTATGAAAGAGAATGAGTTTTAATCAAAATCTGCTCAACTCTTTTATACAGCTTTTACAGGAGGCACGATGCTGTGATGCATCTAGAACGAAACCGAAACTAAACTAAGTGCCTTGCTTCTCTCGGTCACATGCCCTCTGCTGGTCAGGCACAAGCAATCAATACATGCAATCATGCTATTAAGGCATCATAATTGAACAGGCAAATACCATCTCTATTTGCTGATATCATTACACCCAGAGCTGCCAGGTTTCTGCATGCACCAGTGCCGCCATCTTTGAGGATGGCCCCCAGTGTCACCATCATTGAGCGGGTCCCAGTATCTTCCATCTTTGTGCAGGGAGCTGCAGCCGCCATGGTTGAGCAGAGCTCCAGAACCACCAACTTTGTGCAGTGCTCGGGTGCCACCATTTTTGTGCGGGACCCCCAGAGCCGCTATTATTGTGCAGAGACCCAGGGCCACCATTTGTGTGTGGGGCCCCAGAGCCACCATCTTTGTGGGGAGCCCCAGAGCCACCATCTTTGTGCTGCCCCAGAAATGGAATTAACATGCGGGGCCCCATGAGCCGCCAACTGTGTGTGCCCCCGCCCCCCGGACCCCCATCGTTTTGCAGGGCCCCAGAGCCGCCAGCTTTGTGCAGCGCCCACAGAGCCGCCATCTTTGTGGAGGGCCCCCAGTGCCGCCATCATTGAGCTCATCCCGATAGCCGCCATCTTTGTGTGGGGTGCCGGAGCCTCCATTGTTGTGCAGAGCCCCAGAACTGCCAACATTGTGCAGTGCTCGGGTGGCACCATCTTTTTGCGGGGCGCCCAGGGCCGCCATATTTTTTCGGTGACCAAGCTCCACCATTTTTGTGGGGAGCCCCAGAGCCGGCATCGTTGTGCTGGCCCCAGTGATGGCAGCAATGTGCAGTGCCCTCCGAGCCGCCATCGCTGTGTGTGGTCCCAGAACCGCAATCTTTGTGTGAGGGCCACAATATCAGGCCCAGGGAACTCTCAACTCTCACGCTGCAAAGTCTCCACTTCTTTTCACCCTTTAATGAATTCTCCCATCAGAGAAAAGGGATATTTCCCCACATTCTTTAACTGCTTTCTTAACTTATTCTCGGTCATGGCGTAAATCCCAGTGTTTGTGCAGCAACTCAGCAGCTGCAGAATGCATCACAGTTCCCTTACATAATCAGGTATAAGTACAGACTGATACCCAAACCAGGACATCCGGCTCCATATACAATACACCATAAACTCTGCCCATAAAAGGAAGAAGTTACCGGAGATAACGAGTAGTAAAATGATTGATTTCCTGCGGCTCTCCATCTCTGGGTCTCTGGGACTGTTAAGTATGTGTATTGTATTGAACAATTAACACAAAGACTTAAACGTATAACTCAAACAGGTCTTTACTGGTTGGAGGTAGGGACTATACGTAGGTCTTTACTCATGCCCACAGGCGGGAACTGAGGGGAGATCAGTACCCACAGTACTATTTATACCCCTATGGCCAGGAGTGGTACTGCGTATCACTACGCCCTACAAGTAGTGCAGTCCTGTTCATAGGTTCAAAGTAGCACACATATTACATACACAACATTCCTCCCTTCCTAGCTTTACAGTCATCTCCCCATTTAACATAACGTAATAACATATATACATATATAACTTCAGGTTTACATAACAGAATAACATAGATACATAGATAACTTCAAGTCAAAACAGATCACAGATTCAGTCTCTGCGGAAAACAGTTCACAGATTCAATCTCTGTGGTGTAGTCGGTTCACGTTGCTGGAGTGACTCATTCAATAGTCCTTCCATGGATTTAACAGTTTGAACTTCCGAACTGAATTGGCTCCGTTCGGAGGGACCACGTGTGTGATCTGGTAGAGGTAATAATGGTTCAGATGGGTCATCTTCTGTTTCGACTTTTCCTTTTCTGCTTCTTGGAGACTCTCTGGGCTCCACTGTCAGCTGCCAGCTGCATGCGCAGTTCCTCCTTCTCTTCCTCCTTTTTCCGTAGTTGAGCCACCTTCTCCCGATGTTCTGTAGACTTTCGGTGCTCCTCCATGATTTCTGTATGGTGGGAGTCGAAGTTACAAGTTGGGCAGGACAGGACATAGTAATATTCGGTGTCGTCCTGATCTAGGCCAGTGAGAGGGTCTTCTATTTCCTCCATACCCAGCTGGGCGTTAGCCAGCTTTTGTTCCAAGTCCAGACATCTTTCCTGAAGAGACTTCTTCATGCGTACCTCTTCATCCAGCTTTATCTGGGCTTTCAGCAAGTCGTTTACTAATGACCTCATTTGAGATTTTACTACTTCAACTTCTTTTGGAGATTGATTGATCGGACTATTCAATCCCTCTACCGGAGCAGCTGTTTCAGCGGTCTGTTGTTCTATGTTGACGTGAGTCAGCGTACTTTTGGCATCCAAGGGCTGCTCTGTTGCAGTCATCTCAGTCTGTGTTGCCACCTCAGCTCTTCCAATAACCTTTGAGAGCTCCGAACCCCTTTCGTCTGAATATTGAAGTTCGTGTTCAAGTTTTTCCCATTTCAGAGTCCTGTCCTTCAACATATGCAGGAGTTGGCTGACCGTTAACTCCTCTGACATCAGACGTTTTGTGTGCTCCTGCTCCATTTTCTCCATCAGCTGCTTCTGTTGTCTTTCCAGATTCTCCAACTCTATATCAAAGGACTCTTTCGTTGCATTCAACTCTTGCTCAAAACGGCGAAGCATTTGTTCTAATTGTTGTTGTAGTTTGAAATGGAGTTGAGTTCGAGCCCGGTGTCCCTCAGAAATGGGCACATCAGTAGACTTGCCAGACTCAGAATCCACAGTTAAACTATGTTGTTGTTGCTCAGTGGAATTCTGTGCTGAATCTTTGTCTTTTGCACCTGAGTTGGGCTTACCATCATCCGTTCCAGAGTCTGGGCCGACTTTCTTCACCGAGTTCTCACTCGTTATTGTTTGTAGGAAATGCCAGTCCATATTCATTTTCCTAATCCACTCCCGTCATAGTAGTGGAGAACCTCCTTCAGATATCACATATAAGTACATTATTTGACTGTCTTCGCCCTTGTGGACCACTGCAACCTCTATTTTCCCGATGGGATACACTCTTTGCCCCGTGTATGTTTTCAATATAATCCCCGTATCCTGTAGGGGAATACGTTGGAATAACTTTCCGTAATCTTTCTTATTTATGACCGTCAATGCCGATCCAGTGTCCAATTCCAGTTTTACTTGGACTCCTTCTATCTGAAGAGTGACCCAAATTGTCTGGAGGTCTGCACCCTTACCAGCGTTGAGTACTCTTAAGCTAGCCAGTTCATTACAGCTTAAGCTAGCCAGTTCATTACTGCTAGCATCTGAATCGGACTCCTGTTCGGTCACCTTGTGTACCTTTGCGTATTTTCCTTGCGGTGACTTCTTGTTGCTGGTCTTCTTCCCTGACCTGCATACTCTAGCTATATGTCCAAGCCTACCACAAGTTCTACATTCTTGGTTTTTAAACCAACACTGGTTCTGATCATGCATTGTCTTTCCACAACGATAACATTTGCCAGAACTCACACCCAATTTGTGTGCACTGAGCTCTGGTGACCGTAGCTGCATTACTGCCGTGCCTCCCGCTGCGGCTTCGTGTGCTGCTGCCATAGTGACCGCCTTCTCAAGCGTCAGCTCATTCTCCTCGAGCAGTCGCTTTTATGTATCCTGTTTAAATAAACCACACACAAATTTGTCTCGTAGTGCATCTGTCAGTCCCGTTCCAAACTGGCAATATTTCGCCAATTTACGCAATTCCAGCAAATATTCAGCATTGCTTTCATGCTGTAGCTGCCTTCTGTCGTAAAATTTAAATCGCTCCGCTAGCATCAGCGGCGTGGGGTTTAGATGATCTTTCAGGACAGTAACAATCTCATCGAACGCCTTATCCGCCGGTTCATCTGGTGATAACAGGTGTTTCAATTGCCCGTATGTCTTCGCACCCATTAAATTTAATAATGTTAGAGCTTTATCTTGGTCACGAATTTTATTGGCCTTACAATAATTTTTTACTCTTTCAACATATATGGTCCAATCTTCGAGGTCACTATCAAAGGTGCTAATATTCCCGTGTTTAGGCATTGTAGATTTGCAATTTCTCAGATTTTATTTTGTTTACTTGTTATCAAAGATGGCGGCTTCCCGCTCTTGCCGTCGTCCTCCGCCCACAAAATGGCGGTTTTCCCGCGCTTGGCGGTCTTCACCCGTCCCCCGACGCCGTCTCCCTTCAGCCCCCGAGTGCGGCCCTTATCTTCGCCGCGATCGCCCGAGTGCGGCCCTTATCAGCGGATGCGATCGCTGGATCGCGAAGTGGCTCCCGACTGAAGCGGCTCTTGCTCGCTCCCTCCCGGGCTCTGGCTTACTCGCTCGCGCGTTTCACCGCGGCTCTTATCAGGGATTGCGATCGCACTTATCTTCTCCAACTTCCCCAGCCCTGTCTTTGCAGCCAACGCTGCACGGCTTACCCCACCACCTAGGTTGAACAAGGAAACTGCAGAAAGACTTCTGTCAGTCGCTGGAAACTGTCAGGATGGCTGCTGCACTCCAGTGCTCAGTCGCTGATGGAGGCTTCAGAGTCCTAAAGCCTGTCGCTTCCAGTGGGGTGGTGATATTTGAAACCTCTCTTCAACTGCCGCAGGGTAAGAACCTGACTCGTCGCCAGTGTTAAGTATGTGTATTGTATTGAACAATTAACACAAAGACTTAAACGTATAACTCAAACAGGTCTTTACTGGTTGGAGGTAGGGACTATACGTAGGTCTTTACTTCATGCCCACAGGCGGGAACTGAGGGGAGATCAGTACCCACAGTACTATTTATACCCCTATGGCCAGGAGTGGTACTGCGTATCACTACGCCCTACAAGTAGTGCAGTCCTGTCCATAGGTTCAAAGTAGCACACATATTACATACACAACAGGGACTCTCCCCAATGGTATGACCCCGGAGTCTCCTGCGGGCTCTGCTGGCCAATAAAATGTGTTTGACGGTGACAGCATTGACCAGCAGAATAGCAACAAATGGGTCTCCCCAGTGAGAATATAATGAAGGAGCTCGACCCATGAGTACATAACATCGACTGTGACATCACAAATTCAGGTCTCGTTCCAAAGCCCATACTGATCCGGGAACATGACATACAAGGTGATGTTCTTTAAACCGCTCAGCACAGTCACTGTTTCCAGAACCATAACCGTCAGTTTCTCGGTGCAATATTTAGTTTTCAGCTTTTGGCAACAAATGGCCACAAATCGATTAAAGGTGAAAGTGACGGTGTACCAGGCAGAACAGTCTGTGGATGCATAAAGCAGGACAGCGTGGAAATTACACACGCGGATGAAGCACTCGAAAATAACCTGTTTAATATAAACAATGGAATCTGCCTCAATATCAGATCGATGATAACGACCAGTTGATCCGCCGCTGCCATGGCGACCAGTTAGTGGGTGATACATTTGGAAAGACCGCACTTTCCCCGAAACAGAATCACAATCGTCGTTAAGTTCACTGTGAGGAAGGGGAATAAACAGCGAAATAATACCTCAGGTTGGGAGCAAAAGCAACTGTTGATGGAATTCAGGATGAAATCTACATCTCACGATCGACATTCAATGCTATTACCTGTGCAGCTGAATATAGGTTTTATTGTAAGAATAATCGGAAATACATTGTGGAATCAATAAAGGAAATGGGAATAAATAAAAGATGAAAGTAACAGATGTTTGATCAAGGAGGTTTTAAATGATCCATCTACATTTAGCCCAGCAGACAAAAGCACCGCCCGAGGTACCAGGGACACAAAGGACCAGGACCTTTCAGGAAGCATTTGTGTCCCAGGAGCAGTCAGCATTTGGACCGATGCAATTCGCTTCTGTGTCGCTGTGTTAGGGGAGCAGAAAATCCCGCTTGGATTCCTGTTCCTGGTTAGAATATCCATCCATTCTATATACAACTGAAAATGCATGTAACAGCAAAATACAGAAACTGCAACCTTGCCAAGCAATAATTAAAGGCAATTATCTGTCAAATATACGGATGCAATATGACAATGCTAAGATAATAAATACAAGTGCACTGCACTTATATGAAGATAAATGGGCTATCAGATACGTTTGGAGGATTGAGTTTTCTGCCTTTTTTTGAAATACACCAGATGTAGCTCATTGAAGGAAAATTTGCCAAGTAACATTGCAAATAATGGACTCTCAATTAAAGTAAATTGTGATGATTGACCAGGGAATGTCCCACAAAATGCATTTATCAGCATCGACATCAGACGATTTATCCCACAGGCAAAGTGCCACCGAATGCTGTTGTAAAGTATCTGAACACAAATCGAAGTGATTTATCCTTGTACTTTTTCACCTGCTGTTTCTAACTTGTGCAGAAAATATTATTCGAGAAGATTTCAAAGGATTTTCTTACCCTCAATACTTCACTTACATTGAACTAGAATTGTATATCCTGAAGTACAGCAGGCGGCAATAGAGGATCACACTGGGTCTCACTGAGAGATCCACTGAACTGTGCCAGGCGGGCAAGGGATCCAATTTTACATTCTAAACAATGATAGTAAATAAATGTATTGAAATCTGGCTGATTGAACGTTTTGTGAGAATTTAATTTATTCTTGTAATCCTATTCTAAGCGTCAGAAGCAGAACTGGAGAGGGTGGGGAAGGAGACATTGATGGAACTGAATGATTAGCGAATATTTCAGACATTTAACGATGAGGATGTGATCTGCCAGCATATGTTCCTGTGACTTTAAGTAACCATCCGGAGCAGAAGATGAAAACAAAAGCAAAATACTGCGGATACTGGAAATCTGAACTGAAAACAGAAAGTGCTGGAAGTACTCAGTGGGTCAGGCAGCATCTGTGGAGAGAGAGAAACAGAGTTAACGTTTCAAGTCGATGACCTTTCGCCATTAGGTGAAAAGTATCCTAATCCAAGACAGCATTCTTCTGATCTGATACTAATTTTCAGTGTAAATAGTAGACTGAAATTCGTGAAATAAAGTGTCACCTGTGGCGGAACCATCAGAGGATTACGGACAATTGTATATAATTCCTTTTACAGCATGTAGTACAGCTGGAGGCTGCACATTTAATGTTTCTGTTAACTGTACTAGGGCTTCCTTCCTGTACTCTGCGTGATGACGTCAAGCCGTCCATCACGTGATCCCCGCAAAGGCGGGAAGAACGTGATGACGTCCTGACGTCAGAGCTCGGAACCTTCTGGCAGTTGAGCTCGGAACCTGCTAACAGTTGAGCTCAGAACCTCCTAGCAGGTGGGCTCGGAAACTTCTAGCAGTTTCCAGAGTGGCTTTCAAGCAGACCAGACCTATTTGCATTGTATCCTACAGTTTCCTGTACAGCTTCGTTTGTTCATTAAATTTTATTATTTTTGATTTCCTGAGTCAATCTCAATTCTTCGGCTAGGAACTCCAGTTCCTACATTGGTGGCCCCGATTTCTTCGAACAATTTTCGTTGAAGTTACATCATGGACACGAACGCCGTCACCCTCAACCTGCCGCAATTTTGGTAGCAACAACCGGCCGCATGGTTTTTCCAGGCGGAAGGCCATTTGCAATCTGGGGAGTAGCAGCGTATTCGACCGGTTATTATTACGTGGTCTCCGCCCTTGACAGTGCCACGGCCTCGCGAGCCATCAGCCTCCTCGAGAGTCCACTGAACGATGGCAAGTATGAAGCTTTAAAAGCACGTTTACTGCAGGTTATCGGTCTGCCCAAGTCGGAGCATGCTCGCAGACTTATCTCCATGCCCGGCCTCGGGGACGCAAAACCCTCAGAGCTCATGAGCCAAATGCTCACGCTTTTGGTCCTGGAATCACAATGTTTTCTGTTCCGCGAGCTGTTTCTCTATCAACTACCAGAGCCAGTACAGACGGCCTTGGCCAATTCCGTGATCATGGATTGTGCTGAACTGGCCCCGGAAGTGGATAAAATATTCACCGTCTCACAACAATCTTGTGCAGCCACGAGGCGCCCATCCCCCACAAGAGCGAATTCGACTCCTCCTCCTGCAGGCTGGTGTGCATACCACGCTCGTTTGGCGCGAAGGCCAGTAATTGCCGTCCGCCCTGCAGTTTCTCACCAAAAAAAAACCTACCTCAAACCAGCGGTTTCTGAGAAGATCAATAAGGCCTAAAGGATGCGCCAGGGTTGCGATGTCCGCCGGTTCCACAGGGAAACTCCTATACTTTACAGACTCCCTGTCAGGGCGACGTTTTCTCTGTGACATTGGCTCCCAGTGCAGTGTCCTACCAGCGTCGAAGCTAGATATTCAATCAGGCGGTAAAGGTCCCCCCCTCGAGGCAGCCAATGGTGTGGCTATTCGCACGTTCGTAAAGCATAGTGTCCAGTTGAGTTTTGGCGGCCAACGTTTTGTTTTGGAGTTCATCACGGCAAATGTCTCACAGGCCACCCTGGGGGCAGATTTCTTCTGCGCAAGCGGGTTTCTCGTCGACGCCCGACACTGCCGGCTAATCAGTGCCTCCACTTTTCACTCAGCCCCCTGCCACTGAAGCACCACAATGTCTTGGCCAGTTGCTTGTGCAGTCCCATCTCCAAATGAGTTCTCTCGTCTTCTCAGTGAGTTCCCTGGGCTTTTCTTCTTCAGTCGTGTGGCACGGTGTTGTGCACCAGATTATCACAACAGGATCCCCCGTTTATGCGAGAGCTCGAAGGCTGGAACCCGGTAAACTCGCGGCTGCCAAGGCAGACTTCCACACAATGGAATGCCTGGGTATTATTCGAAATTCGAATAGTCCTTGGTCCTCGCCATTACACATTGTTCCAAAGCCGGGTGGTGGATGGCGACCATGCTGTTGTAGCTAATTTGGGGCTAAGCGGGCCAGGTGATATTCTAGGTCAACGCAATCCCAACAGAAGCTTTTAGAGTCAATAAAACTCTGACTACGAGTGAATGGCAAAGTAAAGGAATGCTTTATTGCAGAGCTCTGGGAGAAGCAGCTGTGCATCCCATGTGCAATCGCCAAACTTCTCGTTTTGTACACTCAAGCCGCCTACTTTTATACAGGGGTCAAAACAACTTAGGCGGTTGATTACATAATCCTAGCGACACCCCGTGACATCTAAAATGGTTATCTATTCTTAAGCAAACAGTTACATATTCTTAAACAAGCGATGGCCATATGTTAAAACTCTTTTGGGCCTCTGGCCGCAGACAAGATAAGCAGAAGTCCAACCTATTTTTCATTGTAAGGTGACCACAATCGTTCAATAACAAAACTGCAGCTGGCATTATCTCATCCCAGCCTATGTGCGAGCTCAGGGGGCCCCTTTGTCAACCAGTTTTAATGTCAAGTATCCCGACAGTCTTTGCAAAGTCCTTAATACTGAAATTCTCCTTAACAATGCGATGACTACAGGCGCCTGAATGCGGCTACCACATCGGATCAGTACCCAATTCCTCACATTCAGGATTTTTCGGCCCATCTGATAGGTGTTGTGTATGTAACTGTTTACCTTTAAGGGAACTATAGAATGTAACCGTTCGCCTTTAAGAGCACTACTTTAGGGTGGCACTATCTATTGGCTCATGTATACTGTAATACCGATAGTGACCACACCAGTATATAAGGGTTGTGATACGTTAACTAGGGCAGAAATCGCCCAGACCTCTGAATAGTAAAGACCTGTTTTGTTTGTACTTCTAAAGTCTCTGAAGTTATTTACTGCACAACCTACAGACTTTACAGTGGCGACGAGTCCGATCGTACCCTGCGGCAAGACTAACCAGTAGCAGAGAGCTTCAAAAAGAAAACACGAGGCTCCGTCTTCTAAAAGTATAGTACTTACTGGAAGCTGGAAGATTAACAGCAAAGCTACGGCAGCAACAGGCACAGATGACCCTGCTACCACATCTTGAGCAAGCCAATCAGCCTAAAACAAGGCGGCCGAAGAGACTGTGAGTAGTTAAAACAAATAAATTTAAAAAAAAACGGGGTAGAAGTATTTGGAGGAGAAGGGCAAAGCATTCGGGTCCAATGGCGTCGGGTGACAGCCGGACCGTGGGCAATGTGAGAAGCCGTGCAGCAACCGCTGCCACGAAGCGCTGAGCCTGCGAGTAGGCGCGGGAGTGTCAGAGCCGAGAGCCGCACGAGCGGGGGAGCCAGAGCCAAGCGGGAGGCGTTGCAAGCCAGCGATCGCATCTCCAGATAAGGGCCGAGAGCCGCGAGAGCGATCGGATCTACAGATAAGGGCCGGCAGCCGCTTCGCGATCCAGCGATCGCATTATAGATAAGGGGCGCACTCGGGCTGACAGACGGCGTCGGGGGACCGGGTGAAGACCTTCAAGCGCGGGAAAACCGCCATTGAAGTGGGCGGGGAGAGCGAGAAGCGCGGGAAAGCCGCCATTTTTCGGGGAAAACCGCTGAAGAAGAAGGAAGAAGCGGGAAACCGCCATCTTGGAAATTATTAAGAATTTCAGAAAAGTAATAAGATTTTTCAGAAAGGCTGGTGTGTTCTCAAGAAGAGAGAAGAAAATTAATAATAAGTAAAGTAATACTTGTACTGTTCTCAAAAAGAGAAGAAGATGCCTAAGCGAGGAAATATTAATGACTTTAATGCAGAAATAGAAGACTGGGCCACGTATGTGGAACGCATAGTAATATATTGCGTAGCCAACGAAATTGAGGATGACAACAAGGCAATAACTTTGTTAAATTCGATGGGAGCAAAAACATACGGGCTTTTGAAACATCTAATAGCACCAGTTAAACCAGTGGACCAGACCTTCGAAGAGATCATAACAGTGTTGAAGGATCACTTGAACCCCACACCGTTGATGCTGGCTGAACGATTTAAATTTTACGCCAGAACCCAGAGGCAAGATGAAAGCAATGCGGAATACTTAGTCGAACTGCGTAAGCTAGCGAAATACTGCCAGTTTGGAGGGAATTTGACAGAGGCGCTGCGGGACAAGTTCGTATGCGGCTTGGCCAAAGAAGGAACGCAGAAGCGACTTCTGGAGGAAAACGACCTCACACTGGACAGGGCTGTCCTCATAGCTTCATCGCACGAAGCCGCAGTGAAAGGAACGGCAGAAATGCAGCTAAAGGCGGCGGCACTCGGGGTGGACCAAATGACTGCAAGCATTTCCAAATGCTACCGTTGTGGAAAGACAACGCACGACCAGAATCAGTGCTGGTTTAAGAATCAAGAGTGCAAGAAATGTGGCAAACTGGGTCACATCGCGAAGGTATGCAGGTCCAGAAAGAAGACCAACAAACAAAGGAAGCCACCACCACATGAAAAGTACAACAAGGTGCATCAGGTGGCTGAAAAGATTTCAGACGAACAAAATTCAGACTCAGACCCAAACAGCCAGGAGTTGGATAGTCTGAGAATCCACAATGTGGGTAAAGTAACTGATCTACAGACGATCTGGGTCACACTAAAAATAGCTGGAGTCCAAGTACGAATGGAGCTGGACACGGGATCAGCTGTATCAGTCATCAACCAAAAGGCCTACCACCGACTATTCTCTCACATACCCTTAAGAAATACCAAGTTCGTATTACAGACATACACGGGGCATCGCGTATACCCCATGGGGAAAATAAGAGTCAAGGTGAGAGATAGGGGTAAAGTACACCCAAGAATGAATTTGTACGTACTACCTGAGGGAGGACCACCACTTCTAGGACGGGAGTGGATCAAGAAAATAGACATGGAATGGCACTACCGACAATCAATGACGAGTGAGGACTCGGTGCAGACAAGCAGCTCAGACTCTGAGCCGGAAGACGATAAGTCCAGCTTATGTATGAAAAACAAGGTTAACATTAACTCACAGACTAAGGTTGGAAAATCGATGGCGTGCATAAAGACAGAGAATTCTGAGTCTGTTCAAGCTACAGACATATGCATTACGGAGGAACACCGGGCTCGAACTCAACGCTATTTCAAAGTACAACAACAATTAGAACAATTAAGTTACCGCCTCGTACAAGAGATGAAAACAATGAAAAAGTTCTATGACACCGAATGGGAGAGTCTGGAAAGACAACAGAACCTACTGGCTCAAGCAGAGAGCGACCATAGAGCCATCGTGACCAATTACCGATCACATCTCCCTGATGATGTTCAGGGGTTAGAATATTTGCATGATCTAGAGATACAGCAGAAGGGCAAATCACGCTGCACTGAGGATTTTGTTCTGCAATTAGAGACGGAGCTAGTGCAGGCAAAGTTAAGAGAAGTTGAATCACAGGGTGCTCTTAAGGAGATGCAGAAACAAATCTTGGACATGGAAAAGAGAAACGCTTCTTTACCTGATGAGAATAATGTGGCCATGTTGCAAGAGGAGCTTATAGGGGCGAAACTGAAAGAAGCTAAGCAAAGGATGTTGGAACTTGAAACGCAGAACCAAATCAGCGGTAATCAGCTATGTCAAGCAGAGAAGGAGTGCCAGGGTCTACATGAGAAGGTGCAATATCTCTCAGCCCAAAATAAGGGACTACTCACTCAGTTAAATGAAAGTAAACGGGAAATGGCTGAGATGGACTGCAAGAATAAAGAAGAGTTGATGGCAGTGAGACTTCGAGAGGCAGATAGCATAGCAGCCTTGGCTGAACTCCAACAGGAAATTGCGAAAGAAACAAATGAAGAGGAATCTTCAGGAAGCCAGGATTTTATTCCAGTTCTTCTCTATGACTCCTTACAAGCAGAGTGCGAGAAGTTGAAAAAACAGTATGAACAGGCCCAGACTACAATTCTGGAGGGGGTTAACTCAGCAACCTCCGAAAAGCTAGTTTCGTTGGAAGTATATGAGCAACTAAAGGTTGAACATGAGCAAGAAGTCCAAAGGCTAAAGGAAATTCTTGAGGAGCTCAGGGGCAAGACAGACTCATCGGTAGAAGTTCCATACATAGATGAGGATGTAGAGGTGAAAGACATGGCAGAACTCATAAAAATATGGAAGGAAGCCCAAGACAAATATGAGGCGGCAATTACCGAGGTTGACCGACTTGAAGAACAGTTTCAACTGGGAATGGGCCCTGAACATGAGCTAGAGAGCATCGAGGCACAACTTCTCCAAGCACTGGAAGCCAAAGTACAAGAGGAAGAGAAGATGAAAGCATTGGAGAAAATGATGGATGAAATGGAGGAGTACGCTGAATTACGTCCAGGGGAACAGGAGAATGGGGAAACAGCTACTTCAGTAGAAGGATTAAATAGCCTGATAACGAAATCCCTGAAGGAAGGGAAAGGATTGAACGCACAAATGAGGCCAGGAGGGAAGGAAGGGCAGACATCCGAGGAAGAGCAGGATGAATATGATTGCTTGAAGAAGGGTTTTGACCTGTTGAGTGACACCGAATGTTATGAGGATGTGGTCTGCCCAAATTGTGATGGGAACTCCCAAAGTGCTGAAATCCTGAGGAAGCACTTAAGGTCTAAGGAACATAGAGAGTTGGTGGCGCTACAGATGGCAGCCGGGAAAAGAGCTCGGAGAGTTTCAAAAAGGCAGAAAAGAAAAAGAAGAAGCAGAAAATAATAACTGTTTAAAATATTATTACTTCTACTACCTCCGTCCGAACACTACGAAAGGTGCTAAATTTGTAAAAAAAAATCCAGGGACATTATCAAGACAGCCAGTGGGTTGTATAAGTCCGCACTGCTGGTTCAACAGGACGAAAGTACAAGCTGTTAAAAACAAAGGCTATGGAGGATGCTGTCTGGAACGAATTAATGCCAGAGACTGAATTTATGAACTGTTCCCACAGAGACTGAACCTGTAAACTGATTCCACTGAGAGTATGTTGTAAACTGTTATATGACGTTGACTCCATTGAGAGTATATCTGTAAATTGTTATATGACGATGACTCCATCGAGAGTATATCTGCAAACTGTTTATATAAAGTTGAAGATTGTATGTTTAACGGGATTCTGTAAGTAATAAGCTAGGAAGGGAGGAGTGTTGTGTATGTAACCGTTTACCTTTAAGGGAACTATAGAATGTAACCGTTCGCCTTTAAGAGCACAACTTTAGGGTGGCACTATCTATTGGCTCATGTATACTGTAATACCGATAGTGACCACACCAGTATATAAGGGTTGTGATACGTTAACTGGGGCAGAAATCGCCCAGACCTCTGAATAGTAAAGACCTGTTTTGTTTGTACTTCTAAAGTCTCTGAAGTTATTTACTGCACAACCTACAGACTTTACAATAGGGAATTCCATCTTTTCCAAAGTAGACCTCGTCCGAGGCTATCATCAAGTGCCCGTGCATCCTCAGGACGTCCCCAAAACTGCCATCATCACAACTTTCGGGCTCTTTGAGTTCCTTCGTATGCCGTTTGGGTTGAAGAAAGCAGCACAAGCCTTCGAACGTCTCATGGATTCCTTGTTGCATGACCTGCCATTCATCTTCGTCTACCGAGACCACATCCTTACTGACAGTAACAGCATGAAAGAACACATTACGCACATGCGTACCTTTTTTGCTCATCTCAGCCAACATGGCCTTATTATCAACTCAGCCAAGTGCCAGTTTTGGTGTCACAGCATTGATTTCCTGGGACACAGAATCACCTCAGAAGGTGCCGTCCCGCTGGCCAAGAAGGTGGAAGCAGTCGCCTCATTCCCTCTTCCTCAGACCGTCAAGGCCCTCCAGGAATTTCTGGGAATGGTCAATTTTTATCATCGGTTCATCCCCAAGGCGGCATTGTTGATGCAACATTTGTACGAGGCCCTCAGAGGTAAATCGGGCAAAGACCCGATCGATTAGACACCCCAGATGGACCAGGCCTTCCTCGACACTAAGAACGCTTTGGCTGCTGCGACCATGTTGGCACATCCCCTTCCGGGCGCAACCATTGCTCTTACCACCGATGCATCTGATTATGCCATCAGGGCAATACAGGAGCCATGTTCGAAGGCACATGGCAACCACTGGCTTTCTTCAGCCGCCAAATTGCGGAAGAACGAACGCAATTATAGTACTTTTGATAGGGAGTTCTTGGCATTGTTTCTGGCCATCCGCCATTTTCGCTTCCTACTGGAAGGACGCCCAGTCACAGCTTTTGTAGACCACAAGCCATTTACTTTTGCGATGGCCAAGACAGCAGAACCATGGTCGGCACAGCAACAACTTCATCTTACGTACATATCTGAATTTACAACCGACATTCAACATGTCTCGGGCAAAGACAACCTGGCGGCGGATTGTCTCTCCCACGCCCAGCTCCACGCAGTACACCTGGGAGTCGACTATGTTGATTTGGCAAAAGACCTGAAGGCAGACCCTGAAGTGCAGGCATACCGGACCGCACCTTCCAGCTTACAAGTGGCTGATGTCAGTTTCCAGGCCGCAGGGACCACAGTCCCGTGTGACATCTCGATGGGTGTCCCACGTCCAATCATTCCAGTCGAATGGCACAGGAGAATTTTCGACACTATCCACGGGTTGTCACGCCCTGGCATGAGAGCATCACAATGACTCATGGCAAAGAAATTCATCTGGAAGGGCATGCATCTCGACGTCCGTGACTGGACCAATACCTGCGTGAGTTGCCAGAAGTCCAAGATACAACGCCATGATAAGGCCCCAGTCGCCACTTTTCAGGTTCCGGAACGCCAATTCGATCATGTGCACGTGGACCTGGTTGGTCCTCTCCCTTCCTCTAGCGGGTACACTCACCTCCTCACTTTGGTAGACCGCACCACCAGGTGGCCAGAGGCAATTCCTTTGGTTGCCACCACAGCGGCAGACGTCTCCAGAGCCTTCATCTCGTCGTGGGTAGATCGGTTCGGGGTACCGGCTGACATCACCTCAGACCGGGAGCCTCAATTTACCTCTGAGCTTTGGAATGCCGTAGCAAAGGTTTGGGAACCAAGCTTCATCGTACCACCGCCTACCATCCACAGGCGAATGGTCTGTGTGAAAGATTCCACAGGGCCCTTGAAGCCACACTGTGTGCTAGTCTCCGTGGGCCTAGTTGGGTGGACAGGCTCCCCTTGGGTGCTGCTCGGTCTTCGCACAGCACCTAAGGACGACCTGCATTCTTCTTCAGCAGAGCTGGTTTACGGCCAACCACTCAGAATGCCTGGCGATTTTCTGCCTCCTCACATGGAACCCTGGTCCCCAGCTCAGCAGCTCGTCAGCCACCAGGAAGCGGCTAGGAATTTCATCCCAGTGCCTACGTCGCATCATGACCTGCAGCGTTCCCATGTCCCGGTGGATCTTAAGAGCGCAGAATACGTGTTCATTCGGCAGGGTAATCGCAAAAACCCGCTCAAACCGCCTTACACAGGTCCATTCCGCGTCAACTCCTCATGTGACAAGTCCTTCACAGTCGACGCCGGCGGTAAGCCTGACCACATCTCCATGGACTGGTTGAAACCGGCGCATCTGGATCTGAGCAAACCAGTCGTCACCGCTTAGCTGCCTCATCTTGGTCATCCAGCGTCGACTGCCGGTCCAGTGCTGCCACAGTCTTCCGCCGAGTTGCCAGTGCCCACCTCACCGGGTCGGCCACAGCCGGCCTCTTCTTCTCCTCTGCCTGCAGCGTCATCCCAACCACAGCCAACGGCCAGTTAATCTTCTAGCACTCCGTTCCAGCTGCCGGGGTATCGCATTTGGTCGGAAAGACTCGTCAGACCCCCTTCTTGCCTTACCTTCTCTGTTAAAAGCAATTCTGAGGGGGCGCATGTGGCGGAACCACCAGATGATTACTAACAATTGTATGTAGTTCCTTTTACAGCAACGTAGTACAGCTGGGGGCTGCACATTTAATGTATCTGTTAACTGTACTAGGGCTTCTTTCCTGCACTCTGCGTGATGACGTCGTGCCATCCGTCACGTGATCTCTCAACAGCGGGAAGAATGTGATGACAGCATGACGTCAGAGCTCAGAAACTTCTAGAAGTAGAGCTCGGAACCTTCTGGCAGTTGAGTTCAGAACCTGCGAGCAGTTGAGCTCGGAACTTTCTAGCAGTTTCCAGAGAGGCTTTCAAGCAGACCAGACCTATTTGCATTGTATCCTACAGTTTCCGGTACAGCTTCGTTTGTTCATTAAATTTTATTGTTTTTGATTTTCTGAGTCGATCTCTATAATTCGGCTAGGAAGCCCAGTTCCTACAAACTCTGATAACTTTGCTTGAGTTGATTATAGAACATTTGAATGTTGGTAACACGATAACACCTTCAGAATCAATAGGTGGCAGCAGCACGGATGGGATTGGGAACGACAATTAGAGAAACACAGTTAAACATGCGGGCAAAATGTCGGTTGGTTAGCGCTGCTCCTTAGAATCTTCGGGGAGCACTAATGGTGTGGTAGAAATTGACCAGGCATTTTGCGCATAGATCGTGATGTCAGTCGAGCGTGCACCATCCCACTTTTGCCCTGGACAGGATATTGAGCCGCGAATCCTACCTTTCCACCTGCCCCTAGGAACGACAGGTAGAGATGAACATTTTCAAGTCGGGAAGTGGCTGGGGGAGCGCAATTTTAAGGAGGCCATTTCCTGCCTTTTCTTGTCTGCAACATTTTTTGTACATGCAGGTTGAGTGGGAGAGAGACGTCTGGAGATATTCGACGCTGACCTAAGGATTTTGCGGTCATTGAGCACCACTTTGGAGGTTCATTTTTATTTAACCTTCATTCTAACGATGTTTAGAAGCTACGATAGGGGCTGCACTAACTCGGGGCGTCGTCGTCGTCCAGCTTCACCTTCGGAGGAAGCAGAGCCGCAGAGTGAGAGTGGCAAACGTGGCCAGAAGGAGTAGGGCCATTAGGCCACGGCACATGAGACCTTACCCTCCCAGGGTATTCAGCGAGCAATTATCCTCCTATATCCATTTGCCTGAGGAGCAGTGTTTCCAAAGGCTGTGCGTCAGCAAGGAGCTGTTCACTGAGCTCTGACACCTCCTGCAACCAGATCTGCAGCCACAGCTCAGGACCAGGACATCTCTGTCGGTGGCAGTGAAGGTGAAAGTGAGTCTAGATTTCTAAGTCAGCGGCTCTTTTCAGTCTTCTACTGCGGACACAGCGAATATCTCCCAGTGCGCTCTTCATTGTTGCATCCGGGTAGTGACAAAAGCTTTGTATAAGAGAAGAAGTCAGTACATCTCTCCCCATGACCCGGGTCATACAGCATGAACACGCTTTGTGAGGATAGTGGGCTTCACCATGATTCAGGGCGCCATTGACTGCTCACATGCGGCATTGTGGCACCTCATTAGAATGCAGAGGTATTCCAAAACCACAAGGTGTTCCAGTCTCTGAATGTCCAGTTGCTGTGTTACCACAGACTGCTCATAATCGCTGTCAATGCCCTCTATTCTGGCAGCAGCCACAATACTTTTATCCTGCACCAGAATTGTGCCGCAGACCTCTTCCAACCACCGTGTCAAACTAGTGAGTGGCTCCTCGGGGCCGAGTGTTGTCCACTCTGCACCTGGCAGATGACACCGCTCCAAAGACCCAACACCCCTGCCGAGCTGCAATACAATGAGAGCCATAGCGCCAACAGGAACCTCATTGATCAGATGATGGGTGACTTCAAAGAAAGGGTCCGGTGTCTGGACCCTTCAGGAGGAGCCCTGTTGTACTCTCCCGAGCGTGACTGCCCCTTCATTGTTGTGTGCTGCATGCATCATAACTTTGCAATGATAAGGAACCAGACATTGCCACTCGGGTTTGATGCAACACCTGAGGAAAAGGAGAAGGAGGATGAAGAGGAGGAGGAGAATGAAGAGGAGATGTAGCAGCACCAATGTAGGAGTGAGGCGCACAATGTTGCCACTGCAAGGGCCGCCCGAGAATGGCTCATAAGACGTCGATTCTAACCCCTTACTGAGAAGATGTCTTCTGGAATGCTGATACCCCTGGATTTCTAAAGACATACAGGGCAGGAAAAGAAATAAATGGAGTTGTTTGACAGATATCGAGGGCTAAATACTCCAGAATCTTTAGGGTTGTAGAGAAAGTGAAGGGGTGCAAACAAAAAGGATATTAGGAAAGCAAAGACAGTGCATGAAAAATTCTTGGCATATAAAATCAAGGCAAACCCAATGATGTTTTACAAATATATTAAGAGTAAGAGGATAACTAAAGAAAGGGAAGGGCCCATTAAAGATTGTGAGCGTAATCTGTGTGTGGAGGCAGGAGACGTCGGTAGGGTTCTTAATGAATACTTTGCAGCTGTTTCACAAAGGAGAGGGGCGAAGCAGACACTCCTATGGGGGGGAGTGTGAAATATTAGATGGAACAAACGTTGTGAGAGAGGAAGTATTAAGTATTTTAGCAGCGTTAAAAGTGGATAACTTCCCAGGTCCGGATGAAATGTATCCCAGGCTTTTACGACAAGCAAAAGAGGAAATAGCAGAGGCCCTGCACATGATTATTCCATCCTCTCTGACTACAGTTGTGGTGCTGGCGGACTGGAGGACTGCTAATTAGGTATCCTGGATTAAAAAGGGACAAAAGGATAGACCGAATGATTACAGGCCAGTCAGCCTCACCTCAGTGGTGGGAGAATAATTGGAAAGAATTCTGAAGTTCAGGATAAATCTTCATTTCGAAAGACATGGAATAATCAAGGATAGTCAGCCCAGATTTGTTAAGGAAAGGTCGTGTCTGACAAACTTGATTGAATTTTTTGAGTAATTAACAGGGAGGGTAGCTGTGGATAGTACATTTGATGTGGTGTATTTGGACATTAGCAAGGCTTTTGATAAGGTTCCCATGGCAGCCTGGTCACGAAGTTAAAAGTCCATGGGATCCAGGGCAAAGTGTCAAGTTGGATTCATTACTGGCTCGGAGACAGGAAGCAGAGGGTAATGGTTGATGGGTGTTTTTTTGACTGGAAGACTGTTTCCAGTGGGGTTCCGCAGGGCTCAGTACTGGGTCCCTTGGTTTTTGGTATATATCAATGATCTAGACTTGTATATAGGGGGTTTGTTAAGAAGTTTGCAGATGATACTAAAATCGGCTGTGTGGTTGATATTGAAGAAGGAAGCTCTAGACTGCAGGAAGATATCAATAAATTGGTAAGGTGGGCAGGACAGTGGCAAATGGAAATCAATTCGGAGAAGTGTGAGGCAATACATTTCAGGAGAGCTAACAAGGAAAGGGAATATACATTAAATGATAGGACACTGTGTAGTTTAGAGGAACAACGGGACATTGGAGTGCATGTCCACAGATCCCTGAATGTAGCAGGCCAGGTAGATAAGGTGGTTAAGAAGGCATACGGAATGCTTGCCTTTATTAGCCATGACATAGAATACAAGAGCAGCGGGGTTATGCTTCAACTGTATAAAACACTATTTAGGCCTCAGCTAGAGTACTGCATGCAGTTCTGGTCACCACATTATAGGAAATATGTGATTGCACTAGAAAGGGTACAGAGGAGATTTACAAGGATGTTGCCAGGAGTAGATAATTTTAGCTATGAGGAAAGACTGGATAGGCTGGGTCTGTTTCCCTTGGATCAGGAGAGGCTGATGGGAGGCCTTATTGAGGAGCAAAGAAACTATGAGGGGCATCGATAAAGTGGATAGGTACGACCAATTTCCCTGTGCAGATGGGTCAAATACCAGGTGGCAAAGATTTAAAGTGATGGTGGAAGGGGTAGAGGTGACTTGAGGGGAACATTCTTCACCCAGAGTGTTATCGGGGTCTGGAAATCCCTGAATGAAAGGGTGGTAGAGGCAGGAATCCTAACAATATTTAAAAAGTACTTGGTTGTGCACTTGGAATGCTCTAACCTGCAGGGCTACGGACCAAGTGCTGGGAAGTGGGATTAGGCTGGATAGCTCTTTGTTGGCCGGCCCGGACACAATGGGCCGACATGGCATCCTTCCGTGCTGTATCTTTCTATGATTCTATGCTTCGATGGAATAAAGAAGCATATCATTGAAATCATCCCGTTCACCCTATTGCCATGCAAAGTGGCAAAGAGTCAAATCAGGAAAGACATCGACCTTTCCCCACAAACATTCCCCTGATTTATTTACGGATTCTTCTGTTGGGCCTTGAGGGTGACCTCCTCCCTTGCGCTCTTCCCCCCTTTCCACGCTAATGCTTCTCCTAATATGGTGCCATTGGCTGCCGCAAGGCTGGTGGAAAGCTGCTGAATGCTGGATACAGAGATTGACTTGAAGGACGCCCTCGACTAGCTCTGGGCCAGGAGGGCCTGGCTGCAGACTGCACCAACTGAGCATGGGCGGCAGCAGTCAGGGCTGGCTCTGTTGCAGGCTGTGCCAAGTGCAATGGGGAAGTAGCAGTGGTGGGAGATGGAATGCTGTCATCCTGAGAAAGGACTGCACTGCCCTGCTCGACCGACACACTGCCACTCCCCCGGGAAAGAACTTCAGCATCCAGAGCAATCTGCCCCATCACAGATTGCTGGACTGCTGTGGTACTGTGAGATTTGCGGGGGACTGTGCGTGGCAGAGAGAGGATGGCAGCAGTCAATGCTTGCGTGTCAGCAAGCTGAGACTGATTGCGAGCAGCATGAGACTGTGTGGCACTAGCCAATGACTCAATTGCAGCACTAAGGCATTGCGTTGCATCAGCCTGTGCTGAAATGACTCGTGCCACCTCACCCATTACATGTGGTATGGGCTCTGCGTCTCCACGGTCTCCCTGCAATGCAACCTTCCTTTGCAACCGGGCAAGGATGCTGACATGAATCTTGTCAGTCATGTGGAAAGTGTTATGAAATATTACTGGGCGGCCTGCTGTGGCTGCAGTCCACAGTGAGTATAAATACTCAGGCATGGGCCCAGCTTGCTCAGGACATTCTTTTACAGGATCTACTGAAGGACGCAACTAGATCGCCATGTTCAAAAACAGTTAATTAAAGCATTGTTTAATAATCAGACCAAGTGCCTAGTAGTTTTCTTACATCAGATGGGTTCAAGGGTTTGCACACAGATGACAGCTATGCCAGCAGCAGGCTCCTCGCTGCTCCTAGGCAGTCCATCCATGCTGTCGGGCACCCATGCTATTGCACCCATGAGCACAGTGTGCTTGTTCAAGGCGTGTGTCCTCATCTGAGTCATGTGCAGCAGAACTCGCACGCCTACTCACCCTCTGGGGAGATGGCTCCCGAGCTTCCCTACTCCCATGACATTGCTGCAGCCTGCTTGTTCCAGGAGCTTCGCCTTCATCAGACGCTTACACCCTGCTCCACTCCAGGGAAGGCGTCGCCCCAGTGTCTGATGCATCACCCTCTTGAGTTGCAGGTGGTGAGACTCCGGCTTCCTCTTCCTCCTCGTCTGGCGTGTAGCTGCCACTGGCAGGCTGAGGGACAGGCTGGTCAGCTGGTGCTTCACTATTTGTAAGCAGGATGGTATAAAAGTGCCTTTAGCATGAGGGCAGAGTGGCAGGAAGGGAGCAAGGACTGGAGACATTTAGTTGGATTAAAAGTGTAAAAGGCTGCTGTTGTGAGGGGCAAGTAGTAAGAGAGAGGAGAGAATGCTGATTAACATACCGTTGCGGTCTGGAAAGGTGTCGACCTCTCCAGCGGCCACGACACCTGTGAACTGGTTGGCAACGATTCTGTGCATGCTGTCCTCCAAATCAGTCAGCGGGTGTAGGCGTGCCGGTCCTCTTCCCGTGCCTTGCTGCTCCAGTCTGTTATGAGAGAATGGCCTGCATTAAAAGGCAGCTTGTGTTCGAGTGGGCAGGCATGTGTTTGGCATTTTAACTACCATATTACTATAGCCGTTATTGTGTGCAGTCTTTTGTTTTGCAAATATGACTACCATAGTTGAATAGCCGTTATTAAGTCCAGCCATGTGTTTGGCAGATGTGCCTGCCACAGTTTTATTGACGTTATTTTGTGCAGCCATGTGTTTAGCAGATGTGCCTACCATAGTTGAATAGATGTTATTTTGTGCAGTCATGTCTTTACAGATGTGCCCAACTTAGATGAATAGCCGTTACTTTGTGCAGCCATGTGTTTGGCAGGTTTGCCTACCACAGTTGCATAGCTGTTATTGTGTGCAGCCATGTGCATGGCAGATATGCCTACCTTAGTTGAATAGACGTTATTTTGATCAGCCATGTGTTTAGCAGATGTGCCTTGTACAAAAGGCTGATATTTAGAGATATTTAGTAGACAAGAATCATATACATAGAAATTCAAGTGTAGCTTTTGACCAAATAATATTACCCATAATTACTCCTGGGTAACTAGAAAGCTAAGACTTGTTCAAAATGCAGCCGTGAGGACAGTCAAAAGCAGTTTTGAATAAGCTTTGATAAAAAAGAGCCACAGGCTGCAAGTGAAGGTTAAATTGTTAAATAACATATTACAATGCTGAGTAGAAATTAGAGTTCGCTTAACAAAGCTAATTGCAACAATACTTAAAGGATAATTAATATACGGACATGAAATGGGAGAGATCATGAAAGTTAAGGTATTTATCTGGTAGATTGATCAGAAAATGAACTGGACCAGCCATATAAATACTGTGGCTACAAGAGCAGGCCAGGGGCTGGGAATTCTGCGGCGAGTGTCTCACCTCCTGACTCCCCAAAGCCTTTCCACCATCTACAAGGCACAAGTCAGGAGTGTGATGGAATACTGGATGAGTGCAGCTACAACAACACTCAAGAAGCTCGACACCATTCAGGATAAAGCAGCCCGCTTGATTGGCACTCCATCCACCACCATCAACATTCACTCCCTCCACCACCGGCGCACTGTGGCTGCAGTGTGTACCATCTACAAGATGCACTGCAGCAACTCGCCAAAGCTCCTTCAACAGCACCTGCCAAACCCGCGACCTCTACCACTTAGGACAAGGGCAGCAGACACATGGGAACATCACCACCTACAAGTTCCCCTCCAAGCCACAAACCATCCTGACTTGGACCTGTATCGCCGTTCCTTCACTGTCGCTGGGCCAAAATCCTGGAACTCCCTTCCTAACAGCATTGTGGGTGTACCTGCACCATATGGACTGCAGCATTTCAAGAAGGCGGCTTACCACCATCTTCTCAAGGGCAATTAGGGAAGGGCACTAAATGCAGGCCTAGCCAGCGACGCCCATATCCCATCAATGAATACATTTTTTTTTTAAAAAGATTAAACTGAGATACTCTGGATAACTCAAGACTAGTGATACAGCGCTGATATGGGCCCTTGGAATAAAGGCCTTGTACCAGGGAGGCAGCAAATGAAAGAGATAAATTAAACTACAATGTGGTGAAAAACTATAAACAAGATAACAAGACAGCAGGAAAGATTTGATGGAAAAATACTGGAAAGGCGAGATGCTACCTTACTCTGTGTGACAATGGTATTTTGACCATTAGAACCAATTATAAAAGGTTATTTTGTTCAAGAACATATATGGCCACTGGCCAAACCAACTTTTGATCAGAAAAGGGTTAAAACATCAATACTCAAAGAACAACTTTAAACAGTCTTGCTGCGAGAATCAAGTGACAGACGTAAGACAAAGTCATCTGTGTCCGAGAGGTTCCTGAGATCAAGGGTTGAAAGTTACTAATTAAAACTATCGCTTAATGTTAATTATTTTACGCTGTAAGCTTAATAAATCTTGATCTATTGTGCAAACATAATAGCTGCTGCCTATTGGTGTCTTGTCTAAAAACTCTAAGAGATCATTAAGATCTTACAGGCTATTATAGTCGAATAGACGTTATTGTGTGCAGCCATGTGTTTAGTAGATGTGCCTACCATAGTCGAATACACGTTACTTTGTGCCGCAATGTGTTTAGCAGGTGTGCCTAGCATAGTTGAAACACGTTATTGTGTGCAGCCATGTGTTTAGCATATGTGCCTCCATAGCCGAATAGATGATATTGTGTGCAGCCATATTTTACCAGATGTGCCTACCATAGTTGAAGAGACGTTATTGTGTGCAGCCACGTGTTTAGCAGATGTGCCTACCATAGTAGAATAGACGTTATTGTGTTCAGCCATGTGTTTGGCAGATGTGCCAACCAGAGTTGAATTCTCCTTATTGTATGCAGCCATGTGTTTGGTAGAACAGCCTCCCATTGTTGAATAGCCATTAATATCTGCAAGGAGTGGGATGTGCATATGTGTTTTATGAGATGGCCATAGGTCTTGGATGAGTGTTGGGCCATTGGGTTTGTAAACCCTCTGTGCACAGAGTGAAGTTGAGATGGAGAGATGTAGATGTATTAAAACGCAGCCACTTACCCTGACCACGCGAGTGAGGTCATTGAATTTCGTCAGACATTGGGTGAGTCCTCGGCACCAGACCTCTCGAGTTGTGCTGAGACATCTCCCTCCACACCCTTCTAAACTCCCAGGGCAATGGCCTTCTGCCACTCTCAGGGAACAGCACTGCCCATTGCAGTCCCACTGTGCCAACCAGCGCCACCAATTCCTCGTCACTGAAGTGCTCAGATCTTTCGCTGGGCCTCTCCATTACTTCGAATTAATAACTGGACATAGATTCTTAGTAGGAACGCCAACAGCAATGAGGAGAGGATAGTACATATTTATTATATCATAACATATTCCTAATATCCCAAACACTTCTACCCAATCCATGACTTCCCTTCTGTGAATCGCTGGTGGTCTTTGTGCTGGAAGCAGTGCGCTGACTGTGTGAGGTGACACAGTGAAGGGAGTTCCTTCTTTACAGCAGAGAGAAATCACTGAGTGACATCATTAGGCCTCACTGTAACTGGCATAAATTACAGTCGTTGAACAAACAGACTCATTGACCCATTGTCTCCACAACGTGTTACTGCAATACATTCTAGCTCACCTTATTGTACACAGTTTTATTTCAAAAGTGAGTGAATGTTCAATATTTCAGCGCCCATAAACATAAGAACATAATAATTAGCAGCAGGAGTAGACATTTCGGCCTTTCGAGCCTGCTCCACCATTGAATAAGATCGTGGCTGATCTTCGACCTCAAATCCACATTCCCCCCATCCCTCCCCGATCCGCATATCCCTCGATTCCAGTAGAGTCCAAAAATACCGAGGATAAAATAGAGAGAAGCGAGTTTCTCTTCCTGTATTGATCTAAAGCTGAAAACAAAAGACGAGAAAGTGACAGGAAAAAGGAGGAATTATGGGGTCAATTTTCTGGCCGCCGCCGGACGGCTTTTCTTGCGGCCGGGGGCCGAAAATCGGCGAAAAAACGGTTTCAGAACCCCCCCGCCTGATTCCCCACACTGTCCGACTTTCGGACCGCCGTTTCTCAGCGAGTCGCTTCAGTCCTGGCCACCGCTGGCTGGACTGGTCGTCGGAGCACTAATAAGCTATTATCAGCTTTTTGAGGTAGATTCTCCGGGGCCGTTGCAACTTTGGGGCTTTCCCCACATCAAACGCAACTGCGGGTAACCCCGTTGCTGAGACCTGGCGTGAAGCTTGCCGGCTTGCTTGCTGTCAGCTGCAGGTCAATCGGAGAAGCTGCGATTTAAAGGGACATCACTTGTATGTTGAAGGACCTTGTTGTTGCAGGTTTGGGGCTACTTCTTCAAGGCTGAGGAAGGTTGCAGCCTCACACACTCCTCCAATGCGATCTCCTGGGAAGCCCCTCCGGCCACCCTCACTCAGCGCATCCTCAGCGGAGGCATCTACGAGAAGCATGGGACGCCTTTTTTTCCTTCCCTTCTTGCCATTAGAGGATCTCCAGCAGCAGAGGCGGCAGCAGCAGAACCAGGAACAGCAGGATCAGCAACAGGAGCACCAGGCTGCTGCTCACTCACCTGAAGCTGCACAGGCCAGAAGGGGCCAGCGCTTGGAAGTGGCTTGAGAGCACCTTGCTGCGCTTTAGGGGGCCATGGGGACCCGTATCTGCACTGGCAGTCCTACTCAGAAGGACTTCCATGAAGGTTTGGTTTCTGTGTTCAATAGATGGCCAACGCTCCTCACGAGATTTCATTCTCTTCTGAGCACTCACCATGTTTTCCGTACCCTGGCGAGTTATCTCCTCCATGGAGTTTGCCAACCTTTCCATGGCGATGTATTCATGCGCCAATGACTCCACAAAGGCTCTGCTCATGGTCGCTATGGACTCCTCCATTCGCTCCACACTCGCAGCGACCCTGGAGACAAAACGTGCCAGAGACTCCTGCATCTGTGCATGGAGATCCATCACCTCTTCTCTTGCAGATGGACCCAGAGGCAGAGGACCAACATGCAGCGCAGCTGAGCTGAGCTGGCAGGGTCCTGCGCCCTCCGACGAGGACCCTCCACTGCTGTTCCTGTCTCCAGAATCTGCTGAGGCTCACTTGTGAACTGTGAAACACCAGGTGACAAGACTACTCTATGTCCCGAAGGTCCCCGCGAGGTGTGAGTGTTTGCGCTGGTGCTGGGTGCGCTTACTGCTGCTGACGCTGTGCCCTCAGAGGTTGGAGCTTCCTCTGAGGAGTCTGGCTGCACAGCCTCTTCCTCCTCCACAGTGAGGACGGGGGCTCTGGATGGTACTGTGGTGGAGTAAAGGAAGGAGTTAGAGATGTAATGCCAAGGTTCTTCTGGTGACTCCCAGCGAGTTGGCATCTGCTGACACCTGCATCCATGTAGCATTGGTCTCAGTGGGAGGCCTCTTCCTCCCTGACCTAGGGAAGAGGACCTCCCTGTGGGCCCTAACCCCATCCAATAATGCCTGCAGTGAAGCCTCGTCGAATTTGAAGGCAGCTCCGGGTCTGGCACAGGCCACGGCTGCTGCAGGCTCCTCTGCCAACCTGCATGGTTCATTTGGAAGCCTTCAGAGGATGCAGTGCTTGCTATGGACCTAGAAAGCACCACGAATGGTGACATCATACTGTGGGGATTTCTGGCTCTAATTGGACAATTAGCAATGCTTCCCACTTGCTGCGAATTAATTGGCCACTTGAGGGAAAATTGCGTGGCGCTGGCTGACACTTTTTTACACGTGCCAGAAACCCCACAATCGGGGAAACCCGACCATTTCCCACACAAGCCAAAAATCGGGACCTATATGTTAGCTGTGGCTCAGTGGGTAGCACACTCACCTCTGACTCAGAAGGCTGTGGCTTCAAGTTCCACGCCAGGGACTTGTAGCACATAAATCTAGGCTGTCACTCCAGTGCAGTGCTGAGGGAGTGCTGCAATGTCAAAGGTGCTGTCTTTCGGATGAAAAGTTATACCGAGGCTCTCTGCGCTCTCCGGTGACGTAATATACCCCATTTCGAAGAAGTGCAGTTTAGTTATCCCCGGTGTCATGGCCAATGATTATCCCGCAATCAACATAACAGAAACAGATTATATGGTCATTATCATATTACTGTTTGTGGGAGCTTGCTGTGCGCAAATTGGCAGCCGCGTTTCCCACATTACAAGACGGACTACACTTCCGAAAGTACTTAATTCGCGGTAAAGTTTTTTGAGATGTCCAGTGGTCGTGAAAGGTGCTAGATAAATGCAAGTCTTTCTTTCTTAAAAGATAGAGTCATAGAATGGTTAACATGCAGAAGGAGGTCATTCGGCCCGTCGAGCCCGTGACGGCTCTCTGCAAGACCACTTCAGCAAGTCCCACTCCCACGCCCTTTTCCTATACCCTGCATTTTCCCTTGCAGTTACTTATCAAATTGCCTTTTGAAAGCCACGATTGAATCTACCTCCACCACCCTTTAAGGCAGTGCATTCCAGATCCTAACCATTCGCTGTGTAAAAAAGTGTTTTCTTATGTTCTCTTTGGTTATTCTGCCAATCACCTTAAACCTGTGTCCTCTGATTGATGAACTTTCCAACAATGGGAAGAGTTTCTCTCTAACTACTCTGTCCAGACCCCTCATGATTTTGAATACCTCTATCACATCTCCTCTCAACCTCCTTTGCTCTAAGAATAACCACCTTAGCTTCTCCAGTCTATCCAGGTCACTGAAGTCCCTTAACATCAAGAAAACCAAAGAAATCATTGTGGACTTCAGGAAGTCCAAAGGCGGAAGTCACACCCCCATCCACATCAATGTGGCTGTGGTGGAAAGGGTGGACAGCTTTAAGTTCCTCGGAGTCCACATCACGGAAGACCTCTCCTGGTCTCTCAATACCTCCTCTCTGGTGAAGAAGGCCCAGCAGCGCCTATATTTCCTAAGGAGGCTGAAGGGATGTAACCTGTCACCCCTGATTCTCTCTAACTTTTACCGTTGCACTATAGAGAGCATCCTGACAACCTGTATCACAGTATGGTATGGCAGCTGTAGCTACTATGACCAGAAAGCCCTGCAGCGGGTAGTCAAAACTGCCCAACGCATTACCGGCACCCGGCTACCGACCATAGAGCACATATACCAGAAACGCTGTCTACGGAGGTCACGGTCCATCATCAAAGACCCTACCCACCCCAGCCACAGTCTGTTCGCCCTCCTGCCATCTGGGAGACGCTACAGATGCATTCGCACCCGTACGACCAGATTTAGGAACAGCTTCTTTCCCAGGGCTGTCATCCTACTGAACTCCACAAACAAACTATAAAGCCTGCACATCTGCTATTGCACTTTATTATGGTTATGTTATGTTAATATACTACAAGCCAAATGTATGTTGAATGTTTAAATGTCTTAATCCAAATGTACACGCTCGTGAGCCGCAAGCCTACATTTCGTTGTACTGCACTTGTGCACTAACAATGACAATAATAATTGATTTGATTTGATTTGATAATCCCTGGAATCATTCTTGTAAATCCTTTCTGCACCCGCTCTGAGGCATTCAAATCCTGTCTAAAGTGCGGTACCCAGAATTGGACACAATACTCCAGATGAGGCCGAACCAGTGTTTTATAGAGGTTCAGCATAAATTCCTTGTTACTGTACTCTATGCCTCTCTTTATGAAACCCCGGATCCCGTATGGTTCTTTAACTGCTTTATCCATCTGCCCTGCCTCCTTCAACGATTTGTATACACATACCCCATGTCTCTCTTTTCATGCACCCCTTTGAGAATTGTACACTTAATTTTATGTTGTCTCTCCTCATTCTTCGTACCAAATTCTATCATATCACACTTTTCTGCATTAAGTTTCATCTACCACGTGTCCGTCCTTTCCACCAGCATGTCTATGTCGTCTTCAAGTCTATCTCCAAATGACTCACTGTTCAAGATACTTCCAACTTTTGTGTCATCTGCAAATTTCGAAATTGTATCCTTTACACCCAAGTCCAAGTCATTAGCATATATCAAGAAAACAGTCGACCTAGTACCGATCCCTGAGGAACACCATTGTGCACCTTCCTCCAGTTTCCACTCATCACTACACTCTGTTTCCTGTCACTTAGCCAATTTTGTATCCATGCTGCCATTGTACCTTTTATTCCATGGGCTTCAAATTTGCTGGCATGCCTATTGTGTTGCATTTTGTCGAACGCCTTTTCAAAGTCCCTTTACACCACATCAACTGCATTGTCCTCCTCAAAATTTTCAGTTACTTCTTCAAAAAACTCGATCAAGTTAGTTAAAACAGGATTTGCCTTTTACAGGTCCGTGCTGGCTTTCCTTAATTTATCCACACTTGTCCAATTGACTGTTAATTTTGTCCCGGATATCGTTTCTAAAATATTCCCAACCACCAATATTAAACTGACTGATTTACAGTTGCTGGATTTATCCTTACACCCGTTTTGAACAAGGGTGTAACAAATGCAATTTTCCAACGTCTAACACCACACCATATCTAAGGAAAATTGGAAGATTATAGCCAGTACCTCCGCGGTTTCCACCTTTACCTTCCTCAACATCCGCGGATGACTCCAATCCACTACTGTTGACTTTTCTATTTTAAATACAGCCAGCCTTTCTAGTACAGCGACTTTTTCAATTTTAGCCCATCCAGGATCTCAACTACCTCCTCTTTCACTATGTCTTTGGCAGCAGCTTCTTCCTTGGTAAAGACAGATGTAAAGTATAAATTTAGTATCTCAGCCATGCCCTCTGCCTCCATTCGTAGGTCGCTTTATTGGCCCATAATCGGCACCACCCCTCCTCTTACTGCCTGTATCTATTTATATGCCTATAGAAGATATTTGGATTCCATTTTATGCTTGCTGCCAATCTATTCTGATAATCTCTCTTTGCCCCTCTTATTTCCTTTTTCACTGCCTCCCTGAACTTACTATATTTAGCCTGGTTCTCACTTGTACTCTGAACGTGACATCTGTCATACGCCCCATTTTTCTGCTTCGTCTTCCTATCCAACTCTTTCGTCATCCAGGGAGCTCTGGCTTTGGTTGCCCTACCTTTTCGCCCCGTGGGACTGTACCTCGATTGTAACTGAACCATGTTTTCTTTTAAGGCAGCCTATTGTTCGATTACAGATTTGCCTGGCAATCTTTGATTCCAATTCACCCAAGCCAGCTTCGTTCTCAAGCCACTGAAATTGGCCCTGCTCCAAATAAGTATTTTTACTCTAGATTGCTCCCTGTCATTTTCCATAGCTAATCTAAATCTTATGATACTATGATCACCCTTCTCTAAACGTTCCCAACTGACACTTGCTCCACTTCACTTGCCTCATTCCTCAGAACCAGATCAACAATGTCTCCTTCCTCTTTGGGCGAGAAATGCATCAAATCAAGAAAGTTCTCCTGAATTCACTACAGAAATCCTTCCCCGTCTCTGCCCTTTATACTATTTCTATCCCAGTCCGTATTAGGATAATTGAAGTCCACAATTATTATTACTCTATATTTCTTCCACCTCTCTGTCATATCCCTGCGAATTTGCTCCTCTATATCCTTCCCACTAGTTGGTGGCCTATAGAACACACCCAGCTGTGTGATGGTACCTCTATTGTATATTAACTCTAACCAAATAGAATCTCTCCTTGACCCCGTCCAGTGCATCCTTTCTCTACAGCACTGTAATATTCTCCTTAATCAATATTATCAGCCCACCTCCTTTCTTTCCTTCACTATCGTTCGCAGATATCTTATATCCAGGAATATTTAGTACCCACTCCTGCTCTATTTAGTGCCGGGTCGCTGTTATCGCCACAACATCGTTTTCCTATGTGGCTATTTGTGCCTGCAGATCAGCAACATTATTTACCACGCTACGTGTGTTTACACACATGCACGGTAAACTTACCTGACAGTGTCAGCTGTGGCTCAGTTGGTAACACACTAGCCTCTCAGTTAGATGGTTGTGGGTTCAAGTCCCACCCGTGGGACATTGAGCACTTCAAATCTAGACTGACACTCCAGTGCGGTACTGAGGGATTGTTGGAGGTGCCGTCTTTTGGATGAGATTTTAAACCGAGGCTCCATCTGTGCTCTCAGGTGGACCTCAAAGATCCCATGGCACCAGTTCGAAGAAGAGTAGGGGGTAGTTTTCACCGGTGTCCTGGCCAATCAACTTAAAACAAAGAGTTAATCTGGTCATTATCACTTTGCTCTTTGTGGGAGCATGCTGTGTGCAAATTGGCTGCCGCGTTTCCCACATTATAACAGTAACTACACCTCAGAAGTACTTCATTGACTGTAAAGCGTTTTGATGCATCTGGTGGTCGTGAATGGTGCTATATCAATCTTAGTCTTTTTTAATTTATCTTAGCCCATGCAGTAGCAAAGTAGTGCGGATGCTGGAAATCTTAATAAACCAGAAAATGCGGTAAACACTCAGCAGGTCTGGCAGCATCTGTGGAGAGAGATCAGAGTTAAAGTTTCATATCTGTGAACCTTCGTCAGAACTGGAAAAAGTTGGAGATGTAACAGGTTTAACGCAGATGTCGGACAGGGGAAAAGGATGAATGAACTAAAAGGACGGTCTGTAATAGGGTGGGAGGCAGGAGGGGCTAAGTGTTGCAAATGGGGATGGCAGAATCATCAGCAGCCTAACTGTTTCCAGTAATGCCTGTTGCAATCTGAGGCCTTCTTGGATTATCTCTTAGTCTGACCCCAACTAAAACCATGCGATTTAATTCCCTACTGCTATCTGTCTCTCGCAATACTTTGTGCAACTTATTTCTCCATTGTAATGCTACATTCTGGTGCCGACTCCCCTGCCAAATTAGTTTAGACACTGCCCAACAGCATTATCAATCCCCCCCGACCTCGTGAGTATATTGGTCTCGGCTCTGTGGAGGTACAATCCGTCGGGTCTGTACAATTCCTACCTCCCCTAGATCCGGTCACATTGTCCCAGGAATCTAAAGCGCTCCCTTCTGCACCATCTCTCCAGCCACCCATTCAGCTGCTCCATCCTCCAACTTCTATACTCACTAGCTCGTAGCACCGAGAGTATTCCGAAGATTACCTTCGAGGCCCTGATTTTAATCTCTTTTCTAGCTCCCTATAATCGGCCTGCAGGATCACAGCCCTCTTTCTACCTATGTCGATGATACCGATATGGACCACGACCTCGGTCTGTTTACCTTCCACCCTCAGAATGTCCTGCAGCCACTCAGTGACATCCTTAACCCTGGCAGCAGGGAGGCAACATATCTTCCTGGAATCAAGTCTGTGGCCAGGGAAGAACCTGTCTGTCCCCATAACTATCGAATCTCCCATTACTGTTGCTTTCCCAATCTTACTCCTCCCCCCACCTACAGCTGAGCCCCCTGTGATGCCATGGACTTGACTCTGGCTGTATTCCCCAGAGGAACCATCGAATACTGGTTAGAGAGTGAGATGCACTCAGCTGACTCCTGCACTGCCTGCCTGGTCCTGCTTCTCTGTCTGCCGGTCACCCATTCCCGCTCTGCCTGCACACTCTTGTGCTGCGGGGTGACCACCTCCTGAAAAGTGCTATCCACAGAGCGCTCAGTGATGCCAGCTGCTGGTCAATCTCTGAAACCCGTGGGAAGTGTCCTGGAGTTCCCACATGGCACAAGATGTGCATTCCACGGGACTGAGTTGCCCTGCCATGTCGCTATTTAATAGACTATTAACAAACTTAAAAGAATTAAACTCAAGACTTCAAAAATCACCATCTACTCACCATTTCTTTTCTTTCAGCGTCTTCCCTTGTTTCGAAGTCACTTGCCTCACACCTTGCGCTCCCGGCCCTGGGTACTCTGGCCTGCCTTTATCTTGGGCCGCTCCTCCCGCTCTATCCTCCTTCCCCCTCTGCTCCTAATTCCTACGCTCTCCAAATTCAGAATCGTAGCACTCTGTTTGGAACACTGAAAAACTGGATTCCCCCACTCCTGTTCTCTGATTGATTCCATAGCAGGCCACCAGGATAAAAAAATA
Source organism: Somniosus microcephalus (assembly GCF_052327205.1). NCBI lineage: Eukaryota > Metazoa > Chordata > Chondrichthyes > Squaliformes > Somniosidae > Somniosus > Somniosus microcephalus. The sequence continues at coordinate 41,296,765 of NW_028225181.1, read as the reverse complement.
ACAAAAATGAATGGACCTAAAAGGCAAGATCTGTGTGATGAACCCAGCAATGCAATGATAGGACTCGCCTAAGTGACACTGCTGTGCCTCAATTCAGGAATTTCATTCCTGGGGTCCTCTAGTTTAAACTGCTCCCACATCAGTCCAGGAATTTCAATCCCAGGTCCACCTAGATTAGACTGCTCCCACCTCATTCCAGGAATTTCGTTTCCAAGCTACCTAGATTACACTGCTCCCACCTCAGTCCATGAATTTAATTCCCAGAGTCACCTAGTTTACAGTGCTCCCGCCCTAATACAGGAATTTCATTCTCAGGGCCACCAAGTGTACACTGCTCCCGCTATCTCCAGGAATTTAATTCCCAGGGCTGCCTAGATTATACAGCTCCCGACTCAATCCAGGAATTCAATTCCCAATTAAATTCTCTATTGCCTGAAACTAGAACAAGAACAAGATGTCTCTAAAGCGTGACCTTATCCAGACAAACATGTCATCGTTTGTGACTGAGGGGAGAAAAATTAAAAGCAGCAAACAGTTGATGCCGCGGAATGAAAGGACAATCCTTAAAATATTAACCAATGAGATAAATACCCTGTAAACACCTCAATATCCCATGGCACGCTCTGGAATCATTGAATTCTCACAGTCATACTCACTGTACCATAACTATCAAACAACATTCCCGAATCCTTCATCACCATCCCAGGATCTGTACAGACCCACCAGAGGTGGGGGCACAGTGTTATACAGTCGAGTGAGCGAGAGCCTGCGAGTCCTCAACATTGCCTAAGTATATATTTAAGTCTCACGTCAGACATGGGCAATGTAACTTCCTGCTGATTGCCACCTGCCGCCCTCTCTCAGCTGATCAATAGGCACATCTTCATGCTGAACACCAGTTCATGGGAACACCGAGTGCAGAAAGGGCACATCTAATCCTCTGGGTCGGCAGGGGAAACTTCAATATCCATCACCAACAGTGGTATGGAAGTACCATCATCAACTGAGCCCTGAAGAACACAGCTGCCAGACTGGTTTGGCGGCAGGTGGTGGGAGAACCAACATGTGGGAATAGCCTGCTTGACCTCTTCCTCAACAACCTACCTATCGCTTATGCATCTGTCCATGACGATATTGGTAAGACTGACCACTGCACAATATGTGTGGAGAATAAGTCTCGCCTTCATCCTAAGGCCACCCTGCCTCATATAATGTGCCTCTACCATGGAGATCAGCGGGATGAAATTAGACAGAGCCAAGCGATCCCACAACCAACAGATCAAATTATTTCAAAGCTGGAATATCCTGTCATGAATGCTAATTAACAATTGATCCATTTCCACATAGCCCTGAACATTTCTACTTTCCAAGTATATATGCAATTACCTTTTGGAAGTTACAGTTAAGAAAGAAAGAATTGCATTGATATAGTGCTTTTCACAATCTTTGGACGTCCCAAAGAGCTTTACAGCCAATTAAGTACTTTTGAAGTGCAGTCACTTTTGCAGTGTAGGCAAAGTTAAAGCCAATTTGCGCACAGCAAGCTCCCACAAGCAGCAATGTGATAATGACCAGATAATCTGCTTTAGTGATGTTGATTGAGATAAATATTGACCAGAACCCCGGCGTTAATTCTGCTGCTCTTCTTCGATATAATTCCATGGGACCTTTTACCATCACCTTAGAGAGCAGATGGGGCCTCGGTTTAACATATCATCTGAAAGGCCGCTCATCCGACAGTGCAGCACTCCCTCAGTACTGCCCCTTTGACATTGCAGTCCTACCTCAGCACTGCCCCTGTGAAAGTGATGCACTCCCTCAGTGCTGCCCCTCTGACAGTGCAGCGCTCCTCCAGTACTGCCCCTTTGACAATGCAGCACTCCCTCAGTACTGCCCCTCTGACAGTGCAGCACTCCCTCAGGAGTGCGCACTGACAGTGCAGCACTCCCTCAGGACTGCGCACTGACAGTGCAGCACTCCTTCAATATGGCCCCTCCAACTCTGCAGCGATCCCTCAGTACTGCCCGTCTGAAAGTTCAGTGATCCCTCAGCACTGCACTGCAGTGGTCGCCTAGATTTTTGTATTCAAGTCACTGGAGTGGCACTTGAACCCACAACCTGCTGACTCACAGCTGAGAGTGCTAGGACCTGAGTCTACTGAATCTGCTTCCAAGAGACTTTCAGAGTTCATTACAGATCATAAAACTTCACAGAGTGACCAAAGTTCTTCTCCTCCACCCCCTGTTTCTTATATCTGTGCCCTTTTGTCAATGACAAGGCAAGTAGTGGAAACAGTGTCTCCATGCTTATTGTGTCAAAACCCTCATAATTTAAAACACTAATTAATCTCCCACTAAACCTCGCTGCTGCAAGGAGAACAATCCCAGCTTCTCTCGTCTCCCCACACAACTAAAATCCACCATTCCCTGGTGTCAATATAGTAAATTCTCCCCAACAACTGGTAGACGATGACCTCCTCCAGCAAGAGGAAGTCCAACCTCTTCCACTTGACTGTTAATGGCATTTCCATCACTGAAGCCTCCACCATCAAAACCCTAGGGGTCGCCATTGATCAATAACTCAGCTGGACCAGCAACATAAATGCCGTGGCTACTACAGCAGGTCAGAGGCTGGGTATTCTGCGGCGTGTAACCCACCTCCTGACTCACCAAAGCTTCGCCAACTCCTTAAAGGCACAAGTCAAGACTTTTATGGATTACTGTCTGTAGGCAGAGTGATGACATGTGGCAAGACCCTATTAATTCTAATAACATTATTAAACATTTCTCAATGTTAATGACACGTGCAAAAATTAAAACTATATATCTGCAAAATAAAGAGTTTCGAAGGGATCATATTCAGGACAAGATTAGAAACTTTCAAGGAAGATTAATGGATTATAATCTGTAAGAACAGATATGATGGTCGAGAATATCCGATCGGAATTTCCGATCTGATACCGCCCGTTTCTGCCACCACCCGCGAGGAATTTCTGGACCATTTTGTTCGCAGTGTTTTGTCGCTTTAAAATTCTTGTGTGACTGGTCTGGTTCCATACAAAGTCATTTATTATCTTCTGAGACAGATTGCTCGAGGGTTGGGGAGATGTAAGAATTTTATGTAAAATTAATTACAAGCATTTCTGTCTCATCCAAAACGCTGCTGTCCGTGTCAGAACTCGCAACTCCTGTTCAAGCATCACCACTGTGCTCGCTGATATCCATTGGCTCACGGTCAGGCAACGCCTCGATTTTAAACTTCTCATCCTCATGTTCAGCCAAGATTGATTGCCAAGTGTCCAGTAAAGGATTGCATCCCGAAAATGCCAAACGTTAGGTTATTTATGTTTAGTATTTAACAGTAAGTAATTTTAACTCGCTGGGCAGCAGCTGGATTCCTACAATCTGCATCAAGGGGACGAGGCACAGGGAGGGGTTACAATTCGATTCGGATTGTAGGACAAAATACCATCACCTCCAATTTCGCACTTCAAGTCACACACCATCCAGTCTTGGCCTTCTTTAAAAAAATAATTCTTGAGATGAGGGCGTCACCAGCAAGGCTAGCATTTATTGCCCAACGCTAATAGCCCTTGAGACGGTGGTAGGGAGCCGTCTTATACAACTGAGTGGCTTGTAGGCCATTTCAGAGGGCAGTTAAGAGTCCACCACATTGCAACGTGTCTGGAGTCACATTTCGGCCAGAATGACTGAGGACAGTAGATTTCCATACCTAAAGGCCATTATTGAAGCAGATGTGTTTTACGACAATCCAGTACTTTCATGGTCACCATTACTGACACTAGATTTTATTCCTGATTTGGTTAATTAATTGATTTTAAATTCCCCAGCTGGTGGGATTTGAGCTCTGGATCATTTGTCCAGTCATCTGGTATATTAGTCCTGCAACATAACCACTATGCTACTGTACCCTTCAAATATATTGCCGTTCCTTAATCGTCACTGAGTCAAAAGCCTGAAATTCCTTCAGGACCAGTATTGTGGGAGCACCTTCACTACATGGACTGCAAAGGCTCAAGATGAAGGCCCACCGTTTTCTCATGGGTTATGAGGGATGGGCAAGTGATACCGGCCTCGTCAGTGTCACCCATATCCTGAAAACCTATAGATAGAAATAATAAAACAGGATTAATATAAATTATTTTATAATACATTGATTAAAACCATACAAGGCCTGTGATAAAAGTGGGGCGTCAAGCACGCTAAACACATTGTCAATACAACTTGGGTCACCAATTCTGTGACTCTATGATTGCTACTGCCTATATTTAACCAATTTCCCTAACCTTTCAAATGGCATTTGATCAAGTGCCTCATAATAAACACATAGTATGTGAACAAGATGGCTCCTGGACTGTCATCCCCCTAGAGAGCTCATTTGCCATCTTTGGCCATCCGTTGTCATTCTTTGCTCTTTCCTCCCCAGTCTCCTCTCTACTGCTGTTTACTTGCCCCGGCACTAATATTGGGTGCATTTCATCCTTAACTGCAAGTTCAAGCTGCAATGTTAAAGTTACCTGAGCCCACTACCCATTCCGTGACTATGCTTGTTCTTTGTTCTCAGTGAGAACTGGCTCTTCACTTAAATTTAGCTCCCAAATTCCCAAAGCTCTCTGCCATCAACACGATGCTTGGACTAGGAGCACTGGACTAGTGATCTACTGACTGGTGGATCGCGAGTGGAGCTTGGTGCCAGGGATCACGAGAATATCAGTGCTAATTTGCTCCTGTGAGAGGCAACATCATTCATGTACAAGGCCGGGACACAGGAGCGAGTACGAGCCCAGCAGCGATGACAAGGCCCAGGAGTGGCGCAGCGTGGACCACCACCGTGGGGTCGGGGCCCAGGGAATGTGCGGCATGGGCCAGCAGCGAGTTCACCCCACATTAAAAGATTTCACGCACAGGCACCTTCCACCCTTTAAAATGAGGTTCGGGGCATGGAACGTCAGGACCCTCATGGACAACCCCAACAGTGACAGAATGGAATGCCGTACTGCTATCATTGCCCAGGAGCTCAGACGTTTTGACACTTACATCGCCGCCCTAAGTGAGACCCAGCAGACAGGGGAAGGCCAGCTCAAGGAGCAAGGTGGTGGCTACACGTTCATCTGGCAAACCTGAAGATGAACACTGCCTCCATGAGGTAGGTTTCGCCATTAAAAATGAACTAGTTGGGCGTCTCCGATTCTGCCGTAGCGGTATAAACGAGTGCCTCATGACTCTTCGGCCTACCCTAGCCCGGAACCAGTGCTGTACGGTCATCAGTGCATATGCCCCAACACTGGAAGCCACACACGAGACCAAATAGGACTTCTACACCAGCCTCAAACAATCCCTGACCCGAGTCCGAACGGGCGACAAGCTGATCCTCCTTTGCGACATTAACGCCAGAGATGGAAAGGACACAGAACTCTGGGGAGGTGTGATCGTCAGAGAGGGGGTAGGAAAAGCCAACTCCAACAGTAACCTCCTCCTGTCGAAATGCTTAGAACATGGCCTTGTCATAACCAACATATTGTTCCGTCGGATAGACAAGTACAAGGTTTAATGGCAGCACCGTCGCTCCAAACACTGGCAACTGCTGGACTATGTCATCATCCTCACCCGCGCCATGGCAGGAGCAGAGGAGTGTTGGACAGACCACTCTGCTCTGTCATCTCCATTAATGTAGCCCTAAAACAGCTGCGGCAACAGAAACAGTGCCGCAGGAAAATTAACGCTGGAGCACTCAAAGACTCGGCTAAGAAAGCCCTATTCAGCCTGCGCCTCACAAATAATCTGACGACTCCCAGTGATGCAGAGACACAGAGTGCCCACAGCGTCTGGTCTGCACTCAAGGCCTCCATAATCAGCACCTGTGAAGAGATGCTCGGGCACTCGACCAGAAAACACCAAGACTGGTTCGACGAGAATGACCAGGAGATCCAGGAGCTAAGAAGCCACAAGCACAAGGCATTCCTGGACTGTAAACAGCAACAGAACTCGAGAGCAAGAAAGCAGTTCTACAGGCGACTGAAGGCCGAGGACCAACAAAAAACTTGCGGCCTAAAGAACAGATGGTTGGTGGAGAAAGTGCAGGAGATCCAGCAGCTAGTCGACAACCACGACGTGTGTGGATTCTTTAGAGCAGTCAAGACCATCTACGGCCCAAGCACACAAGGCTTAAACCAAAGCGGGCCAAGAAAGGAGAGCTGCTCATCAAGGACAGAGCGGCAGTCAGCTCCAGCTGGAAGGAACACTTTGAAGTTCTCCTTAACCGTGACTCTGACTTCGACACGAGTGTCCTCAACTCCTTCCGCAGCATGCTACCCACCACCATCTCAGCACATCCCCAGCCCAGCATGAAGTTGAAAAGGGCATCCAACAACTGAAGAACAACAAGGCCTCAGGAGCAGATGGAATCCCCGCCGATGCACTAAACCATGGCGGAGAAGAAATTCTGGCGTGAATTCATGAACTAATTTCTCTATCTGGGAGGAGGAGAGCATGCCAGGGGATCTCAGAGATGCCATAATTGTGACCATCTTCAAGAAAAGTGACAAGTCCGATTGCGGTAATTACAGAGGAGCGTACCTGCTGTCTGACAGAGGGAAAGTCATCGCAAGAATCCTCCTCAATCGCCTTCTCCCAGTGGCCGAAGAGCTCCTCCACTGTGGCCCTCACCAAATGTAACACTTACTGCTGTCTCACAATTCTACAATATACAGCCTCCCTCCTCAATTTTACTATTTAATGTTGCCATCTCCCAATTCCACAATATACTGCTGCCCTCTCTAATTTTACAATTTACTGCTGCATCCCAATTCCCCAATATTCTGCTGCCCTTTCCAAATGTACCATTTACTGATGCCACATCCCATTTACACAATGTATAGCTGCCCTCACCACATTGTACAATTTACTGCTGCATCCCAATTCCAAAATGTACTGCTGCCCTCTACAACTGTAATAATTAGTCTTGCCTCACAATCCACAATGTACTGCTGTCACTATAATTGTTCTATTTACTGCTCCCGCCTCCCAATTCCACAATGTACTGCTGCCCTCCCCATTTGTAACGGTTACTGGTGCCGCCGACCAACTCACGATATATATCTGCCCTCCAAAATTGTATCATTTACTGCCACCTCCCAGTTCCACGAAATACTGCTGTGTTCTTATCATGCCCAATTGAAAAATTAACTAACCTTCTTCCCCTATGTTTTGCTTATCATATCTAATTTAATAATCAACTATATTTTATTCCCCTGTGTATTTTTTATCATGTTCAATTTGGCCAGGGAATAATTAGAGTTACAGAACAGGATTTTTAAGGGAGTGGATCTGCTTTTACATCTTTACATCAAAACACCCAAGTCAGCTGCAGCACGGGTTAAATCTGAAGAAAAGCTCGCTCTAAACTGTCCCATCAAACATTCACTGGGCAAGAACAGCACGGGTTAGATACAGAGTAAATTTCACTTGTCACTCTACCATCAGAAACATCGCAGGGCAGGTAGATCACACATTATATACAGAGTAAAAGTACCTCTACATTGTCCCATCAAACACTCTCGGTGCAGGCACAGCACGGGTTAGATTCAGAGTAAATCTCACACTACACTGTCTCATCGAACACTTTCAGGGTGTGTACAGCACGGGTTAGATACAGATTTAAGCTCCCTCTACACTGTCCCATCAAATACAGGCTCTGTAGGTACAGCGTGTGTTCAATGCTTTATTGGATAGTGTCAACTACCTTGACACTATCCAATAAAGCAAAACCACCTCAGGTACAGCATGGGCTGAATAAAGAATGCAAGTCTCTCTACCTTTAAATGTCAAACACTCCCAGTTGAGGTATTGGCAAGGTTTATCTACGAGTTAAGCCCCGCCCAACTTTCAACATCAAAGGCTGAGCCTGACGGCAGATGTAGATCAGCTCCCGCCGCCTGGTTAGATTCTCAACTCGGCAAAACCCTCTACTAATTGGATTCTCAGTAAAGTTCCTCACCTTTGCAATCATTGTTGAAGTGTCGTGTTTTGTCACGTCTCTGACATGGAGGGCCTCGGTTCCGCATGATCTGCTCTGTGAGCCAGCGACATTTCTCCAGTCCCAGTGAGTGTGGTGATGATTCGACTTCTCTCTTTCCAGTTTCCTGAGATATTGCTCACTCCCTGAAACTGTCAATAGGAAAATGATTCATTGTCATCCCAGAATGTGGATCTGGAATAAATTGAGCTCTATTTGTCACTGTTATAATATATAATTTGAAAATATTTATAATAAATGAATATGTTTAAATTACTTACTTCAATATTACATTGTACTTTTCTGCCTTTGACCTGTTTATTTGGGCTCAACTCGCTCACAGTGTCATCTGTCACTCCACTGACATCCCATTATTGGCCGTAACCAGGGGCGGGGACGTGTCACCAGGTGAGATCACACAGGAGCCGGGAGCCAATCGCACAGCAGCCAGGACCGATATCACAAAGAGGCTGGAGCCCACCACCCCCCCCTCAGCAGAGGTGCCACAGGTGCACATTGACCAGGCTCTGCACCCAGTGTGCAGTCTCACTGGGCATGAACACAGGTTGTACAATGAGCCCCATCTCCAACACAGCTCCCATGTTCTGAGAGTCCAGGCAGGGAGCACAGACTTCCAAAATTAACCCTCATGAATACTCCCTCCAATTTTCCAAATGTCAAATCTGATTATTCAATGGTCACCCCCTCCCAATAAAAATCCCTTGCGTTATACACCCTGACATCTCCCTTTTTTTATAAAAGGCAGTTTATTTTCCCCCTGTTTTGGCAGTGAGGCCCAGCTTCAGGTATTGGCGTTTGGATGAGGCATGGATATTAAAACCTCACCTGTGTTCTGGAAACATTCTATTCCCTGCAATAGGAAGGATATCAGAGGAAATAAGTGAAGGGATAATCAGGGGGATCAAGTGGTGTGACCATCGGAGCAATAATTGGAGGGGTACATCATGTGAAATAATGGATATAGCTCCTGGTACAATGTCCCCACAAACAAGAGAAGAATACAGAATGTATTTCTAAAGATGAGAGAGTAATAACCAGTAAATGACAGTTAACGTAGATGAGATAAGGTCAGGTGCAGCCCGCGTTATATGCAGAGATAACTCCATCTCAACTGTTCCATCAATCCAAAAGAACAACAACTTACATTTATGTCGTGTCTTTTACGTAGTAAAAAGTCCAAAGACGCTTCGGAGAAGTGTTATCAATAAAACAACATTTGACACCGAGCCGTGTATATAGATGTTAGGGCAGGTGAACAATAGCTTTTCAAATATGTAGGTTTTTAGAAGAGTGTAGTGGAGGAAAATAGAAATGGAGAGATGTAGCGAAGGTTTTCTGGAGCTGAAGGTAAGACCGCCAATGCTGGATCCAAATAAAATTGGGATGTTCAACGGACCAGCTTCGGTGGAGTGCAGAGCTCGAGGTGGATTAAAGGGCTGGTGGAGATTGCAGAGATAAGGAGAGCTGAGGCCATGGAGGGATTTGAAAACAAGGATGAGAATTTTAAAATCGAGGCATTCCTTAACTGGGAGCCAATGCAGTTCAGCAAGCACAAAGGAGATTGCCGATAGGTACTTGGTCCGAGTTTGGACACGGGTGGCAGGGTATTGGATAAAATCAAATTTATGGAGCGCATAACCAGGGAGGCCAGCCAGGAGTGTGTTGGAATAGGCAAGTCTAGAGGTGAGAGGGGCGTTGACGAGAGATTTGGCAGCAGTTAAGTTGAGGCAAGGGCATAAATGGGCGATATTACGAAGGTGCAAATGTGCACTCTTAGTGATAGAACGGATAGGAAGTAGGAATCTTGGTCCACGAAACCATGGCCTATCTCCCATGATATCTTCTCCATCACTCCCAACATGCCATCACCTTCACTTGGCAACTTCCTGTGCAAGCGCAAGAGATGCAACACATGCTCGTTTACCTCCTCCCTTCCCACTGTCCAGGTCTCCAAACACTCCTTCCAGGTGAAACAGCGATTTACTTGTACTTCTTGCAATTTTAGTATACTGTATTCGCTGCTCACGATTCGCTTTCCTCTACATTGTGGAGACCAAACGCAGACTGGGTGATCACTTTGTGGAACACGTACGTTCAGTCCGTAGGGTGACCCCGAGCTTCCGGTCACTTGTCACTTTAATTCTCCCCTTCACCCCAACTCAGACCTCACCCTCCTCGGCCTCTTACATTGTTCCAATGAAGTTCAACGTAAGCTCGAGTTACAGCACCTCATCTTTCGATTAGGCACTTTACAGCCCTCTGGACTCAATATTGAGTTCAACAATTTCAGATCATAACCGCTGCCCCTATCATTTTTTACATAACATTTTCTCTCTCTCACATGGCAGCTGTATTTCTTTCTTCCATCACCTTTTACAATTCATCTAGAGCTATCTTTTGTTTCTTAACCTGTCCCATATCCATCTCCTTTTGCTTTGCACCATCATCCCTTTTGTCTCCTTATCTCTCCTGCCTTCCTATCACAGACTTTGCCTTTTGTGCTTTACTCCCCTCTCCCCTTTCCCTGCCCATACACTGGCTTAAAAATGTATTCCATCTTCAGCTTTTTCCAGTTCTTATGAAGGTTCATCGACCGGAAACGTTAACTCTGTTTCTCTCGCCAGGGACTTGCTGAGTGCTTCTGGGATTTTGTGTTTTTATTTCAGAGGTCCAGCAGCTGCAGTATTTTGCTTTTGAGGAAGTAGGAAGCTCAATTCGAAATCAAATATGATACCAAGGTTGCCAACAGACTTGTTCAGCTTTAGACCGTTGCCAGTGAGCGAGATCGAATCAGTGTAAAGGGAACAGAGATTATGGTGTGAACCGAAGTCAATGGCTTCGCTGTTGCAAACATTTAATTGGACGAAATTTCTAATCTTCCAGTGCTGGATGTCAGACTAGTAGTCTGATAGTATAGAGGTGGTGGAGGGTTCAAGCGAGGTGGTGACGGGGTAGAGCTGGGTATCATCAGAGTAAATGTGGAAACTCACGTTTGTGTTATTGGATGATGTCACCGTGGGGCAGCGTCTAGATGAGAAATAGGAGGTTGCCAAGGATAGATCCTTTGGGACACCAGAAGTGACCGTGCTGGTTCGGGCACTGATGCCATTGCAGGTGAATCTATGGTTATGGCTAGAAAGATTGTAATGAACCCAATGTGAGTGCAGTCCGATCCAGCTGGACGGTGGTGGAGAGACCTTGGAGCAGAATGTTGTTGTCAACTGTGTCAATGGCTGCAAACGAGAAGGGAGAGATTCCCATTGTTAGAGACAATTTGGATGTCACTTGTGACATTGGTAAGAGCAGCTTCAGTAATGTGGCAGTGGTGGAAGCAAGATTGGAGGGATTCAAACAAATTTGGTAGACGAAAGTGAGGTTTGAGATGAGGCGATAGTTTGCAAGGACAGAGGGGTCAAGGGTTTGTTGTTGATGTGACGCGTGATGACAGCAGATTTCAGGGAAAGGGCGGCAATAACAGAGGCGAGAGAACAGTTAACAATATCCGCTAACGTGGGAGCCAGAAAGGAAATATGGCGTGTCAGCAATTTGTTAGGAGTGGGATCGAGGGAGCAGGAGGTGGGTCTCATTGACAAGATGAGCTCGGAGAGGGCATGATGGGAGATAAGAGAGAAGTTAGAGAAATATGCAATTTTAGGATTAGGGTAGGGAGAAAACGGAGAGGAAGTAGGATCCAGTTGGATAGGGGAAGAAAAGGACTTAACAGCAGAAGCAGTCTCACTGATGATGTTGATTATTTTAACAAAGATGTCCATCAGCTCCTCACAATTATTGTTGGAGGTGAGGAGGGAGGAGGCAGGGGAGGGTGGTTTGAGAAGATGGTAAGTGGTGGAGAAGGGAAGACTGGTGTTATGTTTGCCATCCATGATGATCTTAGATTAGTGGACGATTTTAATGATGGACAGCATGACCCAATAAGGCTTTATACAATCCAGTCAAATCTGATGATGGATGATTAGACCAGTTGTCCATCAAAGATGCTCAAGTCTGCGTCCCGTGGACTTATGGGTGCTGAAATGAATGGTATACCGGGGGAACGGCTAGGGAGAGAGTGTAATGATATTAGTCAGGACAAGGGCATTACGTGGGTGTAGCGAGTGTGATTTAATAAGCCAGTAGGTGCAGAGATGGCGTGGAGAATAGTAGGCCAAAGGTGAGGTAGCTGGGAATTAGAAAGTGCTGTGATAAGGGATTGAGGGAGAGATTATTTGCGGGGCGGGTACGAAGATAAATGGATTCAGTAGGTGGAAGGTGAATGTGGGTAAAGAGTGATATAGAAAGAAATTACGGGTTTAATCTCTTCCATTTAAGTAATGTGTCAGTATTAGGCAATGATTACGTAAGCTGGAATTTTAATTGGCACTGCTGGAGATAAAAGATCGTCAAGATAAATCCCTCCCTTATCAGCAACACAATCTGGCTCAGAGCCATTGAGTTGGAGAGCAAGTTGGAGACACTTCAAAACACAAGGGAGGGGGAGGAATTACTGGATAGGTTTATCCAAAATAAAGTCACCCCTCAGAGGAAACCACAGGTTCAGTAAAGGAAGAATGTGCCTGTTCGGGAGACAGATAACGGGGATTTAGTACAGGTTGAGCTCCTGTCCAACAGATATGATGCACTCACTACCTGCGAGGACAAGGAGAAATACTGCAGGCAGGACAGCCACAATGCACGTCAAGGCACTGTGGTTTAGAATGCTGTCTAAGCGAGGGGGGGCGCCTAGCAGAATAGAAATGTGGCAGTGATCGGGGATTCTATAATTAGGAGGGTAGGTAGCGTCCTCTGAATCCAAGAGTGAGTGATGTGCCTCAATAAATCCGAGACTCGATGTTAGCGAAACAAAACAAGGCTTTTATTGACTTAGAAGGTAACACACAGGAGAGAGGTATCTTCCATCCAGAGCTCTGCCGTACTGGATGTGCTGCAGGCTGGGCCAGCTTACATAGGGGCCAGGTATGGGCGGAGCACTGCACATAGTACAATACAATGGGCCAGGTATGGGCGGAGCCCTACACATAGTACAATACAATGGTGAGGAAACGGAACAGAGGTAAGGGAAATGAAACTGCAACCAACCACAGTCACAGGCAGTGATGAATGGAATATTTCATCACATTCACCCCTTCTATAGATTTAGTCTGTTCGGGGGTTTGATAGTCCTCTGCGACCGACGTGGCTGTTGTGGTGCCGCGGGTGTTGGCTGGGTGTCCCCGGTGGCCTCCTGGGTCTCTGCCGGGGGTGCCGCCAGGGTTGTTGAAGGGGTAGTTGGTGGGGGTGCCGTTGGTCGATGTTCTTCCGGGGGTGATGAAAGAGTAGTGGGTGGGTAAAAGTTGCTGTGATCGTTGTTGCTGCTATTGTCGTGGTTGTTGTCATTACCAGCTGGGGCAACGTCTTTTATGGACACGGTGTCCTCCCTTCCATCGGCGTGCCGGACATACACATATTGGGGGTTGGCGTGGAGTAGGTGCACTGGCTCCACGAGAGGGTCCGTCTTGTGGCCCCTCACATGCCTTCGCACGACCTGGGGTGGAGAGCCATGACGGCATGGATACGCCTGAGGTGGATTTCTGGGGAAAGACAAACATTCGTTCATGAGGCATGGCATTAGTGGCAGTACACAATAGCGACCGTATCGAATGGAGCACATCTGGGAGGACTTCCTGCCAGCGGGAGATAGGGAGGCCCTTGGTCCTTAGAGCTAGAGTGACTGCTTTCCATACTGTCCCGTTCTCTCGCTCCACTTGACCGTTACCCCGGGGGTTGTAGCTGGTGGTACGGCTCGTGGCGATCCCCCTGGACAGCATGTACTGGCGTAGCTCTTCACTCATGAAGGACGCCCCCCTATCCGTATGGATGTAGCTCGGCATACCGAACAGGCAGAACAGGCTGTTGAGGCATTTAATGACCGTGGCGCTGGTCATGTCTGGGCAGGGGAAGGCGAATGGGAACCGGGAGTATTCGTCCACAATGTTCAGGAAGTAAACATTGTGGTCGACGGACGGGAGGGAGCCCTTGAAATCTAAGCTGAGCCGATCAAAGGGCCATGTAGCTTTGATTAAGTGGGCTCTATCTGGGCGGTAGAACTGAGGCTTGCACTCAGCGCAAGTGCGGCAGTTCCTGGTCAGAGACCGAACTTCCTCAATCGAGTAGGGTAAGTTGCGGGACTTTATGAAGTGGAACAGCCGCGTGACCCCTGGGTGGCAGAGGTCGTTGTGGAGGGTCTGTAGCCGATCCCCGGTGGCGCTGGCACACATCCCTCGTGAGAGGGCGTCAGGGGATTCGTTAAGGGCCCCTGGCCGGTAAATGATGTCATACTCGAAGGTGGAGAGCTCGATCCGCCACCTAAGAATCTTATCATTTTTGATCTTCCCCCTCTGTTTATTATTAAACATAAACGCTACCGACCGCTGGTCGGTAAGTAGTGTGAAGCGTTTGCCGGCTAGGTAGTGGCGCCAGTGGTGCACTGCCTCCACGATGGCTTGGGCCTCATTTTCCATGGAGGAGTGTCTGATCTCGGGCCCTTGGAGGGTCCTCGAGAAGAAAGCTACGGGCCGCCCCGCCTGGTTGAGGGTGGCCGCCAAGGCAAAGTCAGACGCATCACTTTCCACTTGAAATGGAGTGTTCTCATCCACTGCCTGTAGCGTGGCCCGCTCAATATCCTGCTTAATGCTTTTGAAGGCGGCGTGGGCCTCAGCAGAGAGCGGAAAAGAGGATGCTTTCAAGAGGGGCGGGCTTTGTTGGAGTAGTTGGGGACCCATTGGGAATAATAAGAAAATAACCCCAGGCACCTTTCAGGGCTTTGGGAGTGTTGGGCAGGGGCAGCTCCCGTAGGGGGCGCAATCGCTCGGGGTCTGGTCCGATTTCCCCATTCTCCACCACGCTGCCTAGTATGCAGAGGCGCGTGGTGTTGAAAACGCACTTGTCCTCGTTGTAGGTGAGGTTGAGTTTTTGTGCGGTTTTCAGGAACCTCTCGAGGTTCTAGTCGTGATCCTGCTGGTTGTGACCGCAGATGGTGACGTTGTCGAGATAGGGGAAGGTTGCCTGCAAGTGGTGGTCATCGACCATGCGGTCCATCTCCCTCTGGAAGACCGAGACCCCATTCGTCACCCCAAAGGGGACTCTGAGGAATTGGTAGAGGCGTCCGTTCGCCTCGAAGGCGGTGTACGGGTGGTCCTCTGGTCTGATAGGGAGCTGGTGGTACGCTGACTTGAGGTCGATGGTGGAGAACACCCGGTATTGGACGATTTGGTTCACCATTTCTGATATGCGGGGTAGCGGGTAGGCGTCTAGTTGGGTGTACCTGTTGATCGTTTGTCTATAGTCGATCACCATCCGTTTCTTCTCACTACCCCTTACCACTACCACTTGGGCGTGCCACGGGCTGTTGCTGCGTTCAATAATGCGCTCTTTCAGGAGCCTGTCTACCTCGGTCGTGATAAACCGCCTGTCCTCCCAGCTGTACCTCCTGCTTTTGGTCGCTATTGGCCGGAAGTTAGGGGTAAGGTTCGTGAATCGCGAAGGCGGCTTTACCTTCAGGGTAGCCAGACCGCACACTGTGAGGGGTGGCTGGGACCCACCGTACTTGAGCGTGATGCTTTGGTGGTTGCACTGGAAATCTAGGCCCAAGATCACGCTCGCACATAGATTCTTCATGATTAATACTTTAAAATTATCGTATACAATTCCGTTAACGGACAATTGTACCGTGCAGTAACCCATGATGGTCGATGTCTGGGTTGTAACAGCCATAGAGATGGTACCCCGAGAAGGAACCACCTTTAGGGAGAGTTGTTGTGCCAGTTCAGGGTGGATAAAACTCTCCGTGCTTCCACTGTCAATTAAACATTTAAACCCGCACCCGTTTACCTCGATGTCCACCATTGATTTGGATAGCGGGTGCAGCCTGGTCTGGTCCACTGTGACCGATGCCACTGTAGGGCCCTGATCGAGACAAGATGGCGTACACGCTGTCTGCTCATAAGATGGCGGACCCCACGAGGTCGGGCAAGATGGCATCCAAGATGGCCGCTCCCACGGCGCACACGCGGCGGTGGCGGGTTTTCCGACGGGGTTCCCTCTGCACACCTTCCCGAAGTGCCCCTTCTTACCGCACTTAAAGCAGGTGGTGCCTTTCGGCGGGCACAGGTTTCTGGTGTGCTTCGGCTGCCCGCAGAAGTAGCAGTTGGGTCCCCGACGCGTCGCGGCTGTCGTAGGGCTTCTGGGGGGAGAGCGGGGCCCCGACGGTGTCGGGCTGCCGGGCGGGGAAGATTCCTTCCAAGATGGCGGCGCCCTTGGTGCGCACGTGGCGGTGTGGATGGCGCGGGCTGAAGATTAGGCGTTCGAGTTTCTCTGGGCCACATCCAGGGATCGCGTTGTGTCCGCAGCCTGTTTCAGGTCCAATCCCGTTTTTTCCAGCAGTCTCTGCCGGATGTAAGTGGAGCTGAGGCCTGTGATAAAGGCATTTCGAACAAGCTCGTCAGTGTACACTGCAGCTTTTCCATCTTGGCACTTGCAGTCTTTGCCAAGCGTTTTCAGGGTGCCTAGGAACTCCTCCACCGATTTCCCCAGGTCGCTGTGCGCGAGTAGCGAGCAGATGCCTAGCATACACCTCATTCGTAGGCTGCTGGTAATGCGCCTTTAAGATGTCGCAGGCGGCCGGGTACGTGTCGGCGTCTTGGATGAGGGGGTAAACCCGGTGGCTTACCCAATTCCGCAGAATTCCGAGTTTCATACTCGCAGCGTCCGTAGCACCTTTGACGGCTGCGGAATTGTCCAGGAAGAATTCCATACACATAAACCAGTGTCCGAAGCGTGCCGATGCGTCCGAAGCATGCTGGTCCAAATCCAAACGTTCAGGTTTGAAGAGTTGATCCATTGTGTTGAAAATTAAGTCAATAAAATTGATGTGCCTCTTTAAATCCGAGACTCGATGTTAGCGAAACAAAACAAGGCTTTTATTGACTTAGAAGGTAACACACAGGAGAGAGGTATCTTCCATCCAGAGCTCTGCCGTACTGGATGTGCTGCAGGCTGGGCCAGCTTACATAGGGGCCAGGTATGGGCGGAGCCCTACACATAGTACAATACAATGGTGAGGAAACGGAACAGAGGTAAGGGAAATGAAACTGAAACCAACCACAGTCACAGGCAGTGATGAATGGAATATTTCATCACAGTGAGAATCCAGAATTGTGTGTTGCCAGAGTAAGCGATATCTCATACGGTTGGCAAGGAACTTGGATAGGGAGGGGTTAAATCCAGTTGTTGTGGTCCATGTTGGAACACACAACATAAGTGGGAACAGGGAGGAGGTACTGCTGAAATAGTATCAGGAGATAGGATCTAAATTAAAAAGCAGGTCCTCGAGATGAATAAACTCTGTATTATTGCCCGAGCCATGTGCAAATTGGCAGTAAAGCAGACAGATCAGGAGAATTACCACGTGGCTAAAGTGCTGGTGTGGGAAAGAGGGGTTCTTTTTTCTGGACACTGGCACCAGCTCTGGGACAGGAAGTAGCTCTACCGATGGGACAGGCTCCACCTGAACGGGGCTGGGACACGTATCCTAGCAGAAAGGGAAAATAGGGAGGTGGCAAAGGCTTTCATCTCGTAAGATGGGGGGAGAGATCTACAAGAAATATAACCAGCCTAAATATAAACAAAACAGGAAAAGAGAGCATGGGAAAGAATCAAATAAGGGAGGATATTGATGTCAAGGGAATAAATAGATTTAAAGTACAGAAATCTAACAAAATGGTTAAATATAAAGTGAGTGGGAAACTTATTAAAAACAAATTAAACCGTCTGTACATCAATGCACACAGTGTTTGTAATAAAACAGAGGAGCTGCAGGCAATCATACATTGCAAGGAACCAGACAAAGTAGCGATTACTGAGGCATGGCTAGAAAAACATCAGGATGGGTACCTAAACATTGCAGGGTATAACATGTTTGTAAAAGGTAGGGAGTGAAAACGAGGAGGTGCAGTAGCTGTGCTTATTAGGGGTAACATAATGGTAGTAGAAAAAAGTGGCACAGATATCAACAAGACAGAAGTAGAATCCACGTGGATAGAGATAAAATATAATAAATGATAAATCACATTAATAGGCACAGTCTATAGACCACCTAGTAGTGGAAGGAAGGTGGAGGAAAAATATGCAGACAAATTAGGGAACTTAGCAAAAAAACGAAGAATAATAATCATGGGGGTTTTCAAATAACCCAATATTAATTGGACAGAAGAGGTAGGTACGGGGATAAATAAATGTGCTCCTGCAGTCCTTACAGGACTCCTTTCTAGCCCAGTACTTTAAAAGCCCGACAAGGAAGGATTCGCTATTGGAACAAGTAATAGGGAATTAATCGGAGCAGATACTAGAAGTAAAAGTAGGGGAACATATAGGCAATAGTGCCCATAATATAATACATTTAAGATGAAAATTGAGAAGGGAATAATATGACGATAACCAAGTTAATAGATTGGAAAAAGTTGATTTTGAGGGGCTGAGAATAGAATTTGGTAAAAAAAAAATCGCAACAATATTGGCAAACAACAATATAGAACAGAAATTGGAAACATTTAAAACAGTGTTCAACAAAATGCAGGAAAAATATATTCAGCTAAAAGGAAAAGTACAAACTAAACAGTAATGTGATTCCATGGATGAATAAAGCCATATGGAACAATTGAGGGTAAGGAAAGGGGTATATATTAATTACATAGACTGCAGGGGCGTGCATGATAAGGGAGAATTCGAAAAGATTAGGAGATAAGTAAAAAAAAAACAATTAGTGACGCAAAAAGGAACTAAAGGACCTGGGTTCGAATCCGGCCTCGGGCGACTGTCTGTGTGGAGTTTGCACATTCTCCCCGTGTTTGCGTGGGTTTACTCCGGGTGCTCCGGTTTCCTCCCACAGTCCAAAGATGTGCAGGTTAGGTTGATTGGCTATGATAAATTGACCCTTAGTGTTAGGGGGATTAAATACGTGGCGTTACGGGATAGGGTGGGATATGTGTTGGTGTAGGGGTTACAGGGATCGGGTGGGATATGTGTCGGTGCAGGCTCGATGGGCCGAAATGGCCCTATCTGCACTGTGGGGTTTCTGTGATTCTGTGATTCTGTGAACATAAAACAAAATAGCAAAATATTTTATAGGCCCATCAATAAAAAAGAAAAGTTGGGATGAGAATAGGGCCATTAATGGAGGGATAGGATAGAGAGGTGGCAGAAATATTAAATCATTATTTGGCGTCAGGATTAACCAGGGAGATAGAACAGGTGGACATGGCATTGGATGATAAGATTAGTTATGCGATAAGTGAATTTAAAGCAAAAAAGGGAATATATTATATAAACTATTCAAACTCAAAGAGGATAAAACCTCTGGTCCGGATGGATGGCATTCACACATTAAAAAAAATCTAGTGAAGAGATAATACAGACATTACTACGCATAATCAGTAATTCATCAGAAAATGTTGAGGTACCAGAGGTCCAGTGGATAGCTAAAGTAATACCGATATTTAAGAAGGGGATAGAACATGTCCAGAGAATTATAGACCAGTCCGCTTACCACAGATGGTCCGTAAAATAATGGAATCCCAACTAAATGAGAAAATGAAATAATGTAGAAACCAAAAATAAAATAACTAAGAGTCAGCATGGATTTCAAATGAGAAAGACTTGCTTGACCAGCCTTACAGAAATTTTTCAAGAGGTAACAGAGGATTAGACAGTAGTAATGCAGTAAATTTAATTTATTTGGATTTTCAAAAGGCCTTCGATAAGCTACCCCATAATAGACTTCATAACTGTCTTCAAGACAGAAAGCAGAGAGTATGGGCAAAAGGTAATTAGTTACAGTGGCATAAGGTGGGTAGTGGTGTTCCACAAGGATCATAAGAACATAAGAAATAAGAGCAGGAGTAGGTCATTCGGCCCTTTTTCCCGTTTGTTTACTCCACTAGTCACATCTTCAAATAATTCCAATTGGTTTGTTAAACAGGACTTCCCTTTCATAAATCCATGTTGACTCTACCCAATCTTACTATTAGTTTCTAGAGTGCCCAGTTATTGCATCCTTTTTAATAGATTCCAGCATTTTCCCAACTACTGATGTGAGGCTAACAGATCTGTATTACACCGTTTTATATCTCCTTCCTTTCTTAAATAGCGGGGTTACATTTGCCATCCCCCAATCATCAGGAACCGTCCCAGAATCTATGGAATTTTGGAAGATGACAATCAATGTGTCCAGTATCCCAATGGCCACCTCTTTTCAAAACTCTAGGATGCAGGTCATGTGGTACTTGGCATTTATCGACTTTTACTCCTATTAATTTTTCTAGTACTGTTTTTTATTAGTAATAACTTCTTTAAGTTCCACATTCTCGCCACACCCTTGGTTTTCTCGTATTTCTGGGAGGTTTTTTGTGTCTTGCTCCGTGAAGACAGAAACAAATTATTTTCTTTTCTCAGCCATTTCCTCATTCCCCATTATAAATTCTCCCATCTCTGACTGTAAAGGACCTACATGCACCGTCGCCAGTCTTTTCCCTTCACATTCCTATAGAAGCTTTTACAATCCGTTTTTATATTTTTCTCTAGTTTGTGCTCATATTACATTTTCCGTTTGTTTATCAATATCTTGGTCCCCCTTTGCTGATTTGTAAAAGGACCCCAATCCTCAGGCTGGCTGCTTGTTCTGGCAAATTTATAAGCTTCCTCCTTTGAATTAATACAAGCTCTGATTTATTTTTTTAGCCACCTTCATTGCTTTTAGTGTAGTCTCTCAATCTATCATGGCCAACTCCTCCCTCAGACACTTGTAGTATGGACATTAGCTTCAGATTGGACATCATCACTCTCAAATTTAATGTAAAATTCAATCATATTATGGTCACTTGTCCCTAAAATCCTTTACCACTAGATTAATGATTAGCCTTTTATAATCAGTGCTGGGACCACTGTTGATCACAATTTACATTATGATTGAGAATTCGAAATCAAAAACACAATTTCTAAATTTGCGGATGATACCAAATTGAGGGGATAGTCAAAACTGAGAAGGACAGCAACACATTATAGGAAGATGTTAATAAACTGAGGTTCACCACAGATAAATATGAGGTATTATATTTAGGCAGGAAGATTAGGGAGGTCAATTATCACTTCGTGGTTGGGAGTCTAGGGGAGGGAGTGTGGCAAAGGGGTCTCCCAGTAGAAATACACAAATACTTAAGGTTGTGACACAGGTTAGCACTCCCTCTTAACAAATCCCCCGTTTACTCGTGACGTTCCCCAATCTCCCTGTTTACTGGCGCCATTCCCGAAACCTCAATTTACTGGTGCATTCCCCAATCCCACATTTACTGGTGCCTTCCTCATTCCCCCATTTACAGGTGCCTTGCCCAATCCCGCCTTTACTGGAGCTATGCCCCAATCCGCCATTTACTGACGCCCTTCCAAATTCACCTGTTTACTGGTGCCCTTCCCCAATTCCACATTTACTGGTGCTTTCCCCAATCCCCCATTTACTGGTGCCTTCCGCAATCCCCCATTTACTGGTGCCCGTCCCCTTCCCCCATTTACTTTTGCAGCCCCAGTCCCCCATTTACTGGTGCCCTTCCCCAAACCTCCATTCACAGGTGCCCTCCCCAACCCGCCATTTACTGGTGCCTTCCTCAATCTCCATTTACTAGTGCCCTTCCCCAAACTCCTATTTACTTGTGCCATTCACAATCACCCATTTATAGCTGACTTCTGCAATCCCCATTTCCTTTTGCCCTTCGACAATCCCGCATTTACTGGTGCCTTCCCCAGTGCCCACTTTTCTGGTGCCTACACCAATCCCCCATTTACTGGTGCCATTTCACTATCCCCCATTTAGGGGTGCCCTCCCACAATCCCACAATTATTCGTTCCCCATAACCCTCCATTTACTGGTGCCCTTGCACAATCCCCCATTTACTGGTGCTTTCCCCAATCTCCGTTTTACTTGCGCCTCCCGCAATCCCCCATTTACCAGTGCCATTCCCCAAACCCATATATACAGCTGCCTCACCCATCCCCCATTTACTGGTGCCTTCCCCAGTCCCGCATTTACTGGTGCCTTCCCCAGTCCCCCATTTACTGGTGTCCTTCCCAATCCCCGAGTTACTGGTGCCTTCCCAGTCCCCCATTTACTGGTGCCACCCCAGTCCCCCATTAAATGTTACATTCCCAAATCACCCATTCACTGGTGCACTCCCCAATCTCAGATTTACTGGTCCCATTCCCCAATCCCCCATTCACTTGTGCCCTCCACAATCAGCCATTTACTGGTGCCTTCCCCATCCCCATTTACTGGTGCCCTTCACCAATCCTCCATTTATTGGTGCTATTCACTATCCTCCATTTACTAGTAACTTCCACAATCCACATTTCCTGGTGCCCTTCCACAATCCCCCAGTTACTAGTGCCTTCCCCAATCTCCACTTTTCTGGGGCCTTCCGCAATCCCCCATTTACTCGTCCCTTCCAGAATCCCCCATGTAGTGGTCCACTCCTCCACAATGCCCCATTTATTTGTACCCTAAAATACTCCATTTAATGGGGCAATCCCCAATATCCCATTCCCTGGGGCTTTCCCCAAGTCCCCATTTACTGGTGACTTCACCAATCCCCCATTTACTGGTGCCCTCCTCCCCATCCCACATTTCCCTACTCACAAATCCTCCATTTACTGGTGCTTTCCCCAATCCCCTATTTATTGGTGCATTCCTCCAACCCGACATTTGCTCGAGCCTTCCCTAATCCACAATTTACAGGAGCCCTTCACCAAACACCCATTCACTGGTGCCTTCACTAATCTGCCATTTACTGGTGCCATTTTTCTCTCCCCCTTTTCCTGGTGCATTCCCCCAATTCCCCATTTACTGGTGCATTCCCCCAATTCCCCATTTACTGGTGCATTCCCCTAATTCCCCATTTACTGGTGCATTCCCCTAATTCCCCATTTACTGGTTCCTTCCCCAATCTCCATTTACTGGTGCCCTTCCCCTGTCACTCAATTTCTGGTGCCTTCCCCAATCCCTAATTTACTGGAGCACCGCACAATCCCCCATTTAGTGGTGCCTCCCCAAATCCACCATTACTGGTGACCTTCCCCAACCCCCCATTTACTGGACCCCATCCCCAATGCCCCATTTACAGTTGCCCACCCCATGTGGCCATTTTCTGGTGCATTCCACAAACCCCCATTTTTTGCTGCTTTCCTCCCACCTCAACTTTACTGGTGTCCTCCCTAATCCCCCATTTTTGATGTATTCCTCCCACCTCCCATTTACTGGTGTCCTCCCTAATCCCCCATTTTTAATGCATTCCTCCAACCTCCAATTTACTGGTGTCCTCCCTAATCCCCCATTTTTGATGCATTCCTCCCACCTCCCATTTACTGGTGTCCTCCCTAATCCCCCATTTTTGATGCTTTCCTCCCACCTCCCATTTACTGGTGTCCTCCCTAATCCCCCATTTTTAATGCATTCCTCCAACCTCCAATTTACTGGTGTCCTCCCTAATCCCCCATTTTTGATGCTTTCCTCCCACCTCCAATTTACTGGTGTCCTCCCTAATCCCCCATTTTTGATGCTTTCCTCCCACCTCCCATTTACTGGTGTCCTCCCTAATCCCCCATTTTTGATGCTTTCCTCCCACCTCCCATTTACTGGTGTCCTCCGTAATCCCCCATTTTTGATGCTTTCCTCCCACCTCCCATTTACTGGTGTCCTCCCTAATCCCCCATTTTTGATGCTTTCCTCCCACCTCCCATTTACTGGTGTCCTCCCTAATCCCCCATTTTTGATGCTTTCCTCCCAACTCCCATTTACTGGTGTCCTCCCTAATCCCCCATTTTTGATGCTTTCCTCCCACCTCCCATTTACTGGTGTCCTCCCTAATCCCCCATTTTTGATGCTTTCCTCCCACCTCCCATTTACTGGTGTCCTCCCCAATCACCCATTTTTGATGCTTTCCTCCAACCTCCCATTTACTGGTGTCCTCCCTAATCCCCCATTTTTGATACTTTCCTCCAACCTCCCATTTACTGGTGTCCTCCCCAATCCCCCATTTTTGATGCTTTCCTCCCACCTCCCATTTACTGGTGTCCTCCCTAATCCCCCATTTTTGATGCTTTCCTCCCACCTCCCATTTACTGGTGTCCTCCCTAATCCCCCATTTTTGATGCTTTCCTCCCACCTCCCATTTACTGGTGTCCTCCCTAATCCCCCATTTTTGATGCTTTCCTCCCACCTCCCATTTACTGGTGTCCTCACTAATCACCCATTTTTGATGCTTTCCTCCCACCTCCCATTTACTGGTGTCCTCCCTAATCACCCATTTTTGATGCTTTCCTCCCACCTCCCATTTACTGGTGTCCTCCCTAATCCCCCATTTTTGATGCTTTCCTCCCACCTCCCATTTACTGGTGTCCTCCCTAATCCCCCATTTTTGATGCTTTCCTCCCACCTCCCATTTACTGGTGTCCTCCCTAATCACCCATTTTTGATGCTTTCCTCCCACCTCCCATTTACTGGTGTCCTCCCTAATCCCCCATTTTTGATGCTTTCCTCCCACCTCCCATTTACTGGTGTCCTCCCCAATCCCCCATTTTTGATGCTTTCCTCCCACCTCCCATTTACTGGTGTCCTCCCTAATCCCCCATTTTTGATGCTTTCCTCCCACCTCCCATTTACTGGTGTCCTCCCTAATCCCCCATTTTTGATGCTTTCCTCCCACCTCCCATTTACTGGTGTCCTCCCTAATCCCCCATTTTTGATGCTTTCCTCCCACCTCCCATTTACTGGTGTCCTCCCCAATCACCCATTTTTGATGCTTTCCTCCCACCTCCCATTTACTGGTGTCCTCCCCAATCACCCATTTTTGATGCTTTCCTCCTGTTAAATCTGTGAGTTGTTCAAGTAATTAATACTCAGACTTAATCAGTAACAATAAAACAGGTCTTTACTGGTTGGAGGTAGGGACTATACGTAGGTCTTTACTTCATGCCCACAGGCGGGAACTGAGGGGGATCAGTACCCACAGTACTATTTATACCCCTATGGCCAGGAGTGGTACTGCGTATCACTACGCCCAACAAGTAGTGCAGTCCTGTCCATAGGTTCAAAGTAGCACACATATTACATACACAACATTCCTCCCTTCCTAGCTTTACAGTCATCTCCCCATTTAACATAAAGTAATAACATATATACATATATAACTTCAGGTTTACATAACAGAATAACATAGATACATAGATAACTTCATGTCAAAACAGATCACAGATTCAGTCTCTGCGGAAAACAGTTCACAGATTCAATCTCTGTGGTGGAGTCGGTTCACGTTGCTGGAGTGACTCATTCAATCGTCCTTCCATGGATTTAACAGTTTGAACTTCCGAACTGAATTGGCTCCGTTCGGAGGGACCACGTGTGTGATCTGGTAGAGGTAATAATGGTTCAGATGGGTCATCTTCTGTTTCGACTTTTCCTTTTCTGCTTCTTGGAGACTCTCTGGGCTCCACTGTCAGCTGCCAGCTGCCTGCGCAGTTCCTCCTTCTCTCCCTCCTTTTTCCGTAGTAGAGCCACTTCTCCCGATGTTCCGTAGACTTTCGGTGCTCCTCCATGATTTCTGTATGGTGGGAGTCGAAGTTACAAGTTGGGCAGGACAGGACATAGTAATATTCGGTGTCGTCCTGATCTAGGCCAGCGAGAGGGTCTTCTATTTCCTCCATACCCAGCTGGGCGTTAGTCTGCTTTTGTTCCAAGTCCAGACATCTTTCCTGAAGAGACTTCTTCATGCGCACCTCTTCATCCAGCTTTTTCTGGGCTTTCAGCAAGTCGTTTACTAATGACCTCATTTGAGATTTTACTACTTCAACTTCTTTTGGAGATTGATTGATCGGACTACTCAATCCCTCTACCGGAGCAGCTGTTTCAGCGGTCTGTTGTTCTACGTTGACGTGAGTCAGCGTACTTTTGGCATCCAAGGGCTGCTCTGTTGCAGTCATCTCAGTCTGTGTTGCCACCTCAGCTCTTCCAATAACCTTTGAGAGCTCCGAACCCCTTTCGTTTGAATATTGAAGTTCGTGTTCAAGTTTTTCCCATTTCAGAGTCCTGTCCTTCAGCATATGCAGGAGTTGTCTGACCGTTAACTCCTCTGACATCAGACGTTTTGTGTGCTCCTGCTCCATTTTCTCCATCAGCTGCTTCTGTTGTCTTTCCAGATTCTCCAACTCTATATCAAAGAACTCTTTCGTTGCATTCAACTCTTGCTCACAACGGCGAAGCATTTGTTCTAATTGCTGTTGTAGTTTGAAATGGAGTTGAGTTCGAGCCCGGTGTCCCTCAGAAATGGGCACATCAGTAGACTTGCCAGACTCAGAATCCACAGTTAAACTATGTTGTTGTTGCTCAGTGGAATTCTGTGCTGAAACTTTGTCTTTTGCACCTGAGTTGGGCTTACCATCATCCGTTCCAGAGTCTGGGTCGACTATCTTCACCGAGTTCTCACTCGTTATTGTTTGTAGGAAATGCCAGTCCATATTCATTTTCCTAATCCACTCCCGTCCTAGTAGTGGAGAACCTCCTTCAGATATCACATATAAGTCCATTATTTGACTGTCTTCGCCCTTGTGGACCACTGCAACCTCTATTTTCCCGATGGGGTACACTCTTTGCCCCGTGTATGTTTTCAATATAATCCCCGTATCCTGTAGGGGAATATGTTGGAATAACTTTCCGTAATCTTTCTTATTTATGACCGTCAATGCCGATCCAGTGTCCAATTCGAGTTTTACTTGGACTCCTTCTATCTGAAGAGTGACCCAAATTGTCTGGAGGTCTGCACCCTTACCAGCGTTGAGTACTCTTAAGCTAGCCAGTTCATTACAGCTTAAGCTAGCCAGTTCATTACTGCTAGCTTCTGAATCGGACTCCTGTTCGGTCACCTTGTGTACCTTTGCGTATTTTCCTTGCGGTGACTTCTTGTTGCTGGTCTTCTTCCCTGACCTGCATACTCTAGCTATATGTCCAAGCCTACCACAAGTTCTACATTCTTGGTTTTTAAACCAACACTGGTTCTGATCATGCGTTGTCTTTCCACAACGATAACATTTGCCAGAACTCACACCCAATTTGTGTGCACTGAGCTCCGGTGACCGTAGCTGCATTACTGCCGTGCCTCTCGCTGCGGCTTCGTGTGCTGCTGCCATAGTGACCGCCTTCTCAAGCATCAGCTCATTCTCCTTGAGCAGTCGCTTTTGTGTATCCTGTTTAAATAAACCACACACAAATTTGTCTCGAAGTGCCTCTGTCAGTCCCGTTCCAAACTGGCAATATTTCGCTAATTTAAGCAATTCCAGCAAATAATCAGCATTGCTTTCATGCTGTAGCTGCCTTCTGTTGTAAAATTTAAATCGTTCCGCTAGCATCAGCGGCGTGGGGTTTAGATGATCTTTCAGGACAGTAACAATCTCATCGAACGTCTTATCCGCCGGTTCATCTGGTGATAACAGGTGTTTCAATTGCCCGTACGTCTTCGCACCCATTAAATTTAATAATGTTAGAGCTTTATCTTGGTCACGAATTTTATTGGCCTTACAATAACTTTTTACTCTTTCAACATATATGGCCCAATCTTCGAGGTCACTATCAAAGGTGCTAATATTCCCGTGTTTAGGCATTGTAGATTTGCAATTTCTCAGATTTTTTTTTTTTACTGCTATCCAAGATGGCGGCTTCCCGCTCTTGCCGTCGTCCTCCGCCCACAAAGTGGCGGTTTTCCCGCGCTTGGCGGTCTTCACCCGTCCCCCAACGCCGTCTCCCTTCAGCCCCCGAGTGCGGCCCTTATCTTCGCCGCGATCGCCCGAGTGCGGCCCTTATCAGCGGATGCGATCGCTGGATCGCGAAGCGGCTCTCGGCTCTTATCAGGAGATGCGATCGCTCTGTTGAAACGCCTCCCGCTCGAAGCGGCTCTTGCGCCCTATTCCTCCAGCTCCCCCAGCCCCGTTCGTGCGGCCAACGCGGTGGACTGCCTGTCACGTCGCTGCCCGGCTCAGACAACGGCTTACCCACCACCAAGCTGGAGAAGAAGCTGACGGTCGCCGATGGAGGCTCCGAGGTCAGGATGTCTTCCAGTGGGGTGGAGAGGGTGGAATCCTCTCTGCAACGTCCTGGCTGTGGACGAAGCTGCCGTGGAGTGACTGCCGCAGGGTCCGAATCAGACTCGTCGCCAATGTTAAATCTGTGAGTTGTTCAAGTAATTAATACTCAGACTTAATCAGTAACAATAAAACAGGTCTTTACTGGTTGGAGGTAGGGACTATACGTAGGTCTTTACTTCATGCCCACAGGCGGGAACTGAGGGGGATCAGTACCCACAGTACTATTTATACCCCTATGGCCAGGAGTGGTACTGCGTATCACTACGCCCAACAAGTAGTGCAGTCCTGTCCATAGGTTCAAAGTAGCACACATATTACATACACAACACCTCCCACCTCCCATTTACTGGTGTCCTCCCCAATCACCCATTTTTGATGCTTTCCTCCCACCTCCCCAATCCCCCATTTATTGGTCCAACCCCAATCCCCATTAATGGTTCCTTCCCAAATCCCACACTTACCGGTGCCTTCTGCTATCCCCCATTTACTGGTACCTTCCCAATTATCTATTTACTGGTGCCCTTCCCCAATTCCCCATTTACTGGTGCCTCGCCAAATCCCCCATTTGCTGGGGCCCTTCCACAATCACTCATTTACTGGTGCATTCCCCATTCTAAAATGTTGGTGCATTCCACAGTTTCCACATTTACTGGTGCCTTCCCCAATCTCCCATTTCCTGTTGCCCTCCCCCTTCCTGCATTTACTGGTGCCTTCCCCAATCTCCCTCTAACTGGGGCATTCCTCCAATCACCCATTTATCGCTGCCCTCCCCAATCCCCATTTACTGGTCCCCACAATCTCTCATTTACTGGTGCCCTTCCCTTTCCCCCGCTTACTAGTGCCCTTCCGCAATCCCCCATTTACTGGTGCCCTTCCACAATCCCCCATTTACTGGTGCCCTTCCACAATCCCCCATTTACTGGTACCTCCCCAATCAACCATTTACTGGTACCTCCCCAATCAACCATTTACTGGTACCTCCCCAATCAACCATTTACTGGTACCTCCCCAATCCCCCATTTACTGGTGCCTTTGCACCTTTCCCCATTTACTGGTGCCCTTCCCCAATCCCACTTTTACTGGTACCTCCCCCAATCCCCCATTTACTGATGCCATCCCCAAGCCCCCATTTACTGGTGCCTCCCCCAAACCCCATTCACTGGTGCCTGCCCCAGTCCCGTCCGTACTGGTGCCGCCGGAATCCCCAATTTACTGGTGTCTTCCCCAATCCCCCATTTACTGGTGCTTCCCCAATTCCCATTTACTGGTGCCTTCCCCAATCCCCCATTTACTGGTGCTTCCCCAATTCCCATTTACTGGTGCCTTCCCCAATTCCCCATTTACTTGTGCCCTGCCCCAATAATCCATTTACTGGTGCCTTCCACAAACTCCCATTTACTGCTGCCCTCCCCAATCCCCCATTGACTGGTGCGTCCCCCAATCCCCCAATTACTGCTTTCCTCCCCACTCCTCCGTTTTCTGGTCCCTCCTCAAATACCAAATTTACTGATGCCTTCCTCAATCCCACATTTCCTTGTGCCCTCCCCATTCCCACATTTACTGGGGCCTTTCCCAATCTCCCTTTTACTGATGAATTCCCCCAATCACACATTTACTGCTGCCCTCCCCAAACCCCATTTACTGGTGCCCCACAATCGCTAATTTACTGCTGCCGGTCACCAATCCCCCTTTACTGGTGCCACCCCAATCTCCTATTTACTGTTGCCCTATCCAATCCCCCATTTGGTACTGCCTTCACCAAGTGCCCCATTTACAGCTGCCTTCCCCAATTCCAACATTTTGGTACATTCCACAGTTGCCACATGTACTGGTGCCCTCCCCAAATAGCACACCTACTGGCGCCTTCCTCCAATTCCCTTATTTAATTGAACTCTTCCTGATTCCACCGTTTATTGATATCCTCCCCCCGTTCCGCACTTCACTGCTGCCAATCTCCAATAGCTCCATTTGCTGCACCCGTCCAATTTCTCCATTCGCAGATACACTTCTCAGTTCCTCTATTCATTGATGCCCTTCCCCAATATTATTACACATTTATTGGTGCGACGTGAATATTTTCTCAGATCAGTGATCATTAATTTTCCAAATTAACATAAGAAATAGGAGCAGGTGTAGGCCATTTGGATCTTCGAGCCTGCTACGCCATTCAATAAGATCATGGGAGTATTTCTACCTGATCTTCACTTTCCAACACTAACCCCCTATCCCCGCAGCACTCTGGGGTAGAGAATTTCAAAGATTCACCACCTTCAGAAAGTTCTCCTCATCTCAGTCCTAAGTGGCCGACCTCTTATTCTAAAACTATGATGCTTGGTTCTAGTTACCCCAGCCAGGGGAGTCATTCTCCCTGCATCTATCTTGTCAAGCCTTGTAAGAATTTCGTATGTTTAAATGAGTTCAACTCTCATTATTCTAAATGTTAGAGAATATAGACCTAGTCTACTCAATCACTCCTTATATGGCAACCTTTCCATCCCAGGAACCAGTCTGATGATCCTTCGTTGCACTCCCTCTATAGCAAGAATGTCCTTCCTTATGTAAGCATATGTTCCTTCATACAAAGCCCATTGCCCAATAATATGTGAGGTATATCCTGTGAATATTCTGATTCAAATATACAATGGTCATTCATGTTCAAATATACACAGGCCATTTCCCTATATTGATACATTATTGTGTAACTTTGAGGCTGGTTAAGAAGATGGAAGCCCGTGAAATTAAGGGGCACGTAACGCTATGGCTGTGGAAGTGGCTCCGTTTCACGAAGCCGAGTGTAGGCGGAGGATGTGTTTTCAGACTGAGAGCTTGTTTGCACTGGAGTTTCCCAAGGGTCAGTTTTGGGTCCTTTACTCTTTTCAACTTTTATAAACGCCCTAGACTAGGGTGTAGGGAGCTGCATCATAATGTTTGCAGATGATGCGAAAATTAGCAAAGTAATGTATAGTGATGATGATACTTGCAGACTTCACGATGACCTAGACAGGATGAAGCAATGGGCAGAAGCAGGGCAGATGGAGATCAATGCGGAGAAGGATGGACTAATGTCTGGGATGGCAGGAATGACGTATGAAGGGAGATTGGGTCGATTAGGCTTATATCCAATAGAGTTTAGAAGAATGAGAGGGGTCTCATTGAAACTTATAAAATTGTAACAGGACTAGACAGACTAGATGCAGGAAGGGTGTTCCCGATGGCAGGGGCGTCCAGAACCGGGGTCACAGTGTAAGGATAAAGGCTAAGCCATTTATGACTGAGATGAGGAGGAATTTCTTCCCACATAGAGTGGTGAACCAGTGGAATTAGCTACCACAGAAGGCAGTTGAGGCCAACTTATTAAATATATTCAGGAAGGAGTTAGATATATTTCTTAAGGCTTGGAATCAAGGGATATGGGGAGAAAGCAGGGACAGGGTACTGAATTTGGATGATCAGCCATGATCTCATTAAATGGCGCAACTGGTTCGAGGGGCCAAATGGACTACTCCTACTCCTATCTTCTATGTTTCTATGTTTATATGATGCACTGTATGAAAAGACGGTCTACTATAAAAGGTAGGGTTTTTTAAAGTGTAGAAGAGCAGAGAGACCTCGCTGTACAGAAACACAAATACTGAAATGTGGCAGAGCAAAGTGGATAACAACGTATTTGTGTTAATTGTGTTTATCGGTAGTGGAGTAGAATATGAAAGTAAAGTGATCATGGTAAACTGGTTACGCATCAGCTGGATTATTGTCGTCAATTCTTCTTACCACAATTCAGAAAAGATTTAAAGGCCATAGAAAGTGTAGAGAGGAGTTTAATCAGGTTGTTACCAGGGGAAGTGGGCTTCAGCTTTGAAGATATGTTGGAAGAGTTAGGACTGCTCCTTGGAACAGGGAAGGTTAAGCGATGACCTAAACAATGTTTTCAGGAAGAGGAGAGGTTTTCAGAGAGACAACCTATTCCCTCTGGCGAGTGGATTAATAACCAGAGGTTATAGATTTAAAATCACTTGAAGAGATCTAGATGGGAGATCGGGAGATTTGTTTCCACTCAGAGTTGTTGGGCTCTGGGACGTTCCACTTGAGAAGGAGACAGAAGCTGATTCCTTTAATGATTTCAAAAGACAGTTGCATAGGATCGTGAGTTTGAGGAATTACAGGGTTCCTGAAAATTACGGGCCATGGGTCTAAGCACGACTGCTCTTCCAGAGAGCCAGCGTGGACATGTCTGGTATAATGGACTCCTTCTGCTGTAAGTTGCTATGATTCTATGATTACTTGGGAATACATGGGAGATACGGCACAGAAACAGGCCATTCAGCCCTACCAGTCCATAATGTCGTTTATGCTCCACACGAGCCTCCTCCCCTCTTTCCTCATCTAAACCTATCAGAATAACCTTCTATTCCCTTCTACCTCATATGCTTGACCAACCTCCCCTTAAATGTATCTTTACTATTCGCTTCAACCACTCCCTGTGGTAGCGAGTTCCACATTTTCAATACTTTTGGGTAAAGAAGATTCTTCTGAATTCCATATTGGATTTTTTGGTGACCTCTAGTTATGCTCTTCCTCGTGTGGAAACATTCTTTCTGTATCTACTCTATCACATTCTTCCATAATTTTAAAGTCCTTTATTAGGTCACCACTCAGCCTACTTTTATCAGTGAAAAGAGACCCAAACTATTCATCCTTGCCTGATATGTATAACCTCGCATTTCTGGTATTATCCTTGTAAATCATCACTGCACCCTCTCCAGTGCCTCTTTATCCTTTTAAAAATATGACGACCAGAACTGTACTCAGTACTCTAAGTGTGGTCTAACGAATGTTTGATACACGTTCCGAATAACTTACATACGTTTCAGTTCTCTCCATCTCGAAATAAATCCTGGTGCAAGGATTGTTTTTTTACGGCCTTGCTAACCTGTGTCACAACTTATAATGATTTGTGTATTTGTACTCTGAGATCCCTTCGATACTCTCCCTCACCTAGGTTCACACCCTCGAAGTTATAGTTGACCTCCCTATTCTTCATACAAAAATGTAATAACTCACATTTATCTGTGTTGAACGTCAGTTGCCAATTATATGCCCCTTCTGCAAGTTTATTAATGTCCTCCTGTAATTTGTTGCAGTGCTTCTCAGTATTGACTTCCCCCCCAATTTGGTAGCATCTGCAAACTTAGAAATTGTGTTTTTTATTCCGCAGTCTAAATCGTTAATGTAAGTTGTGAACAACAGTGTTCCCAGCAATGATCCTTATGATAAACAACTACCCACCTTCTGCCTCTGTGAATAGCTGCTCTTTACTCCTACTCTCTGCTTTATGTCCTGAAGCCAGTTATGACAGCTATTATGGGGTACCTTATCAAAGGCCTTTTGAAAATACTGACAGATTACATCTACTGCATTACTGCTGTCTACTCTCCCTGTTACCTCTTCAAAAATTTCAATAAGGTAGTTCAAGCAAGACTTTCCCTTTTGAAAGCTATGCTGACTCTTCATTTTTATAATATTGTTTTCTAGATTCTGCTATTTTCTCCTTTAGTAGGGATTCCATTAATTTACCTACCACCGATGTTATGCTGAATGTTCTATAATACCCTGGATTTGTTCTATCTCCTTCTTCAATATCGGTATAACATTACATGTCCACCAGTCCTCTGCACTACACCTTTTGCTAATGAATTATTCAATATGCGTACTAATGCCTCTGTTATCTCTTCCCTAGATTTAAAAAAACAATCTGTCGATGCAATCCAGCTGGACAAGGGGTTTTATCCTCTTTCAGTTGGATTACTTTATTTAATATATCCCCTTTTTCATTTTAAATTCACTTATCTCATTATTAATCTTATCATGCAATGTCATTTCCACCTGTAGTATCCCCCTGGTAAATCGTGAAGCCAAATAATTATTTAATATTTCAGCCATGTATATATAGTTACCTTTGGAATTA
This sequence comes from Somniosus microcephalus, assembly GCF_052327205.1. NCBI lineage: Eukaryota > Metazoa > Chordata > Chondrichthyes > Squaliformes > Somniosidae > Somniosus > Somniosus microcephalus. The sequence goes on along the minus strand of NW_028225181.1, from coordinate 41,262,519 downwards.
TCCTGTCTATCCCTTAATGGCGGTATTCTGATCCGAAACTTCCTCTTTTATTGATGAGCCTATAAAATATTTTACAGTGTTATAATGTGTTCCAACATATTTTAATTTAATAGTTCCTATTTGCTTCGCTAATTGTTTTTTTCAATTATTTCCAAATTGTTTCGTATTCTCCTTAATCATGCACTCCCCTGCTGTCTCTGTACTTAATGCATGCCTCTGTCCTGAGCCTCAGTTCTTCCCTTATGGCTTTTTTCATCCGTGGAGTATCTTTATTGTTTGGTTTGTTCTTTCCATTCAGCGGAATATATTATTCCTGCATTCTGTTGAATACCATTGCAAATGTTTCTCATTGTTATTCTGCATTGTTCTTTGCCAAAATTGTTGCCCATTTTTTGGCCAAGTTCTATTGTCAACCCCTCAACACCAGCTTTTCTCCAATCTATTAACTTGGTGTTCGCCATACTTATAGCATTCTCAATTATCATCATAAAGTGTATCATAATGGTCATTATTGCCTATACATTCCCTTACTTATACTTCTCTTATCTGCTCTGGTTCAATCCCTATCACTAGCTCCAATACCGAATCCTACTTTCTTGGCCTCTTTATATACTGAGCTAGGAACGTGCCCTGTACACATTGGAGGAACTCCATTCCCTTATCCCTTTTACCTACCTCTTCTGTGCTATTAATGTTGGGGTAGTTGAAATCCCCCATGACTAATATTCTATGTTTCTTAATAATTTCCCTAATTGTCTGCATATTTATTCTCCACCTCCACTAGGTAATCTATAGTCTGTAGTTTGATTGTTACTTCATTACCTTTATCTCTATCCATGTGCATTCTATTTTTGTCTTGCTGATGTCTGTGTTACTTTTTCCTACTGCAATTATGTTATCCCTAATAAGTGCAGCTATTCCACTTCCCATTTATCCATCCCTATCTGTTCTGAATATATTACAGTCTGCAATGTTTAATTCCCGGTCCTGAGTTTTCGTTAGCCATGTCTTAGTAATCCCTACTTTTTCTAGTTCCTCGCAACACATGCTTGCCTCCAGCTCCCCTGTTTTATTACAGACACTGAAATCATTACTGTACAGACAGTTTAACTCATTTTAATAGGATTTCCTCTCACTTTATGTTTAACCATCTTTTAGACTTATGTTCTACAGCTCTATTTATTCCCTTGCCATCAATGTCCTCCCTTAATTTATTTGCTCCTTGCCCTCTTTACTTGTTTTGTTTATATTTAGCCTATTTTCATTTCTTGTATACACCTTCCCCCATCTTGCTAGTTTAAAGCCTTTTCCACCTTCCTATTTACCGTTTCTGCTAGGAAACGGTTCCAATCCCGATTCAGGTGCAGCCCGCCTCATTGGTACAGCTCCTTCCTGGCCCAGAACTGTTGCCAGTGTCCCATGAAACGAAACCCCTCTTTCCCACACCAGCCCTTAAGCCACGTGTTAATTCTCCTGATCTGTCTGCTTCTATGCCAATGTGCACGTGGCTCTGGCAATAATCCAGAGATTATTCCCCTCGCGGTCCTTCTTTTCAATTTAGATCCTATCTCCTGATACTGTTCAGCAGAACCTCCTCCCTATTCCTACCTATGTCGCTTGTTCCAACATGTACCATGACAACTGGACTTACCCCTCCCTTTCCAAGTTCCTTTCCGGCCGCCGCGATATATCCCTTCAACTGACAGTGGTAGGCAACAAGCCCTTCGGGATTCTCGTTCTTGCCTGCTGAGGATGCTACCTATACCCCTAATTATAGAGTCCCCTATTATAACCACATTTCTATTCTGCGTCCTCGCCCCCCAGCCCGCTTGGACACACCTCTGAGCCAAGGTGCCTTCGTCTGCATTCTGGCTGTCCTCCCTGCAGTCTTAGTCCTTGTCCTCAGAGGTAGCGAATACATTGCACCTGTTGGACAGGAGCCATGTCTGCGGGACAAACTTCTCAACATCTCATGAATCCCCGCTACCCGACACCCGAAAATTCACACCCTCCCTTTCCTGAACCTTTCCTCTGGGGTTCGACTGTATTGTGGATGAAACTGTCCAGAAATTCTGCGTCCTCCCTTAAGTGTCGGTGTGTCTCTAACTCGCACTCTAGCTCAATGACTCTGAGCCGGATTCCATTACTGATAAGGAAGGGACTTATTTTAAGTTCTTGGAATTCCCTCCCAAAATCTCTCCATTTATATTTCCTCTTTTAAGACGCTTCGAAAAACCAACATCTTTAAGCAAGCTATTAGTCACCTTCCCTAACATCTCCTTATAAGGCTCGGTTTCAAATTTAATTTTTTGATAACACTCCTCTGAACCATCATGTGACTTTTTATTACATAAGAATATTAGATAATAAGAATATAAGAAATAGGAGCAGGAATAGGCGACTTGGCCTCTCGGACCTGATCCCCCATTCAATAAGATCATGGCTGTTCTTGGGCTCAAAACCACTTCCCCACACGCTCCCCATAACCCTTCACTCCTTTATCTTGCCAAAATCTGTCTATCTCTACCTTGAATGTATTTAATGATCCAGCCTCCACAGCTCTCTGGGGAAGAGAATTCCACAGATATATAACCCTCTGAGAGAAGAAATTCCCCCTCATCTCAGTTCTAAAATGGCGATCCATTATTCTAATACTGTGCCCCCCTCCCGTTCTAGATTTCCCCATCCACTCTGCATCTGAGGGTAAACATCCTCTCTGCATCTACTTTGTCGAGCTCCCTCAGTATCTTATATGATTCAATAAAAATCACTGTAAACATGTAAGTTAATACTGTTTTGGTTTGATGGAACAGTTGAGAGTGTGTTTTACGCTGTCTATAATGCGTGCTGCATCTGGCATTATCTCACCTTTGTTGATTGCTAATTACTTGGTAGTACCATACTCTCACATCTTTAGAAATACCATATCTGTTATTCCTTTGTTTGTGGGGACATTGTAACAGGAGCATTATCCATTATTTCCCATAATGTTCCCCTCCAATTATTGCTCGAATGGCCACACCACTTGACCCCCCTGATGATCCGTTTACAGATTGCCACTGATGTCCTTCCTGTTGCAGGTAATAGACCGGTTTCAGAACACAGAAGAGTTTGTAATATCCCTGCAACATCCCAACACCAATACATCAACTGCCTCTCAGTGCCAAAGCAGGAGGGAGACACACTGCCTGTTATAAAAAGAAGGGAGACTTCAGGGTGTTTACAGCAAGAGATGGACAATAAGTTGGGGGTGCCATTGAACAATGGGACCAGACTTTTGGAGGGTTGGAGGGAGAATTCATGAGGGGTAACTTTGGATGTCTGAGCTCCATGTCCGGACTCCTAATACATGGGAGCGGGGTCGGAGACAGGGTTTATTGTACACCCTGTGTTCATGCCCATTGAGACTGCCCACCAGGTGCAGATTCAGGTCAATGTGTCCCTGTGCCACCTCGAGTGGGAGTGGCTCTGGCCGCTTTGTTACATCGTTCCTGGCTGCTGTGTGATTGGCTCCCAGCTCCTTTGTGATGTCACCTGCTGAAAAGTCCACGTCTCTGGTTATGGTCCATCAATGGGATGTCAATGTGGGAGGAGCTGGAGTGACAGCTGACACTGGGAGTGTGATTATTCCCAATAAACAGGATAAAGGGCAGAAAAGAACAATTTAATATTGAAGTAAGTATTTCAAATACATTCATTTATTACACATATATTCAAATTAAACATTACCACAGCGAGAAAAACAGCCCAGTTGTATTCCAGGTACTTCTTCTGGGATTAAAATGAATCATTTCTCTATTGATGGTCTCTAGGAGATAGCAAAATCTCAGAAAGATGGAGAAAGAGAAGTCGAATTATCGTCACACTAACTGGGACTGGAGAAATGTCACTGTCTTCACAGAGCAGATCCAGCAGTATCGAGACCCGTCATGTCAGAGATGGGATAAAACGGGAAGCTTCAGCAATGATTGGAAAGGTGAGAATCTTTACTGAGAATCCAAACAGTCCACGATTTTGCCGAGGTGGGAGTCTAAACAGACACTGGGTGCTGATTTACATTTGCCATCAGGATCGGACTTTGATGCGACAAGTTGGGCGGAGCTAAACTCGTAGATAAACCTTGGCAATACCTCAACTGGGAGTGTTTGACTTTTATAAGGAGAGGGATTTTCATTCTATAATCATCCCATGCCCAGACCTGAAACGTTAACTCTGTTTCTCTCTCCACAGATGCTGCCTGGCCTGCTGAGTATTTCCAGCATTTTCTGTTGTTATTTCTGTACTTGAACTGGTTGTGCTTCATTGATAAGTGCCAAGGGAGCTGTCAACCGCATTGAACACATGCTGCACCTGCTCTGCGTGTGTTTGATGGGACAGTGTAGAGGGAGCTTTATTCAATATCTAACCCATGCTGTGCCTGCCCTTGGTGTTTTTGATGTGCAGTGTAGGGGGACATTTACTCTGTATATAACGCATGCTCCACCAGGTGCAGATTCAGGTCAATGCCGTGAGGTGTTTTTGATGGTGAAGTGATAAGGGAAATTTAACCTGTATCTAACTCGTGCTGTTTTTGCTCAGGGAGTGTTTGATGGGAAAATGTAGAGCGAGATTTTCCTCATATCTAACCAATGCTACACCGGCCTTGGGAGTGTTTGATGTAAAGGTGTAATAGCAGTTCCACACACGTTTGGAGGCGGCAGTTAATGGTGCAATTGTGCAGATCAGAAAAATATTGTGAATTTGCGGCGGCATTGTAGCGGGCATCACTACATTGTGGAATTGGGAGGCAGCAGTAAATGGAGCAATTACAGAGACAGCAGTACATTGTGGAATAGGGTGGCAGCAGAACAACATAGTATAATTTGGGAGGGCAGCAGCACATTGAGGAATTGGTGGCGACATTAAATTGTACAATTGGGGAGGGCTGCATTATATTGTGGAATTGGGAGGCTGCAGTAGGTGGAACTGTTGGAGACGGCAGCAGGGATCAATGCTTGGGCCCAGCTATTCACAATATATATCAATAATTTGGATGAGGGAACCAAATGTAATATTTCGAAGTATTGCTGATGACACGAAACTAGGTGGGACTTGAAGTTGTGAGGAGAAGCCAAAGAGGCTTCAAGGTGATTTAGGCAAGTTGAATGAGTGGGCAAATAAATGGAAATGCAGTATACCTTGGATAAATGTGAAGGGATCCACTTCAGTATGAAAAACAGAATGGTAGATTTCTTTATAAATGGTGATAGATTGGAAAATGTTGATATTTAAAGGGACCTGGTGTGTCCTTATACACCACTCACTGAAAGCAAATATGCAGGTGCAGCAAGCAGTTAGGAATGCAAAAGGTATGTTTGCCTTCATTGCAAGACGATATGAGTCCAGGTGCAATTTGCATGGGGGCATCCTTTACCTGGTTTACGGTAATTTACCTGATCAGGCAGCCGTTTGCTACTGCACTGTGACCAATTCCAATCAGCGGTTTTGAATCGCTAAACCCTCCTTCCAGTTCTGACTGGAGGAACTTATAATTAATGATATGTTAAAAACGGACAAATGGTCTGGATGCAAGAAAGTCAAATTTTATTAAAAGTAAAGAAATTACACCACACGATCAAAGTAATCATGGTAAAATTGCTTAACTAGGGGAAGGCAGATGGCAAAACGAGGGAGAAATAGCTACAATGTTAGTCTTACAATCTTAGCAACAGTTCCCTTAAATTACCTCCCCTTTACTTCTCACTAGATTGTCTTGCTAGTGGGTCAGAAGCCTTGCTCACCTGCAGTCCAAAGAGTAAAGGAGAAGAGAGAGATGCTTCTGGGAAGCTATCTTTTATACACCTTTTTTTGGGGCCCGCCCAGATCTGAGGTTTCTAGGCTAAAACAAAAGAGATGCAAACTGTCCACTTGTCAGGGATGGCTTTCGATAATGTTGCAGTTTAAATGTGTCCATTGTCTGTGAGGGCTTTTGAATAATGCTGCAGTGGTTTGAATGTGTTCTTGATTGTCTGTGATGGGCAATCGAATAAAACTATTTCCTCGATTGCTTGAGTAAATAGCATTGAAGTTATTGTAAACAGAAAGTCATTGTTCTGTGGTCAACTGAGACTGCAGTCTCAAGTGGTTACATCCTTGTGTACACAAAGTAGAAGTTTCTGTAATCAAATCGATTATCTAACTTCCTGAACTGCCTTTGATTGGCAGATTCAAACAGGCTACTCCCCAGTGCAAACAAGCAGCTAGTAGGTTACCAGACCCACCCAGCACCACAGGGTGACTGACAGCTCGGGCTCTATTCATATGCTAACAGCATGTCTGCCCTTTTGAAATTCTGTTTCCATGAGGTCTGTCCAGCCATATTTAACAGTCCAAAACTCAAGAGTACATCTTTTAATAAAATGTACAATCTTAAAGTGTGCGATTTTCACAAAGTTCTTTGATTCCAGTGTCCAAGTGCCGCCTAGCTTACGAGCTTCATAACGCAGACTTTTTGTGGTTTTGGGTATGTTTTAAAACATTGTCCAACCCAGAGACAATTTAAATCACACAGGTCTTCGTCCACGATGCGGATTAATATTTCCCGATTTTTGGGGGCTGCGGGGATTTTGCGAACCCCTACATTCCTCCCTTGGATACTTCCAACTTGCTTGTATTATCCTCTTGAAGAAGTGAGCAAAATTTTCTGACCCCCCACAATCAATCAACCCCTGTATTTACCTATAGCTAACTACCACTGATCCCCCGACCCATCTATTCACCTCAAATCCGAGAAAAACCGTGGTACATTAGCCATCTACAGATATATCAATTACAAAATGTTACAAAAGGGGGTCTCATACCCCTGCACCACTTGTTACATTATAACATGTTACAAAGTGTTGCAATCTTGGTTATACAATGTAATCAAAATGATCCCAAGCACGGAGAGGGTGCTACACCTCTGCACCGCTTGGAACTGTAAAACAAAATACAAAAATCTTCATTAAAATTTGAAACAAAATGCTGAAATAAACCCCGACCGTCACGTGCCAATGATGGGTCACGAAATTCGAGTGGGTATTGCTCCTCCCACCTGGGCAATAAATGTTCCTTCTACCCTCCCCCCTTTAATGGTCTTAAACTTTTAAATCATACAGAATGGATTTTACAGAACAGTCTGTTCTGCCAGCCATGAACCGTTCCCTTGTCCCGCTGTGGAAGTGGAGTACCCCTCATGTTTCATAGACCGAGACCGGAGAGTATGGAACCGTGACTCCCAGTCCCTCCCCCTCCAGTCTTCCCTCGACTGGCTGCCGAAAATGATGAGTGCCAGTGTGGCGGCTCCCATTGGCCCCACACTCAAACTTGGATCACAGATCCGGCCACCCACTCATCCTTCCCAGCCACACTTACACTCTAACTTTGCCCTTGGGCCCCGGGCGAGTTCCTCCCTTCCTCGAACGCAGCCACACGACTCTTGGGTCTCCCCCTCCCCTTTACAATCTTTCCCGGGCCATCACCACCCACTCCCGGGGAACGCATCCCTATCTGACAAGGCGCCCATGCTTCCCCACCATGACTCCTCAATAGCGAGGTCTCCAGCAAGTGAAATTCGGTCAGGATAGTGCTGGGTTGGGGCCGTGCCCTACCCAGCTGGGGCCATCTCTTCCACGTAGGATGAGTAGGCTGGTTCCTCAGGACCCTGTCCAGTTTCTCCCGAAGGTTGCTGCGGGGTCTCCTCCTGGATTTGTCTGGTGGCGCGGTGATCCCCAACATTCTGTATAACCATATCTTCATTTGATGCCCAGCAGCGAAAAGGGCTGCTCCTTTGTCCACTCTCCTGCAAAAGAATTTAAAATGTCATGCAACCAGGTCTCTACCTGACCTGCTGCCTTAGGTGGAGGCATGGTCGGGTCCCTTGACCTCGGACCAAAATACAAGTATTTGGCACACTTAAAAACATAAACTTTAAACTGCTAGTTACATTCTAAACTTAAAATTTAAACACCTTAAAAGCAAGCTATAAACATTGGTAACTTAACACCAAGCTACATTAAAAATGCCGCCCATCTCCAGATGGCCAGGCTAATCTCTGGTGTCACTGTCGCAGATTACTGCTGCCTGCAGCGAAGCTGGACTGCCTCCTGATTCAAGTCCCTGGCAGCTTATGGCTGCTAGTTGGGGACCTCTGTTATCTGTTTCCTCCCGGGCTCGGATGATTGTTCTTTGTGGTGGCTATTCGGTGACCATCATATCTTAGGCTTGGGGACCCGCTGAGACCTTCTGAGGGGCGTCTCTGTGGGGGAAACTTTGGCTGATGGACCCTGAGCCTGGGTCACAGCCCTAGCTGGCTGGGAACCTTCTCCCCCTGATGTAAACAGCCCGCACTGTTTAATATACCTGGTGTAAGATCCGCAAAATTGAACATTGTATTATATGGGTCCTTTAGCAGAAGAGGCCTTGTTTTAAAAAAAGACTGTTTTAAAAGAAGCCCAGGAAAAAGGGGCATATAAAATGGCCGCCAGACCCTGTGACTAGCTGTTTGGACACTTCAAAATGGTTCCTGCAGTCCCCAGACAGCCTTTGTGGATTCAACCCACAGTAAGTTATGGAAGCCGATCTGAGAAGACGAAACCAGGCACAAACACATACATATGGATTGGATGCAGATCCAGTCAGATCGGCCTGCAGATAAAGGCCATCTAAATGTTTACCCAGACAAAGTGAAACAGTTTTATATTCATAAGGGGAGCAACAAGGACCCATTAAAGCCATCAAGAAGACATTCAAAAAAATACAAGGTCATTCCAGACCATAGATGTCCATCACCGGCCATCCCGAAAGCAGTTTAAGAGTAATAACTACCCCGCTGTGCTATAAGCCCGCCAAAAGTTAAACAAAGACTAACCTTGATTTGGTGGGAGATAGAGGCTTCTCTTGAGAAGTATATTTGGGGAATCCGGGGTAACTAGCAGGAAATCATCCTCCTTCGCAGATCACCAGCTCAGAAGGGTTGAAGAAGAAGAAAATGAGGCAGCCATCAAGAAGGGGATTCGAGTCTGCATCCCGCCCCGGGCTAACCATCGGGAGATCGTCGACAAACCCCGGGCCGCTGACGAGAAAAAAAGGGCATCAGCCCTACAGAGGAAACCCATATGAAAATGGTGACCAGCTAGAGACCTCTCCAACCATGGTCAAACAGATGGTCTCCGTCCCTGCCGACGTCCAGACCTGCCAGTGTCCGGCCTGTCCGTGACTTTCACCTCGAGAGAGGGAGAAGTGTAGCGCAGCTTTCTGTGGCTCCACTGACCACGCAGAAACAGGATGCCTGAGAGGATCAAAACGCAGACTTGTTTCAAAACTCTATACTTTTCCAACTGGATTGGTGAGCATGTTTCTGGCCCTTCATAATCGGATCTAGATAGGATTAAGGGGGTGGGCATTCTGGGTGTAATTAACATGAGTTGTCCCTCGATGTTCCGTGTGTTTTCCCATTTCATGATGACGTTTGTAAAGAATAATATACCTGTATCTATTTTAGTTAGAACTGTATTTTGATTTGCTTCTCCCACCCATGTACCCACTTATTTGCTTGCATTTGATTTGTTTTTCCTTATGCAATAAATTTTATTTCGTTTCATTAAACTTGGTCTATAAGAGTATTCTCTGCATTGTAGTTCCTGCATCTAAGTCCAGTGTCTAGAACTTAAGGGGTGAGTGGGTCGAACCACTCAAGGTTTTACTGTGCAAGAGGGAGAGAGAGGCCTCTATAGAGAGAAACCTCTGCGATCCAAAGAGGAGAACCCCTTACACTGGCAGCCTGCCAGTAATCCGGGTTTGTCTCCTTTTCCCTACCCACTCCTGTTCTGGGGGCAGGTATCCCCTCACCACCCGCTGCTGGTGGCTGAAAATCTTCATCTCCAGATCCAAAACCTGGTACCGGCTCCTTCCATATGTCTCCTGCAAGAGGAATTGCTATCCCTTCCTCCCCAGCATCCCACACCATAGGGGGAACCACTCTAGAAGCGGGCTGGGAAGTTGACCCTTTAAACAGGCGACAGCGCCTGCGCAAACCTCCTCCCCGGAGTCCCACGGCAGAGGCTGTGAAACCTTCGTATTCAAACAGGCTACTATGCCTGCACGGGAAAACGGAAGAGGAACCGCTGTGGTCACGGGCTGTGGTACAGTGCCTGCGCGAACAGACCGTTCAAAAGCCTGGGGAATTCCTGTCTCCAGACCACTGACTACGCATGTGCGGGCAGTCTCTTCACAGGGTGGCTCCTCCCTGGAGCCCCCCAAGCGATTTTCTGTGAATGAACTCGCAGCAGCCTGCAATTTCTACTCTCAGGCTGCAGTTTCTCTGTTTCTGAACTAAATAACTGGTTCAAATTTAAAACTTTGGCCATAACTTAGGTCCCACTGGGGCAGGAAAGTGTCCCAATTGGTGGGCCGGACAACTTTTCTCTCGAAACAAGCCACAGCGCCTGTCTTTACAGCCTGTGAACTTGAACTTGTATAGTCAGATTTAGACAATTTTCTTTGGTTGGCGTGGTTGGTTTGCACAGAGCTAGTTTTACTGCATAGACCATTGGTATGGCCCTATTAAGTATACTATAGGGTCCCATGTAGAGTGGCTCTAAACTTCCCACCGGGGCATAGTTTCTTACCATCACTATGTCTCCTATCTCCAACTGGTGGCTATTGCTAGGCTCGAGCAGCAGCCGGTTATTCCGATGCTGCTTCCCCATGCTGTCTGCAGCCTGCCCATAAATTCGTTTGATGGGTCTGGAGTATACCCCCGCCTGCTCCTGACCGGTGAATCTCGATAGTATGCATGAAACCCCGTTAGACAGAGGTGAGGTGGTGGGATTATACGTATGGATCACGGTACATGATGCCCCCGTATCCAATAGATAAGTCTCTGTAATCTTGTCTACCTCCATCTGTACGAGCGGTCTCTTCCATTCATCATACCAGAGATTTCTATGATGGACAGGCTGCGCGGGCTCTCGTCATAGTGTGGCAGCAGAGGGGTGGTGCGAATTACAGCACCGGTGGTAGCTACTACCTTTCCCTGATTGGCCCTGAGGAAATATTTTATCGCCTCCATGATGGACTCGACTGTATCGGGAGGAGTTTCTGTCTCTGCCTTCTGAGTTGGGCCTGCGGGGGTCCTGGCTTTATCGGCTCTCCCAGGCTTTTTACATTCCCTGCGCCAGTGGCCATCCTCCCCGCACCTGTAACAAGTGACCTTGTTCTGGAAGGGACGGCTCCCCACCTGGTGCCACTCTTTCTTGTATTGAGCCCCAGGTTAAAACTCGTGGACCTTACCCGTTTTCTGGGGGGTCCCACTATTCCTACCGTACCTATATGCTACTGTAAACTGCCGGATTACAGTCTCTTCGGTTGCCAGGGGGCCTCGGTGGTCAAACCAAGTATCAGCCTTTGCTTTTATATGGGGCAGGTATTTGGACACCAGGCAACGAAGCCATTGGGTCCGCTGCCGCTGGTTCAGGTGTGCCCTATCTTGTCCCCCTGTACACGTGCTGTCTGCAAATGCCTGTGGGGTCTCCCCTTCCTGCTGCAGTGTTTTCCCTATGCGATCGAATGGACTGCCGTCATTCGCACGCATGGCTTCCAGTATTTCCTCCTTTATGTCCTCAAAACCCTTCTGCCCTCTCTTAGCCTCATCTGAAAGGGTCTGATAGAGCTTACTATCTACAGAGAAAAGCAGCATTTTGGCTTTCTCTTCGTCATCACAGCCGTTAACACAGGCTGCCTGTTCTATCTCTTGGAAGTGCATTGATGGGTCTCCCTTTTCGGAGAGCAGGGGATATGTTTCACCAGGCCTCTGAGCTTTTGGGTATCATAGGGTACCAGATAGGTATGCTGAAGAGCCCATGGTTCATTATCGTTCACGGGCAGACCGTACCTCCATTGTCGAAGGGGGTGCACTGGTCCTGGTAACCGCCTGCCTAGCGGGACCTGCTGGCGTTCTCCAACCACCCCATTGTCCACCCCTTCTTGCTGCCAGAGCTCCTCAAAACTCGGAGCTGTGGGCTGCGGTCTCGGGATCTCTAATTCCCTAGCCAGCGCTGTTCTGGGTGCTGCCTGTGGGGTGCTTTGATTTGGCCTGCTGGTACTGACCGACGGACTTCACTTCAGACTTATGAGACATACCATCCCTCTAGTCCTTAATAACTCCATAGCCAAACTCTCTATCTTTCTGTTACATGGGTTATGATCTGCTCCACTATACCTTTGGTCGCAGGTCAGCTTATAAGCTGCCTTTAGCTCCCTAACCTTTTCCTCCTGCTCTGTTACTTCTGAGGTGAGGCGGGCATTCTCTTCCCGCAGTCTCATCTCGTTACTCTTTGCTTCTGTAATTTGGCACTTTAGGAACTATCTTGTGCCTCGTGTGGCTTTTGCCCTCACTAGCTTCTTGGGTGAGGTGTGCGTTTTCCTCCTGTAGCCTCATCTCACTCTCCCTAGCCTCTGTGACTTCCTGCACAAGGTGCTCTATCTCTGCCTGGCATTTCGTGACCTCTAGCGTGAGGCGTGCATTTTCTTCCCACAGCCTCATCCCACTACCTCTGGCCTCATTCACCTCTTATGCGGCGTTCTAACTCCGCCTGGCATTTTTGAAACTCTAACTCCCGATTCTTGGCCTCTGTAAACTCCTCCCGGACTCTCATCTTACCCTTCTTAACCCAGCCAGCAATACTATAATAGGCCAGCTTACATGCTGCCGCTAACTTTTGCAGTTAATTTGCAATTGGGGAGGGCAGCAGTTCACTGTGGAATTGGGAGGTGGCAGTAAATAAATAATTGGGGAGGTGGCAGTATTTTGAGGAATTGGGAGGCAGCAGTAAATTGTACAATTGGAGAGGGCGGCAGATCACTTTGGAATTGGGAGTTGGCAGCAAAAAGATAATTGGGGCTGACAGCAGTTCACTGTGGAATTGGGAGGCAGCAGTAAATGCTAAAATTTGGGAGGGCAGCAGTACATTGTGGAATTGGGATGCAGCTGGAAATGGTACTGTTGAGGAGGGCAGCAGTACATTGTGGAATTGAGAGGCAACAATAAATGGCACAATTGTAGAGGGCAGCAGTACATTTTGGAATTGGGAGGCAGCAACAATAAATGATAGAATTGTTAGGGGCAGAAGAACATTGTGGAATTGAGAGGCAGCAGTATATGACACAATTGCATGTGGCAGCAGTACATTGCGGAATTGAAAGGCAACAGCAAACTGGGAGGAGGCAGTAAATGGTACAATTGGGGAGGGCAGCAGGAGATTGTGGAATTGGGAGGAAGCAGTAAATGGTACAATTGGGGAGGGCAGCAGTACATTGTGGAATTGGGAGGCGGCAGTAAATGGTACAATTGGGGAGGGCAGCAGTACATTGTGGAATTGAGCGGTGGCAGTAAATGGTACAATTGGGGAGGGCAGCAGTACATTGTGGAATTGGGAGGTGGCAGTAAATGGTACAATTGGGGAGGGCAGCAGTACATTGTGGAATTGAGCGGTGGCAGTAAATGGTACAATTGGGGAGGGCAGCAGTACATTGTGGAATTGGGAGGTGGCAGTAAATGGTACAATTGGGGAGGGCAGCAGTACATTGTGGAATTGGGAGGTGGCAGTAAATGGTACAATTGGGGCGGGCAGCAGTACATTGTGGAATTGGGAGGTGGCAGTAAATGGTACAATTGGGGAGGGCAGCAGTACATTGTGGAATTGGGAGGTGGCAGTAAATGGTACAATTGGGGAGGGCAGCAGTACATTGTGGAATTGGGAGGTGGCAGTAAATGGTACAATTGGGGCGGGCAGCAGTACATTGTGGAATTGGGAGGAGGCAGTAAATGGTACAATTGGGGAGAACAACGTTACATTGTGGAACTTGCTGGCAGCAATCAATGCAGGATTGGGGAGGGATTCAGCATTTTGTAACTGGTGCAATTGTGGAGAGCAGAAATACATTGTGGATATGGCCAGCGGAACCCGTTAACTTTACAATTGGGAGGGCAACATTACATTGTGGCTTTGGGACACAGCAGTAATAATAAAAACGGGGTGGGCAGCAGTACATTGTGGCAATGGTAGGCGGCACTAATTAGTAAAATTAGAGAGGGCAGCAGTTCATTGTGGAATTGGGATGCAGCAGTAAATGGAATGGTTTGGAGAGGGCAACAGTACATTGTGGAATTCGGAAGAGGCAGCAAATGGGACAATTGTAGAGAGCAACATTAACTTATGAAATTGGGAGGCAGCAGCACTAACAGTTGGATTGCAGCAGCATACTGAACACTTGGGGGTGGCAGCCGTACATTGTGGAATTAGGACGCAGCAGTAAATTGTACAATTGTAGAGTGCAGTAGTTCACTGTGGAACTGGGGTTGGCAGTAAATATACAAATGGGGAGGGCAGCAGTACTTTGTGCAATTGGGATTCGGCAGTAAATAGTTAGGTGAGGACAGCAGTTCATTGTAGAATTTGGAGGTGGCAGAAAATATACAATTGTAGAGGGAAGCAGTTCGTTGTGGAATTGAGAGGTGGCAGTAACTGCTTTAATTGGGGAGGGCAGCAACATATTGTGCAATTGGGAGGCCGCGATAAATGGTCCAATTGGAGAGGTCAGCCGTGCATTGTGGAATTGGGAGGTTCAGCAATAAATTTTACAATTGGGGAGGTCAGCAGTATTTTGTTTAATTGACAGGCAGAATAAATAGTGCAATTGGGAAGGGCAACAGTTCATTGTGGAATTGCGAGGCAACAACAAATGATACAGTTAGAGGGGCAGCAGTTCATTATGGAGTTGGGAGACAGCAGTATATAGTACAATTGTTGACCCCAGCAGTTAATTGTGGATTTGGGAAGCGACAGCAGTAAATTGAACCATTTGGAAGGGAAGCACTACATTCTGAAATGGCAGGCAGCAGTGAACATAGAAATATAAAAACATAGAAGATAGGAGCAGGAGTAGGCCATTCGGCCACACGAGCATGTTCCACCATTTAATGAGATCATGGCTGATCATCCAATTCAGTAACGTGACCCTGCTTTCTCCCCATATCCCTTGATGCCTTTAGACTAAAGAAATATACCTAACTCCTTCTTGAATATATTTAATGAATTGGCCTCAGCTGCCTTGTGTGGTAGAGAATTCCACAGGTTCACCACTCTCTGGGTGAAGAAAGTCCTCCTCATCTCAGTCCTAAATGGCTTACCACTTATCCTTAGACTCTGACTTCTCCGCCATCGGGAACCTCCTTCCCGCATCTACTCTGTCTAGTCCTGTTAGAATATTAGAAATTTCAATGCGATCCGCTCTCATTCTTCTAAACTCTAGCGAATATAAGCCTAGTCGACCCAATCACGTCATTCGTCATTCCTACCATCTCCGGTATCAGTCTGGTGAATCTTCGCTGCACTCCCTCCGTGGCAAGAACATCCTTCCTCAGATAAGGCGACCAAAACTGCCCACAATACTCAAGGTGTGGTCTCACAAAGGCACTTTACAACAGCAGCAAGACATCCTTGATCCTGTACTCGAATCCTGTCACTATGAAGGCCGGTATACCATATGCCTTCTTAACCGCCTACTGTACCTGCATGCTTACCTTCAGCGACTGGTGCACAAGGCAACCAGGTCTTGTTTTACTTCCCTTTTCGCAATATATTGCCGTTCAAATAATAATCTGCCTTCCACCCTCAGCCAGCTGTGTGTCGTCTGCAAACTTGGAGATATTGATCCAGGAATTCGGGACTCCACGGGTGACTACGCACGGGTTACTCACCCGTAAGCCCAATGGAAGAGCCGGTTGCCTGCATGCACTGTGCATGCGTGGGAGACCGGCACTTCCATTCCCCTGAAAGCAGGGGTTCAGAGGTCGCAGGTGTGCGTGGGAGAGGTAGCGCGTGCGCATCGAACTTCGTTTTCGTTTCAGGTTTTCCCGGGAGGGTAAGTCGCCAGAAGTTATACATATAAAAAGCAGGTGTTAGGCCTGCTTTTTACAAGGTAAGTGGTGAATTAATTAAAATTTAAAAAAAATGTCCGCAGATTTATTATTTTTAAATACTTTAAAGTGAGGTAAGTATATTTTTAGCCCTGTTAGAAAAATTATTTTTAAAATAGTTATTACATGTAATTTATACTTTATATAAAAAGTGTGATTTGTTTATTTAATTTGAAAATTTAGTGATGTTATGGGGCTCATAGTATTTCTAAGT
The DNA here is from genome assembly GCF_052327205.1 of Somniosus microcephalus. Taxonomy (NCBI): domain Eukaryota; kingdom Metazoa; phylum Chordata; class Chondrichthyes; order Squaliformes; family Somniosidae; genus Somniosus; species Somniosus microcephalus. The sequence continues at coordinate 41,246,308 of NW_028225181.1, read as the reverse complement.
TTTGACAGGTCTTCCTGTCATCATTGTGAATGGAGCATTCCCTGCTCTGATTGGCTCCGCCATTGCACATGTGATACCAGGGGACGCATCAAACTAACTGCACACCTGGGATATGCAAGCACTGAGCGCCGGCAGCAGGAGCAGGCCCCGATCGTAATTCCGCGGGGGCCCACAGCTCAATGGCTGGCACGCAAGGTAAGTGCAGGTCGGGGGCTTGCACCCACGGGAATCCCCCGCCCCGAATTTCTGGGCCATTACATCTATTTCCCTCATCTAGATCATGCATATAGATATTTTGAATATCTGGGGTCCTAGCGCCGATCCCTGCGGTACCCCACTAGTCATAGGAACGTAGAAGATAGGAGCAGTTGTATGCCATTCAGCCCCTCGAGCCTGCTCCGCCATTCAATGAGATCATGGCTGATCATCCAAATTCAGTATGAAGTTCCTGCCTCCTCTCCATACCCCTTGATCACTTTAGCCTTAAGAAATATATATAACTCCTTCTTTAATACATTTAATGAATTGACCTCTATGGCCTTCTGTGGTAGAGAATTCCACAGGTTCACTACTCTCTGGGTGAAGCAATTCCTTCTCATCTCTGTCCTAAATGGCTTACCCCTTATCTTCAGACTGTGACCCCTGGTTCTGTACTCGCCGAGCAATGGGAACATCCTTCCCACATTTAGTCTGTCTAGTACTTTTCGAATTTTATAAGTTTCAATGTGACCCCCACTCATTCTTCTAAACTCCAGCCAGTATAAGCCCAATCGAGCCACTCTCTCCTCATACGTCATTCCTGCCACCCCAGGTATCAGCCTGGTGAATCTTCGCTGCACTCCTTCCATGACAACAGCATCCTTCCTCAGATAAGGCGACCAAAACTGCACACAACACTCCAGATGTGGCCTCACCAAGGCCCTGTACAACTGCAGCAAGACATCCTTGCTCCTGTACTCGAACCCTCTTGCTACGAAGGCCAACATATCTTTTGCCTTCTTAACACCCTGCTGCACCTGCATGCTTACCTTCAGCGACTGGTGCACAAGGACACCCAGGTCTCGTTGCACTTCCCCTTCTCCCAATCTATTGCCATTCAGATAATAATCTGCCTTCCTGTTTTTGACACCGAAGTGGACAATCCACGTTATACTGCATCTGCCATGTTTCTGCCCAGTTGGGGAGTGAAGCAGTTAATTGTGGAATTGGGTGCTGGCATTAAATGGTACAATTGGGGAGGGAAGCAGTTCATTGTGGAGTTGGTAGTTGGCAGTAAATAATACAGTTGGGGAGGGAAGCAGTGCATTGTATAATGGGGAGGTAGCAGTAAATTGTACCATTGAAATGGGAGTTTTACTTTGTATCTAACCCGTGATGTCCCTGCCCTGGGAGTGTTTGGTGGCACAGTGTAGAGGGAGCTTTACTCTTTATCTAACTCGAACTGTACCTGCTCTAGAAGTGGTTGATGGGACAATGTAGAGGGAGACCTACTATGTATGTTACCGATGCTGTACCTGCCCTGGGAGTAGCAATGTGCTTGGCTCTTATCTGCCCTCTGAAATGGCGTATCAATGCACTCAGTTCTAATTAACCACTACAAATCAAAATAATAACAATGAAACTGGACGGAACACCCGGCATCGACCTCGACACCTGCACACCCAACCAAGTCAACCCTGCAAATTCCTCCTCACCAACATATGGGGAATTGTGCCAGAATTGGGAGAGATGTCGCACAGACTAGTCAAGCAAAAGCCTGACATAGTAATACTCACAGTATCATACCTTTCAGCCAATGTCCCAAAATCCTCCATCCACATCCGTGGGAATGTCCTGTGATATAAGGTGTCATCGACAGTGCTATCAAGCGGCACTTACTCACCAATAACCTGCTCGCTGATGCCCAGATTGGATTCCACCAAGACCACTCTGCTCCCGATCTCATGACAGTCTTGGTCCAAACATGGACAAAGGAGCTGCATTCCAGAGTTGAGGCGAGAGTGACTGCCCTTGATATCAAGGCAGCATTTGTCTGAGAGTGGCATCAAGGCGCCTAGTGAAACTGAAGTCTATGGGAATCAGGTTGAAAACGCTCCACTGGCTGGACTCATAACTAGCAGGAAGATCAATCATCACAGCCCCAGGACATCGCTGCAGGAGTTCCTCGGGGAACTGCCCTAGGCCCTACCATCTTCAGCTGCTTCATCAATTATCTTGCTCCAACAAAATGTCAGAAATGTGGATGGTCGCTGATGACTGCACAGTGTTCAGTGCCATTCACAGCTCCACAGGTAATGAAGCATTCCCTGCCTGCATGCAACAAGACCTGGACGACATTCAGGCTTCGGCTGATAAGTGACAGGTAATATTCGCTCTCCAGCTATCACCAGCATTTAAGATCCAATGGTATTACCGTCGCCGAATTCCCAACTATCAACATCCTGCGGGTCACCATTGAACAGAAACTTAACTTGACCAGCCACATAAATACTGTGGCAACAACAGCAGGTCGGAGGCTACGAATTCTGCGGCGAGTGTCTCACCTCGTGACTCCCCAATGCATTTCCACCATCTACAAGGCCCAAGTAAGGAGTTTCAAGGAATACTCTCCACTTGCCTGGATGATATCAGCTACAAGAACACTCAAGAAGCTGGACAGCATCCAGGACAAAGCATTTCCTTTGTTTGGCACCACATCCATCATCTTAATCATTCACTCCCTCCACCACTGGCGTACAGTGGCTGCAGTGTGTACATCTGCAAAATGCACTGCAGTAACTCGCCAGGGCTTCTTCGGCAGCATCTCGCAAATGCGTGACCTCTTTCAGCTAGAAGGACAAGGATGGCAGGCGCATGGCAACACCACCACCTCCAAGTTCCCCTCCAAGTCAATCACCAACCTGACTTCGATGTATTTCACCAATCCTTCATTGTCGCTGGGACAAAATCCAGGAACTCCCCACCTAACAGCACTGTGGGAGGACCTTCACCACACGAACTGCATCGATTCAAGAAGTCGGCTTACAACCAACTTCTCAAGGGTAACTGGGGATGGGCAATAAATGTTGGCCTTGTCAGCGACGCACAGATCCCATAAGCGAATTTTTAAAAGTTAATGCGAAAGTTTATAGGGAATTCTACACTGTAACCAACCCGTGGTGTACATGCCCTGGGAGTATTTGATAGGCCAGTATAGAGGGAGCTTTACTCTGTTTCGAATCAATGCTGTACCTGCCCTGGGAGTGTTTTGAAGTAACACCTTGTGAATTTGTTGTTAACACAAGCACTAGGAGATTTATTGCAGAGTCCGAATCAGTGTACAGAAGAACTCAGAATTTAAAAAAACGATGCAGCTCTCATCTTTATATTTAAACGCAGGAGTCCTTTTAAAATCTAGCTCTCCTCCTATCACCGAACCTTCTTCACATTCTTTGACTTTCTACGTCCTGTATTTCTCACTCTCGGTCTCTCTCCATGCTTATCTCTCTCTTCCATTTAGTGCCTTTAGCTGTTTCCTGCTCCCTTTCTCTCACTCTCAGTCTTTCTCTCCATCTCTCTCTCTCTTCCATTCTCTCTGTCTCTTTTACCTTTCTCGCCATCCCTCACTCTTTGTCTCTCTCTCATTTCTTTGACTGTCTCTCCCCTTCTCTCTCTGTCTCTGTTTCCCACTCATTATTCTCGCAGACTGCTTATCCCTCATTCCCCTGTTTCTACCTCCCAATCTCACTATTTCTCATCTTCCTTAGCTCTCAGCTTGTGTGTCTGTCTCTCCACTCTGTTTCTAACATTGTCTGTTTCTCTTTATCGTCCTCGCTCCTTATCTGTCAATCTCTGTGTTTCTCACTCGTCCGCTTTTCCTGTCCTTCACTCTCCATTTCTCTCACCATATCTCTCTGTCTCTTGCCGTCTAGTAATTTACAGCCCACCTGTAACTCAGTAGCAGTTCCTGTGTGTACAATAAACAGTGGAGAAAAGCTACAGTGAGTGAGTAATATAGACATGGTGATTGAGTGAGCGAGAGTGAGAGACAGTGAGAGAGAGATAGAGAGAGAAGAGAGCAAGAGAGACAGAGAGAGAGAGAGAAAGAGAGAGAGCAGCCAGGCAGGCCAGGCGAGCGAGTGAGTGAGCGAGAGGCGTGAAGCAGACCAGAAGACAGAATTAGTAAGTTGTAGATAGAGAGAGGAAGAGAGAGAGTGATGTGAGGCATGCCAGGTGAGTGTGTGAGTGAGGGAGAGACATGCAGCAGACCAGCAGACAGAGTGAGTAAGTTATAGATAGAGAGAAGGAGAGAGAGAGAGTGATCTGAGGTATGTCAGGCGAGAGAGTGAGTGAGATTTTTCTACAGGGAACTGAGGGCTGTGTGTTACAGTGAACAATGTGTCTCTACACTTGTGTTAATAGTTATTGTAGATTTTGTTGGCGAATGTCATTGCACAAAGAATGCCTCTGCTAGTATTTTGCTGTGTGCACGGTGTTCGGTGATTCAGTTAATATTTGCACAGTGACTGGGTTAATATTAAAGAGTTATCTATCCCTCGCATTGTAAATATGAGCACAGGGCCTGAGGGAGTATTTTGTTGATTACTATCAGCGCTTGGCAGTATAACAGTATGGTCAGAGTGTGTCAGTGAGTGTGCTAATATAAACGTGTAAGCACTTTCAGTGTGTTAATATTTCTCAGGTCAGTGGGAGTGTTTCGCATTTAAAAGGATGTCTCTGGCGCTGGGTTATGATGTGCCCAGTGTTTCCATGAGTGTGCTAATACTAACATATATCACTGGCCCCGTGGGTGAGACTGGATCAGACAGAATATGAGGTGGGATTAAATTCTAATGCAGGAACTTCTTCAGCTTGTCTCATCTTTTAATGTGTTTTACAATTAAAGTAAAGGGATATTTCACCACATTTATCAACTGCTGTCTAAATCTATTCTGCGTCACGGCATAAATGCAAGTGATTGTGCAACTCAGGAGCTGGAGAATTTGTCCCAAATCTGGACAATATACAGGTAGAGATACAAAATAATCAGCCAATCGCCACACCCGATTATATATGGTATACACCTTAAGCACTGACCATAACAGGATGAAATTTCACGAAATAGCTAACAGTAAAATGATAGATTTCAGTCGGCTCTCCATCTCTGGGCCTCTGGGACTCTCCCCACTGCAGGGACCCCGGAAACTCCTGCGGACTCTGCTGGCCATTACAATGTGTCTGACGGTGACAGCATTGAGCAACAGAATCAGAACAAATGGGACCCCGGGGTAGGAATATGATGAAGGAGCTCGATTGTTCCCCAGACCGGTGAATACTGAACATCGCATGTTACCGCACAGATCCAGGGGACGTTCTCTGTCCCATATTCATCTGTCAACATAAAATACCAGAAAACGTTCTTTAAACAGCTCAGCACAGTCACGGTTCCTAGAACCACAGCCACCGTTTGCTTGGTGCAATATTTTGTTTTCAGCTTTTGGCAACAAATTGCCACAAAACGATCAAAGGTGAAAGTGACAGTGAATCAGACAGAAAAGTCTGTGACTGCATAAAGCAGGACGGCGTGGATATTACAGAGGGGAATAGATTACACAGGAGCAAGCGGTTTCTTATAAGACATCGGAATGTGCCTTAATATCAGCTCGAATATAATGACCAGTAGATCCGCCGCTGCCATGGCCACCAGGTAGCGAGTGACACATGTGGAAAGACCGCACCTTCCCTGAGACAGGATCACAATGGTCACTAAGTTAAATGTGTGGAAGGGAAACAAACAGGGAAGACTTACATCAGGCTGGCAACAAAAGCAGCATGTTTTAGAATTCGGGGTGAAATCTACAATCAATTACCGACATTTATTGATATGATCTAATTATAATACCTATAAGCTGAGAATCTTCAATGTAAGAGTAATCAAACAATAAATGGAATGTGAATAATTACATAAAAGTAACAGATGTTTGCTCACTGAGAGATGAAATGATGGATCTACCTTTAGCCCAGCATATATAAAGCACCAGCTGAGGTACCAGGGATGCAAAGGACCAGAGTCTGTCAGGAATTGATTGGGAAAAGCAGATTAGCACATTTCAGAAAGGTAGTGAATTTATTGAGTGTGTCAATAGCGAAACAGGCTTGAGGGGCAAAATGGTTTACTCCTCTTCCTGTGTTCCGATGTTGTTATACTCGCACAAAACTTTGTGTCCCGGGATCACTCAGCATTTTGAGCAGTGCAGTTCGCTTCTGTGCCTTGTGTTAGGAATGTTGAAATCCCGCTTTTGTTCCTGATCTTGGTTTGAATATTCTATATAAATAGAACATAAATTAATGCAACAGCAATATGCAGAAACTGCAAACTTGGCGTGCAATAATTACAGGCAATTGTATTTAAAATGTATGGATGTAATACGACAATGGTAAGATAAATACAAGTGAAATGAAGTTATAAAGACAACGAGGCTGTAAGAAGTGATGTGAGATTGAGTGTACCGCATTTTTGTTGAAATATACAAATTGTAGCTCATTGAAAGGAATATTTTCTAAATAACATTGCAAAGAATGGAAACTGAATTATAATAAATAGTTATCATTGACAGTGAATGTCTCACGGAATACATTTATCAACATTGAATTCAGCCGATTTATCCAACAGGCAAAGTGCTACCGAACGCTTTTGTAAAGTATCTGAACAAAACCGGAAGAGAATTATCCTTGTACTTTTCACATGTGGGTTTGCAACTTTGTGCAGAGAATGTTAGACGAGAAAATATCAAAGGTTTGTGTTAACCTCAGCTGGGACTGTTTATCCTGAACAACAGCAGGAGGCAATAGAGAACCACTCTGGGTCTCACTGAGAGATCCACTGAACTGTGCCAGACGGGTATGTGACAATTGTAAATTCAAACCAAAAATTGCAAATAACTATTGAAATCTGGCTGAATGAGCATTTTATGAGAATTTGTAAATTATCCTTGTAATCCAGAAACAATGAAACTAATGTAGAACTGGAGATGGTGAAAATGGAGACTGTGACTGGAACTGAATGATTATCAGATGTTTCGCACATTTAAAGATATGTATATGATCTGCCAGGATTTGTTCCTGTGACTCTATGTAAATAACCATACCGAGCATTAGACGAAAACAACAGCCAAATAATGCGGCTACTGGAAATCTGAAATGAAACAGGAAATGTTGTAAATACTCAGCAGGTGAGGCAGCATCGGTGCAGAGAGAGAAACAGAGTTACCGTTTCATGTCGATGACCTTTGCCTTTAGTTGAAAAGTCTCCTAATACAAGAAAACATTCTTCTGATCTTTTAGAAATGTTGAGTGTGGTTAGCAGATGGAAATTCGTTAAGTAACGTGTCTGGGTACAATATCTTTGCTTGAAATGAACATAGAATATTGCCTTCCTGGTAACACCGTATCAAGTTCAGAATCATTAGCGGGCAGCGGCGCAGAAAGCATAGGGAATGAAAAAGAATATGGAGAGGAGAGAAATAAAGTTAAGCATTATTTACAGCATTTAAGCGGGTTACATAGACTTACCATCGACACCAACAGCAGCGAGGGTGGTGGAGTGGGGGAGTAAATTACAAGAACAGTAAATGTGTTAAAAATAATTTGCAGCATTAATTATTAGATATAGAGTCTTAACAGGAGCACCAAATATAGCGAGGCTGGTCGAGTATTTTTATACAGCAACTCCTGCATTAACAACGATAATAAGAATGATAGACTTGCATTTATACGATTTAGATGATGCAACAAATGCAAGCACAGATAATCATTAATACAAAAATCCCACTGTAAATAGCAAGAATAATATTACAGTGTAACATGGTTTATGGAATTCATAAATGTCGTTTGGCACTTACTCGGAACACCAACAACCACGAGGATGGGATAGTAACTCTTTCGTATTTCAGAAAATAAGTTATCTATCCACAAATCTTCAAGCCAAAAATCAGGAAGGGGCGGGGGCGGGGGAGGGGGAGGGGAGGGGGCACAAACATGTCTTCCCTTCTGTGAGTCACTGGTGGTCATTGTGCTGGAGGCAGCGCGCTGACTTTGTGAGGTGACACAGTGAAGGGAGCTCCTTCTTTAAAGCAGAGAATAATCCCCGAGTGACATCATTAGGCCTCACTGTAAATGGCATTAATTACTGACATTGAACAAACAGGCGCATTGACCCAATGTCAACACAACACTGCTTTGCAAGACAATCTAGCTTAGCATATTGTACACAGTTTTAAATTAAAAGAGTGTGAATGCGGAATATTTCAACAGAATATAAAATACCGAGATTGAACAAAGAGAACGGATTTTCTCTTCCTGTATTGAACAAAACCTGAGAACAAAGGACGAGAATGTTACAGAAAACAGGATGAATAAAAGAAGAAAAAGGCTGATTGCCCCAATCTAGTTATATGCTTTATTCAAACCCAGATCATCAGGGTAAATATACTCACCATCAATAAATATTCCTAAAAAGCAGGATCTTAGAGAAGAACACAGTAATGGAAAGATTGTAATCGCACATGACACTACTGGCCTCAATCAAGGGAATACGTTCCCTGGGCTGATGAGATTGCACTGATCCTGCTTCAGTCCAGGAAATGTATTCCCTGGACCGCCGGGATTACACTATTGCTTCCTCAGTCCAGGAATGTCATTCCCAGACTTGCTAAATAACACAGCTCTCGCATCTGTTCAGTATATTTCATCATGAGGAAACCCTACAAATCATTGGTTCCACCTCAGCCCAAGAATGTTATTCCCCGGGCCGACAAGATTACACCGCTTCTGCTTCATTCCAGGAATGTATATTCCTTGCAACGCCTAGCTTACACTGCCCCCGCCTCAGTCCGGGAAATTCATTGTCAGGGAGGACTACATTAGACTGCTCCTATCTGAGTTCAGGAATTGTATTCCAAGGACCAGCTAGATTGAACAGCTCCCTCCTCAACCCAGCACTTTAATTCTCTGGGCCGGCTAGATTACACAGATACCTCGTCAATCAAGGCAGTCAATTCGCAGGGCAGGCTACATTCAACTGCTACCGCCTCAGTTCAGGTATTTCATTTTCAAGGCCGCCCAGTTTAAACAGTTCCCATCTGTATCCAGTAATGTAATTCCATATAGCACCTATTTTCATTGCTCCCGCCTCAGTCAATGTAAGTCAACCATAGGGCTGACTATATTACACTGCTCCTGCCTCAATTCAGGAATTTCATCCCCTGGACCGTAGATTTTGCTGCTCACACCGCAATCCTGGAATTTCCATGCCAGGGAATCTAAGATTTATTTTTTTCATTCATGGGATTTGGCCATCGCTGGCAAGGCCAGCATTTATTGCCCATATCTAATTGTGCTAGAGAACGTGGTGTGGAGCTGCCTTATTGAGCCGCTTCAGTCAGTGTCGTGAAAGTACTCCCACAGTGCTGTTAGGAAGGGAGTTCCAGGATTTTGATCCATTGACAATGAAGGAACAGCGATATATTTCCAATTCAGGATGGTGCTGAGGAGAACTTGGAGTTGATGGTGTTCCCATGAGTCTGGTGCCCTAACGCTTCTAGGTGGTAGAGGTCGTGGGTTTGGGAGGTGCTGTCGAAGAAGCCTTGGCGTGTTGCTGAAGGGCATCTTGTTGATTGTAAACACTACAGCCACGGTGCGCTGGTGGTGGAGGGAAGGAATGTTTAAGATGTTGGCTGGGGTGCCAATCAACCGGGCTGCTTTGTCCTGGATGGTGTCGAGCTTCTTGAGTGTTGTTGGAGCTGCATTCATCCAGGAAAATGTAGAATTTTCCATCATACAGGTAATTTGTGCCGTGTAGATGGTGGAAATGCTTTGGGGAGTCAAGAGATGAGAAAGTCGTCGCAGCTTACCCAGCCTCTGAGTGCTGTTGTAGCCACAGTATTTATGTTGCTCCTCAAGTAAAGTTATGGTGAATGAAGAATCCCGCAGGATGTTGATGGTGGGGGATTCGGCGATGGTAATTCTGTTGAATGTCAAGTTGCAGTTGTTAGACTCTCTCTTGTTGATAGCCATTGCACGGCAGATGTGTGGCGTGAATGTTACTTGCTACTTATCAGCCCTGCCCTCAATGTACTGCAGATTACACTGCTCCTGCCTTAGTCCAGCAATTACATTCCTTGATCCGCCATAATTACACTGCTCCCACCTCTGTCCCAGAACATAATTCCCTCAGCTGCCCGGATAATACTGCTCCTTTTTCAATCCAGGAATTTAATTCCAAGAGCCGCCTACCTTATAATGCTCTTCCCTGATTTCAGGAATTTTATTCACAGAGCTGCCTCGAATACACTGCTACTGCTTCAATCCAGGAATTTCATCCCCAGGGCAGCCTACATTGCATTGTTCCAAACTCAGTTTAGGAATTTCATTTCCAGGGCCGCCCACCTTAAACAGCTCCCTTCTTATTTCAGACATTTTATTCACAGGGCTGCCTACATTATGCTGCTCCCGCCTTAGATCAAAAATTTAATTCCTAGGTTCAGCAAGATTGCAATGCCCACGCCTCATTTCAGGAATGTCATCACCAGGGCCACCTACATTTAACTGTTCCTCCCTCACTTGAGGAATCTCATTCCCAGCTAAATCTAAATTGAACTGTTGACGCCTCTTTCCAGGAAAAGTGTTCCCAGGCCGATTGGATTACACTGCTCCCGCCTCAGTTCAGTAATTTCATTCCTTGGGCTGCATAGATTAAATTCCTCCTGCTGCAATCCTCGACTTTCTTTGTCACGGTCACCAGGTTTGCAGTGATCCCAGCTCAGTCCAGGAATTCCATTCCCAGCGAAGCCGACATTGCACTGCTCCCACCTCAGTACAAGAGTTTCCTTCCAGGAAGGCCTTGATTAGACTGCTCCTGCCTCAGTCCAAGAATTCCATTTTCAGTTCCGAATACATACACTGCTTCTCCCTCAGTCCAGGAATTTCAAACCAAGGGATGCTTAGATCACACTGCTCCCGCCTCAGCTCAGGAACTTCGCAACCAGGGACACCTATATTACACTGCTCCCTGATGTGCCTCAATAAATCCGAGACTCGATGTTAGCGAAACAAAACAAGGCTTTTATTGACTTAGAAGGTAACACACAGAGGAGAATGTATCTTCCATCCAGAGGTCTGCCGTACTGGATGTGCTGCAGGCTGGGCCAGCTTACATAGGAGCCAGGTATGGGCGGAGCCCTACACACAGTACAATACAATGGAAATGAAACTGAAACCAACCACAGTCACAGGCAGAGAAATACTGATGAGTGATGAATGGAATATTTCATCACACTCCCATCTCAATCCAGAAAATTCAATCCCAGGGCAGTATTGATTACACTGCTCTCGCCTCAGCTCAGGAGTTTCACATCCAGGGACACTTAAATTACCCTGCTCCAACCTTAATCCAAGAATTCTATTCCCAGGGTCAGCGAGATTACACTGCCCCTCCCTCAGTGCAGCAATTTAATTCCCTGGGAAGACTAGTTTAGAATGGTCCGGCCTCAGACCAGGAAATTCATTCCATGGACCGCCTAGATTACCTTGCTCCTGCCTCAGTCCAAGTATTTCATTACAGGGAGTCCTAGGTTAGCCTGCTACCGATTCTGACAAGGATTTTCAATCCACGACTGCCTGGATTACACGCCTCCCGCCTCAATCAAAGATTTTGTTTGCAGGGCCACCAAGATTACACTGCTCCCGCCTCAGTTCAGAAATTCCATCCCCAGGGCAAGCCAGATTACATTGCTCCAATCTCAAAACAGGAATATCATTGCCATGGCAGAGCAGAGTACATTGCTCCAGTCTCAAAATGGGGATATCATTCCCATGGCAGGCTAGATTTCACTGCTCACGCCTCAGCCCAGGAAATGCAAATTCTAGTGTCGACCATATTACACTGCCATTGCTTCAGTAAAGCTATTTCATTCCCAGGGCTGCCAAGTTTACACTGCTCACTCTTCAGACCAGGAATTGCAGTCAGTGGACAGCATGTACTGCACTGCGCCTGCCTCAGTCAGGAACTTAATTCCAAGTCTCACATATATTACACTGCTACCGGCCATTCCTGACCGATTTTTCAGTGTTCCTGCCTCTGTCCAGGAATACCATTCCCAGGGCCACCTAGTTTACATTGCTTCTCCCTCAGTCCAGCAATTTAATTTCCAGTGCATAGTAGATTTCACTGCTGCCATCTCAGTCCAGGAATTTCAATCCCTGGACCGACTCCATTTAACTGCTCCCGCCTAATTTCATTGATTTGATCCCTACGGCCGCCTAGATTAGATTGCTCTTGGCTCAATACTGGAATTCCATTCCCAGGATAACGTAGATTACAATGTTCCTCCCTCAGTCCAGATATTTACTTCCCGTAATGCCGAGATTGCAGTGCACCCGCTTCCGTCTAAGGACTTCATTGCCAGGGATGCCTCGGTTACACTGCTCCTCTCTGCGTCGAGGAATTTCATTTTCTCGGCCAACTAGATTACACTGCTCCCGCCACAATCCAGGAATTGTATTCCCAGGGCTGCAAAGGTTACAGTGCCGGTGCCTCGGTCCAGGAATTTCATGCCAAGGGCAGCCTAGATCATGCTGCTGCAGCATCAATCAAGGAATTCAATTCCCACATCCGCCTACATTGCAAATCTCCCACCGCAGTCCAGGAATTTCATTGCCAAGATCGAATTGCATTGCCAAGGCCGCCCAGATTAATTTACTCCATTCTGCATCCAAATATTTAATTCCCTGGACGGCCTAAATTACACTACCCCCGCCTCAACACAGGAATTTCATCCTCCTTATAGCGTAGATTACAATGCTCCCGCCTCAATACAGGAATTCTATCCCCTGGACAATGTAGATTACAGTGCTCCCACATCAATGCAGGAATTAAATTCCCTGGACAGCGTAGATTCCACTTCTCCCACCTCAATGCAGGAATTTCATTCCCTGGACAGCGTAGATTACACTGCCCCTGCCTCAATCCTGGAATTATATTCCCTCGACAGCGTAGATTTCACTCATCCTGCCTTATTCATGGAAATCTAATGGAGCGTCACAAAAAAAATGCTTTTTTTCCGCTCCTGGGATTGCGTGTCGCTGGTAATCCAACATTTATTGCCCATCATTAATTGCCCTTGAGTAGGTGGTGGGGAGCCAGCTTCTTGAACCGCTCCAGTCCGTGTTTTGAAGTTAATCCCACAGTGCTGTTAGGGAGGGAGTTCAAGGTTTTACACCTAGCGGCGATGAAGGAACGGCGATATACTTCCAAGTTAGAGTAGTGTTCCATTGGAGGGGAACTTGGAGGAGGTGGTGTTCCCATATGCCTGCTGCCATTGTCCTTCTAGGTGGAAGGTGTCGCGGATTTGGAAGGTGCTGCCGAAGAAGCCTTGGCGAGCTGCTGCAGTGTATATTTTAGATGGTACACACTGCATCCAAGGTACTCCAGCGGTCAAGGGAATAAATGTTTAAGATGGTGGGTGTGGTTCAATCAAGCGGGCTGCTTTGCCCTGGATGGTGTCTAGATTCTTAAAGTTGTTAGAGCTGCACTCATCCAGGCATGTGGAGATTATTCCATCATACTCCTTACTTGTGGCTGGTAAATTGTGGAAAGGCTTTGGTGAGTCAGGAGGTGAGACATTCGCCGTAGAATACCTAGCCTCTGACCTGCTACTATTGCCTCAGTATTTATGTGGCTGGTCCATTTCAGTTTCTGGCCAATGACCCCCCAGAACGTTGATTGTGGGGGATTCGAAGATTGTAATGCCGTTGAATATCAATAGAAAGAAGCAACAGAAAAATATGAGCAGGAATAGTTGCAAGTTGCATTGAGCTTAAGCAGACTTTGTTAAGTGGCAGAAAAAGTCTTTTAAGTGCATTTTCTGAATTTTAGTGAGTAAAAAAGTGAATTATTTGAAGTAAGTTAAAAAATTTTGAGTAAATTAAGCTGTTGGGAAGTTTAAATCGGAAGTTGACTCCGGGTATAAAAAGGGGCGGGCTTAGTGCAGTAGCATTGAGTGTAAGTAGAGTTTGGTAAGTGGCAGAGTTTGGGCAATTGGGAGGTGAGGGGGTGCTTTTTGCTCTGTTTTGCTTCCCTCTCTCAGGCTAATCCAACACTGAGGACGTGGAGCAGCGAGATAATTCAACCGGACAGGTCCCCCAGACAGCATTCACGAGGGAAGTTGGTGATCAGCTGGTTGGCAGGTCCTCTTCCTTTTCTTCTATACCTTTAAGTTGGTAAGTCCTATTAAACAGTGGTGTAATATTATCAGCTACATCTGGGCAGAGGGTCTTCATTACTAATAATAAGAAATTTAATTAATTACACAGATATGGGTGAAAAGGTGATGTTTCACTCTTGCGAAATATGGGAGCTGGTGGACCCCATTGAGGCTCACAGTGATTACATTTGCGATAAGTGTTTGCTGCTGGAGGAACTCAAGCTCCATGTTAAAGAGCTTGAGACCGAGCTTCAGAAACTGCGACACATCAGGGAGGGGGAGAAGTTCCTGGACTCTATGTTTCAGGAGGTGGTCACACCCATGAAATTAATTACTGTAGATGTAGTCCGTGGTCAGGGACAGGACGATGTGACTACGAGTGAGGAAGGTAGAGGGATCCAGGATGTAGTGTTGAAGGAGCCGCAGCCCTTGCTCTTGTCAAGCAGGATCGAGGTTTTACACCCTGTGAGGGCGGGAGCGGGGACTGCAGGGAGGGTGAGCAACCTGGCCACAGCACCGTGGTACAGGGGGCCATTCAAGTGGAGGGAGTAAAAATAAATCTTGTAGTGGTAGGGGATAGTATCATTAGGGGGATATATATAGGGTTCTCTGCAGTCAAGAGCGGGAGTCTCGAAGGCTGTGTTGCCTGCCCAGTGCCAGGGTTAAGGATACCTCTTCTGGGCTGGAAAGAAATTTGGAGTGGGAGGGGGAGAATCGAGTTGTCGTGGTCCATGTTGGTACAAACAACGTAAATAGGACAAGGAAGAAGGTTCTGTTAAAGGAGTATGAGCAGCTAGGGGTCAAATTAAAAAACAGAACCTCAAGGGTAATAATCTTTGGATTATTACCTGAGCCACGAGCGAATTTGGCTAGGAAAAATAAAATTAAAGAGTTAAATGCATGGCTCAAAGACCGGTGTGGGAGAAATTGGTTTTGCTTCTTAGGACACTGGCACCAGTACTTGGACAGGAGGGGGCTGTTCCGTTGGGATGGACTCCACTTGGCCAGTGCTGGGACTAGAGTCCTGGCGAATCATATAACTAGGGCTGTAGAGAATGATTTAAACGAATTAGTGTGGGGGAGGATTCTAGAGAGCAAATAATAGAAATGACAACGGAGAAGGTCATAGACTTAGGTAGCAGTGGGGAAATTAAAAAACAGAGCGTGTCAGGAAGGGACAGAAGTTATGGAGTAAAAGGTAAAGTAGTAATAGGGGAAAAAACAGGAACTAAGTGTCACAAAACATATTTGAAAGTTCTTTACCTGAATGCACGTAGCATTCGGAACAAAATGAATGAGTTAATGGCACAAATAACTACATATGGGTATGATCTTGTGGCCATTACAGAAACATGGCTGCAGGGTGACCATGACTGGGAATTAAACATACCAGGTTATTTAACAATCAGGAAGGACAGGCAGGAAGGAAGGGGCGGTGGGGTGGCTACGTTAACAAAGGAAGGAATCACTATAATAGAGAGAAATGATATTGGGTCAAAGGAACAGGGTAGTGAAACAGTTTGGGTGGAGATAAGGAATAATAAGGGGACGAAACACTAGTGGGCATAGTCTATAGGCCTCCGAACAGTTGCAACTCTGTTGGACGGAGTATTAATCAGGAAATAGTTGAGGCTTGTAATAAGGGAACAGCTATAATGATAGGGGACTTTAATTACCATATTAACTGAACAAATCAAATTGGGCAGAGCAGCCTTGAGGATGAGTTCATTGAGTGTATTAGGGATGGGTTTCTTGAGCAGTATGTAACTGAAACGACCAGGTGGCAAGCAACCTTAGATTTGGTCCTGTGTAATGAGACAGGATTAATTAAAAATGTCCTAGTAAAGGATCCCCTTGGAATGAGTGACCATAACATGGTTGAATTCCATATTCAAGTAGAGGGTGAGAAGGTTGGATCTCAAACAAGCGTGCTGAGCTTGAATAAAGGAGACTATGAAGGTATGAGAGCGGAATTGATTAGAGTGGACTGAGAAAATAGATTAAAGGCTAAGATGGTACATGATCAGTGGTGTACATTTAAGGAGTTATTTTTCAACTTCTAAAAAATATATATTCCACTGAGGAAAAAAAGGTGCAAAAGAAAATATAGCCATCCGTGGCTAAGTAAAGTAATTAAGGATAGTATCCGACTAAAAACAAGGGCATATAAGGTAGCCAAATCTAGCGGGAGGATAGGAGATTGGGAAGTCTTTAAAAGACAGTAACAAATAACTAAAAGATTGATTAATAAAGGGATGATAGATTATGAAAGTAATTTAACATAAAATATAAAAACAGATAGCAAAAGTTTCTATAGTTATATAAAAAGATAGAGGGTGGCTAAAGTAAATGTTGGTCCCTTAGAGGATGAGACCGGGAAATTAATGGTGGGAAATATGGAGATGGCAAAAACGCTGAACAAATATTTTGTATCTGTCTTTACGGCAGAGGACACTCAGAATATCCCAACACTGGACAAACAGGGGGCTCTAGGGGGAGAGGAGCTAAATACGATTAAAATCATTAAGGAAGCGGTACTTGGTAAAATAATGGGACTCAAGCCGGATAAATCACCTGGACCTGATGGCTTACATCCTAGGGTCTTGAGGGAAGCGGCGGTAGAGATTGTGGATGTATTGGTAATAATTTTCCAAAACTCCCTGGACTCAGCAAAGGTCCCGGCAGATTGGAAAACTGCTAATTTAACACCCTTATTTAAAAAGGGTAGTACACAGAAGGCTGGAATCTATAGACCTATTAGCCTAACATCTGTGGTTGGTAAAATGTTAGAGTCCATTATTAAGGAGACAGTAATGGGACATTTGGATAAACATAATTTAATAGGATAAACTCAGCATGGTTTCATGAAGGGGAAGTCATGTTTGACAAATTTGCTTGAGTTCTTTGAGGAAGTAACATACAGGGTGGATAAAGGAGAACCAGTGGACGTAGTGTATTGAGACTTCCAAAAAGCATTTGACAAGGTGCCACACAAAAGATTATTGCCCAAGATAAAAAATCGAGGGATTTGGGGTAATATTCTGGCGTGGGTGGAGGATTGGCTCTGTAACAGAAAGCAGAGAGTTGGGAGAAATGGTTCATTCTCAGACTTGCAATCAGTGACTAGTGGTGTTCCGCAGGGGTCAGTGCTGTGTCCCCAACTCTTTACAATCTATATTGACGATTTGCAGGAGGGTACCGAGTGTAATATATCAAAGTTTGCAGATGATACAAGGATGGGAGGGAAAGTAGTGAGTGAGGAGGACATAAAAAACCTGCAAAGTGACATAGACAGGCTAAATAAGTGGGCAGAGATTTGGCAGATGGAATACAATACTGGAAAATGTGAGGTTATGCACTTTGGCAGGAAAAATCATAAAGCAATTTATTATCTTAATGGCAAGAAACTGGAAAGTACTGTAGTACAAAGGGATCTGGGGGTCCTGGTGCACGAAACTCAAAAAGTTAGTATGCAGGTGCAGCAAGCGATCAAGAAGGCCAATGGAATGTTGGCTTTTATTGTTAGGGGCATAGAATATAAAAACAAGGAGGTATTGCTGCAGTAATACAAGGTATTGGTGAGACCGCACCTGGAATACTGCTTACAGTTTTGGTGTCCATACGTAAGAAAATACATACTTGCTCTCGAGTCAGTACAAAGAAGATTCACTCGATTAATCCCCGGGATGAGGGGGTGGTCATATGAGGAGTGGGACTCTACTCATTGGAGTTCAGAAGAATGAGAGGCGATCTTATTGAAACATATAAGATTGTGAAGGGGCTTGATCGGGTGGATGCGGTGAGGATGTTCCCAATGATGGGTGAAACTAGAACTAGGCGGCATAATCTTAGAATAAGGGGCTGCTCTTTCAAAACTGGGATGAGGAGAAACTTCTTCACTCAGAAGGTGGTAGGTTTGTGGAATTTGCTGCCCCAGAAAGCTGTGGAAGCTACATCATTAAATAAATTTAAAACAGAAATAGATAGTTTCCTAGAAGTAAAGGGAATTAAGGGTTACGGGGAGCGGGCAGGAAATTGGACATGAGTCTATGTTCGGAATGGTCATGGCCCTGTGGGTAGTGGAGCGGGCCCAGGGGCCGTGTAGCCTGGTTCTGCTCCTACTTTTTGTGTTCTAATTCTGTGTTAGATTTCAGGAGATGGTTTTATTCCTGTTCCTGGCTGGAGTGGAGATCGCCTTTACAGAAGGTAAGTACTGTAGAAAATATAGGGACAGAGTGATTTCCTGGATGAGTTTCGATCGCCTAGATGGGTCGGAGAGGAATTTCCCACATTTTTTCTCCCAAATTGGCCATTGGGTTTTATATCTGGTTTTCGCCTCTCCCGCGAGTTCACATGGGTTCGGGTGGGATGGAGAGTGATAGAAGATTTGAGGTTAGGATCAGGTCAGCTATGATCTTATTGAATGGTGGAGCAGGCTGGAGGGGCCGATTGGCCTACTCCTGCTCTTATTTCTTATGTTCTTATTTTATGTTCTTATATAGATTGGATGCAGATCCAGTCAAGATCGGCCTGTAGATAAAGGCCATCTAAATGTTTACCCTGACAAAGGAGAACAGTTTCATATTCATGAGGAAAGCATCAAGGACCCGTTTAAGACATCAAGGAGACATTAAAACATTACCAGGTCATTCCAGACCAGAGATGGCCATCACCGGCCATCCCGAGAGCAGTTTAAATATAATAACTACCCCGCTGTGCTATCAGCCCGCCAAAAGTTAAACAAAGACCAACCTTGTTTAGGTGGGAGATAAGGCCTCGATTGAGAAGTATAATTGAGAATACCGGGGATAGACAGGGCTGCTGGTTGAAGAATTGAGCGCCCAGAAAACCATCGTAGCGATCAGAAAGCCATCAGAGCCATCACAGAGCGCCATCGTGGCCATCGTGGCGATTGAAGAAGATGAAGACGGTTCGAGTCGACATCCCGCCCCGGGGTAACCATCGGGAGATCGTCGACAAACCCCGGGCCGTTTGATGAGACAAAACTACAGAAGAAACCTATATGGAAGCTGGCTAGAGGCTTCCAACCATGGTCAAGCAGATGGTCTCTTCCCCCGCATCGACATCCAGGCCCGCTGAGATCCAGCCTGTCCGTGACCTTCACCTCGAGGAAGAGAAGGCGTGTCGCAGCTCGCAGCCCGCAGCGCTGACCACGAAGAGACAGGACGCCTGAAAGGATCAAAACGCAGACATGTTTCAAAACCTTGCAATTCCTAGTTGGATTGGTGAGCATGTTTCTGGCCCTTCATAATCAGATCTAGATAGGTTAAAGTGGGTGGTCATTTTGGGTATAATTAACATGAGTTGTTGTCCCTCGATGTTCCGTGTGTTTCCCCATTTCATGATGACTGTTGTAAGGTATAATATGCCTGTATCTATTTTAATCAGTACTGTATTGTTATGATTTGTTTTTCCCTCCCATATACCCTCTTATTTGCTTGCATTTGATTTGTTTTTCCTTATACAATAAAATTTCATTTCGTTTCATTAAACCTGGTCTATAAGAGTCTTCTCTGCATTGTAGTTCCTGCACCTAAGACCAGTGTCTAGAACCTAAGGGGCGAGTGGGTCGAACCACTCAAGCTTTTACATGCAAAAGAGAGAGAGAGGCCTCTGGTGAGAGAAACTGTTGTGATCT
Organism: Somniosus microcephalus; assembly: GCF_052327205.1. Lineage (NCBI taxonomy): Eukaryota > Metazoa > Chordata > Chondrichthyes > Squaliformes > Somniosidae > Somniosus > Somniosus microcephalus. The sequence continues at coordinate 41,226,409 of NW_028225181.1, read as the reverse complement.
CAGAGAGAAAACCCCTTACAGTGTAGAGGGAGCTTAACTCTGTATCTCACCCGTGCTGCACCTGCACTGGGAGTGTTTGATGGGACAGTGTAGTGGGAGATTTATGCTGTATCTCACCCGTGCTGTAACTGCCAGGGGAACAGTTTGAACTCAGATGGTTTATATTCCCCACGCCTCACATTTCTGAGCATTAAACGCAGAGACAGTGTTCATGTTGTTCAGCCATGTTATTACAAACGTCCTTCTGATCACCCAGAAGGTTCTGACTCTCGTTCAGTTCTGGTTCCTCAGGTAGTTCCTTTCATGGGTCAGTGCTGTGCATTGCTATTGAACCACAGGAGGTGTCACGGCCAGTTTCCTTCCTGATCTCCCTCAACAGGTCCCAGCCACTAACTCCATCCCTCTGTTCGGCCACCGTCTGATGCTGAACCCGACTGTTCACAACCTCAAGGTCGTATTTGAACCTGAGCTGAACTCCCGACCTCACGGTGGGCACGGTGGCATAGTGGTTAGCACTGTTGCCTCACAGCACCAGGGACCCGGGTTCAAATCCGGCATCGGGCGACTGTGTGGAGTTTGCACATTCTCCCTCTGTCTGCGTGGGTTTCCACCGGGTGCTCCGGTTTCCTCCCACAGTCCAATGATGTGAGGGTTAGTTTGATTTGGCTATGATCAAATTGACCCTTAGTGTTAGGGGATTAAATACGTGGGGTTACGGGGATAGGGTGGGATATGTGTCGGTGCAGGCTCGATGGGCCGAAATGGCCTCTATCTGCACTGTGGGGATTCTGTGATAACTTCTCCATCAGCAAGATCGCTACGGCTCTCTCCATAACATTGCCCGTCTCCACCCCTGCCTGAGATCAACTTCTGCTGAAACCCTCATCCATGCCTTGGTTACCTCTAGACACGGCTATTCCAATTCCCTCCTGGCCAGCCTCCCACATTGCAGCCTGTCTAAACTTGAAGACAACCAAACCTCGGCTGCCCGTGTCCTAACTCGCACCAAGTCAGGGTCACGCCTGTGATCGCTGACCTACATTGGCTCCCGGTCTGGCAATTCAGGGAACTACATACCGGTTAGCCGAGCATCAGAAGTAGGGAAAATGCTAGAATCTATTAGAAAGAATGTGACAACACGACACTTAGAATATATCAACGGGATTAGACAATGTCAACATGGATTCATGAAAGGGAAATCGTGTTTGACAAAACTACTGGGGGTTTTTGAGGATGTAACTGGTAGAATAGATAAGGGAGAACCAGTGGTGTATTTGGATTTTTAGAAGGCATTTGATAAAGTCCACATAAGACGTTAGTGTGCAAAATTAAAGCACATGGGATTGGGTGTAATATTCTGACAAGGGTTTAAATTTGGTTAACAGACAGGAAACAGAGAGTAGGAATAAATGGGTCCTTTTTTGGAGTGGCAGATGGTTACTAGTGGGGTACCGCAGGGATCAATGCTTGGACCCTAGCTATTCACAATATGTAGCAATGATTTGGATGAGGGAACCAAATGTAATATTTCCAAGTTTGCTGATGGCACAAAAATAGGTGGGATTTTGAGATGTTGTGAAGGATGCAAAGAGGCTTCAAGGCGATTTAAACAAGTTGAGTGAGTGGGCAAATACATGGCAGATGCAGTATAAATTGGATAAATGTTAACGCGTCCATTTCGGTAGGAAAAACAGAAAGGCAGAGATTTTTTTATTGGTGATATATTGGGACATGTTGATGTACAGAGGGACCTGGGTGTCCTTGTACACCAGTCGCTAAATGGAAACATGCAGGTCCAGCAAGTAGTTAGGAAGGCAAATGGTATTTTGGCCTTCATTGCCTTCATCTTCCCTTTGGGTCGTTTGCCAATTATCTTAAATCTGTGTCTTCTGGTTACCAACCCTTCCGCCACTGGGAACAGTTTATCATTACTTACTCTATCCAAACCCTTGAACACCACTAATCAATCTCCCCTTAACCTTCTCTGCTCGAAGGGGCAACATCTCAGCTTTTCGAGTCTCCCCATGTAACTGAAACGTCTAACCTCTGGTACCATTCTAGTAAATCTCCTTTGCGCCTTCTCCAAGGTGCTGACATCCTTCTTAAATTGCGGTACCCAGAATTGGAGACAATACTCCAGCTTAGGCCTAACTGGTCATTTATAAATGTTTAGCATAACTTCCTTGCTTTTGTACTCCATGTCTCTCTATATAAAGCCAAAGATTCTCTATGTGTTGTTAACAATCTTAGCTACTCATTCTGCCACATTCAAAGATTTGTGCTCATAAACTCCCAGGTGTCTCGGTACCTGCACTCCATTTAAAATTGTGCCATTTAGTTTATATTGCCTCTCCTGATTTTCCTCCCAGAGTATATCACTTCACACTTCATTGAGTTAAATTTTATCTGCCACGTATCGGCCGATTTCACCAGTCTGTCTATGTGCTCCTGTAGTCTGGGACTCTCCTCTCAGTTTACTACATTTCTGACTTCTGTGTCATCCCCAAACTTTGAAATGCTACCTTTAGACTTTAGTCCAGGCCTTTAATGTCTAACAAAAAGAGCACTGGCCCTAATATCGACCCCTGGGGGACACCGCTGTACACTTCCCTTCTGTCTGAAAAACAACCGTTCACCACTACTCTCTGTTATCTGTTCCTCCACCAGTGTCCTATCCATGCAGCCACTGCCCCTTTATTCCCATGGGTTTCCGTTTCACTATAAAGTCTATTAAGTAGCATGTTATCAAACACCTTTTGAAAGACCATTTGCACAACATCAACCGCATTACCCTCATCAACCCTCTCCGTCAATTTATAAAGGAACTCAATCAAGCTTGTCAGACTGACTGGACTTTAAACAATCTGTGATGGTTGTCATTTATTAATCCATGTTTTTCCAAATTCCAGATAATTTTGTCATGGAATTTTGCCTCTGGAAGTTTCCCCACCATCGATGTTAGGCTGACTGGCCTGTAGTTACAGGGTTTATCCCTCTCTCCTTTTTAAACAGGATGTACCATTTGCAACCGTCCAGTACTCTGGCACCACTCCCATATCCAAGGAGGATTGAAATATTCTGGCCAGAGCTGGCGCTGTTTCCAATATTCCTTCGCCCAGCAACCCTCATACATCCCATCCGGACCGGGTAAATGTTCAACTTTACTGCCGTACAAAGAGTGCTGGATTGAAAGGGGTTAACTGAAGCTGTTTGTTCAGTGACTGTAATTAATATCATTCTCCCTGGACCCTAATTGTATCAGTGCAGGGTTTCCCTCTTCTATTAATAGGGGACTCCTTTGAATGTGTTATCACATGGTGTCAGTGAGAGCATCACCTCCCGCACTAACAGGGATCAGCGCGCTGCTCCACAGAGAGGGAGTCGGAATCTGAGAACAGTAGATTGGAGTGCTGCAACAATGGGTCGGAATCCGAGAACAGTAGATTGGAATGTTACAACAATGGGCAAGGGTTTATCCTTGTATTTTGACTATCTTTCTGCGTATTATGATATAGACATTCGGATCTATAGCGCACTTTTGATTATTGAATTTTTTACTATCCCCTCCTCGCTGCTGTTGGTGTTCCTGGTAAGTCTCTCTGTCCAATTATTAATTCTATAAATCATGTTGAACTGAATTACTGTTCTTGTAATTTACTCTCCCCTCCTAGTTGCTGGTGTTGCTTCGGGTAATTTTCTGTATCCAACTATCAATTCTGCAAATTTTTTCTAACTATATTACCGTTATTGTAATTTACTCTCCCCCTTTGCTGCTGTTGGTGTCCCTGTTAATTCTCTATATCCAACAATTAGATCTATAATCCTCGGGATCACCAGGCCTGCCTACCACCATCTCAAATGTCACCCATCTCCACCCTCCCTCAGCCCTTCCGCTACATAAACCCTCATCCGTGCCATTGTTAAGGCTTGACTATTCCAATGCTTTCGTGGCCGGCCTCCCAGTTACACACCTCCTTGAACTAGAGCTCATCCAAAACTATGCTAACCCATATCATGTCCCCTACATTGGCTCCTGATCCGCCAACAACTCGATCTTAATATTCTTCCCATTAAGATCAAATCCCACCATGGCCTCACCCCTCCAATTAGTCCCATGCCCCTGCTCTTTTCCCATAGTCCTGCAAGTTGTTCTCCTTCAAGTATTTCTCCAATTCACCTTTTAAAGTTAGTTTATTTCCCTCTGTACCTCTCCCAGTTTTTCTGTCTCTATTTGTATTTCTCTCTTTCTCTCTTTCTCACTCTCCCCCTCTTATCTCTCTCTCTCTCACTCTCTCGCTCTCTCTTTCTCCCTCTCTGTCTCCTACTCATAGAATCAGAGAATGGCACCGCACGGAAAGAGACCATTCGGCCCATCGTGTCCGTGCCGTCACTTTGAAAGAGCTGTCTAATTAATCTGACACTTTAGCCAGAGCCCTGTAACAATTTCCCCTTCAACTACTTATATGATTCCCTTTCAAACATTACTATTGAGTCTGCTTCCTCCACGTTCTCAGACAGTTCATTACAGATCACAAGACCTCACTGCGTTAAGTAAATTTTCCTCATCTCTCCTCTGGTTCTTTTGCCAATTACCTTAAATCTGTTTCCTCTGGTTAACCACCATTCTGCCACTGGAAACCGACTTACTGACTTTATAAAAACCCATGTTAATTCTCAACATCTATATTAAGTCTCCCTTTATGGGAAAGGAAAAAAAGACCAGGTGTAAAGGCCAATTTTGCTAAGCTGAGACGTGATTTAGCAAAGGTGGATGGAAAACTGCTTCTTGAAGGGAAAGCAGCAATTGAAGGGAAATCATTGTCAAAGCCGTGGAAGGCATTCAAGGAGGAGGTAGTGAGGGTTCAGAGAAAATACATCCCCACAAAGAAAAAGGCAGGGACTCCCAAATCTAGAAACCCCTGGATGTCAAGGTGCACGCAAGGTAGGATAAGGGAAAAAGGGAAGCTTTTGACAGATAACGAGAGCTCAATACTACAGAAAGCCTAAAGGTGTATAGAAAGTGCAGGGGTGAAATTAAAAAGGAAATTAGGAAAGCAAAGAGAGGGCATGAAAAAATATTGGCAAGTAAAATCAAGGAAAACACAAAGATGTTATAAAATTACATAAAGAGCAAGAAGATAACTAAGGAAAGAATAGGACCTATTAGAGACAAAGAAGTTAATCTGTGTGTGGAGGCGGAAGATGTGGATATGGTTCTTAATAAATACTTTGCATTTTTCTTCACTGAAGCGTGAGACAGTGCAGACATTGTAGATAAGGAGGAGTGTAACATATTAGTTGAGATAAACATAGTGAGAGAGTAAATATTAAGGGATTTAGCATATTTGAAAGTAAATAAATCTCGAGGCTTGGATGAAATCTATCCCAATCTACTAAGAAAGGCAAGGGAGGAAATGGCAGAGTCTCTGTTTGAAGCGGCGAGTGCTAGGAAACAAGGGCCATTGAGTATATCATTTAATTGTAATATAATTTGTGGTATTGATTTAATTTAAATTAATTAAAGGGTAAGTCATGGCAGCACAGCTCGGCCCCGTGGCATGCTCCTCCTGCACTATGTGGGAAATCATCTCTGGCTACAGTTTTGGTGACAGAGGACTGGAGCACTGCTAACATCGTTTAAAAAAGGCAGAAAGGGATTAACCAATGCCAGGCCGTGGAAAACTGATTGGAAAAATTCTGAGGGACACTATAAATCGGCATTTAGAAAGGCATGGATAAAGTAAGGACAGTCAGAATGAACTTTTAAGGGACAGTCGTGTCTGACTAAGTTGATTGAATTTTATGAGGAGGTACAAAGAATTTCGCTGAGGGCAGTGTATTTGATGCAGTCCACATAGATATTAGCAAGGCCTTTCACAAGGTCCCACATGGCAGGTTGATCAAAAATGTAAAAGTCCAAGGGACCAAGGGAAAGTGGCAAGTTGGATCCAAAATTTGCTCTGTGTCAGGAAACAAATGGTAATGGACGACAGGTGTTTTTGTGACTGGAAGGCTGTTTCCAGTGTGGTTCCACAGGGCTCTGTACTTGGTCCCTTGCTTTTTGCGGTATGTATCAATGATTTAGACTTCAATGATGTGGCTATGTGGTGGATCCTGAGGAAGATAGCTGTAGTTTGCAGGAAGATTTCGATGGACTGGTCAGGTGGGCAGAAAAGTGGCAAATTGACTTCAATCCAGAGAAGTGAAGTATGAGGTAATGCATTTGGGGAAGGCTAACAAACCAAGGGAATACGCAATAAATTATATGTTAATGAGAAGTGTAAAGGAACAAAGCGACCTTGGAGTGCTTGTCCACAGATCCCCGAAAGTAGTGGACATGTAGGTAGGATAATTAAGAAGGCATATGGCATAATTTGCTTTATTAGCTAAGGCACAGAACATAAGAGCAGGGAGGGTTTACTTGAATTGTATTAAACACTAGTTAGACCACAGCTGGTTTACTGTGCACATTTCTGGTCACCGCATTACAGGAAAGATGTGAATGCACTTGAGAGGTTACAGCGAATATTTACAAGGATGTTGCCTAGGCTGCGAAATTTAGGTAAGAGGAAAGATTGTATAGGTTGGGGTTGTTTACTTTAGAACAGAGGAGGCTGAGGGGAGATTTAATTGAGGTGTTGAGAGGCCTAGATAGCGTGGATAGCAAGCATCTATTTCCCTTAACATAGAGATTAATAACCGGCAGCGTAGATTTTAAGTAATTGGTAGCAGGATTCGAGTGGAGATGAGTAGAATTGTTTTCACCCAGAGGGCGGTTGGGGTCTTGAATTGACTGCCTGAAAGGGTGGTAGAGCAAAAACGCTCAACACATTTAAAAAGTACTAGGATATGCACTTGAAGTGCTGTAACCTGCAGGGCTACGGACCAAGAGCAGGGAAGTGCGATTAGGTTGGATAGCTCTTTTTCGACCGGTGCAGGCACGATGGGCCAAATGGCCTCTGTCTGTGTCGTATATTTCTATGATTTATTAATTCTATGATTCTTAAGCTTCGCTGCTCTAAAAAGAACAATCCCAGCTTCTCCAGTCTCTCCACGTAACTGAAGTCCCAGATCCCTGGTACCATGCTGGTAAATCAAATGTATACCTTCCCTAATCCTTGACATGCTTGCCAAAGTTTGATTCTCAGAATTCGAAACAATACTCCAGCTGGGGCCTAACCAGTGATTTATAAAACGTTAGCATCTCTTCCTGGATTTTATTACTCTGTGACCCTGTTTGTAAAGCCAAGGAATCCGTATGCTTTATTAACAGCCATCGCAACTTGTCCTGCCTCCCTCAAATGTTTGTGTAAGTACGCCCCAGGTCTCTCTGATCTTGCACCCGCTTCAAAATTGTACCGCTTAGATGATAATGCCTCTGCACTTGCTTCCTACCAAAATGTATCTCTGCCTATTTCACTGATCTGTCTATGTTCTCCTGAAGTCTGTTACTTTTTCTCACTGTTTATTAACATTTCTGAGTTTGAAATTATGTGCTCTATACCCAAGTCCATGGCATTGATATACATGAACGGAGCAATGGTCCTAACAGCGATACCTGGGGAACACCAGTTTAGACTGAGTGTGAAAAACAACCGTTTACCACTATTCTCTGCTTTCTGTCTCTTAGCCAATTTCCGAGCCATGTTGCCACTGCCACTTTAATGCTATGGGCTTTCAATTTAGACATTATGTGTTACTTTATCAAGCATCATTTTAATGGATTGGGAAAGTATGGGCAATAGCAAGCATAGAATCATAGAATTGGTGAGCCAAGTTGTGAGATAATTTGTATAGCGGAGCATGATTCTGATCACAGGTCTCGCCTGGTTTCAATCAGTGAATTCCAAAATCATTGACACTATTCCTATTTTATTATTTCTATCTATTTGTTCTCAGGATATGGGTGACACTCTCGAGGCTGGTATTAATTGCCCGTCCCTAGTTACCCATGAGAAAATGGTGGGCCTTCATCTTGAGCCTCTGCATCCATGTGGTGAAGCTGCTCCCACAATACTGCAAGAGGATGGGAATTTTAACATTGAGGCGTTGCCGGACCGGGAGCCAGTGTAGGTCAGTGAGCACCGGGGTGATTTGTGAACGGGACTTGGCGTGAGGTAGGACATGGACAGCAGAGTTTTGGATCAGACAGAAATGCTTGTAATTAATTTTTGATATAACTCTTATAACTCCCCAACCCTCGAGCAATCTGTCTCGGATGATAACAAATTGATCTGAATGGGTTCAAGCCGAGTCTTTGAGAGGCAAAGTCTCAGTCCAATTTGTCAGCACGCTCTGACATTTGATATCTGTCAATGTCCGCAGACAAGGGCCGAGCAAGGTATCTCGGGCAGTGGGTTAAACGGGTGGTATCAGATCGGGCGTCCATTACACCCTGCGCCTGATATTCAGCTCCACCGAAGTCAAGGAGGGATTTCTAGGCCTTCAATACTTAACATTACTTTTTCAGCAAAGGTTTTGTGATGAAATATTCCATTCACCACTGCCTGTGACTGAGATCGGTTTCAGTGTCATTTCCCTTCCCCCAGACCTCATTGCATTGTATACTGGAATGTGCTGGAATGTGCTGTGTGTAGGGCTCCGCCCATACCTGGCCCCGTTTGTAAGCTAGCTTCAGTCTGGCCTCAGTCTCCAGAAGGAAGACATCTCTTTCTCTTACGTGTTACTTTCTAAGTTAATAAAAGCCTTGTTTTTGTTCTGCTAACTTCGAGTCTCGGAATTATTGAGGCACAGCAATTTTATTAACTTATTTTTCAACACTATGGATCAACTCCTGATACCCGAACGTTTGGATTTGGATCAACATGCTCCGGGCGCATCAGCACGCTTTGGACACTAGTTTGAGTGTATGGAATTCTTCCTGGACAATTCCGCAGCCGTCAAAGACGCTACGGACGCTGCGAGGATGAGACTCGGAATTCTGCGGAATTGGGTAAGCCACCGGGTTTACCCCATCATCCAAGACGCCGAGACGTACCTGGCCGCCTGCGACATCTTAAAGGCGCATTACCAGCAGCCTACGAATGAGGTGTATGCTAGGCACCTGCTCGCTACCCGCGCACAGCGACCTGGGGAATCGGTGGAGGAGTTCCTAAGCACCCTGAAAAAGCTTGGCAAAGACTGCAAGTGCTGAGATGTAAAAGCCGCAGTGTACACTGACGAGCTTGTTCACGATGCCTTCATCACAGGCCTCAGCTCCACTTACTTCCGGCAAAGACTGCTGGATAAAACGGGGTTGGACCTGAAACAGGCTGCGGACACCGCGCGATCCCTGGATGTGGCCCAGAGAAACTCGGACGCCTACTCTTCAGCCCGCACCATCCACGCCGCCACGTGTGCACCGAGGGCACCGCCATCTTGGAAGGCATCTTCCCCGCCCGACAGCCCGACACCGGCTGGGCCCCGCTCTCCCCCCAGAAGCCCTACGACAGCCGCGACACGTCAGGGACCCAACTGCTACTTCTGTGGGCAGCCAAAGCACACCAGAAACCTGTGCCCGGCGAAAGGCACCACCTGCTTTAAGTGTGGTAAGAAGGGGCACTTCAGGAAGGTGTGCAGAGGGAACCCCGCCGGAAAACCAACCGCCGGAAATCCAGCCACCGCCGCGTGTGCGCCATGGGAGTGGCCATCTTGGACGCCATCTTGCCCGACCTCGTGGGGTCCGCCATCTTGTGAGCAGACAGCGTGGACGCCATCTTGTATCGATCAGGGCCCTACAGTGGCATCGGTCACAGTGGACCAGACCAGGCCGCACCCGCTATCCAGATCAATGGTGGACATCGAGGTAAACGGGTGCTGGGTTAAATGCTTAATTGGCAGTGGAAGCACGGAGAGCTTTATCCACCCAGAACTGGCACAACAACTCTGCCTAAAGGTGGTCCCTACTCAGGGTACCATCTCTATGGCTGATAAAACCCAGACATCGACCATTCTGGGTTACTGCACGGTACAATTGTGCGTTAACAGAACTGTATATGATAATTTTAAAGTATTAATCATGAAGAACCTATGTGCGAGCGTGATCTTTGGCCTGGATTTCCAGTGCAACCACCAAAGCATCACGCTCAAGTATGGTGGGTCCCAGCCGCCCCTCACAGTGTGCGGTCTGGCTACCCTGAAGGTAAAGCCACCTTTGCTATTCGCGAACCTTACCCCTAACTGCCGGGCAATAGCGACCAAAAGCAGGAGGTACAGCTGGGAGGACAGGCGGTTTATCGCGACAGAGGTAGACAGGCTCCTGAAAGAGCGCATTATTGAACGCAGCAACAGCCCGTGGCACGCCCAAGTGGTAGTGGTAAGGGGTAGCGAGAAGAAACGGATGGTGATCGACTATAGTCAAACGATCAACAGGTACACCCTACTAGACGCCTACCCGCTACCCCGCATATCAGAAATGGTGAACCAAATCGCCCAATACCGGGTGTTCTCCACCATCGACCTCAAGTCAGCGTACCACCAGCTCCCTATCAGACCAGAGGACCGCCCGTACACCGCCTTCGAGGTGAACGGACGCCTCTACCAATTCCTCAGAGTCCCCTTTGGGGTGACGAATGGGGTCTCGGTCTTCCAGAGGGAGATGGACCGCATGGTCGATGACCACCACTTGCAGGCAACCTTCCCCTACCTCGACAACGTCACCATCTGCGGTCACAACCAGCAGGATCACGACTCGAACCTCAAGAGGTTCCTGAAAACCGCACAAAAACTCAACCTCACCTACAACGAGGACAAGTGCGTTTACAACACCACACACCTCTGCATACTAGGCAGCGTGGTGGAGAATGGGGAAATCGGGCCAGACCCCGACCGATTGCGCCCCCTACGGGAGCTGCCCCTGCCCAACACTCCCAAAGCCCTGAAAAGGTGCCTGGGCTTATTTTCTTATTATTCCCAATGGGTCCCCAACTACTCCGACAAAGCCCGCCCCCTCTTGAAAGCATCCTCTTTCCCGCTCTCTGCTGAGGTCCACGCCGCCTTCAAAAGCATTAAGCAGGATATTGAGCGGGCCACGCTACAGGCAGTGGACGAGAACACTCCATTTCAAGTGGAAAGTGATGCGTCTGACTTCGCCTTGGCGGCCACCCTCAACCAGGCGGGGCGGCCCGTAGCTTTCTTCTCGAGGACCCTCCTAGGGCCCGAGATCAGACACTCCTCCGTGGAAAAGGAGGCCCAAGCCATCGTGGAGGCAGTGCGCCACTGGCGCCACTACCTAGCCGGCAAACGCTTCACCCTACTTACCGACCAGCGGTCGGTAGCGTTTATGTTCAATAATAAACAGAGGGGGAAGATTAAAAATAATAAGATTCTTAGGTGGTGGACCGAGCTCTCCACCTTCGAGTACGACATCATTTACCGGCCAGGGGCCCTTAACGAATCCCCTGATGCCCTCTCATGAGAGATGTGTGCCAGCATCACCGGGGATCGGCTACAGACCCTCCACAACGACCTCTGCCACCCAGGGGTCACGCGGCTGTTCCACTTCATAAAGTCCCGTAACTTACCCTACTCGATTGAGGAAGTTCGGTCCCTGACCAGGAACTGCCGCACTTGCGCTGAGTGCAAGCCTCGGTTCTACCGCCCAGATAGAGCCCACTTAATCAAATCTACACGGCCCTCTGAGCGGCTCAGCTTAGATTTCAAGGGCCCCCTCCCGTCCGTCGACCGAAATGTTTACTTCCTGAACATTGTGGACGAATACTCCCGGTTCCTATTCGCCTTCCCCTGCCCAGACACGACCAGCGCCACGGTCATTAAATGCCTCAACAGCCTGTTCTGCCTGTTCGGTATGCCGAGCTACATCCATACGGATAGGGGGGCGTCCTTCATGAGTGAAGAGCTACGCCAGTACATGCTGTCCAAGGGGATCGCCACGAGCTGTACCACCAGCTACAACCCCCGGGGTAACGGCCAAGTGGAGCGAGAGAACGGGACAGTATGGAAAGCAGTCACTCTAGCTCTAAGGACCAAGGGCCTCCCTATCACCCGCTGGCAGGAAGTCCTCTCGGATGTGCTCCATTCGATACGGTCGCTATTGTGTACGGCCACTAATACCACGCCTCATGAACGAATGTTTGTCTTTCCCCGGAAATCCACCTCAGGCATATCCATGCCGTCATGGCTCTCCACCCCAGGTCCGGTACTCGTGCGAAGGCATGTGAGGGGCCACAAGACGGACCCTCTCGTGGAGCCAGTACACCTACTCCACGCCAACCCCCAATACGCATATGTCCGGCACGCCGATGGAAGGGAGGACACCGTGTCCATAAAAGACGTCGCCCCAGCCGGCATCGACAACAACCACGGCAATAGCGGCAACGACGATCACAGCAACACTTACCCACCCACTACTCTTTCATCACCCCCGGAAGAACACCGACCAACGGCACCCCCACCAACTACCCCTCCAACAACCCTGGCGGCACCCCCGGCAGAGACCCAGGAGGCTACCGGGGACACCCAGCCGACACCCGCGGCACCGCAACAGCCACATCGGTCGCAGAGGACTATCAAACCCCCGAACAGACTAAATCTATAGAATGGGTGAATGTGATGAAATATTCCTTTCACCACTGCCTGTGACTGAGATCGGATTCAGTGTCATTTCCCTTCCCCCAGACCTCATTGTATTGTGTACTGGAATGTGCTGTATTGTATAATGGAATGTGCTGGAATGTGCTGTGTGTCGGGCTCCGCCCATACCTGGCCCCGTTTGTAAGCTAGCTTCAGTCTGGCCTCAGTCTCCAGAAGGAAGACATCTCTCTCTCTTACGTGTTACTTCCTAAGTTAATAAAAGCCTTGTTTTTGTTCTGCTAACTTCGAGTCTCGGAATTATTGAGGCACATCAGGTTTCTCCGTAACTCAGTGAAGCTACTTCGGTCTTAAAGAACTAGTCTCAGTAATCCTGCACCATCAACACACCTGTGGATCGGCAATCCATGGTCGCCTGTTTAATAAAAGCTCCATTGTGGCTCTTAATTATATAACATGCAATGTACAGCTGAACAAGAGGGCAGAGCCACAGCCAGTGACACAGAAACATTCACACAGGCTGTTTAAAGAGACAGGACCTGTCACGCAGGCTTTTTAAGGAGACAGGTCCAGTCACACAAGCTTTTTAAAGAGACATGACCAGTCACACAGGCTTTTAAAGAGACAGGACCAGTCACACAGGCTTTTAAAGGAGACAGGACCAGTCACACAGGCTTGTTAAAAAGTCATGACCTGCCACGCAGGCTTTTTAAAGAGACAGGATCAGTCACACAGGCTTTTTAAAGAGACAGGACCAGTCACACAGGCTTTTTAAAGAGACAGGACCAGTCACACAGGTTATTTAAAGAGACAGGACCAGTCACACAGGCTTTATAAAGAGACAGGACCAGTCACACAGGCTTTTTAAAGAGACAAGACCAGTTCCACAGGCTTTTTTAAGAGACAGGGCCAGTCACACAGGCTTTATAAAGAGACAGGACCAGTCACACAGGCTTTATAAAGAGACAGGACCAGTCACACAGGCTTTATAAAGAGACAGGACCAGTCACACAGGCTTTATAAAGAGACATGACCAGTCACACAGGCTTTTTAAAGAGACAGCGCCAGTCACACAGGCTTTTTAAAGAGACAGGACCAGTCACACAGGCCTTTTAAAGAGACAGGACCAGTCACATAGACTTTATAAAGAGACAGGACCAGTCACATAGGCTTTATAAAGAGACAGGTCCAGTCACACAGGCTTTATAAAGAGACAGAACCAGTCATATAGGCTTTATAAAGAGACAGTGCCAGTCACAGAGGCTTTTTAAAGAGACAGGACCAGTCACACAGGCTTTTAAAGAGACAGGACCAGTCACATAGACTTTATAAAGAGACAGGACCAGTCACACAGGCTTTTTAAAGAGACAGGACCAGTCACACAGGCTTTTTAAAGAGACAAGACCAGTCACACAGGCTTTTTAAAGAGACAGGACCAGTCACACAGGCTTTTTAAAGGGACAGGACCAGTCACATTATCTTTATAAAGAGACAGGACCAGTCACACAGGCTTTTTAAAGAGACAGGACCAGCCACACAGGTTTTTTAAAGAGACAGGACCAGCCACACAGGCTTTTCAAAGAGACAAAACGCTGCAAAAGAAGGGCCTAGAAATTCCTCTCGGGCGGTGGCACAAATGTTCGTTCACAAATTCTAATCTTGACCTGCATAGGACAGCTTAGAACCTGTTTATTTTGCAGACATTTAGTTGTAATATGTGTATGTGTCCTTAAAATTCAAAAATGTTTAATGCAATTAATATAATTAGTAGGTCCTTGCCCACATTTCATCACTCTGTCTACAGATAGTAATTCATAACACTCTTGACTTATGCCTTGTAGGTGTTGGAGAGGCTTTGGGGAATCATGAGGTGAGTCACTCACCGCAGAACACCCAGCCTCTGACCTGCTGTAGTAACCACCGCATGTGTGTGGCTGGTCCAGTTGAGTTTCTGATCAATTGCGACCCCTAGGATTTTGTTGGTGGAGGATTCGTTGATGGAAATGCTGTTGAATTTCAGGTGGAAGAGGTTAGACTCACGTTTGTTGAAGGAGGTCATCGTCTGCCACTTGTGTTGTGAGAATTTATCATAATGACACCAGGGATGAGGGATTTCAGTTATGTGGTAGACGAGAGATGCAGGGATTGTTCTCCTTATAGCGGAGAGGTTTAGGGGGAGATTGAATAGAAGTGTTCAGAATGATAAGGGATTCTGATACAGTGAGAAAAGTGAAAATGTTTGCAAAACTTGCCCTGTCATTACCAAAAGAGCAAATATAAGATAATTGGTAAATGGAGCAGGGAGCAGATGAGAAGATCTTCGGTCACACATTGAGTATTTATGACCTGGAATGGATTCGGGAAGACTGGTGGAAGCAGATTCAGTAGGCTCAGATCGTAGCACTCCCGGCTCTGATTTAGAAGGCCATGGTTTGAAGGCCCACCCCAACGACTTGAGTACAAAAATCTAAGCTAATCAGCAGTGCCATACCGGGGGTCACTGCACTGTCAGAGGGTCAGTACTGAGGGAGCAACACAGTGACGGAGTGTAGCACTGATGGGAGCGCTGCACTGTTGTAGGGTCATTCCAGAAGGATCGCTGCTCTGTCAGAGGGGCAGTACTGAGGGAGCGCTGCACTGTCAGAGGGTCAGTACTGAGGGAGCGCTGCACTGTCAGTGGGTCAGTACTGAGGGAGCACTGCAATGTCAGAGGGTCAGTACTGAGGGAGCGCTGCACTGTCATGGGGTCAGTACCGTGGGAGCGCTGCACTGTCAGAGGGTCAGTACTGAGGGAGCGCTGCACTGTCAGTGGGTCAGTACTGAGGGAGCGCTGCAATGTCAGAGGGTCAGTACTGAGGGAGCGCTGCTCTGTCAGAGGGGCAGTACTGAGGGAGCGCTGCACTGTCAGAGGGGCAGTACTGAGGGAGCGCTGCACTGTCAGAGGGTCAGTACTGAGGGAGCGCTGCAATGTCAGAGGGTCAGTACTGAGGGAGCGCTGCTCTGTCAGAGGGGCAGTACTGAGGGAGTGCTGCATTGTCAGAGGGTCAGCACTGAGGGAGCGCTGCAATGTCAGAGGGTCAGTACTGAGGGAGCGCTGCAATGTCAGAGGGTCAGTACTGAGGGAGCGCTGCACTGTCAGTGGGTCAGTACCGTGGGAGCGCTGCACTGTCAGAGGGTCAGTACTGAGGGAGCGCTGCAATGTCAGAGGGTCAGTACTGAGCGAGCGCTGCACTGTCAGATGATCAGTACCGTGGGAGCGCTGCAGTGTCGGAGTGGCCGTCTTTCAGATGAGACCTTAAATCGAGGACCCGTCTGTTCTCTAATGTGGACTTTAAAAATCACATGGTTGTATATCAAAGGAGAGCAGCTGAGCTAACCCCAGTGTTCTGGCCAATATGTATCTCAATCAACATTTCTAAAGCAGATTATCTGGTCACTAACATATTGCTGTTTGCGGAAGCTTGCTGTGCGCAAACTGGCTGCCACGTTTCCTACATTACAACAGTGACTACACTTCAAAAGTGCTTCATTGGTTGTAAAGCTCTTGAAAAGCACTATATCAATGCATTTCTTTCTTTCTTAACTTTAACTTCCAAAAAATAATTGGATACATAGTGAAACGGAGAAATATTCAGTGCCATTTGGAAACGGCTCAAAATTCCTGGACTGACGCGGGAGCAGCGTAATCTAGGTGGCCCTGGGAATGAAATTCCAGGACTGAGGCGGAAGCAGTGTAATTCATGTGGCCCTGGGAATGAAATTCCTGGATAGAGGCTGCAGCAGTGTAATTTAGGCGACCTTGGGAATGAATTTCCTGGATTGAGGCGGAAGCACTGCAATCTAGGCAGCCCTAGGGATGGAATTCCTGGACTTAGGTGGGAACAGTATAATCTAGGCAGCCCTGGAAATGAAATTCCTCGATTGAGGCGGGAGCTGCACTCTAGCCGACCCTGGGAATGAAATTCCTGGCCTGAGGCTGGAGCATTGTAATCTGGGCAGCCCTGGAAATGTATTTCCTGTACTGAGGGGGGAGCAGTGTAATCTAGGCGGCCCTGGGAATGAAATTCCTTGACTGAAGCGGGAGCAGTGTAATTAAGGTGGCCCTGGGAGTGAAATTCCTGTTGAGGCTGAAGTAATGTAATCTAGGTGGCCCTGTGAACTGCATACCTGGACTGAGGTGGAGGCAGAATAATTTAGTATACCTGGGAATGTAATTCATGCACTGAGGCGGGAGTGGTGTAAACTAGGCAGACCTGGGAATAAAATTTCCTGGATTGAGGCAGGAGCAGTGCATCCTAGACAGCCCCAGGAATGAAATTACAGGATTGAGGCGGAAGCAGTGTAAACTAGTCGGCTCTAGGAATGACATTGCTGGACTGAGGTGGGAGCCGTGTAATCTAGGCAGCCCTGGGAATGAAATTCCTAGACTGAGGCGGGATCAGTTTAAACGAGGCGGCCCTGGGAATGAAATTTCTGGATGGGGCGGGATCAGTGTCAGCCAGGAAACCTTGGAATGAAATTCCTGGACTGAGGTGGGAGCAGTGTAATCTAGCTGGCCCTGGGAATGAAATAACTGGACTGAGGCGGGAGCTGTGTAAACAAGGTAACCCTGGGAATGAAATTCCTGGATTAAGGCGGGAGCAGTGTAAACTAGGCAGCCCTGGGAATGACATTCCTGGAATGAGGCGGGAGCTGTGCAATCAAGGCAACCCTGGGAATGAAATTCCTGGATTTAGGTCGGAGCAGTGTAAACTAGCCAGTCCTGGATATAAATTCCTGGAATGTGTCAGTAGCAGTGTAACCTAGGCAGCACTGGGGATGAAATTCCAGGACTGTGGTGGGAACAATGTAAACTTGGCATCCCTGGGAATGAAATTCCTGGACTGAGGCAGGAGCAGTGTAAGCTAGGCAGCCCTGGGGATGAAATTGCTGGACTGTGGCGGGGGCAGTTTAAACTAGGCATCCCTGGGGATGAAATTCCTGGACTGAGGCGGGAGCAGTGTGTTATAAATCTCATCATCATCAAGAAACTTCTCATGAAATAACGCTGGATGGACAGCGTGTGGTGGCGTCCAAGGAGGATAAATAATCGGGTGTGCGCCCAGTCACCAGGGACATTTTGTAAGACCAGGAACCAGTGAATTACAACTAGACCTCCATGTTCAGAAACAAGTTGATTAAAGGCTTGCTTTATGCTCAAACCAAGTGCGTAGTGAGTTTTATAACGTCATAGTGTAAACTAGGCAGCCCTGGGAGTGAAATTCCTGGACTGAGGGGGGAGCAATTTAAACTAGGCGGCCCTGGGAATGGAATTCCTGGACTGAGTTGGGAGCAGTTTAAACTAGGCGGCCCTGGGAATGGAGTTCCTGCCTTGAGGTGTGAAATTGCTGGACTGTGGCGGGGGCAGTGTGAACTAGGCATCCCTGGGAATGAAATTCATGGATTGAGGTGGGAGCAGTGTAAATTAGGCATCCCTGAGAATGAATTTCCAGGACTGAGGCGGGAGCAGTGTAATATATGCGGTTTCTGAAAATAAATTCCTGGACAGAGGAGGGAGCGGTGCAATACAGGCAGCCCTGGGAAAGTAATTCCTGGATTGAGGCAGGAACAGTGTAATTTAGGCATCCGTGGGAATGGAATTCCTGGACCGAGCTGGGAGCAGTGTAATCTAGGGGGCCCTGGGAATGGAATTCCTGGACTGAAGCGGCAACAGTGAAATTTATGCATCTTTGGGAACGAATTTCCTGGATTGAGGGGGGAGCTGTTTAATGTAGGCAGCCCTGGGAATTAAATTCCTGGATTCAGGTGGGAGCAGTGTAAACAAGGCAGTCCTGGGAAATCAATTCCTGGATTGAGGGGGGAGCAGTCTAATCTATGGGGCCCTGGGAATGGAATTCCTGGATTGAGGTGGGAGCACTGCCATGTACCCGAGTGCCATCGTTACATCACTGGGATCATCTCCCAGTTCCTCCCGTTTAGTACCATTTATTTATTGCTAGTATATTATCCTGATGGCCCAGGTATGCAATAAAGCAGAGAACAAGAGTGAAGAAATTCATTTTTTTTAGTGGTCTTTACAGAGTGACCCTAAAAGGTGTGGTTCTAAACAGAGTGCTAAGTTTGTGAATTTGGAAAGAATAGGAATTCGGGGTGGAGGGGGAAGGAGGAGAGAGCAAGAGGAGTGGCCGGAGATAAAGTTAGGCCAGAGAACCCGGAGCCGGGAACGAGCGCAAGGAATGAGGTAAGTGACGTCAGCACATGGGAAGGCACTGCAAAGAAAAGAAACGGTGTGTAGATGGTGTTTTTTTAAGTCTTGAGTTTAATTCTGTTAAGTAAGTTAATAGTCTATTAAATAGAGGCCTGGCAGGGCATCTCAGTCCTGTGGAATGCACATCTTGTGCCATGTGGGAATGCCAGGGCACTAGCCACGGGTTTCAGAGCTTCAGCAGCAGCTGGCGTCACTTCAGTGCAGCCGTGAGGCTGAGAGCTCCGTGGATAGCACGTTTCGGGAGGTGGTAATCCCGTAGCATAAGTGTGTGCAGGCAGAGAGAGATTGGGTGACCGCCAGACAGACAAGGAGGACCAGGCAGGTAGTGCAGGTGTCCCGGGTTTGCATCTCACTCTCATATTTGATGGTTCCTCAGTGGAGTACAGCCAGAGCCAAGTCTACGGCAGCACGAGGGGCTCAGCTGTAGGAGAGAGGAGGAGGAAGATTGTGAAAGCAATATCGGTAGGGGATTAGATAGTTAGGGAAAGAGACAGGCCTTTCTACGGCCGCAGATGGACTCCAGGATGGTATGTTGCCTCCCTGGTGCCAGGGTCAAGGATGTCACTGAGTGGCTGCAGGAAATTCTGTGCGGGGAGTGTGATCAGACTGAAGTCGAGGTCCATATCGGTATCATCAACATAGGTAGAGAGAGGGATGTGATCAGAATCACAGAAATCACAGAAACCCCACAGTGCAGATAGAGGCCATTTCGGCCCATCGAGCCTGCACCGACACATATCCCACCCTATCCCTGTAACCCTACGTATTTAATCCCCCTAACACTAAGGGTCAATTTATCATAACCAATCAACCTAACCCGCACATCTTTGGACTGTGGGAGGAAACCGGAGCACCCGGAGGAAACCCACGCAAACACGGGGAGAATGTGCAAACTCCACACAGACAGTCGCCCGAGGCCGGATTCGAACCCGGGTCCCTGGCACTGTGAGGCAACAGTGCTAACCACTATGCCACCGTGCCCCATCCATTGTTGGGGAACATGGATGATCGGGGGAATGCAGCTGCAACCAACTTCCTGGCTGCATGGGTGGATCTGCTGCACGGGAAGGGAGGAAAAAGAGCAAGAGAGCTATAGTGATAGGGGATTCTTTTGTAAAGGGAATGGATAGGCGTTTCTGCGGCCGCAAACGAGACTCCAGGATGGTATGTTGCCTCCCTGGAGCAAGGGTCAAGGATGTCTCAGTACAGATGCAGGGCCTCCTGGAGGGGGAGGGTGAACAGCCCGTTGTCGTGGTGCATATTGGTACCAACGATATAGATTAAAAACGGGTTAAGGTCCTAACAGCTGAATATAGGGAAATAGGAGGTAAATGTAAAAATAGGACCTCAAATGTAGTAATCTCAGGATTGCTATAAGTGACACGAGCTTGTAAGAGTAGAAATAGAAGGATATTTCATCTGAAGATGTGGCTAGAAGAATGGTGCAAGGGGAAGGGATTCAAATTCCTGGGACATTGGAACTATTTCTGGGGGAGGTAGGACCAGTACAAACTGGACGGTTTGCAACTGGACAGAACCGGGACCGCTGTCCTAGGGGGAGTGTTTGCTAGTGCTGTTGTGGAGGGTTTAAACTAAAATGTCAGGGGATTGGGAAACTGTGCAGCAGACAGGGAAGCCAGGATAGAAGCGAAAGACAGGATGGAGAAAACCAAAAGTGGAAGTCAGAGAAATCAAAGTGGTAAATCAAACATGGCCGCAGTAAACAATAATTCTAAAAGGTCTAAGAGTGATAAATAAACAAGCCTGAGTGCTTTGTGTCTTAATGCGAGGAGCATTTGTAATAAGGTGGATGAATTAGCTGCACTGATAGATGTGAACCAATATGATATAATTGGGATTATGGAGACTTGGCTCCAGGGTGACCAAAGCTGGGAATTCAACATTCAGGGGTATTCAATATTCAGGAAGGACAGGCAAAAAAGAAAAGGCGGCGGGGTAATATTGCTGGTTAACGAGCAGATTAACACAATAGTAGGGAAGGATATTAGCTCTGATGATGTGGAACCTGTATGGCAGAGCTGAGAAATACCAAGGGGCAGAAAACGTTAGTGGGAGCTGTATACGGACCCTCAAACAGTAATGCTGAGGTTGGGGATGGCATTAAATGGGAAATTAGAAATGCGTGCAATAAGGGCACATCATGGGTGACTTTAATCTACATATAGATTGGTCTAACCAAATCAGTAACAATACTGTGGAAGAGGAATTCCTGAACTGTATACGGGATGGTTTCCTGGACCAATATGTCGAGGAACCAACTAGAGATCAGGCCATCTTACAATGGGTATTATGTTATGAGAAATGATAATTAGCAATTTTGTTGTGCGATACCCTTTGGGGAGGAGCGATCATAATATAATAGAATTCTTCATTAAGATGGAGAGTGAAGTAGTTGTTCATCCCTGTTTGGCATTTTCTGTTCTCATTTCAGATTTCCAGTATCCACAGTATTTTGCTTTAGATTTCACCTGACCCTCGGTATGGTTACTTACAGGGTCACAGGAACAAATTCTGGCAGATTACATCCACATCTGTAAATGCCTGAAATATCCGCTAATCATTCTGTTCCAGTCAGTGTCTCCTTTCCCACCCTCTCCAGTTCTGCATTAGTGGCACTGCTTCTGATGTTTAGAATAGGATTACAAGGAAAATTTACATTCTCAAAAAATGTTCAATCAGCCAGATATCAATCACATTTATTTCCTATCATTGTTTTGAATTTACACTTGGATCCCACGCCCGTCTGTCATGGTTCAGTGGATCTGTCAGTGAGACCCAGAGTGATTCTCTATTGCCTCCGGCTGTACCTCAGGATAAACAATCCCAGCTGATTGAAACTGAAGTTCTGAGGAAAAGAACCCTTTGATATCGTCTCATCTAATATTCTCTGCACAAGTTGGAAACCAGCATTTAAAAATTACAAGGATAAATCTCATCCATTTATGTTCAGGTACTTTACAACAGCATTCGGCAGCACTTTGACTGTGGGATAAGTCATCTGATTTCGCTACTGATACATGCATTTAGTAGGACATTACCTGGTCAATGATAACTATTTTAATTCAGAGTCCATTATTATTTTTGTTATTTGTTAAACCTTCATTTCAATGAGCTACAATTTGTGTATTTCAACAAATATTTAAAAGTTCAATCTTCAAAACATATCTGGCAGCCCAATTACCTTTATAACTGCAGTGCAATTGTATTTATTGACTTAGCATTGTCATATTACAACTCTAGATTTTAAATACAATTCTCTGTAATTATTGCATGACAAGGTTGTATTTTCTGTATTTTGCTGTTGTATTCATTTTCAGTTCTAACTACTTTACGCAGGAGCAGAAATCCAAGCGGGATTTCCCCGTCCCCAACACAGGTGTACAGAAGCGAATTGCACTGCTCCAGAAAGGCTGAGAGGATCTGGTCCTTGGTTTCCCAGGTACCTCGGGCAGTGCATTTGTCTGCTGGGCTAAAGGTAGATCGATCAATTAATCTCTCCTTGGTCAAACATCTGTTACTTTCATATTGTATTTATTCCCATTTTATTTATTGATTCCATAATGTATTCCCGATTATTCTTACAATAAACCCTGTATTCATTTCCACAGGTAAAATGATTAGATTATGGCCCAGAACTTGGTGTCGGTGTCTTGCCGCGCGTGCAAGCCCCCGATGTGCACACACCCTGCGCGCCGACATCTGAAACCTGGCCCGCAGTGGATTTCCTGTCAGTGGCCCAGTTCAGATGTCGGCGCGCTGTGCTAACCTGACCCAGCGGCATAGTAAGTGCGATGTGCCGGCTGGGATCAGGTGAGCACTGTTCAGCCAATCAGGGGAGGGGAAACGTCATTCATGAGTTTGAGAGTAAGAACTGTCCAACTCAGGAGAAGTACTGCACCCCAAAACACTACTTAAACTTTAAATAAAATTTTGAAAAACATCCCAATCATTAAATTAAGTATAAATAAGTTTTAAAAAATAATTTAAACAATAATTTTTTTTTTTGAAAAAAATAAATTTTTAATAAAAAGGGTCTAAAACTAAACTCACCTTATTGTAGATTCTTTAAAATAATAAAACTGTGGAAAAAAAATTATAAATTGCACTAAAACACCACTTACCTGTAAAAATAAATACTTAAGTGTGCTTTTTACAAGCGTAAAGACCGGAGGCCTTTACACATGCGCAAATCCCCCAAAACAGAGGAAATCCAAGACGCACTCGCTGCCCCCTACAGCGCATGCACTAGCCTCTTCACCTCTTGGGTTAGAGGAGAGGAAATGCCGGTTTTCAGCGCATGCACTGTGCATGCTGAAAACCGGCATTTCCTCCGGCCAGACGCATGAGTACCACTTCCGTACTCACGCGTTTGGGGAGGAACTACTGCCCCAATATCATTGAATGTTGCTAATGGGTTGCAAATTTCACACTGAATATCATCAAATTGCTGCTTTTGCTCCCAGCCTGATGTATAATTTCTGTTTACTTCCCTTCCTCACAGTGAACTTATTGACGATTGTGATCCTGTCTCGGGGAAATTGCGGTCTCTCCAAATGTGTGACTCGCTACCTGGTGGCCATGGCAACGGCGGACCTACTGCTCGTTATCCTCGACCTGATATTGCGGCACATTCTGATTGTTTATAATGAACAGTTTTATTTCCTGTGGTCCATCGACATGTGTAATATCCACGCCGTCCTGCTGTTGCAGCCACAGACTGTTCTGTCTGGTTCACCATCACTTTCACCTTTGATCGATTTGTGGCCATTTGTTGCCAGAAGCTGAAAATAAAATATTGCACCGAGAAAACGGTGGCTGTGGTTCTGGGAACAGTGACTGTGCTGAGCGGTTTAAAGAACATCACCTGGTATTTTATGTTCACAGCTTGGTATTTGCATGGGAACGAACCCTGGTTTTGTATTGTCACAGATGATGTTCGGAATTCACGGGTCTGGGGAATAATCGAGCTCCTTCATTATATTCTCACCCCGTGTGTCCCATTTGCTTTATTCTGCTGCTCAATGCTGTCACCGTCAGATATATTTTAGTGTCCAGCAGAGCCCGCAGGAGACTCCGGGGTCCAAGCAGTGGGGAGAGTCCCAGAGACCCAGAGATGGAGAGCCGCAGGAAATCCATCATTTTACTGCTGGTTATCTCAGGCAATTTCATCCTGTTATGGACATTGTTTATGGTGTATTCTATATGTTGGCGGATGAATTATTTGGGGTATGAGCTTGTAATTGTACCTGATTATGTAAAGGAACTGGGATTCATGTTGCAGCTGCTGAGTTGCTGCACAAACACTGGGATTTACGCTGTGACCCAGACTAAGTTCAGAGAGCAGTTGAAGAATGTGTGGAAATATCCCTTTAATCTGATTGTAAAATTCATTGAAGGATGAGAAGAAGCAGAGTCTTTGCAGCCCGAGAATTGAGAGTTTCCTGGGCCTGATATTGTTGCGCCCCACACAAAAATGGTGGCACTGGGGATCGCACAAAGATGGTGGCCCTGGGGCCTAGCACAAAGAAGGATTATCTGGGACCCTGCACAAAATGTCGGTCTGGTGCCACACACAAAGATGGCGGCTCTCAGACCCCTCACAAAGATATCAGCTCTGGGGACCCGCACAAAAATAGCTGCTCTGGGGCCCCGCACAAAGATGGCGACTCAGGGGCCACGCACAAAGATGGCCATTCTGGGACCCAGCACAAAGATGGCGACTCAGGGGCCACGCACAAAGATGGCCATTCTGGGGCCCAGCACAAAGATGGCCGTTCTGGGGCCCAGTACAAAGATGGCAGCTCTAGGGCACGGCACAAAGATGGAAGGCTGCGGGGCCCCGGTACAAAATGGCAGCACCTGCGCCTCACACAAATATGGCAGCTCAGGGCCACGCGCAAAAATGGCGGCTCTGGGGCCCGGCACAAAGATGGTGGCTCTGGTTCCCCGCATAAAGATGGCGGCTCTGGGGCAAGGCACAAAGATGGCGACTCTGGGGCCCGGCACAAAGATGGTGGCTCTGGTTCCCTGCATAAAGATGGCGGCTCCGGGGCAAGGCACAAAGATGGTGGCTCTGGTTCCCTGCATAAAGATGGCGGCTCTGGGGCAAGGCACAAAGATGTTGGCTCTGGTTCCCTGCATAAAGATGGCGGCTCTGGGGCAAGGCACAAAGATGGCGACTCTGGGGCCCGGCAGAAAGATGGTGGCTCTGGTTCCCCGCATAAAAATGGCGGCTCTGGGGCAAGGCACAAAGATGGCGACTCTTAGTCCACACCCAAAGCTGCCGGCTGTGGGGCTCCACACAAAGATTTTGACTCTGGGGCCCGGCCCAAAGATGGCGGCACCCGCGACCCGCACACAGATAGCAGTTCGGGGCCACGCACAAAGATGGCGGCTCTGGGGCATGGCACAAAGTGCTGGCTCTTGGCCCACTCCCAAAGATGCGGCTGAGGGGCCCCGCACAAAGATTGCAGCTCTGGGGCCCCACACATAGATGGCAGCAACCGCACCCTGCAAAACGATGGCGGCTCCGGGGTCTCCCACAAAGATGGTGGCTTTGGAGCCTGGCACCAAATGTCACTTGTGGGGCCCCGCACAAATTGGCAGCTCTAGGGCCAGGCACAATGATGGCGTCTCTGGGGCCCAGCACAAAGATTGCAGCTCCGGGGCACTGCGCAAAGATGGCAGCTGCGGGGGCCCGCACTAAGATCGTGGCTCTGGGGTCCAGCACAAAGATGGCAGCCCCCGTGCCCTGCACAAAAATGGTGGCACTGGAGCCAGCAAAAAATGCCGGCTGTGGGGCACAGCACAAAGGTAAGGTCTCCGGGGCCCCGTACAAAATGTAGCCGCTGCGGCCCGGTGCAAAGATGGTGGCACACACTTCCCGCACATACACGTCAGCTCTGGGGTCCTTCCAAGTAGGTGGCTCTGAGGACTCTCACAATAATCACAGCTCTGGGTGCCCGCCACAATGATAGCGGCTCTGTGGGCATGCCAAAAAGAGGGTGGCTCTTGGGCACATCAAAAAGATGGCAGCTCAGGGGCTCCGCACATAGATGGCGACTCTGGGTTCCCGGCAAAATGATGGTGGCCCTGGCACTCTGACAGAAGATGGCGCCTCTGGGGCCCCGGCACCAAGATAAGAGTTCTGGGGCTCCACATAATGAGGGCGGCTCTGGCTCCTCCCACAAATATGGCGGCATCCGCGCCCGTCACAATGATGGTGGCACCTGTAACTCACAAAATAATGGTGACTCCGAGGGCCAGCACAAAGATGGCGGCTCTAGGGGCTTGCACAAAAATGATGGCAACCGTGCCCAACACAAAGATGGCGGCTCTGGGATTGGCACAAAGGTGGCAGCTCTGGGGCCCAGCACAAAAAGCCGCTCCAGGGCCCCATACAAATAGCGCGTCTCTCGGGTGCGGCACAAATATGGCGGCACCCGCTTCCTGCACAAAACTGGCGGCTCTGGGGTCTGCCCAAAGATGGTGGCTCAGAGGCCTCGCACAAAGATGGCGGCTCTGTGTGCTCGCCACAATGATAGTGGCTCTGGGGGCCTGCCTCATAGATGGCGGCTCTGGAGGCTCTGCTAAAAGATGGCGGCTCCGGGGCCCCACACAAAGGTTGCCGCGCTGGGGCTCCGCACAAAGATGGATGCTCTGGTGTCCTGCACAAAGATGGTGGCTCTGGGAGCCCAACACAAAGATGTTGGCAACCGTGCCCAGCACAATGATGAAGGTTGTCATTTGGTGGCGGAGGCGAGTATCTGGAGGGTGGCAGCTGGAGACCCGGTTACCGTGAGAACGGATGGCGAGGCGGAGCCTCCTTGCCTGGCCTGGCCCACAGGAGCCTGAGTAGCCCAGCCCGAGGAGGA
The DNA here is from genome assembly GCF_052327205.1 of Somniosus microcephalus. Lineage (NCBI taxonomy): Eukaryota > Metazoa > Chordata > Chondrichthyes > Squaliformes > Somniosidae > Somniosus > Somniosus microcephalus. The sequence goes on along the minus strand of NW_028225181.1, from coordinate 41,199,697 downwards.
GGAGGCCCGGCACCAGGACATTATTTATGTCATTATAAAGCTTTATAATGCTTTCCAATTGTTACACAACATTACAGATCTTATATAATCCTTTATGTATCATTATGATCATTAATAATACATTATGATGGTTACTCAATCATTATGACACTTAATAAATCATAGCGATAATTAATTCTTGAGATGTGAGCGTCACTCGCAAGACCAGCATTTATTGCTAATTTCTAATTGCCCTTGAGAAGTTGCTGGTAAGCCGCCTGAGACAAGCGAGTGTCTTGCTGGGCCATTTCAGATGCCAGTTAAGATTCAACCACATTGCAGTGCGTCTGGAGTCACATTTCAGCCAGACCGGGTAAGGACGGCAGATTTCATTCCTCAAAAGACCATTAGTGAACCAGATGGGTTTTTACGACAAACCGATACTTTCATGGTCACCATTATTAACATTAGCTTTTTATTCCAGATTTGTTTAATTGAATGACTTTAAATTCCCCAGCTGGTGGGATTTCAGCTCTGGATCATTTGTCCAGGAATCTGGTTTTCTAGTCCAGCAACATAACCACTATGGTACCGTACCCTTCAAATATATCGCCGTTTCTTCATCGTCACTGGGTCAAAAGCCTGAAATTCATTCTATAACAGTATGTAGGAGCACCTTCACCATACGGACTGGAGTGGCTCAGGATGAAGGCCCACCATTTTCACATGGGTAGCTAGGGGTGGGCAAGTGAATCCGGCTTTGACACATTTCTTGAGAACATAGAAATAATAAAATAGGATTAAAATCAATGATTTTATAACTCATTGATTGGAACCAGGCCAGGCCTGTGATCAGAATGGGGCGTCAAGTATGCTGAACAAATTGTCAACACAACTTTGATCACAAATTCTATGGTTGTATGATTGATACTACTCACCCTTTCCAAATGTCCCTTTCCTTAAAAAAGGCACTTGATAAACTATCACATATTACAAAATTGATGCCCATGGGATATCAGTATGTAAGAGAAGATTACATTGAGGGGCATATCAGAGTGTTAAAGTGAGGGGGTTGTTGTATGTCAGGGTGTTACAGTGAGGGGTGTAGCGTTTGTCAGCGTGTTGCAATGAGGTTTGTGGGGTATATCAGAGAGTTACAGCAGGGGTGTGGGGTATATCAGAGTGTAGCAGTGAGAGTTTTAGGGATATGTAAGAGGGTTTAAGTGAATGGTGTGTGGTATATCAGAGTGTTAAAGTGAGGTGAGTGGTCTGTTACAGCGAGAGCTTTGGAATATGTAAGAGAGCATTAAAGTGAGGGGTATGTCAGAGTGTTAGTGAATGCTGTGAGGTATATCAATGTGTAAAAGTGAGGGGTGTGGGATACATCAGAGTGTTACAGTGAGGGGTGTGAGGTATATCAGAATGTTACAGTGAGGGATGTGGGGTACAGCAGGATTGCTTCAGTGAGGGGTGTGGATATATCAGTGTGTTACAGTGAAAGGAGTAGCGAGTATCAGACTGTTACCATATGGGGTGTGGGCTATATCGGTGTTTTACAGTGAGAAGTCTGTGGTGTATATCAGAGTGTTATAGTCAGGGCAGTGGGTTTACATCAGTGTGCTACAGTGAGGGGTCTGGGGTACATCAGATTACATCAATGAGCAGTGTGAGCTATATCAGAGTTTTATCATGAGGGGTGTGGTTTATATCAGAGTGTTACATTGAGGGGTGTTGGGTATATCAAAGAGTTACAGCAAGGGTAATGGGTAATGCCGGCGAATTCTCTTCCACAGAGGGCGGTGGAGGCCAGTTCATTAAATATATTCAAGAAGGAGTTGGATATATTTCTTAAGGTTAAAGGGATCAAGGGATATGGGGAGAAGGGTACTGAATTTGGATGATCAGCCATGATCTCATTGAATGGCGGAGCAGGCTCGAGGGGCCGATTGGCGTATTCCTGCTCCTATCTTCTATGTTTCTATGTTTCTATGCCTTCTGTGGTAGAGAATTCCACAGGTTCAGCACTCTCTGGGTGAAGAAATTCCTCCTCATCTCTGTCCTAAATGACTTACCCCTTACCATTAGAATGTGACCCCTGGTTGTAGACTCCACCGCCATCGGGAACATTCTTCCTGCATCTAGCCTGTCTAGTCCTGTTAGGATTTTATAAGTTTCAATGTGATCACCTCTCATTCTTCTAAAGTCCAGTGAGTATAAGCGCAATCGGCCCAATCGCTCCTCATAAGTTATTCCTGCCATCACAGGTATCAGTCTGGTGATTCTTCGCTGCACTTCCTCCATGGCAAGAACATCCTTACTCAGGTAAGGCGACCAAAACTGCAGACAATACTCAAGGTGTGGTCTCACCAAGGCCCTGTAGAACTGCAGCAAGACATTCTCGCTCCTGTACTCGAATTCTCTTGCTATGAAGGCCAACATACAATTTGCCTTCTTAACCGCCTGCTGCACCTGCATGCTTAGCTTCAGGGACTGGTGCACAAGGACACCCAGGTCTCGTTGCACTTCCCCTTCTACCAATCTATTGCCGTTCAGATAATAATCTGCCTTCCTGTTTTTGCCACCATAGTGGATAACCTCGTATTTATCCACGTTACACTGCATCTGCCATGCACCTGCCCAATCAGCCAACCTGCCCAAATCATACTGGAGAATCTTGGCATCCTCCTCACAGCGCACATGCCCATCCAGCTTTGTGTCATCTGTAAACATGGATATATTACACTAGTTCCCTCGTCTAGATCACTAATATATTTTGTGATTATCTGGGGTCCTACAACCGATCTCTGGGGGAGGTGGGACAAGTTCAAACCGGACAGGGTGCACCGGGGAAGGGCTGGGACTGATGTCCTAGGGGAAGTGTTTGCAAGTGCTCCGGGGAAGGGTTTAAACTAAAATGGCAGGGGGTTGGGAACCGGAGCAGGGGGACAGAGGAATGGGAAACAAGGATAAAAGCAAAAGATAGGAAGGAGAAAAACATAAGTGGCAGTCAGAGAAATCAACGGTTTAAACCAAACATGGCCACAGTAAATAATAATTCTAATAGGTCTCAGAGCGTTAAAAAAACAAGCCTGAATGCTTTGAGTCTTAATGAGAGGAGCATTCGTAATAAGGTGGATGAATTAGCTGCACAAAAAGAGGTAAACAAATATGATTAGATTGGGATTACGGAAACATGGCTCCAGGGTGGGCAAGGCTGGGAATTCAACATCCAGGGGTGTTCAATATTCAGGAAAGATAGGCAAAAAGGAAAGGGAGGTGGGGTAGCATTGCAGGTTAACGAAGGGATTAACACCATTTTAAGGAAGGATATTAGCTCTGATGATGTGGAATCTGTATGGGTAGAACTGAGAAATACCAAGTAGCAGAAAACGTTAGTTGGAGTGGTATATAGACCTCCAAACAGTAATGCGAAGGTTGAGGATGGCATTAAAAGGGAAATTAGAGAAGCGTGCAATAAGGGCACAGCAGTCATCAGGGTTGACTTTAATCTACATATAGATTGGGCTAAACAAATTATTAACAATACTGTGGAGGAGGAATTCGTGGAGTGTTTATGGGATGGTTTCCTGGACCAATATGTCGAGGAACCAACCAGAGTTCAGGCCATCTTAGACTGGGTATTATGTAACGAGAAAGGATTAATTAGCAATCTTGTTGTACGAGGCCCCTTGGGTCGGATTGATCATAATATGATAGAATTCTTCATTAAGATGGAGATTGAAGTAGTTGACTCAGAGACTAGGGTCCTGAATTTAAATAAAGCAAACTGCGATGGTCTGAGACGCGAGTTGGTTAGGATTGATTGGGGAATGTCACTCAAAGGGTTGATAGTGGATGAATTTGTTCATCCCAGTTTGGCATAAAAATAAAACAAAAAAGGTGACTCAACTGTGGCTAACAAGGGAAAATAGGGATAGCATAAGATCCAAGGAGAACATATAAATTGGCCAGAAAAAACAGTAAACCTGAGGATTGGGAGCAGTTTAGGATTCAACAAAGGAGGACAAGCGGATTAATTAAGAAGTGGAAAATAGAATGTGAGAGGAAGCTTGCAGGGAACATAAAAACTGACTGTAAAAGCTTTTATTTATATGTGAAGAGAAAAGGATTGGTGAAGTCAAGCGTAGGTCCCTTGCAGTCAGAATCAGGGTAATTTATAATGGGGAACAAAGAAATTGGCAGAACAATTAAATACATATTTTGGTTCCATCCTCACAAAGGAGGACACAAATATCCTCGCAGACATGTCGGGGAACATAGGGTCTGATGAAAGGGAGGAACTGAAGGAAATTAGTAATTGTAGGGAAAAGGTGTTCGGGAAATTGATGGGATTGAAAGCCGAGAAATCCCCAGGGCCTGATAATCTACATCCTAGGGTACTTAAGGAAGTGGCCCTAGAAAGAGTAGATGCATTGCTGATCATCTTCCAACATTCGATGTAATCTGGAACAGTACCCATAGATTGGAGGGTAGCTAATGTTACCCTACTATTCAAAAAAGGTGGTAGAGAGAAAACGGGGAATTACAGACCGGTAAGCCTGACATCGGTAGTGCAGAAAATGCTACAGTCCATTATAAAAGATGTAATAGCAGAGCACTTGGAAAACAATGACAGGATCGGACAAAGTCAACATGGATTTACAAAAGGTAAATTGTGCGTGACTAATTTACTGGAATTTTTTGAGGATGTAACGTGTAAAATATATAAGGGAGAACCAGTGGATGTGGTGTACTTGGACTTTCAGAAGGCTTTCGATAAGGCCCTGCATAAGTGATTAGCGTGTAAATTTAAGGCACATGGGATTGGGGGCAATGTATTTACTTGGATAGAGAACTGGTTGGCAGACAGAAAGCATAGAGCTGGAATAAACGGGTCTTTTTCCGAGTGGCAGGCAGTGACTAGTGGGGACCCCAGCTATTCACAATATTCACTATTTTTCCCCTCTTAATCAATTTCTTGATCCTTTTTTGCTGAACTCTATACTGATCCAAATCTTCAGGCTTGCTACTGTTTCTGGCAACTTTATATGACTCATCTTTGGATCTAATACTATACTTAATTTCTTTTAATAACCATGGTTGTCCTGCTATTACTTTTGTGTGTTTGCACCGGAAAGGAATGCATAACTGTTGCAATTCATGCATTCATTCCTTAAATTTTAGCCCTTGCCTATCCATCGTATTGGCTATTAATGAAGCTCCCCGATCTATCATTGCCAACTCCCTCCTCTAATCTCGTATATTCCTTTGTTTAGATTTAGGACACTAGTTTCTGATTGGATGTCTTCATTTCTATCTTAATGAAGAATTCCTCATGTTATGGTCACTCTTCCCTAAAGGACCCCACACAACAAGATTATGAATGAAACCCTTCCCATTACACAATATCCAATCTAGGATAGCCTGTTCCCTATTTGGCTCCTCGACGTACTGGTCTAAAAAAACATCTCGTTCTCAGTCCAGCAATTCACCCTGCACAGTGTTATTGATAACATGTTTGGCTAGTCTATAGGTGGAATAAAGTCACCCATGATTACTTTAGTCCCCTTGTTACATGCATAACTAATTTCCTGTTTGGTGCCATCCCTTACATAACCAGAGTTTTACATTACAGAAATGGCCCCTCAGCCCATTATGTCCACGCCAGCCTTCAAGCCCTCTCTATTCTAATCCCATTTTCCAGCACTTGGTCCGTAGCCTTGTTAGCTGTGGCGGTTCAGGTGCTGATCTAAATGCTTCTTGAATGTTGTGAGTGTTCCTGCCTCAACCACACTTTCAGGCCGTGAGTTCCAGATTCCAATCTCCGTCTGGGTGTAAAGGTATTTCCTCAAATCCCCTCTAAACCTCATGCCCCTTACCTTGAAACTATGCCCCTGGTTATTGACCCCACGACTAAGGGGAAAAGTTCCTTTCTATTTAGCCTACCTATGCCCCCCATTCTTTTGTACACCTCAATTAGGTCCCCCCTCAGCCTTCTCTGCTGCAAGGAAAATAACCCCAGCCTGTCCAGTCTCTCTTCATAGCTGACCAGTAACATCCTGGTGAATCTCCTCTGCACCCTCTCCAATGCAACCACATTCTTTCTATAGCGTGGCGAACAGAACTGTACACACTATTCCAGCTGTGGCTTAACCAGAGTTTTGTACAGTTCCATTATAATCTCCCTGCTCTTATGCCTCGTTTAATGAAGGCAATTATCCCATATTCTTTTTAATCACCTTATGATCTACCAGTCCTGCTGCCTTCACGGACATATGTAGATGCACAGCTAGGTCTCTCTGATCCTCTGACCTTGCCAGGGCCCTAGCATTCATTGAATATTCCCTTGCCATGTTAGTCCTCCCAAAATGCATCACCTCACACTTTTGAGGGTTAAATTCCATTTGCCACTGTTCTGCCCATCGGACCGATTATATCGTCCTGTAGACTGAGACTACCCTCCTCGCTATTTACCTCTCCACCAATGAACGTGTCATCTGCGAACTTACTGGTCATACCTCCTAAATTTATATCTAAATCATTAATCTTTAGTACAAAGAACAAAGGACCCAGCACCAATCCCGACGGTACACCACAGGACACATGCATCCAGTCGCAAAAACTATTTCGACCATCACTCTCTGCCTCCTGCCACGAAGTCAATTTTGGAACCAATGTGCTAAATTGCCCTGGATCACATGGGCTCTTACATTCTTGACCAGTCACCCATGCGGGAATTTGTCAAAAGCCTTACTAAAGCCCATTCAGACTACATCAACTGCACTACCCTCATCCACACACCTAGTCACCTCAGAATTCATTTCAATAATTTCCCTACCACTGATATTAGGCTCACTGGCCTGTAATTCCCTGGTTTATTCCTATTAACTGTCTTGAATAATGGTACTACGTTGGCTGTCCTCCAGTTCTCTGGCACCTCCGCTGTGGCCAGAGAGCTTCTGAAAATTTGTGTCAGAAACCCTGCAATCTCCTCCATTTCCTCACACAACAGTCTGGGATACATCCCGTCTGTGCCTGGGGATTTATACACTCTTAAGCCCGCTAAAGCCGCTAGTACCTCCTCCCACTCAATACTATTTTGTTCAAGTATATCAGTATACCCCTGCCTGGTTTCTATGCCAACATCGTCCTTCACCATAGTGAACACAGATACAAAATATTCATTTGAAACCTCACCTACATCTTCCAGCTCTGCAGACAGATTGCCACTTTGGTCCCTAATGGGCCCTACTCTCTACCTGGTTACCCTTTTGCCCTTAAAATACTTATACAACACCTTGCGATTTTCCTGTAGTTTGCCCACTGGTGTATTTTCATGCCCCCTCTTCGCTCTCCTAGTTTCTTTTTTAAGTACTCCCCTGAACTTCCTGTACTCCATTAGGGCTTCCACTGTTTTTAGTGCTTTGTATCTGCCAAAAGCATCCCTTTTTTTCCAAATACATTCTTGTAGATCCCTTGACATCCAGGGTTCCCTGGGTTTTTTGGTCCCACCCTTGACCATTCCGAGAACATGTTGGCGTTGTGCTCTCTCTATTTCCTTTCTGAAAGACTCCCACTGCTCTGATGTGGATTTTCCTTAATGTAGCTGATCCCCGTCCACTTTGGCCAGATCCTGCCTTAACATATTAATAGAGGCCTTCCCCCAATTTAGGTCACTTATTTCTGATACATCTTTGTCCCTTTCCATGACTACCTTAAATCTCATCGAAATATGGTCACTGTCACCAAAATGCTCTCCAACTAACACATCTATCACTTGCCCAGCTTCATTCGCTAGAATTAGTTCCAGTGCTGCTCGGAATATTGAGCTGCCAGTCCTGCCCCTCAGTCAAACATGTCGCTGTGATAGCAACAATATCATATTCCCATGTGTTCATCAAAACCTTAAATTCATCTGCCTTACTCACAAGACTCCTTGCATTAAATTAAAGGCCAGTCAACCTTGCTATACTCCCATGTGCCGTTACATATATTCTCTGCATTACAGGCTTACTCGTTTTTTCCTGTATATTTGGCTGTGCATCACCCTCTATTATAGCTCCACACTGTATCCCATCCCCCTGCCAAGTTAGTTTAACCGTCCCCCCAACAGTATTAGCAAACCTCCCCAGATGGATGTTGGTCCCGTTCCGGTTCAGGTTCATCCCGTCTGACTTGTACAGGTCCCACCTTCCCCAGTAGCAGACCCAGTAACCCAGGAAACTAAAGCCCTCCCTGCTGCACTAACCCTTTCATCACACATTCATCTGCCCTATCTTGCTATTCCTATACTCACTAGCACGTGGCAGCAGGAGTAATCCAGAGATGACAACCTTTGAGGTACTGCTTTTTAATCTGCTACCTAGCTTCCTATATTCTTGTTGCAGGACCTCAACCTTCTTTTTACCTATGCCGTTGGCACCAATGTGAACCACGACGTCTGACTGTTCGCCCTCCACCCTCAGAATGCCCTGCAGCCGTTCAGTGACATCCTTGTCCCTGGCAATAGGGCGGCAACAAAACATCCTGGAGTCACGTCTGCAGCAACAGAAACATTGATCTGTTCCCCTTACGAGAGAATCCCCTATCACTATTGCTCGCCCACTCTTTTTCCTCCCCTCCTGTGCAGCCGAGCCACTCGTAGTGCCACGGCCTTGGCTCTGGCTGCATTCCCCTGAGAAACCATCTCCCCCAGCAGTATCCAAAACAGAAAATCTGTTGGAGAGGGAGAAGGAACCAGGGGACTCCTGCACTACCTTCTTAGTTTTTGTACTCTGTCTGGCGGTCACCCATTCCGTGTCAGCCTTTGCACTCTTTACCTGCTGTGTGACCACCACCTTAAACGTGCTATCCATGATGATCTCAACTTCCACAGTGGCTCTAGCCGCAGCTCCAGCTCCGAAACACGGATTTCGAGTAGCTGCAGCTGGAGACTCTTCCTGCACATGTGTTCGCCCCGGACACTAAAAGTTTCCCTGACTTCCCACATAGCACTCCACGCTGCGGAGCTGCCCTGCCATGTCCTACACTTAATTTACTCCCTTTACTTCCTTTAAATTAATGAATATTATATACACTACGGACCTTACTTCCCTTTAAACACTACTTACTCTAAACGAGAGACCTTACTTTCACTTTAACGACTGGACTGTATAAATTCTCACCAGGTCCCACTTACCAATCAGCTCCATCTCTGGTTGGGACGTCACTTTAGCGATTTCGCAGTTGTTGTTGTTTGACTGCTCCCGTTCTCGGACTCTTTCCTGCAGTCCTGTGACGACACGCCTTGATTTTGCTGTTCTTGCGGAATTCGCCAGATTCCTATCGGCCTCCTCGCTGCTGCTGCCGACTCCTCACAGGTCCTTTACTAACAAGGCCACCCCACCGCCTTTTCCTTTTTGCCTGTCCTTCCTAAATATCGAATACCCTTGGATATTCAGAACACAGCTTTGGTCACCCTGCAGCCATGTCTCCGTAATCACAATGATATCATATCTGATTACATCTATTTGCGCTGTTAATTTATCTACCTTATTACAAATGCGTCGTGTATTCAGACACAATTCCTTTTGGTTTGTCTTTTTATCATTTTTAAACATCTTAACATTTTTTGTATTATGGCCCTATTTTTCTTATTACCATTTGTTCTTACCTGGACCCTGCTTGTTATTGCAATCTTGTGTTTGTATGCAGTGTCCCTTCTTGACACAATCTGATTATCCTTACCCCAATCACTTTCCTGCACTGTTTCCTTGTCTTCTCTTTAGCATTCTACAAGGGGCGGTGGTTAGACTCTCGTTTGTTGGTGATAGTCATTGCCTGGTACTTGGGTGGTGTGAATGTTACCTGCCATTTATCAGCCCAAGCCTGATTGACGTCCAGTTCTTGTTGCATGCAGGCATGGACTGCTTCATTATCTGAGGAGTTGTGAATGATCCTCGACAGTGTGCAGTTATAAGCGAACATCCCCACTTATGGCATTATTGGGGAGGGAAGGTCATTGATGTAACAGCTGAAGATGGTTTGGCCTAGGATACTGCCATGAGGAACTCCTGCACCGATGTCCTGAGGTTGTGATGATCGACCTCCAAAGACCAGAACCATAATCCTTTCTGCTAGGAATGACTCCAGACAGTGGAGTGTTTTCTCACCGAATCCCATTGATTTCACGTTTACTGGTGTTCCTTGATGGCACACTTGGTCAAATGTGAACTTGATGTCATGGGCAGACACTCTCACCTCACAACGGAATTCAGCTCATTTGTCCATACTTGTACTTAGGCTGAAATGAGGCCTGGAGCCGACTGGTCCTGGCGTTACCTAAACTACCATCAGTGAGCAGGTTATTGGTGATAAGTGCCACTTGATAACTCTTTCGATGAGACCTTCCAGCAATTTGCTGATGATTGAGAGTAGACTGATGAGGCACTAATTGGCAGGTTTTGATTTGCCATGCTTTTTATGGACAGGACATACCTGGGCAGTTCTCCACATTGTCGGGTAGCTGCCCGACTTGTAAGCTGTGGGACACAGATAGAGAGAAAAAAGCTGGGAGATAGAGAGAGAGCAACAGCCCCTTGGACGGTGGGAGCGACAGTCCAATGGTGGTGAGTGGCGGATTGAGACAGACAGGGTGACCACAGATGATAGATGACACAGAGAGAAAGATGGTGGAAGCAGACAGGAGGCGGCCGAAGGGAGAGACTGACGGTAGTGTGATAAAGAGAATGAAGAGACTGATGGGGAGACAGAAATAGAACAGACTGGATTGAGACAGAATGAGATAGACAGCCGGGAACTTATAGTGGGAGACAGACGGGGTGACAGACAGCGGCTTGACAGAAGGAGAGACAGACAGGCGGGGGAGACTGATGCTGGTCGGACAGATGGGGTGAGACCGAGCGAGAGACAGAAAGAGACAGATGGTGCAGACAGTCAGGGGAGACTCAGATAGATAGACAGAGACAGACGTGGATAGGCAGATGTGGGAGAGACCAATAGAGGGGGAGACATCCGGTGGGCGTGTTGATATGGACGGGGGAAGGAGACTGATCGTGATGAATGGGGATATACAGAAGCGGTGGGCGGGGCGTCGGTGGCGTGGGGAGACAGGGAGAGAGAGAGACTATGAGAAACATGGGGAGGCAGTCGGGCTTGACAGAGCGTGAGAGAGAAGCAAAAACGGGAGACAGTTAAAGAGACAGGCAGTGTGATTCTGACGGGGAGACAGACAGGAGTGTAGGGGTTTCTCTTGCTCGTTCTGGTCTCCTACTAGGCTTCGTGCAATAATTACCCTTGAGTGGTTCGACCCACTCTCCCCTACGGTTCTAGACCTTGGACGTAGGTGCAGGGAACTGTAGTGCAGAGAAAAACTCAATAGACCAGGTTGAATAGCACGAAATGGATGCTTTTATTATTAATCAGTTTGCAGCATTAAATAATACCTGTCATAAGCACAGATTAATGTAACTACAAGCATACACATATCTATAAACTTAACTCTATGGAAATGGGGAACACATGGCACATCATAAAAGGGGAAACACATTACGATTACCCTTACCCCCTCCCCTAGACCTAGACTCAGTTTCGACTTGAGGAACTCGGAATCATGCTCACCACTTTCAGATTCGCAAAAGAGGGGGTTCGCAGCACTTTTGGCACAGCTTTCCGTCGTCACGTGGATTTGGAAACTTCTGGCGCAACTTGTTTTTCTCTCTCAGGCGATGAGGCAGCAGACACAGCCTCGATGAGCGCTCGTCATGACTGAATCCGTTAAAAGTTGTTGAAGAACCGGATACACATGGGGAGGTCCATTCCTGGAAAGCTGAGAATGGGATGTTGAGGCATGGGAGTGCTAGGCCCGGAGTGTCCTTTTTCTCCGGCCTGGATCGTCGGTTTTCCTGATGGTCTTCCCCGGGACGGGGCGCTGGTACCGAATTGCTTTCTTTATGCCGTCATAATTATCCTTCAAGGCAGCACTGGACCGTGTCTTCTTCTTCGGCCTGGGTCGTCGATGATCTCCCGACAAAAGTACCTGGGCCACCCTCGTCGTCTTCTCGTCGTGGCCGAGCCTTGCCTGGCCGAACATCGACTACGTCCCGAAACCGAAGTGCTGTCTTAATCGGAAAGTCTGTCCCGGTGCGTTGAAGAAATGAAAACCCGAGGTGAAGCTTGAATTCCAGAAGAAGCGTACCGTAGAAGAACCGTTTGAGTTCCGAAGCTCCTGACGAAGTTCTGAAGCGTAAAGCTTCTGATGGACTTTTCAATCCATAGTTATACCTTTTTGGGACAGTCTTACCGCCCGCCAAATCATAGTCCTGTCTTTGTAATATTTTTGGCGGGCAGAAATCTCTGCAGGGGCGCTTTGTCTTGTAACGGGAGCCGGTGATAGCTTAACTGGCCTTCCTGGCCGATAATGTCTTTTACTTTGTCACCGTAACTCGGTTCGCATATTGATCGGTCTGGAGATTGCCCTTGATGGCTGTTAAACGGTCTTTCCTTTGTACAGTAAATGGGTTTAAGTGTTCATTCAAAAGTCCGCCCATTTCTTGATGGGCCCCATCCTGTTACCTGAAACTGTCTTGTACTTAGAATCCAATTAATATGTATGCTCAGTTCCCTGAGTTTCGGTTTCCCGATACTGGCTTTCGCGGGCTTACTGTCCTCAATCCACAAGCCTGTCTGGCTTGCAGTAACAGAAATCAAATGGTCCCAGAAACTGATCACGAGGTCCGGCGGCCATTTTGTATGCCCTTTTTATCAAAGGTTTTTCTGTACAAGCTTTCTCTTGGTCAATAAATTGTCTTATTAACCCTGTTTTGTTGCGTGATTAAATTACGGAAAATTTCAAATCTTACAGGAGGGCATAGAGAGAGAGAGAAATGCAGGAGACAGAGAAAGAGACAGACCTGGGAGTTAAATGGGGTTACAACTGGGCCAGGGGATAGAGGAAGAGAGAGTGAGAAAGATGGTAAACAGGCAGCGAGGCAGATAGGGAGGCAGAAGCAGAGATGGTGGGGGCACAATCTGGGAAGATAGACAGCATGATACAGAGAGAAAGAGAGATGGACGGGGGGAGGCAGAAGGATGGAGACTGAAGGGAGACAGACGTGGTGGGGACAGAGAGTGAGACAGATGATTGGGACAGAGGTGGGGTGAGACAGAGTGAGAGGAAGAGATGCAGAGGAGAATGAGAGAGTGAGACAGACGAGGGAGACAGATGTGGAAACAGAAGGGGGTAGCCTGTCAGGGAAGACAGAGAGAGAGAGAAGCGACAAACTGTGGCGTCAAATGGGAGAGAGACCGATGTGACAACAGACGGGGGTACATAGATGCAGGGAGACAGTCGCAGGGAAGAAGGCAGTATATAAAGAGTGATATTGAGATCGACTGGGGCAGACAGAGATGCAGAGATTGAGAGAGATGGACAGGGGAATCTGACGGGGTGGAGACAGATTTGGAGGGCAGTTGAGGGTTGTCAGATATATAGAGAGACAGACAGGAAAAGGGAGACGGGGTGACACAGAGAGAGACAGATGAAGCAGGCAGAAGGGAAAGTCAGGGGGAAGTGGGACAGCGGGGGAGAGAGAAGTGAGACAGGCGCGGTGAAAGAAAGAGATCATACAGACTTGAGACAGAAGAGAGAAACAGATGGTGAGACAGACGGGGGAGATAGACGGTGGAGATAGATGGTGGGGGGGGGGTACAGAAGAAGAAATTGACCAGTAGGGGAGACTGATTGTGAGCAGACAGACGGGGTTAGACAGAGAGAGAGAGAGGGACAGAGACAGAGTGAGACAAAAGGGGCATCAGGCGAGGGTGACACACAGGCAGACAGAGACAGACACAGAGATGTGGTGAGATAGATGCGGGAGAGAAAGAGACAGATTTAGACATATGTGGAGCCAGACGGGGGAGAGAGACTGTGGTGGTACAGAAGTAGAGACAGACCAGCAGAGGGGCCTGAAGGTGCGGAAACAGACGGGGTGAGAGAGCGAGAGAGAGAGAGAAGGGATGGAGACAGAGAGAGAGGAAAGGGTGAGAGGGAGAGGAAACATAGAAACGTGAAGTTGCAGCAGGAGTAGGCAATTCGCCCCCTCGAGCTTGTTCCGCCATTTAATAAGATCAAGGCAAATCATCCAAATTCACTACCCTGTCTCTGCATTCTCCCTATATCGTGTGATCCTTTTAGCCTTAAGAAATATATCTAACGCATTCTTAAATAGATTTAACGAACTGGCCTCAACTGCCTTCTTTGGTAGAAAATTCCACAGGTTCTGCAGTCTCTGGGTGAAGAAATTCCTCCTCATCTCAGTCCTAAATAGCTTACTCCTAATTCTTAGAGTATGACCCCTGGATCTGGACTCCCGCGCCATCGGGAAAAATCCTTCCTGCATCTAGCCTGTCTAGTCATGTTAGAATTTTAGAAGTTTCACTGAGATCCCCTCTAATTCTTCTAAACTCTAGCGAATATAAGCCTAATCGACCGATCTCTCTTCATACGTCATTCCTGCCAAGCCAGGTATCAGTCTGGTGAATCTTTGCTGCACCCCCTCCATGGCAAGAACATCCTTCCTCAGACAAGGCAATCAAAACTGCACACAATACTCAAGATGTGGTCTCACCAAGGCGCTGTATTACTGCAGCAAGGCATCCTTGCTACTGTATGTGAATCGTCAAGCTTTGAAGGCCAACATACCAATTGCCTTCTTAACCGCCTGCAGCACCTGTATGCTTACCTTCAGCGACTGGTGCACAAGGCCACCCAGATCTCGTTGCACTTCTCCTTTCCAAATCTATGGACGTTAAGATAGTAATCTGTCTCCTGTTTTTGCCACCTGTGTGGATAACCTCGCATTTATCCACATTACACTGCATCTGCCATGCATCTGCCCAATCTGTCCAAATCATACTGGAGTTTCTTTGTAACCTCCTCACAGCACACACTACCCACCCAGCTTTGCATCGTCTGCAAACTTGGAGATTTTACATTAATTCCCTCTTCTAGATCATTAATATATATTGTGAATAGGTGGGGTCCCAGCACCAATCACTGTGGTACCACACTATTCACTGCCTGCCACTCGGAAAAAGACCCAATTATTTCTAACATTTTGCTTCCTGTCTGAAAACCAGTTCTTTCTCCAAGTCAGTTCCTTACCCCCAATCCCATGTGCTTCAACTTTGCATGCTAATCCCTTCAGTGGCACCTTATCAAAAGCCTTCTGAAAGTCCAAATACACCACATCCACTGGTTCTCCCTTATCTATTCTACCAGTTAAATCATCAAAAAGATTCAGTAGATTAGTCAAGCATGATTTACCTTTTGTAAATCCATGTTGCCTTTCTCCGAACCTGTCATTGTTTTCCAAGTTCTCTGCTATTACATCTTTTATAATTGACTCTAGCATTATTCCCACTTCCGATGTCAGGCTTTCCAGTCTATAATTCCCTGTTTTCTCTCTAACTCATTTTTTAAACATCAAATCAAATCAAATCAAATCAACTTTTATTGTCATTGTTAGTGCACAAGTGCAGTACAACGAAATGTAGGCTTGCGGCTCCCAAGAGTGTACAATTTGGATTAGGACACTTAACATTTCAACATACATTTGTACATATATATTAGCATAAATATGACCATAATAAAGTGCATCGGCAGATGTGCAGGCTTTAGTGTTTATTTGTGGAGTTCAGTAGGATGACAGCCCTGCGAAAGAAGATGTTCCTAAATCTGGTCGTACGGGTGCGAATGCATCTGTAGCGTCTTCCAGATGGTAGGAGGGCGAACAGACTGTGGCTGGGGTGGGTAGGGTCTTTGATGATGGACCGTGCCCTCCGTAGGCAGCGTTTCTGATATATATGTTCTATGGTTGGTAGCCGGGTGCCGGTAATGCGTTGGGCAGTTTTGACTACCCGCTGCAGGGCTTTCCAGTCATGGGAGCTACAGCTGCCATACCATACCGTGACACAGTTTGTCAGGATGCTCTCTATAGTGCAGCGGTAGAAGTTAGAGAGGATCGGGGGCGACAGATTACATCCCTTCAGTCTCCTCAAGAAATATAGGCGCTGCTGGGCCTTCTTCACCAGAGAGGAGGTGTTGAGGGACCAGGAGAGGTCTTCCGTGATGTGGACTCCGAGGAACTTAAAGCTGGCCACCCTTTCCACTTCCGCCCCATTGATGTGGATGGGGGTGTGACTTCCGCCTTTCGATTTCCTGAAGTCCACGATTATTTCCTTTGTTTTCTTGGTGTTAAGGGCCAGGTTGTTGTCGGCGCACCACTTCACGAGATGCTGAACCTCCTCCCTGTAGGTTGACTCATCGCTGTGTTACTTATAGTGGTGTTACTTTAGCTACTACAAATAGTGGTGTTACTTTAGCTACCGTCCAATCCATGGGAGCTGTAGATTTTTGGAAGATGACCAGCAATGCATCTACTATCTCTAGGGCCACGTCCTTAAGTACAATAGGATAGAGAGATTATCATTCCTTGGGGATTTATCGGCCTTCAATCCCGTCAACTTCCCTAACACCATTTCCCTACAAATACTGATTTCATTCAGTTTCTCCCTCATTAGAGCCTATTTTCCCCGACATCTCTGGAAGGTTATTTGTTTCCTCCTTTGTGAAGATAGAACCAACATATTTATTTAACTGGTCAGCCAGTTCTTTGCTCCCCATTATAAATTCCCCTATCTCTGACTGCAAAGAACCTACGCTTAACATTATCAAAATTTTCTCTTCACATATGAATAGAAGCTTTAACAGTCATTTTTATGTCCTCTGCAAGCTTACCCTGACACTCTATTTTCCCCATCTTAAGTAATCCTTTTGTCCTCCTTTGCTGAATATAAACTGCTCCCTCTCCTCAGGTTTGTTGCTTTTTCTGGCCAATGTATGTGCTATCTTATGCTATCCCTAATTTCCCTTGTTAGCCATGGTTGATTCACTTTTTTTGTTTTATTTTTATGCCAAACAGGGATGATCAAATTCTGTAGTTCATCCATGCGATCTTTAAATGTTTGCCATTGCCTATTCACAGTCAACCCTTTAAGTAACGCTCCCCAATCCATCCTAGCCAAATCGCACCTCATACCATCATAGTTTACTTTATTTAAATTCAGGACACTAGTCTCTGAGTCAACTACTTCACTCTCCATCTTAATGAAGGATTCTTTCATTTTATGAATGCTCCTCTCCAAGGGGCCCTCGCACAACAAGATTGCTAATTAATCATTTCTCATTACATAATACCCAGTCTAAGATGGCCAATATCTAGTTGGTTCCTCGACAGATTTGTCCAGGAAAGCATTTCGTATACACTCTAGGAATTCCTCCTCAACAGTATTGTTACTATTTTGGCTAGTCCAATCTATATGTAGGTTAAAGTCACCCATGATAACTGCTGCACTCTTATTACACACCTCTCATTTTGGCCATTTATTGCCATCTGCAAACTCAGCATTACTTTTTGGGGTTCTGTATAGAGCTCCTGCTAATGTTTTCTGCCCTTGGTATTTATCAGCTCTACCCATACAGATTCTACATCATCAGAGCTAATATCCTTCCATACATAGATACATAGAAGATAGGAGCAGGAGTAGGCCATTCGGCCCTTCGTGCCTGCTCCGCCATTCGATGAGATCATGGCTGATCCTTTAATTCAGTATCCCGTCCCCGCCTTCTCTCCGTAACCCTTAACCCCTTTTGCCCGTAGAAATATATCTAATTCCCTCTTAAATATATTTAATGAGCTGGCGTACACTGCCCTCTGTGGCAATGAGTTCCACAGGTTCACCACTCTCTGAGTGAAGAAATTCCCCCTCATCTCTGTCCTAAATGGTTTAGCCCTTATCCTTAAATTATGTCCTCTAGTTCTGTTCTCACCCGCCAAGGGAAACATTCCTTCTGCATCCAGTCTGTCTAGACCTGTCAGAATTTTATACACTTCTATGAGGTCCCCTCTCAATCTTCTAAACTCCAGTGTGTACATCCCTAAACTACATAGTCTCTCCTCATAGGTCATTCCCGCCATTCCTGGTATCAGCCTGGTGAATCGCCGCTGCACCCCCTCCATGGCAAGAACATCCTTCCTCAGATGAGGCGACCAAAACTGTACACAGTACTCGAGGTGTGGTCTCACCAGTGCCCTGTACAGCTGCAGCAAGGTATCCCTGTTCCTGTATTCTAACCCTTTTGCTATGAAGGCCAGCATACCGTTTGCCTTCTTGACCGCCTGTTGCACCTGCATGCTCGCCTTCAGTGACTGGTGTACAAGAACACCCAGGTCTCTCTGTACTTCCCCCTCTCCCAATCTATTGCCATTTAAATAATAATTTGCCCTCCCGTTCCTGCACCCAAGGTGGATAACTTCGCACTTGTCCACATTATAGTGCATCTGCCATTTATCCGCCCAATCGCCCAGTCTGTCCAAATCGCTCTGGAGCTTCCTGGTCTCTTCCTCTGAGCCCACCCCCCCTCCTAGTTTAGTGTCTATTGTTTTAATCTCCTCTTTATCCAGCAAAGTACCCAACTTCCTTTTCCCTTTTGCCTGTCCTTCCTGAATATTGAATACCCCTGGATGTTGAATTCCCAGCCTTGATCACCCTGGAGCCATGTCTCCGTAATCCCAATTATATCATATCCATTTACAACTATTTGCACGGCTAATTCTTCCACCTTATTACGAATGCTCCTCGCATTAAGACACAAAGCCTTCAGGCTTGTTTTTTAACACTCATAGTCCTTTTAGAATTATAATTTACTATTGCCCTGTTTGATTTGCACCCTTGATTTCTCTGCCTTCCAATTTGCTTTTCTCCTTGCTGTCTTTTGTTTCTATCCTTGCTTCCGTTTCATCTGTCTCCCTGCACAGGTTCCTAACCCCCTGCCATTTTAGTGTAAACCATCATCAGCAGCACTAGCAAACACTCCCCCTACAACATCGGTCCCGGTCCCGCCCAGGTGCAAACCGTCCAGATTGTACTGGTCCCACCTCCCATAGAACCGGTTGCAATGTCCAGCAATTTGAACATTGCACCATACTCTAGCCACGTATTAGCTGAAATATGTTTCTATTTCCACTCTGACTAGCACGTGGCACTGGTAGCAATTCTGAGATTACTACCTTTGATGTTCTATCCTTTAATTTAGCTCCCAACTCCCTATATTCAGCTTTTAGGAGCTCATCCCGTTTTTAACCTTTATCATTTACCTATATGCACCATGACAACTGGTTGTTCACCCTCTCCCTCCAGAATGCCCTGCAGCCGCCCAGAGGCATCCTTAACACTTGCACCAGGGAGGCGACATACCGACCTGGAGTCTCGTTTGCAGCCGCAGAAACGCCTATCTATTCCACTTACAATAGAATCAGTTATCACTATAGCGCTCCCGCTCTTTTTCATCCAGCCCTGTGCCGCAGAACCACTCATGGTGCCAGGAAGTTTGATGCTGCTGCCTTCTCCCGATAAGCCATCTCCCTCAACAATATCCAACGTGCTTTATCTGTGTCAGAGGGGGATGGCCACAGGGGACCACTGCACTACCTGCCTGCGCCTACTACTCTGCCTGGGTGTCACCCATTCCCTGCTTGTCTGTGCAGCAGTTACCTGCAGTATGACCAACACATTAAACGTGCTATTCACGATGTCCTCAGCGTCACGAATGCTTCAGTATGTATCCATTCGCAGCTCCAGCACCGCAATACGATCTGGCAGTAGCTGCAGTGGGATACACTTCCCGCACACATGGTCGTCAGGGACACAGGAAGTGTCCCTGATTTCCCTCATAATGCAGGAGGAGCATACAATGGGGCCGAGCTGCGCTGCCACTACTTACACTTTAATTCATTTAAATTAAATTAAATCAAATCTATACCACTAATTACACTACAATTAAATGATATACTCAAGGGCCTTTGGATACTAG
Source organism: Somniosus microcephalus (assembly GCF_052327205.1). NCBI lineage: Eukaryota > Metazoa > Chordata > Chondrichthyes > Squaliformes > Somniosidae > Somniosus > Somniosus microcephalus. The sequence continues at coordinate 41,179,785 of NW_028225181.1, read as the reverse complement.
CGCTCCCCGCTACACAATAGAGACTTTAGAAACTATAAAGTCAAAAATTAAGATATTCTAAACTTTATAAACTGTTAACCTTAACTGTCAAGCTATCGATATGTATAAACACTTACCTGGTTGTACTCACCCAATCAGCTGCTTCCTCTTGCCCGCGTGTAAAAAACCCACCAAAGTGAGTTTAAATACTTACTGTTCTCCCCTGTTGCTGCCGACACCGGCCTCTGTAAAAAAGCTCGCGAAAGTGAGTTTAAGCACTGACTTTTCTCCCTTGTTGCTCCCGACACCGGCCTTTGCAAAAAAGCCCGCGAATGTGAGTTTAAATACTCACTTTTCTCCACTGTTGCTCAAGACTCCGGCTTCTGTAAAAAATCCCCCAAAGTGAGTTTAAATACTTACTGTTCTCTCCTGTTGCTCAAGACACCGGCTTCTGTAAAAAATCCCGCAAATGCGAGTTTAAATACTTACTGCTCTCTACTGTTGATCCCGACAGGGACCTCTGTAAAAAATCCCACGAAAGTGACTTTAAATACTCACTGTTCGCTCCTGTTGCTCAAGGCACCGGCTTCTGTTAAGGAAAAAGTTCGCGTAAATGATTTTAAATACTTACTGTTCTCCCCAGTTGCTGCCGACATCGGCCTCTGTAAAAAAGCTCGCGAAAGTGAGTTTACGCACTGACTTTTCTCCCTTGTTGCTCCCGACACTGGCCTTTGCAAAAAAGCCCGCGAATGTGACTTTTAATACTCACTTTTCTCCAGTGTTGCTCAAGAAACCGGCCTCTCTATAAAAGCCCGCGAATGTGAGTTTAAATACTCACTGTTCTCGCTTGTTGCTCAAGACACGGACTTCTGTAAAAAATCCCGCGAAAGTGAGTTTAAATACTCACTGTTCTCGCTTGTTGCTCAAGACACGGACTTCTGTAAAAAAATCCCGCGAAAGTGAGTTTAAATACTCACTGTTCTCGCTTGTTGCTCAAGACACGGGCTTCTGTAAAAATTCCCGCGAAAGTGAGTTTAAATACTCACTGCTCTCGCTTGTTGCTCAAGACATGGGCTTCCGTAAAAAGTCCCGCAAAAGTGAGTTTAAATACTCACTGTTCTCTCCTGTTGCTCAAGACACCGGCTTCTGTAAAAAAATCCCGCCACAGTGAGTTTAAATACTCACTTTTCTCCACTGTTGCTCAAGACTCCGGCTTCTGTAAAAAATCCCGCGAAAGTGAGTTTAAATACTTACTGTTCTCTCCTGTTGCTCAAGGCACCGGCTTCTGTAAAAAATCCCGCCACAGTGAGTTTAAATACTTAGGCCTAGAAATTCAGCTGGCTGCGCCAGCCGTTAGCACCTTAGGAGGAGTAGATCACGAGTGCTAGGCGCTTAGCGCCCGGGCGCAGCGCGATCTGCGCCTCGCCCCAACTTCAGTAGACATTTAGTGCCGGTGCAAAGTCATTGCACGCGCTCATCTGCGTGCGCAGATCATGACGTCATTTCGTCATGCAACACCCTTTGTGCGCCCGGAACCGGAACTTCACTCGCGCCACCCCATTGTGCGCCTGGCGGCCCAAACGACTGTGAAGTGGAATGGTACACAGCCGAGGCGGGCCACGGGGAGCGCAAATTAAAGGGCACTCCTGCAGTAGAAAAGGCAGCCGTGTTGCAACACTCCTTCTGGAAGAGGAGGAGGAGGAGGAGGAGGAACAACAACAACAACAACAAAGTGATGGAGAGAAGCCCTCCCCAAAAACACAAATACACTAGTCTCGGCCTGTCAAAAAAACAAATCCACCCTCCCCCTTTAAGAGCTCACCGGAGCCAGAGTGTCTGCCGGCAATCAGCAGCTCGCTGCACCTGCCCTGCGCCCAACTTCCGGTGTTAGCGCCCGGGCTGCCGGCTTAGCCCCTAATGATAGTCGTGCATCACCTGTTTTAGCGCAGCAGCAACCTCTTAGGGTGATGCAACTGAATATCGGCGAAGTGGCCTCGACTTTGCGCCGGGCGCAAACTTTAGCGGCCGCCCGACTTTACCACTCCAAAAGTGGCTATAATGAATTTCTAGGCCTTACTGTTCTCTCCTGTTGCTCAAGACACCGGCTTCTGTAAAAAATCCAGCGAATGCCAGTTTAAATACTTACTGCTCTCTACTGTTGATCTTGACAGGGACCTCTGTAAAAAATCCCGCGAAAGTGAGTTTAAATACTCACTGTTCTCGCTTGTTGCTCAAGACACCGGCTTCTATAAAAAATCCCGCAAAAGTGAGTTTAAATACTCACTGTTCTCTCCTGTTGCCCAATACACCACCTGTGTAAAAAATCCCGCGAAAGTGAGTTTAAATACTCACTTTTCTCCCCTGTTGCTCAAGACACCGGCTTCTGTAAAAAATCCCGCAAAAGTGAGTTTAAATACTCACTTTTCTCCCCTGTTGCTCAAGACACCGGCTTCTGTAAAAAAATCCCGCGAAAGTGAGTTTAAATACTTACTGTTCTCTCGTGTTACTCCCGACACGGACCTCTGTAAAAAATCCCGCGAAAGTGAGTTTAAATACTTACTGTTCTCTCCTGTTGCTCAAGACACCGGCTTCTGTAAAAAAATCCCGCGAAAGTGAGTTAAAATACTCACTTTTCTCTCGTGTTACTCAAGGCACCGGCTTCTGTAAAAAATCCCGCGAATGTGAGTTTAAATACTCACTGTTCTCTCCTATTGCCCAAGACACCACCTCTGTAAAAAATCCCGCGAAAGTGAGTTTAAATACTTACTGCTCTCTACTGTTGATCCCGACAGGGACCTCTGTAAAAAATCCCGCGAAAGTGACTTTAAATACTCACTGTTCTCTCGTGTTACTCCCGACACAGACCTCTGTAAAAAATCCCACGAAAGTGAGTTTAAATATTCACTTTTCTCCCCTGTTGCTCAAGACACCGGCTTCTGTAAATAAATCCCGTGAAAGTGAGTTTAAATACTCACTGTTCTCTCGTGTTACTCCCGACACGGACCTCTGTAAAAAATCCCGCGAAAGTGAGTTTAAATACTTACTGTTCTCTCCTGTTGCCCAAGACACCACCTCTGTAAAAAATCCCGCGAAAGTGAGTTTAAATACTTACTGCTCTCTACTTTTGATCCTGACAGGGGCCTCTGTAAAAAATCCCGCGAAAGTGACTTTAAATACTCACTGTTCTCTCCTGTTGCCCAAGACACCACCTCTGTAAAAAATCCCGCGAAAGTGAGTTTAAATACTCACTGTTCTCTCCTGTTGCCCAAGACACCACCTCTGTAAAAAATCCCGCCAAAGTGAGTTTAAATACTCACTGTTATCTCCTGTTTGTTCAAGGCACCGGCTTCTGTTAAGGAAAAAGCTCGCGTAAATGATTTATAATACTCACTGTGCTCCCCAGTTGCGCTCGTCACTGGCCTCGGTAATAAATGCCCGTGAATGCAATTTTAAATATTCGCTGTGCTTTCCTGTTGCTCCCGACACCGGCCTCTGTAAAAAAAAAGCCCGCAAAAGTGAGATTAAATACTCACTGTTTTCTTCTGTTGCACACGATTCCGGCCTCGGTAAACAAGGCCCATGAATATGAGTTTAAATACTCACTGTCCCCTCCTGTTGCTCACGACACCAGTCTCTTTAAAAAAGCCCATGTAAAAAGGAAGACAGAGAGAGAAGAGATAGAAGCAGGCGAGAGAGAGTGGAAGACAGAGAGACCAAACTATAGAACATCAGATCATATCTTCACCCTACAGGCCCTAATTGACAAACATGTTCATCAAAACAAAAGCAAAATTTTTGCCTGCTTTATAGATTTCCAGAAGGCTTTCGATTCCATCTGGCACGACGGTCTATTCTTGAAACTTATTGAAAGTGGTGTAGGGGGAAAAACATATGATGTAATTAAATCAATGTATACAAACAATAAATGTGCAGTTAAAATTGGAGACAAACAAACAAAATACTTCCCACAGGGGCGTGGTGTGACGCAGGGCTCGCCCATCTCACCGACACTCTTTAATATTTATATAAATGAGTTGGCAAAACTACTTGAACAATTTACAGCACCCGGACTCACCCTATATGAATCCAAGGTTAAATTCCTCCTCTATGCAGATGACCTGGTTCTGCTGTCACCAACTAAGGCGGGTCTACAGCAGAACCTGGATCTGCTGGAGTCATTCTGTCAGACCTGGGCCCTGACAATAAACCCCCTAAAAACCAAAGTCCTTGTGTTCCAGCAAAGATCCAGACATCAGGGACCCAGAATAAATTTCACACTAGGAACAACTGAAATCGAACAAACTATACATACTTGGCCATAAAAATCAGCTCCACGGGAAATTTTCATCTGGCTGTGAATGAACTACTGAAAGAGAAAGCTAGAAGGGCTTTCTATGCCATTAAAAGATCAATCCAAATAGAAATCCCAATTAGCATTTGGCTCAAAATTTTTAAATCAGTAATTGAACCAATTGCACTCTATGGCAGTGAGGTGTGGGGACCGCTAACACAACAAGAATTTGCAAAATGGGACAAACACCCAATTGAGATCCTACATGCAGAATTCTGTAAAAGTATCCTCCAGACTCAAAGGAAAACCGTAAACAATGCATGCAGGGCAGAACTAGGCCAATATCCACTAATAATTGCTATCCAAAAAAGAGCCACCAAATTTTGGAAACACCTAAAATTGAGCAACCCCCACTGCTATCATTACGAAGCCTTGAAATGCCAAGAGAGGACCATAAAGAAGAATACCCTCAGTCAACTAGTCCTGGGACTCAGTGAAGCAACCACTAACACTACTAACAATAACCAGCCCCAGGACAGTGACATCGTAGCACAGAGAATTCGACCCAACACAATTGTCACGAAGCAAAAGGAAAAATACCTGTCATATTGGGCAGAAACAACAAAAACCCAAAACAAACTCAATTGCTACTTGGCCCTAAACAGACAATACAACATGGCTGAATACCTGACCATGGTAAAGGATAGCAAACTGAGAAAAACCTTGACAAGGTACAGACTTAGTGAACATAGCCTGGCGATCGAAAAAGACAGACACAGACAACCCAGCTGCCAAGAGAGGACAGGATATACTCTCACTGCAGTCAGGGAGTGGTGGAGACAGAGATGCACTTCCTCACAGCTTGTAGAAAATATCAGGGCATCAGGGAGAATTTCTACCAAAAATTCTCACAAATATGCCCTGAATTCAGAAATTTGAATGACGACCAAAAACTCCCATACCTACTGGGGGAACAGAGAAATTGTGTAACCTTAGCGGCACACTATGTTACAGCTTGCCATAAACAGAGGGACAACCAGTAAACCTAAGAAAAGAGTATATACAAATTATACGAATGTATATTTATACACTCAGGGATATCTGTTTATACACTGTACGAATAGATCTGCGTTTATGTGTTCAACTATAAATGTTTTTCGATGCTTTGGCAACATAAGATGTACCTTATCATGCCAATAAAGCGATTTGAATTGAATTGAATTGAAAGAGAAAAGACGGGTTTGAGACAGAGAGAGAGAGACGAACGTGTTGAGACAGATGCTGGAGAGACAGACACACAGAGAGAGACAGTCGGCGAGAGACAGATGGGAAGAGAGACTCGTGAGACAGTCCGGGAAGACAGAGCGAGAGAGACATATGGGGCAGATAGAGAGAGAGACAGACCGAAGGTTGTATGACGGGGGATTTGGAGAGACTGCTGGAGTCAGATGGGGAGAGACAGAGGGGGCGATAGAATCACAGAATCACAGAATCACAGAAACCCCACAATGCAGATAGAGGCCATTTCGGCCCATCGAGCCTGCACCGACACATATCCCACCCGATCCCCGTAACCCCACGTATTTAATCCCCCTAACACTAAGGGTCAATTTATCATACCAATCATCCTAACCCGCACATCTTTGGATAGAGAGTGAGAGAGGGAGAGAGAGAGACAATTGTGGGACACAGACCAGAGATAGAGATTGGAAGAGACACATTAGGAGTGACGGATAGCGGGGGGGGGATGGGGGAGGGGGTGAGAAAGTTGGGTGAAGACAAATGGGGGAGATAAACGGTGGGGAGGCGGGTGTTGGGGAGACAGATTGGGAGACAGACGGAGTTTGTCATACAGAGGAACAGATGCAGAGGAGAAAGTGGCAGATGAGATAGAATGGGGAGAGAGATGGCAGAGGCAGTCAGGCAGACAGAAGGGGGAAGCCAGCCGATGGAGGACAGAGGGAGTGAAAGACAGCGAAGAGACAGATTGTGGAGAGAGAGAGCGAGAGATAGACAGGGAGAGAGCTGGGGGAGATAGATGCAGGGAGACAGTCAGTGAGGACAATTGAGGGAGACATGAGAAAGGGAGAGACAGACGGGGGAGAGAGACGGGGATAAGTCAGAACGAGGGAGAAAGAGGGACAGACCGACGTGGGGAAGACAGCCAGGGAGAGCTACTGAACACGAAGTGAAGGGAGATGGTGACAGACCAACACGGAGAGAGATGGATGGTGGGTCACACAGCGAGAGACAGACAGAAAGATGACAGAGTCAGACAGACGGGAGACAAACAAGGGGAGGCAGAAAGGGGTCAGACTGAAACGAGACAGTGAGAGAGTCAGACAGACGGGGCGAGGCAGACGCAGGAGAGACAGAGATAGACAAAGAGTTCAGGGAGATAGACGGCATGGAGACAGACGGGGCTTGAGAGGCGGGGGCAGACAGACAGTGGAGCCGGACAGTGAGAGGACATAAAGAGAGACCGCCCGGTGTGGGAGACAGATGGAGAAGAAAGAAAGTGAAAAGACGGGTTTGAAATAGACACTTGAGAGACAGACAGAGAGAGAGACAGATGAGATGACAGACGGGGAGACAGAATGAGGGAGACAGACGGCAAGACAGGGGAAGCGACTGAGAAAGACAGACTTGGCAGAACGATTGTGAAGACAGAGTGAGAGAGACATACAGGATTACAAAGTGAGTGACAGACTGGGAGGAGAAGGACGGCAAGCGACACTGATGGGGGCAGGCATAGAGAGAGAGGCAGACATGGAGAAAGTTGGGTGCGACAGACGGGGGATTGCAGAGAGAGAGGTGCTAACGCGGGAGAGAGAGAAAGAGACAGATAGGACGAATCAGATGGGGAGGCAGACGCGGACACAGAGCTGGGACACTGATGAGGGAGATAGGGACAGACAGAGAGACGAGGAGACAGCAAGATTTTCAGACAGCTCCTTTACAGACCCATAGAATTACTGTCACAGACCCAGACTGCTCCTAGACAGACACAGACAGCTATGTTAACAGGCCCAGGCAAATTTTACACAGACCCAGACAGACACTGCTGTAATCCGACAAGGTCCGACAAAGATATAGACAGGTACTACACAATCCCAGACAATTCCTACACAGCCGCAGACAGCTCCAACTCAGAGCCAGACAGCTACCGTCAGAGACACAAACAGCTCTTACACTGAAGAAGAGCTTGTATAAAGGCTCAACCAGCCCCTGCACAAACACAGTAATGTCCTACATAGACAGAGGGTGCTCCGACGCAGGCCCAGACAGCTCTGACACAGACGCAGGGAGCTACATTATAAGATCCAGATAGCTCCTACATACACCAAGACAGCTACAGTCATAGACATGGAGCGCTTACACAGCTCAAGACAGCTCGAATGCTGACTCAGACAGCTCATTCACAAACCCGGTAGTCTCCTACATTGACAAAGATTACATTTAAAAAGTCCCAGATAGCTCATTTTCGAGATCCAGAAATCTCCTACATCAAGTCAGACAACTCCTACACAGACGCAGACAACTGCAGCACAAATGCAGTCAGCTTACAAACTGACAGAGGGAGCTGCAACACAGGCACAGACACTCCTACACACATCCAGCGGGGAGCACCTATACTGACCCAAGACCTCCTACATAGACAAAGACAGATGTACAGCGGCCCAGACAGTTCATAGAAAGGCTTAGACTGCTCCATTCACAGACTCAGACAGCTCACTTTACAGTCACAAGCAGCTACCACAACGGTCGAGCATCTCCAACACAGTCCCAGAGAGGTCCGACACAGAGAAAGGGATCTCCTGCAACAAGACAGCTCCTTTCACAGACATTGGGTGCAGGTACACAGACTCAGAAACTCATAAAGATGCATGCAGTTCCCACTTGTAGCCAGACAGCCCCAAAACAGACCCAGCAGCTCCAACACCGTCACAGACAGCACTGACACATCCCCAGACCGATTCTGCACAGACAGACTGTTCAAGCAAAGACCGACCAGCTCCTACACAGACCCAGCAGCACCTTCACAGGCCCATTAGCTGCAAACACAGAACCAGAGAGCTCCGGCACTCACCCAGACAGATCGTACACAAACCTAGACACCTCCTAAGTAGACTCAGTCACCCACTGCACAAACTTAGTAAGCTCCTACACAGATATATTAAGCACAAACATGAACACAGATAACACCTGCATACACGCACACTGCCCCGATTTATTCAGAGGAAAGTCCTACACAGACTCAGACTACTTCTACACTGACCAAGACAGCATCTACCAAGGCTCGGGCATCATCTATAAAGAAACAGATAGCTCATCTTAGAGGTTCAGAGAGCTCACTTTAGATATACAGACAGCTCCTACGCAAACATGGACAGCACATACACAGATTAAGCACGTCCTCCAGGAGACCAGACAGCTCCTACACAGACCCAGACAGCTACTGACACAGACCCAGACAGCTCATTTTAGGCACACAGACAACTGCTACGCAAACACAAGCAGCTCCTACTCAAACACAGACAGCTCCTGCCCAGACATAGGAAACACCTACAAAGATCCAGGAAGTCCAACATTAAACCAGACAACTTCAACCCAGGCAAAGAGAGAGCCTTGGTCGACACAGTAGCTGCTTCCCATACCTAGACGGCTCCTGAACTGTCCAAACAGGGCCTACAGCGACCAGGCTGCTCCTACACAGAACCAGACGCTTCTGTCACAGACCAAGAAAGCTCATTTTAGACACCCAGACAATTCCTACGCAGACACACACAGCACCTACTCAAACACAGGCAGCTCCTACCCAGACATAGGAAGATCTTACAAAGATCCTGGAGCTCGTATATCGAACAAGACAACCCCAACCATGACACAGGGAGCTGCAACAAAGACTCAAACAGACCCTACCATATCAAAGGGAGCACTTATATAGACACAGTAGCTGCTGCATATACCGAGAAGGCCTCTAAATGGAGCAGACACGTCCCAAACGGGCCCAGACAACTCCTACACAAGTCCAGTAAGTGCGTACACAGACACAGACAGCTCCTACAGATCCAGAAAGCTCCCAGACAGACCAGACAACACCTACACAGACCCGCACAGCATCTACAGATACTCAGAAAGATCACTTTAGAGACAAGGGAGCACTTACACCGAGCCAGCAGCTGCTACACAGATCTAGAGTCCTTCTAACCAGACACAGACAGGGCCTACACAAACTCCTAAATTGACCCAGACATTTTCTATCACTGACCCAGCGAGCTCATACACAGACAGATACATCACCTACACAGAGCCAGGTAGCAAATACAAAGAGCCAGATAAATTACACACAGAACTACACAGCTGCTACACTGACCCAGAGAGGGCTGACACACACATGGACAGCTCCTTTCACAGACACTGGGTGCATGTACACAGATCTAGAAGCATATATTAAGTTGCATGCAGCTCCTACATGGATGGAGACAGCTCCAACGCTGGATCAGATAGCTCTGACACAGACCATGAATGGTGCTACACAGAACTAGAGACCTCCTCCTTAGAGCCAGCAGCTGCTACAAAGACCCAGGAGCTCCTACACAGACACAGCAGCTCTTACATAGACGCAGACAGCTCCGGCACAGACCCAGAAAGATCATACAACAACACAGATAACCCCAACACAGGCACATGTAGCTCCTACACAGACACAGCAGCTCTTTCATAGGCCCAGACAGCTCCGGCAAAGAACAAGACAGATCGTACACCAACCAAGACAGCCCTACACAGACACAGGGAGCTCCTGCACAGACCCAGCAGCTCTTACATAGACCCAGACAGCACTGGCACAAACACAGACAGATCGTACACCAATACAGATATCCCCTACACAGACACATATAGCTCCTACACAGACCTAGAAGCTCTTACATAGACCCAAACAGCACCGGCACAAACCCAGACAGATCGTACACCAATACAGATACCCCTACACAGACACATGTAGCTCCTACACAGACCCAGAAGCTCTTACATAGACGCAGACAGCACCGGCAGAGACACAGACAGATCATACACCAACCCAGAGAGAGCGTGCACCAACCCAGACAGCCTCTGCACAGATACAGGGAGTTCCTAAGAAGACGCAGATAAAATATAACACAACCAGACAGGTCCTAAACAGAGAAGGTTAGTCTCTACACAGAACCAGCAACGGCTACCTAGAACTAGACGGCTCGTTAACAGAACCAGACAGGTACTACATAGGCCCAGACAGCTACTGTCACAACTCAGACAGCTACTACAGAGATCCAGCAGCTCCTAAACACGCCCAGCATCTCCTACACAGACCAGGTAGCTACTGTCAAAAAGCCAAAGAGATCCTAACCAGAGCCAGAAAACTCCTACAAATACCAAAACAGCTCAGCTTAGAGACCCAGAGAGCTCCTACACGAACACCGACAGCTCCACCCCAGATACAGGGAGCTCCTTCACAGATCCAGCAGGTCCTAAAATATAAACAATAAGTGCTGGAAATACTGAGCAAGCTGGCGTTATCTGTGGTCATAAATATACACAAAAAGCTCCAACCTTGACACACGGAGCTGCACCACGTACACAGACAGCTCCTAACCAGGCTCAGGAACGTCCTACAGAGACACAGGGAGCTGCAACACTGACACAGTGAGCTCCTACAGAGACACCGGGAGCTACAACACTGTCAAAGGGTGCACTTACAGAGACACAGGGAGCTCCTACCCTGGCACAGGTGTCTCCGACACAGACACAGTGAGCTCCTTTCGAGCCACAGGAAGCTTGGGCAGCTGCTACACTGATGTAGACGGCTTGCAAATAGACCCAGACAATTCATACACAAACCCAGTCTAATCCTTAATTTTCCAAGACAGTTCCTAAAACTGACCCAGATAACACAGACTCACACCCACACAGATAGCTTCACAGACACTGGGTGCATGCACACATACCTAGAAGCTCATGTAAAGAAGCAGGCAGTTCCTAGAGGTAAACTGACAGCTCCGGCATAGACCCAGACAGATCCTACACAAACCCACGCACCTCCTACGCAAACCTAGGCAGCTCCTGCCCAGTTACAGTGAGCTCTGGCACTTGTCCAGCAGCTCCTACAAAGACCCAGATGCCCCATACAAAGGCCAAGGTGGCTTCTAACGGACCCAGACAGGTACTACACAAAGCCAGACTGCATCTGCACAATCCCAGCCAGCTACTGTCACAGTTCTAGTCTTCTCCTACGCAGACCCAGACAGCTACTGCTAAAGACCCAGCAATCGCCCACACAGACCCATGCCTCCACTATACAAATACTATCAGCTACTACAAAGACAGAGGAACCACCAATACAGTCCCAGATTGCGCCTACAAAGACACAGACAGCTCATTTTGCAAAGCCAGACAGCCCATGCCCAGACAAAGTGAGTGTCTGCACAAACACAGACAACACTTACGTACATAGGATATACAGCACAGAAACAGACGATTCGGCCAACCAGTCCATGTCAGCGTTTATGCTCCACATGAACCTCCTCCATTCTTTCCTCATCTACATCTGTCAGCATAACCCACTCTTCTCTTTTCCCTCATATGCTTGTCCAGCCTCCCTTTAAATGAATCCATACGATTCGCTTCAATCACTCCCTGTGGTAGCGACTTCCACATTTTCATCACTCTTTGGGTAAAGAGCTTTCTTCTGAATTCCGTACTGAATTTCTCGGTGACTATCTTATATTGATGGCCTCGAGTTATGCTCTTCCTCACAAGTGGAAACATGCTCTCTGTGTCCACTTTTTCAAAGCCTTTCAGAATCTTAAAGACCTCCATTAGGTCACCCTTCAGCCATCTTTTTTCAAGAGGAAAGAGTTCCAGTCTATTCATCCTTCCCTGATATGTATATCCTCGGATTTCTGGTATGGTCCTTGTAAGTATTCTATGCACCATCTCCAGTGCCTCTATATCTATATTATAACATGGCGACCAGAATTGTACGCAGAACTGTGGTCTAACAAAGGTCCGATACAGGTCCGGCATAACTTGCCTCATTTTCAATTCTATACTTCTAGAAATAAACCCTAGTAGAATAGATAAGGTGGAACCATTTGATGTGGTGTGTTTGGAATTTCAGAATACATTCGACAATGTGCCACACAAGAGGTTATTAAACTAAATTTGGTGTCATAGGATTGGGGGTAAAATACTGGCATGGATTGAGGATTGGTTAACTGACAGAAAACATAGAGCAGGAATAAACAGGTCATTTTTGGGTTGGCATGCTGAAACTTGTGGGGTGCCGCAATAATCAGTGCTTGGGCCTCAGCTATTCACAATCAAAATCAATGATTTTAATGAGGTGACCAAACGTAATATCTCCAAGTTTGATGATGATATAAAGTTGGGTGGGAATGTAAGTTGTAAGGAGGATGCAAAAAGGATGCAAGGGAATACAGACAGGCTAATTGAGTGGACAAGAACATTGCAAATGGAAGATAATTTGGAGAAATGTGAAGTTATCCATTCTGGTAGGAAAAATAGAAAACCGCAGTATTTTTTAAATGGAGAGACATTGGGAAATATTGGTGTTCAATGGGTCTGGATATCCTTGTACCTGGATCACTGAAAGTTAACATGCAGGTACAGCAAGCAATTAGGAAAGCAAATGGTATGTTGGTCTTTATTACAAAAGGATTTGAGTATAAGGGTAAAGACGTCTTATTGCAATTATATAGGGTCCTGGTGAGACCACACCGGGAGTATTGTGTACAGTTTTGATCTCCTTACCTAAGGAAGGATATACGTGCCATAGAGGGAGTGCAACGAAGGTTCACCAGACTGGTTCCTGGAATGGGGGGATTGTCCTATGAGGAAAGATTGTGTAGATTAGGTCTATATTCTCTAGAGATTAGAAGAATGAGAGGTGATCACATTGAAACATACCGAATTCTAACAGGGCTTTATTGTAGATGTAGGGAGGATGATTCCCCTGGCTGGGGAGTCTAGAGCCATACGTCACATTCTCAGAATAAGGGGTGCCATTTAGGACTGAGATGAGGTGAAATTTCTTCACTCAGTGGGTGGTGAATCTTTGGAATTCTCTACCGCAGAGGGCTGTGCAGGCTCAGTCATTAAGTATATGCAAGACGGTGAGCGATAGATTTTTGAATATTAAGGAAATCAATGGATATAGGGATAATGAAGGAAATGGAGATGAGGTAGCAGATTAGCCAGGGCCTTTTTGAATGGCGGAGCGGGCTCGAAGGGCCAATTGGTCTACTCCTGTTCCTATTCCTTTTGTTCTTATGTTATGATCTAGTGTTTGGTTTGCTTTTATTATGGTCTTGCTAATCTGTGACCGAAAATTTAGTGATTAGTGTATTTGTACTCCGAGATCCCTTTGTTCCTCGACCCGATCTAAACTCGCACCTTCCAATTAATAAGTGACCACCCGATTCTTCCTACCAACATGTAATGCCTCACATTTATCTGTGTCGAAGTTCATTTGCCAATTATACACCCATTCTTCAAGATGATTAATGGACTACTGTAATTTGTTGCAGGCCTCCTCAGTAATTCTTCTCCACCCCAATTTTGTGTCATCCACAAATTTAGAAATTGTGTTTCTGATTCCAAATTCTAAATTGTTAATATAAATTGTGAACAGCAGTGGTCCCAGCACTGATCCTTGTGAAACACTACACCCCAACTTCTGTCACTGTGAATAGTTACTTTTACATCTATTCACAGCTTTCTGTCTTGAAGCCAGCCAGCTATCCCTTCTGCTACTTGTTGCCTGACTCCGCAGCATCAGACCTTCTTTATTAGTGTACAGGATGGCCTTGTGGGCTAAGATGCTTCGTTCAGATTGCAGTCTCCCTGGGGTTCGAGATTCACTTCTGACAGCCTGTCCTCTGCATATGCAGAACTATATTATAGGGACAGAGGGACCTGGGAGTTAATATTCATAGGTCCCTGAAGGTGGGTGCATCTTGGGACCTTGGGCTTCATAATTAGAGGTATTGAATACAAAAGTAGAGATGCTATGCTGAACATTTATAAAGCGCTGATTAGGCCACAACTGGAATATTGCATCCAGTTTTGATCCCCACATTTTAAGAAGGATGTGAATGCCCTTGAGAGCGTGCAGAGGAGATTTACAAGAATGGTTCCAGGGTTGGGTGACCTTAGCTTCAAGGACAGGTTTGAGAAGCTGGATTTGTTTTCATTAGAGCAAAGGAGCTTGACTGGTGTTTTAATGCAGGTGTACAAGATTAAGACGTGTTTGGGTCGGCTAGATGGGGAAAGGCTGATCCCACTACTTAATGGTACAAGGACTAGGGGACATAGATTTAAGTTATTGGGGAAGAGATATGGGGTGATTTGAGGAAAACCTTTTTTATGCAAGGAGTGGTGAGGACCTGGAGCTCGCTGCAGACAGAAGTGGTGGAAGTGGAGCCACTCAATGTTTTCAAGCGCAAACTGGATCGTAACTTCAGGGAAATAAACTTGCAGGGTGGCGGGTTAGAGCGGGGGAATGGGGTTGGCTGGATTGCTCTGCAGAAAGCTGGCGCTGACTCGATGGGCCGAATGGCCTGCTTCTGTGCTGTTATGACTCTATGTCGCTATGGCTCTATGACCTATCACAGAATCACAGAAACCCCACAATGCAGATAGAGGCCATTTCGGCCCATCGAGCCTGCACCGACACATATCCCACCCGATCCCCGTAACCCCTACACCAACACATATCCCACCCTATCCCCGTAACCCCACGTATTTAATCCCCCTAAAACTAAGGGTCAATTTATCATAGCCAATCAACCTAACCCGCACATCTTTGGACTGTGGGAGGAAACCGGAGCACCCGGAGAAAACCCACGCAAACACGGGGAGAATGTGCAAACTCCACACACACAGTCACCCAAGGCCAGATTCGAACCCGGGTCCCTGGCGCTGTGAGGCAACAGTGCTAACCACTATGCCACCGTGCTACCCTGATCGAGCACCTTTTGAAAATGTAGCTAAATTACATCTACCGCATTATCCTTATCTACTCACTGTTACCTCTTCAAAAAGTTAAATGAGGGTGATCAAGCAAGGCGTTCACTTTGAAATCCATGGTGAATATTCGTTACTATACTTTTGGTTTCCAGATGTTCTTCTCTTTTCTCTTTAGTATGTTTTCAATGATTTTGCCTACCACCGAGGTTAAGCTGTCTGGTCTATAAATCAAGGAACATGTACTGTCCCCCTTCTTAAATTTTGGTATTACATTAGCTCTCCACCAGTCGTCTGGCACTGCACCTTTTTCTAACGAATTATTAAATATGTGTATTAATGCCTGTACTGTATCTTCACTAGGTTATTTTAAAATGCGTGGATGCAATCCAAATGGACCAGGGTTGTTATCGTCTTTCAGTTTGATTAGTTTACTTAATATATCTCCTCATTTTGTTTTAAATGCACTTGTAAATATTTTACTATTTACTTTTATGTTCCTTGATAATATAATTTTGTAGTTCCTCTTTGCCTTCCTATTGTTTAAAAAAATATCTCCTACTCTCTACATAGACACAGGCAGCTGCAACACAGACATAGAGAGCTGCTACACAGACACAGCGAGCTCCAACCCAAACCCAGACATGTCCTACACAGTCTCAGACAGATCATACCCTGAAAAAAACGGCACCAACAAACCCAGGGAGCTCCTGCACCAGGGGGGAGCAAACTACAACCCACGGGCCGTATTATCTGGAGCTGTACATTGGTCTGAGTCTTGCGAGCATGGGCTGGGGTGTGAGAGTGGGGTGGGGGGACCAGGAGCGCTCGCTCAGTGTTACTGCCTCCTGGGAGTAGCTTGTGTCCCTGAAACGGGGCAATTAAAAGAAAAAGGCTAGCGGAAGTGCTGCTATACGTCTGCTGCAGATATGCTTCAATTTACTCAATGTAGATAAAATCATCTTTGCAAATTAATCCAATGACAGAGTAAACTGCAAAAAAATTACATATATTCGAGGTTGCACAATAAACCCTGCATCATATCGGCGCCAATCACTCAGTCTTTAATCGATGACAATGGAAGGCAATTTTGGCAAATGTGAGTCATCATTTCTTTATAAATATGAAAAAAATTACAGTTAGTTTAAGTTTTCAATATTATAATGTAAACCTACAAATGCTAGAGGCCCAGAATTATTGGGGCATTCATTCTGCCACTCTGATTACTATCACATTTAATGCTCGTTCTATTACTGCAGGAGGTTTTAAAACATATCATTGTAGGAATATATTTTCAAATAATATTATGTTCCAATATTAATACTTAAAGCTACAGTACTATATAGATAGCAAACAGAATGGTTTGCTCCATTCCAAAAACCCAGAGTAAAATGGCAAGTGGTTCCGGAGCAAATTGCTCCCGATTGTAGTTTGGGCCTGGCATAGCCTCAAGCTCCCATATTCAGCACACTACAAAGATAACACTGCCGCATCAAGCACTCTCAGGGCAGGTGCAGCATAGGTTGGATACCGAGTAAAGCTCCCTCGGAAGTGTTCCATCAAACACTCCTAGGAAAGGTACGTCACAGGTCAGATACAGTGTAAAACTTCCCTCTGCAGTGTCACATAAAACAGTCGCGGGACAGAGAGAGCAAGGGTTAGACGCAGAGAAATTCTGTCATAAACTGTTCTATCAACATTCCCAGGGCAGGTAACACATGGGTTAAATACAGAGTAAAGCTCCCTCAACAGTGTCCCATGAAACACTCCCAGGGCAGGTACTGCACGTGTTAGATACAGAGTAAATCTCCCTCTACACTGTCCCATCAAACACTCCCAAGGCAGGTAGAGCACGGGTTAGATACAGAGTAAAGCTCCCTCTACAATGTCCCATCAAACATTCCAAGGGTTTGTACAGCACGGCTTAGCTATAGAGTAACTCTCCATGTAAACTCTCCTATCAAACATTCCAAGTGCAGGTACAGCACGGGTTAGATATAGAGTAAAGCCTCCTCTACACAGTCCCATCATACACTCGCAGGGCGGTTACAGCACGGGGTTTAATACAGAGGAACACTCTTCACACTGTCACATCAAATATTCAGGGAAGATACAGCATGCAGCAGATAGACGGTGAAGCTCCCTCTACACAGCGCCATCAAAGACTGTCAGGGCAAGTACCACTGTAGTTAGATACAGAGTAAAACTCCTTGTAAATTCTCCCAACAAACACTCCCAATGCAGTTGCAGCCTGGCTTAGATACAAATTAATGCTCCCTCTACACAGTCCCATCAAGCACCACCAGTGCCTGTACGGCACTGTTTATGAGCTCCCTATGACTGTGTATGAGTTTATGCCTCTGTGTTTTCTGCTCCGTTTGTCATGGCTTATATTCAGTTTTTTAAGATTTGCAAAATTTCTGCATTTCCCCGAAGGCTGTTATTAATAAACGGGACCCTGCGTGGACATTTTAAGTTGAAAGGTGTACCCAAGATGGCGTCCGTGCCTCGTGGCAGCAAGCCTGTGGGATTCTAAAATGGATTCTGCAACGCAGACAGCTTGGGAGAAATCGAAACTATGGCTGCAGGCTTTCTGTGAAGAGAAACTTTGTATTTTGGAACCAGACAGGACTCTGAATTTTGCATTAGACCGAATTGAATACAAAATCTAAATTCAATTTAGGCCTATAGTTAACTCCATCAAACAGTCTGCATATATTATCGGAAACAGATTAACACAGCCATCGAGGCAGGACAAGGCCAATCAAGGAACTTTCAGGACAAGGACAATACAAGTCAATTATCGGGCCGATAGATGTGATTACCAGCCACATGAAACCCAGTTAGTATGGATTTCTACCATTATTTTAAAATAGCCTGCCAAAATTAAAACCAGGAACTAACCTGATTTGGCACGCAGATAAGGGTTTTCGACGCAGGCATAATTGAAGGTCCCAGGCAGCATTGTGTGGTTTGTGAAACCGGAGAGTTCGTGAGTTTGTGTCCAAGATCGACAGGTGCGTTCGTTGATTGGTGTGCTGGTGCTGCTCCTCAGCCCCTCGCCCTCGTGGCTGCCACTCTTTCCCCGTCCCGCGCTTACCCCCTGGCCTATGCCCGTGCCCTTTTTTCCTACTCCATCTGGAACTGCCCCGGCTCCGGGTCGGGCGGACACGGACAAATTCAGGCCAGGCGGGGCGGGACACAATGAGGGGAGAAGGGAAAACCACCAAGGGGCAGACTGGCTGAAGAAGGCCAAAAGAGGGGAGGTTTCGAATCATCGGGCCTTCAGCCTCGGCCGACCTCCGAATATCTGCACACCAACTCAAACTGGTCGCTGTCGATGAAGAATCATCCCTGCAAGGTAAAGTAACCAAACAGAGATTTTAACGTTGGGGTACGTGAACCTGGACAACGCCCTTGCAGCGCCCGAAAACCACTTGAAGACGGCAGGCTCCAGAGAGCGAAAAGAGCGAACCCCGAACCCAAACGACGTTTTGAGTGTAACAAACCTTTTGATTGGTGAGCATGAAGTTCTGACCCCTCACAGCTTAATCTAGTTTGGTATAGGAGTTGGGTTAAGGATAAGGGAATTGTTAAGATAGTTGTTATCCCTAGATGTGCCGTGTGTTCCCCATTCCATGCATAAGTACAAGTATTATTATGATGCTCTTGTAATTTTTGCCTGTAGAATTGTACACTAGTGATTCTTTTCCATGAGATTGTATTAAGTTTTCCTCTCCAATTTAATCTTGGTTTTGTTTGCATCCAACCACCTGTCTACTCGAATCGTCTCTGTACCGCCACCTTGTACCTAAGTCCGGTGTCTAGAACCCAGGGGCGTTGGAGCGAATCGAACCTCTCAGAAAACAGTCAGAGGCATAACTGACTGGGCGCATGCATGCACCAAGCAACACCAGCACTCGCCACCCCCTACAGAAATGGCGACCGTGGCAGGCACCGGCAACAAGGTTGCGATACAGTCGACAGTGGTTCAGATGAGCGAACCGTGATGGAGGAAAGGATTTCTGATTATTTGTTTAGCATGGTGAATATCACTAAGAAGTGGATCACCACTCTGTTAAGGGCTGGGCGTCCAATAGATGCAGCAGCTAAGTGGACAGAGTGAAAGGAACACAAGAAGTCCTTAGAGAAGGCAGTTTGGCTGATGTGCATTAAAAAGCAAGTCCAGCTCTTAGACGGGCTCGTTGCAGCACAGGCAGTCGAGTTATGGGAGTCAGCCCTGGAGATCCAGGATAAGGCTCTCGCAGGGGAGAAGTTATTAGTAGCTTTGCAGGCTTTGAACCAAGAGAGAGTACATTTAGTAGGAGAACACAAAGCCCAGTTGGAATACCTATGGTGCCACGTCACCGAGGCCAAGGGAGATGAATTCAGATTGCGGGAGCAAAATGCCCGCTTGGCAAGGCAGATTAGGAAACAGGAAGAGAGAGTGCAGGAGGTAAAAGCCACTTATAATCTAGCAAATGAACAAGGATTTGAGGAGGCAGAGCACGGCCCCTGTAAAGAGAGGATAGAAAATGTGAGCCGGCCCTGCAGAGGGCGAAAGGCATGTTGTGCCTCAGAAGCCCAAAGGCAGGCCAGGCAGATTTTATGGCGAACGAGGGGAGGACAGTTCCAACGTCACCGGTAGTACCTAGGGACGACCCGGTTGAGAGAGATGAGACCTCACGGCTACCACCCGTAGCGCCAAGTTTCAGTGAGGTTTCACAGCAAGGGGGGGTGGAACCTGTGGTGGAACCCGAAGTGGAGCCAGAGGTGGATGTGGAGGTCGATCAACCCCCGTCCGAGAGGCCGGAGCCGGGACCGATATGCCCAGCATGGCATCGGAGGTTCGGCCCACACGCCAATGGCGACATTGAAGTACCCCTCCAAAACCAGTTCGTATTACCCTTCGACACCCAACAGCTCAGGGTTATGGTCAACAATATCTCAAAGATTTCCGCCAAAGGAGAACCCTCTATCCACTGCAGGGACATAAAGCAGACTGCCAGCATCAACAACTGCAATGATGCAGAGCAGGCCAAAATTCTGCTATTCGCCCTGGAAGTAATCTCCTCCAATCCCTCTCTGACGAGTGTAAAAGGGGGCAGAGCGGGTACGAGGAGCTCAGACATGTGGTTCTGGAGGCCATGGGGATGGATGAGGGAAGTCCCATCTCCCGCGTGGAGAAGACGATCCGGCTTTCTGGGGAAACCCCGCAGGCTTTTGCGGACCGGCTGTGGCCAGTGTACCGGTAAGCTTGCCCGGGGATGCAAGGCTTGACGTTCCTGAACGGGATTCCCTGGCGCATTGGCTCCGTTGCCTGGTGGCGAATAGCTTGCCACAGGTCCGGGACAAGGCAGAAGCCTGCTTCGACCCCAAAGATCCCCAGATCACAGAACTCACGGTAATTACGCAGCTCACTCTGGCCTATAAAAATGGTAGGGGAGCCAATGCACACCCACCCAAGGGAAAGGTGCATGAGGTAAAACCCGGACCGGGTAGGAAGGAGAGGCACCAGGAAGGGAGTCGCCACCCCAACACAAAGGCGAATTGTTATGGGCGTGGGAAGGATGGTCACTGGTGGAACGAGTGCACAAACCCTGCGAAAGATAACAAGGGAAATAATTTCCACAGCCCCAGCCCAAAGGGCGGGGGCAGGAATCCCTGCCGCAGATGTGCGGTAAACCACTGTTGTTAGTACTGTTGTTCACTGTTAGTACTGTTGTTCACTGTTAGTACTGTTGTTCACTCTTGCATATTGTTGTACTTATATGTGCATGCCTCAGCTGACTCCGCCCCTGGCTCCACCCTCATGGCTGGGTATAAAGGTCGCTGCTCGGCAGCCTCCGGCCCTTTTGGATACCAGGCAACCACAAGAGGCATGCTCTGTTCTTTGGTAATAAAAGCCTGTTTATTACTTTCACAATCTCCAGTCTTTTGTAGCAATTGATAGTGCATCAATTTTATTACCAAAGTTAAATGTTGGCTGTGGATGCTGATCAACCGATGGCGCAAAACGCTGAGCAGCAGGTGCTGCTGCGAGCCCTCAGACCAACATGCCTGGACCTAGACCCCCAAGAAGCGGGTTCGTCGACTAAATTCGCACAATGGCTGCGTTGCTTTGAGGCGTATCTGGAAGCCTCGACCGTGACTCTTGATGAAAATAAACTGAAAATCCTGGCCTCGAAGGTGAGCCACCAAGTCTATACTTTAATCCAAGATGCGACGACCTACACGGCGGCTATCGACCTACTGAAAGGGCAGTATGCACGCCCGGTTAACACGGTCTATGCCAGGCACCTTTTAGGATATCGCAGACAGCAGCCCGGGGAATCGGTGGGGGCCTTCCTATGGGCACTGCGGGTACTCGGACGCGGCTGCGACTGCAAGGAAGTATCGGCCGCGGCACATGCGGAGGGACTGATACGAGACGCTTTCGTTGTGGGTCTAAGGTCCGACTACTCCCGGCAGAGGCTGCTGGAGAAGGGTGAAATAGACCTGACAAAGGCAGTGTCCCTCGCGCTCTCACTCGACGCAGCCCACAGAAATATGGACGCTTTCTCCCCTAATCGCCCCGCGCCATGGACGCCGCAATCTTGGGCCATGGGACCGCCACCTCCGACTGCTGCAGCGATGTCCAAGGCACAAAAATGCTATTTTTGTGGCCAAGCTAAACACCCTAGAGCACGCTGCCCCGCGAAGAATGCTACCTGCTCCGGCTGCGAGAAGAAAGGTCACTACGTTAGCGCCTGCAAAGGGATGACCGCTAACGCCAGCAGCGCCGCGTGCGAACCGTGGGCGCCGCCATCTTGCCCGCCTTCTTGGGCTCCCCCAGCCGCGTGGGGATCGGGACCGTGGGCACCGCCATTTTGTCCACCATCTTGGACGCCTCCAACTTCGGTAACGGGGGACCCGGATTCCACCACCGCCTCATCGGACGACCGCATTGACGCGCTTGAACATACGCTGGCTTCCGTGATGCTGGATCAATCTCTCCCGCATCAACTGTCCAGGTCCATGATGGACATTACGGTAAACGGCCGCGCCACTACCTGCCTTTTTGACAGCGGGAGCACAGAGAGTTTTATACACCCCGACACGGTGCGCAGTTACTCTCTCCCGGTCCGGCCGACGTGTCATTGCATCTCTATGGCTTCCAAAGCCCAGTCAGCGGAAGTCGGTGGCTACTGTATGGTGACTCTTTCAGTGCGGGGCACTGAATACAAAAATTTTAAGCTTCTGGTCCTGCCCGATCTCTGCGCTGCCGTCCTACTGGGGTTGGATTTTCAGTGCCACCTTAAGAGTGTCACTTTAGCGTACGGTGGACCCCTCCCAGCTCTCACGGTCTGCAGCCAGCAGTTTTTAAATCGCCCGCCGCGTGCCAATTGCAGCCTCTCCAGCCTTAAAGTCTCCCCCCCTCCTTGTTCGCTAACCTCACCCGCGACTGTAAGCCCATCGCTACCAAATGTAGGCGTTACAGTGCCGGGGATAGGGGTTTCATTAAATCCGAGGTAGCGAGACTCCTGAAGGAAGGGATTATCGAGAGCAGCAGTAGCCCATGGTGAGCACAAGTGGTGGTGGTGAAGACTGGTGGAAAACAGCGCCTGGTTATTGACTACAGCCAGACGATCAATCGCTACACCCAGTTGGATGCATACCCACTCCCCCGCATATCTGACATGGTCAATCAGATAGCACAATACCAGGTGTTCTCGACGATTGATCTGAAGTTGGCATATCACCAGCTCCCCATCAGGGCTGAGGACCGCCACTACACAGCTTTTGAAGCTGACGGTCGGCTCTATCACTTTCTCAGAGTTCCCTTCGGCGTCACCAACGGAGTTTCTGTCTTCCAACGGGAGATGGACCGGATGGTTGACCAGAACGCGCTCCAGGCCACTTTCCCATATCTAGACAACGTCACCATCTGCGGCCACGACCAGCAGGACAACGACATTAATCTAGGGAAATTCCTCCGGACGGCCCAGCGGCTGAATCTCACATACAACAAAGACAAATGTATGTTTCGTACTAAGCGCCTTGCTATTCTTGGCTGCGTAGTGGAGAACGGAGTCATCGGCCCAGACCCCGATAGACTGCGCCCTCTTATGGAGCTCCCCCTCCCCCACTGCCAGAAAGCACTGAAGAGATGCCTGGGGTTTTTCTCTTACTATGCTCAGTGGGTGCCCAACTATGCGGATAAAGCCCGACCCCTCATCAAGTCCGCCTCCTTCCCCCTGACAGCAGAGGCCTGTGCAGCCTTCACTCTCATAAAAAGCGATATTGCGAAGGCCACAATGCACGCTGTGGATGAGTCCCTCACTTTTCAAGTGGAGAGCGACGCATCCGACTTTGCCCTAGCTGCAACCCTTAACCAGGCGGGGAGACCCGTGGCCTTTTTCTCAAGGACCCTCCAGGGCCCCGAGATTCGACACTCCTCTGTCGAAAAGGAGACCCAGGCCATTGTGGAAGCCGTGCGAAATTGGCGGCATTACCTGGCCGGAAAACGATTTACCCTGCTCACTGACCAGCGTTCAGTAGCTTTTATGTTTCATAATAAGCAGCGGGGCAAAATCAAGAGTGACAAGATATTACGGTGGAGAATCGAACTCTCCACCTACAATTACGATATCTTGTACCGGCCCGGGAAACTCAATGAGCCCCCAGATGCCCTATCACGTGGTACTTGCGCCAACGCGCAGGTTGATAGATTACAGACCCTCCACAATGACCTCTGCCACCCAGGGGTTACCAGGTTCATCCATTTTATCAAATCCCGTAACCTGCCCTACTCCATCGAGGAGGTCAGGACCATGACCAGGAACTGCCAGATCTGTGCCGAGTGCAAGCCGCATTTTTATAGGCCAGACAGAGCAAGCCTGATCAAAGCCACGCGCCCCTTCGAGCGGCTGAGCATCGATTTTAAAGGGCCCCTCCCCTCCTCTGACCGCAATGTGTACTTCCTCAATATAATTGATGAGTATTCCCGTTTCCCATTTGCCATCCCTTGCTCGGACATGACCAGTACCACGGTCATTAAATGTCTGAATGACCTCTTCGCATTGTTCGGTTTCCCTAGCTATATCCATAGCGACAGGGGCTCATCTTTTATGAGCGACGAACTTCGGCAGTACCTGCTCGCGAGAGGCATTGCTACAAGCAGGACCACCAGCTACAACCCCCGGGGTAACGGCCAGGTGGAAAGGGAGAATGCGACAGTCTGGAAGGCAGTCCTTTTAAACTTAAAATCTAAGGGCCGTCCGACCTCCCGCTGGCAGGAGGTCCTCCCTGCGGCGCTCCATTCCATTCGGTCGCTGCTCTGTACACCCACCAATGACACTCCTCACGAGAGAATGTTGTCCTTCCCCAGGAAGTCCACGTCGGGGATTTCGCTACCAACATGGCTGACTTCTCCAGGTCCCGTCCTACTGTGGAAGCACGTGAGGACCCATAAGGCGGACCCCCTGGTCGAGAGGGTGAGCCTCCTCCATGCCAACCCGCAGTATGCTTACGTGGTGTACCCGGACGGGCGGGAGGACACAGTCTCCATTCAAGACCTCGCACCTGCGGGTGCTCCTGAAACAACCTCTTCGCCACCCACTGCTACTCCTGCCTACCCCCAGGACACAGTCCCCGCACGAGACCTCGAACCTTCGGGTGCCTCTGAGAGACCACCATCGCTACCTCCCATTACCCATGCTCTGACCCCTGTAGACGGCAAGCAGCAGCCCCAGGGTCCGCCACCTGCTACACCTCCTCTGAACGAGACACCGGGTTCAACGTTGGATGCTGCACCATCACCACCGCTGCTGCGACGCTCAGGACGGCTTACAAGGCCTCCTGATAGACTTCAGTACATGAATTTTTAGTGCACTTCACCCCGCCGGACTCAATTCTAACCAAGGGGTGAATGTGGTAAACCACTGTTGTTAGTATTGTTGTTCACCACTGTTGTTAGTACTGTTGTTCACTGTTAGTACTGTTGTTCACTGTTAGTACTGTTGTTCACTCTTGCATATTGTTGTACTTGTCTGTGCATGCCTCAGCTGACTCCGCCCCTGGCTCCACCCTCATGGCTGGGTATAAAGGTCGCTGCTCGGCAGCCTCCGGCCCTTTTGGATACCAGGCAACCACAAGAGGCATGCTCTGTTCTTTGGTAATAAAAGCCTGTTTATTACTTTCTCAATCTCCAGTCTTTTGTAGCAATTGACAGTGCATCAAGATGTCGAGTCATTTTTGGATGCAATGCGGTCCTTTCTGACTGGCCAGGGGACAGCAGCCGCCACCGGTGCTCTGACCCCATAAGCCCCATCCAGCCCACAGCTGTGACTAGAACAAGCGCAGCCTGTCGGCCTGTGTCCCGTTGAAAACAACGAGGGGAGCAGGCCCTGTGTTAAGATCCGGGTGGAGACGGTGCAGGGGAGATATTCGGTGGACACTGGAGCTTCCAACATGGTGGTCCATTCGGAAGACCCGACCAATCCACCCAGGTCTAAGGAGGCCCCATTTAGCCTAATGGGAGCCACAGGGAACAACCAGGCTGGGGAAATGGCCAGAACATTGGCCATAGTTTTATGAGCCCTCCCTACCACGTGGGAGGATAACCAAGGGATCCACAAGGTGGCCAAACAGAGGGCTAGGGAAGGAGAGTTATGGGATCCCTGTAGAGCAGGCCCGGTAGCCGCAATCCGGGACAAGGGAGGCACACAGGGAGTGGCTTTGACCCCGGACCTGAAGCAGGTCCAAGCCCAAGATCCCGCCTGTAAGGCCGGCCCAGTAAGGGAAGAGAACGGGGAGTCCCTAGAAGGGCCGTTCGGGGCAATGGATGAGGTTTTAAAACAGGCCGCTGGTTATTTCAACCAGTGGAAGCTGTTTACCCCTGAAACGGGAAAACAGCCAGTTGGAAAAGGGTCTGAGGATAAAGATCCGCAGCCTGCAGCAGGAGCGAGTTCACAGACTGCACAGGCAGGCGCCGTGGCTTGTTTGAAGGGAGGGACCATCCGGCCCATTGGTTGGGACACTCCCCCACCCTTCTGGGATCCAGACTAGAGGGAGGGACCTGAGGGAGAAAACCCCGCCCCTAATCAGGTGTAGAGAGGGAGGGGCCTGAGGTCGAAAACCCCACTCCAGACCCAGCCATGGGACAAGGGGGCGGAGACTCTCAGCTCGCGGCAGCAGGCTGCGAATAGTTACCTGCCCCCAGCCCAGGTTCGGGAGGTGTCAAGCCTGGAGGAGCAGCGGTTCGGGTAAAAGCCCCAGCAGCCAAGAAAGCCCTACCCATCAAAGCCCCTAGAAGGTCCCCACGGACGCCCCTGCCGAGAAAGCTATGGTCATCAGCCCTCCAGTTAACAAGTGCCGCCCCTCGAGTCAGGGAGAGGTCCAAGGACACAGGCCCTCAGCCAGCAGCCATGGGCTGTCGGGGACCAACAGTGCAGGAATGTGCGGTAACGCCAGGGGTAGCAGCGAGCCGCAGTCTGACCACTGATTAGCCTGGCTGCCCGGAGACGGGCGCGGATGTACATAGTTATAGTTTAAGTTTAAGTTTTAAGTAAAGTGTAATTATTTATCTTAAGTTTGGGTGTTTATAATTTATGTTAAATAAGGTGATGGATAGTCTTATGTAAGAAGTCTGTTAAGAGTGAGTATTTGGGTCGAGGTCGCGGGACCCGACCATGCCTCACCAAGCCAGAGAATCTCTTTGGGACCTGGCTGCGTGTTTTTACATCATTTTGCAGAAAGATTTTTGGGATGGAATGGTTCGTGAACCTATTCGCCCCAATCGGGATGAGTGTGGAGAGGAGGGGTGACGTCCAAGACTCCCACATCCACAGGTGTTCGGGAGACAAGGTGCAGCTGGTGACCGATGGTAATGGTGAACGGGATGCGCAGGAGACCGCCATCTACTTCCACAAGGGAAGGTGGCCAGGGTGTTTGGGGTCCAATTCGTCTCAGTACTCCAGCCAAACCGGATTCACGTACGGGGAAGCCTCCCTCCTGTGCCCCCGGGTATGAGTCGATACCACGAGGGTCAGCATCACGATTGGGAAGCCTATGTGTTTGACGTGTAAAGGACACATTCCACTGGATAGGTGGTGGTGGTGCAGGAAGTTGAGCAAGGACATGAGGAACCCCGAAGTCGAATGCGAACGGTTGGGAAACAACACCCATCGGATAATTACTGGGATTCATGGAGGACTAAGTGTGTGTTCGGACAGTTGGTGGGAAACGGATCAAGCAACTTACATCTGTATGTGGGGGTCAGAGACGGTCTGCCCCGCGGGCATATCCATTGTTTACCACCGGCAGTGGCACGACTCCGGGGAGGGGATGAAGTGGGATATCAGCCTGAAGGTGTGTGCTGTCCCATACACCCAGATCACAGTCAATGCCACTGAACTTGTGCTCCACCCACGGCGCAGGTGGCGAGGTTATCCATGGAAGATTGCACCACCACAACCAAGGGACCAGGGAATGGGTTGGTACTAATCTCAACTGATCAGATGCTGTACCAGGGGATACACTACGTGGTGGCCTCCGTGATTTTAAATCTCACGGAGGTACATTTACCAGAGTGGTGCCCCAAAGAAACAGAGCAGTTATACCAGGCCCTATTAAAAGACATGTTCAAGAAGTTTTGTGAGTTCGACTTTGCCCACGTGGACAAGACCAAACTCTACACCACACACCGAGATTTTTTGGACAATGCAAGGAGACAAAGAAGGGGTGTATGGAATGATGTTTTTACTGCGTTTAATACTGGGTCCTCTGTCATCAACTGCTTGAATGACATAGAGCTGCAGACCCAGATAAACGGTTTCAAAACACAGTTAAAAAGTATATTGCTGGATGAGAATAATGATCGGAGTTGCATGAGGACCAGGGCATGAGGTTCCATTTAAAGGAGATCATAGCCGAGTTGGAAAAGCACGCAAAGATGGTAAATGCTCTCATAAGGGAGGACAGAAATGCTTCTGACCAAGCTGCGCATAATGAGGTGCACGTGTTATTCGGGGTGTGGATACTGGGCGAGGGCCACAGTAATCTGGAGGATTTAAAACAAAGTTTGGTCCCCTCCTGGATTAGCAACAAGCACCTCGCAGCCCTCCACCCTTTTGAGAATGCATTGAGCCCATGCCCACTCCGGCTAGCCTCCGAAGCCTATCCAGTCCCCGTGGATTGATGGCGGTCCAACCACACAACCCTTCTTCTTCTTAGGCAGTCCCTCGGAACCGAGGATAATTTGCTTCCACATTAAAAATGAGCTCGCAGGTGACTGATTGGTCCAATGTGGGACCTACAGTCTCTGTCACAGGTGGGGCAGATGGTGTTTGAAGGGGCACGTGGGTGAGGTGCTTGGGTTGACGTGCACTCCTTGCGCTGCCTGCGCTTGGCTTCCGCTTGCTCCCGGTGAAGAGACTCGAGGTGTTCGGTGCCTTCCCGGATGCTTCTCCTCCAATTTGTGCGGTCTTGGGCCAGGGATTCCCAGGTGTCGATGGGGATGTTACACATTTTCAAGGAGGCTTTGAGGGTTTCCTTGAAGCGTTTCCTCTGCCCACCTGGGGCTCTCTTGCCGTGCCGGAGCTCCGAGTAGAGTGCTTGTTTTGGGAGTCTCGTATCGGGGAAGAGGACAATGTGACCCGTCCATCGGAGCTGCTTGAGCGTGGTCAGAGCTTCGATGCTGGCCTGAGCAAGAACACTGACGTTGGTGCAGGGCAGGTATCACTGCTGCCCTGTAGACCATGAGCTTAGTGCCGGGTTTGAGGTCCTGGTCTTCAAACACTCTCTTCCTCAGGCAACCAAAGGCTGCACTGGCACACTGAAGGCGGTGTTGGACTTCATCGTCGATGTGTGCCCTTGTTGACAGTAGGCTCCCGAGGTATGGAAAGTGGTCCACGTTATCCAAGTTGCCCACACAATCATGCGAGTAGTGGGTAGGATGCCGGTCATGGGTAGTACAGCCCGACCCGCACCGGTATACAGGGTTGAGAACATTGGAGTCAATCAAGTGGGTGCACACATTCGTTTCGCAGTGGTCCCACCTTAAATCATTAAGTGGGAGCATGCTATGACAGGTACTGACCTCTCAGGGTGCCGGAGCCCGGGAGCACACATGATCCTTTGTCCCCAGCAGTTGAACACCTTTTCAAAACCGCAGCTTGGGTTCAGAGCTGTTGACGTGAAGCCTATAAAATGCACCATGGAGGCAATGGCACAAGGCCATGTTCCCCCGCAGGTAGCATATATAGGAGGTGGGACATATTGTGTCACCACCGGCGCGTCCCACTACCAGCTTGGACAGCATAGCTGGTGTCTGTTTAGTGACAGCAGTTTCTGTTTTAATCCCAAGGCAGAAGTCCATGTGGCCCAGGAGCGAATTGTCCCCATTCCTGAACCCTCCACTTTTCACCACACTGTGCAGGAGAATTTTACGAACTTGCAGAAGCACGTAGCGCACTTTGGCTACGAAACCCCACCCCTCCCTGAACATCTGACCAAAATACTCAAAGCCATTATAGTTTTGCAGAAACATTTTTATACACTCCAACAGAAAACCGTAGACATATGGAAGAAGATAGTGGATATTGTGACTCCAACCTGGTGTAACATTTTCAGTAATATAGAGGTCCCTTCGTGGATCAGACTGGCTTCCCACATTCTCGTGGTTTGCCAGTTAGGGATAGTGTTGCATTTAGTTTGTATTCAGGGAAAATGTCAGTCGTCAGAATTCTGTAACCAGAGGATTTGGAAGGAACACTATGTAAAGGTGGAGGGAGATACACCGGTTTAAGTCATTTTCCCTGTATTTTGAGTAACTTGTCGTTTCTTTTGTGTTTGTAGTTTTTAATAAAGGATTTTCTTTTGGTGTTTTTTTGTGACGCGGTTTAATAAAGAAAAGTGTACCAGGTGGTGCAGGGGTGTTGGTCCCCCTCCATGCTTGATTGTGTGTGTAAAGTCTGTAATTTTACGCTCTGTATGCTGATGTACACTACATTTTCGCGGAATGGGAAGTGCATGTGTCGTGGGTATATTAGACAGTTAATTACAGGGGAAGGTTGACTATGGAGGGTCAGAAAAATTTGACTAACTTTAAACGTATGATAATTCCAGCAAGTTTTAATATCACCGGGATAGATGTAAGATGCGCAAAATTTCTGCATTTCCCCAAAGGCTATCATTAATAAATGGGACATTGCGTGGACATTTTAAATTAAAAGGGGTACCCAAGATGGCGTCCGTTCCTCGTGGCAGAAGGCCTGTGGGATTCTAAAATGGATTCTGCAACGCAGACAGCTTGGGAGCAATCGAAACTAAGGCTGCATGCTTTCTGTTAAGAGAAACTTTGTATTTTGGAACCAGAGAGGACTCTGAATTATGCATTAGACCGATTTGGAGACAAAATCTAAATTCAGTTTAGGCCTATGGTTAAGGCCATCAAACAGCCTGCATATATTATCAGAAACTGATTAGCACAGCCATCGAGGCGGGACAAGGCCCATCAAGGAAATTTCAGGACAATACAAGTCAATTATCGGGCCGGAAGATGTGACTACCGTCCATCTAATCCCAGTTGGTATGGATTGCTGCCATTTTTTAAAACTAGCCCGCCAAAATTAAAATGAGGAATTAACCTGATTTGGCACGCAGATAAGGGTTTTCAACGAAGGTATAATTGAAGGTCCCAGCTATCATTTTGTGGTTCGTGAAAACGTAGAGTTCATGAGTTGGTGTCCAAGATCGTCAGGTGCGTTCGTTGATTGGTGTGCTGGTGCTGCTCCTCAGTCCCTCACCCTCGTGGCTGCCACTCTTTCCCCGTCCCGCGCTTAACACCTGGCCATTGCCCGTGCCCTTTTTTCCTGCTCCATCTGGAACTGCCCCGGCACCGGGTCGGGCGGACACTGACAAATTCAGTCCAGGCGAGGTGGGACGCGATAAGGGGAGAAGGGAAAACCACCGAGGGGCAGACCAGCTGAAGAAGACCAAACGAGGGGAGGTTTCAAATCATCGGGCCTTCAGCTTCGGCCGACCTTCGAATATCTGCAGACCAACTCAAACTGGCCGCTGTCGACAAAGAATAATCCCTGCAAGGTAAAGTACCCAAACAGAGACGTTAACGTTGGGGTACGCTAACCTGGACAACACCCTTGCAGTGCCCGAAAACCACATGACGACGGCAGGCTCCAGCGAGCACAAAGAGCGAACCCCGTACCCAACCGCCGTTTTGAGTTTAACAAATCTTTTGATTGGTGAGCATTGTTAGATCTGTGATTCTTTAAATAGGATGTTTCCCCAAGAACTACACGGAGGCTGTAACTTAACATTCAACAAGTGTTTACTAGAGTAGAGTAGTCTCAAGAATGAAGTACAGAAGCCTGCTCCGGCTTTATATACAGGTGTGGTCACTGCCGGTACTACAGCATACAGGAGCGGTAAAACAGTTCTCTCTTAAAGGTACATACGCAACAATTCCTCCCCATTTAGATTAACAGTACCATAACATTCATTTAACAATTAACATTTTTAACATGCAACATTAACTGAAAATAGTCCATTTATAAATTCAGTCTTTGGGGTGGCTTCCTGATCCTTTCTCGATAGCGCCTTCCCTGAAGTTCTTGTTCTTGCTGCGGAGGCGATTCTGGCCCCCTTTCATCGGTTAGTTCATCAGTTTCCACTGCTTTTGTTTCTGAGTTAAATGCTACTGGTATGTCGGGTTCATCCCCAGGTACGCGAGTCATGGGGTTGACTCGTTCATGTGACGCTAAGATCTGGTCGACGTGGTGTCTCACAATGGTCTCCCCGACATCCACTGTGTACATTAATGGCCCCTGCCATGTGCATATCGTTCCGGGTTGCCATTTCTCTGTTCGGTAGTCACGGGCCAAGACTGCTTGTCCTACATTGAAGCTCCTTGTCAGCTTCTCATTGATGTGCTGGAATTGTTTATCCTCAACATTTCTTCGCTCAAATGGTCTGAGCAAATCCAGACGACATCTCAACCTTCGGTTAAAGAACATCATGGCCGGGGTCTAGTTGGTAACTGCATGTGTCGCATTTCTGTAGTCTAACAGGAAATTGTCCACCTTATGCTGTAGTGGAATTTCATCATCGCACATGGCGCTTATCGCCTTTTTAAAGGTTTGTACGAAACTCTCAGCCAATCCATTTGCGGCTGGATGATATGGGGCGGTGTGTAATGCCTTACCCCATTCCTTCTCATAAATCTTCGAAACTCTTCGGACACAAACTGTGGTCCATTATCAGAGCCAGTCTGCTCTGGCAAGCCGTTCCTGGCAAATATGGTCCGTAGGACAGCAATGGTTTTCTCTGTAGTGGTTGAGGACATTATTATCACCTCAGGCTATTTCGAGTGCGCATCCACTGCTATTAAGAACATTGAGTCCATGAATGGACCAGCAAAATCAATATGCACCCATTGCCATGGAGAAGAGGGCCACTCCCATGGGTGTAGAGGGGCATGTGGTGGTGCATTTTGTACCTTCTGGCATCCTGAGCAGCTCTTGGTTAGGTCGTCGATTTGTTGATCAATCCTCAGCCACCAAACATATGCCCTAGCAAGGCTTTTCATTTTTACCCCTCCCAGATGACATTCGTGAAGCTCATTGAGCACTCTCTCCCTTAACTTGGGTGGAATTACCACTCAGGTTCCACACATCAAGGTCCCCTGGCATACTGACAGCTGTTCTCTTCTGGATGAGAATGCTGGCAACAGTGAGTCGCCATGTGTTGGCCATCCCCTCACCGTCAAATCATATACACGAGACAGTGTCGGATCATCGCGGGTCTCCTTCTCTATATCCACGTTAGTTACTGGCAATCGTTCAATTACTGACAAATAAAATATCTCGATAGGGTCCACTGCTGGTGCTTCCTCCAGAGTAGGCAGTGGCAAGCGTGATAGCCCATCAGCGTTTCCATGCTGTTTCGTGCCTTTATATTCTATTTCATATTGGTTCGCCCCTAGAAAAAGGGACCATCTTTGTAACCGTTGTGCAGTCATCACCGGAACGCCCTTCTTTGGATTAAAGATGGAGACAAGTGGTTGGTGGTCAGTCAGCAAGGTGAACTTCTGCCCATGCAGATATTGGTTGAATCTTTTTACTCCCCATACTAGACTGAGAGCCTCCCTGTCGATCTGGGCGTCGTTGCGCTCAGCTGAGTTTAGTGACCGAGACGCAAAGGCTACTGGCCTCTCCAACCCATCTGGGAATGTGTGCGACAGCACCGGTCCAATACCATAGGGTGATGCATCACATGCCAACCGAATTGGTAGTGCTGGGTTGAAATGGGCCAACACCTCTTCTGATGTGATCAATACTTTGCACTTCTGGAAAGCTCGTTTACATTCGTCATTCCACTTCCATGGTACCCCCGTTTGCAGTAGGGTATTCAGTGGGTGTACTACTGTAGACAAATTTGGTAAGAACTTATGGTAGTAGTTTACCAGCCCAAGGAACGACCTCAGTTGTGACACATTTTCCGGTGCTGGAGCCTCGACTACTGCCTCAATCTTTTCAGGGGACTTATGTAACCCCTCTTCATCAATAACGTGGCCACAATACGAGATCTGCTTCTGGAACAACTCGCACTTGTGGCGATTAGCTCGTAGCCCATATTCCTTTAATCTAGGGAGCACCTTCTCCAGGTTGGCGAGGTGATCACTGTCATTTTCGACCGTGACCAGGATGTCGTCCAAATAACAATGGGTCCCTGGAATCCCTTGCAGGACTTGATCCATCACCCTTTGCCAAATAGCCAGAGCCGATGCTGCCCCGAACACCAGCCAATTGTATTGGTAGAGACCTTTATGAGTGTTGATCGTGAGGTATTGTTTCGCGGCTTCTTCTACCTCCATTTGCAAGTACGCCTGGGCTAGTTCAATTTTGGTAAAACGTTTACCTCCAGATAGCGAGGCGAAAATATCCTCAATTCGTGGAAGTGGATATTGTACTATGTGAGAGACTGGGTTCACTGTCACCTTAAAATCCCCACAGATGCGGACCTTCTTTGGTTCCCCAGGCGTATTACTCAATGACCTCCTCATTACAGGAAGATGGGTGTAGCGCACTCACTCCAGTCTACTTTGAACAGTACTCCTGAACGTTCCAACCATTCCAGCTCTGATTTGACGGCTGGTCTGATCGCATAAGGCACTGGTCTGGCCTTAAGAAACTTTGGGCTTGCATCTTCCTCTATTTTAATCATTGCTGTTATGCCTTTTAGTATTCCGAGTCACTCCTGGAACACTTCTTTTGCGTCAGTTAGCATTTTTGACAGTCGTCCAGGTGTGACGTCGTCATCCTTTTTGGCCTCAACCTTCAGTGCCTGTATGGAATGACAATCAAATTGTATCTTCTGGATTCATTCACGTCCTAGTAGTGGTGGTCCTCCATTTGGCAATACATATAGGTCCATTTTAGGTATTTCCTGGCCTTTGTATATCACTTTCACCCTCATTTTTCCTTTGGGGTACATTATTGCCCCGTGTACATCTTCAAGAGAATCTCTGTAGCTTTCAAGGGTATGTTTGAAAATAGCCGCTTGTAGTCCCTTTGTTTTATGACTGTTAGGGCTGATCCTGTGTCCAATTTCATTTTCACTTGTACTCGGTCTATCTTGAGTGTGACCCAGATAATCTGGTGATCCTCCATTTTGGTAACCTTATGTAATTTCAGACAACCCAGCTCCTTGCTTCCGGTGTCTGTATCACTTTTCTGCTCGTCTGAACTACTGTCCATCACCTTATGTACCTTTTTGTACTTCTCCTGTGGAGATTTCTTGCTGTTGGTTTTCTTCCCTGACCTGCAGACTCTTGCTATGTGTCCTGCTTTTCCACACTGTCTGCACACTTGGTCCTTGAACCAGCAATACATCTGGTCGTGTGTTGTTCTGCCGCAGCGATAACACTTCCCTGTTCCATATGACATTTCATTGGTGCCATATTCTTGTGGTCTCCGTTGTATCTCTGCAGCGCCCCTTGTGGCTGCTTCATGTGATACTGCCATGCTGAAAGCCTTGTCCAGCGTAAGATCCTTTTCTGATAGAAGCCGTTTCTGGGCTCCCTCACTTTGAAGCCCACACACAAACTTGTCCCTTAATGCATCTGCTAGTCCCACTCCAAACTGGCAGTGTTACGTAGTCAGCATTACTTTCATTTTATGCTGGTTCCTTTTGTGGAACTTAAATCTTTCTGGTATCAGCAGCGGTGTGGGGTTTAAGTGGCCCTGTAGGATTTCTACTATGCTTTCGAAATTCTTATCCACTGGCTTCTCTGGGGTTATTAGATTTCGCAGTAAGCCATAAGTTTTTGCAACCATGGAATTTAACAAAACCAGTGCTTTCCTAGCATCTGGCACTTCATTCGTCCTGCAGTACACCTCAATACGTTCCACATATGTCGCCCAATCTTCGACTTCATTGTCGAACGTAGAGATACTGCCACTCTTCGGCATCCCTGGGTGTGATTTAACTGTCAAAAATGGCGTCTCCCGTGCTCTCCCTTCTTCTCCGCTGGCACAAAATGGCGTCTCCCGCACTTTCCTTCCTTCCCGCACTCGCCCTTCTTCTCCGCTGGGGCTTCAAAAATAATGGTGTCTCCCGCGCTCTCCCTTCTTCTCCGTGGCTCAATGGCATCTCCCACGCTCTCCCTTCTTCTCCCCGTGGATGAAGTTCAGCCCTTGAGCCCTGGCTGTGCTCTGCGCGTTCTCCTGTGCGCCTTTCCCGTTGCCGTCGCTCGGTCCTGAACCCGTCTGCTGCTTTACCCTTTCTCTCTCTCTGCTTGTTTTTCCTCGATGCCGCTCGGTTCTTTAACCCCCGGCCGCACCCTGTGCGCTTCACCCTCTCGCTTACCCCGTCGCTGCTGCTCGGCTTTTCTATACCATCAGTTGGCTCCCACCGCCACTGTCCGGGAAGGGTTTCCGCTGCACCTGTTGCCAGTCTGTTGCTGGTTCGTCGTGGCTCTCAACTGCCACTCCTGTGATGTTCACTTGCTGCCAGATGACTGGGTGGTTGCTCATGGTCGACGCCCGTGCTTCTGGCCTCGACTTTCTTCCACCATCCTCCCGGAGTGACTCCTTGACGGGAAATGCAGAGTTGCAGGCAGATTCGAATCAATCTCGTCGCCACTGTTAGATCCGTGATTCTTTAAATAGGATGTTTCCCCAAGAACTACACGGAGGCTGTAACTTAACAATCAACAGGTGTTTACTAGAGTACAGTAGTCTCAAGACTGAAGTACAGAAGCCTGCTCCGGCTTTATATACAGGTGTGGTCACTGCCGGTACTACAGCATACAGGAGCTGTAGAACACTTCTCTCTTAAAGGTACATACACAACAATTGTGAAGTTCTGACCCCTCACAGCTTAATCTAGTTAGGTATAGGAGGTGGGTTAAGGACAAGGGGATTGTTTGGATAATTGTTTTCCCTCGATGTGCCGTTTGTTCCCCGTTCCATGCATAAGTACAAGTATTATTATGATTCTCTTGTAATTTTTGCCTGTAGAAGTGTACACTAGAAATTCTTTTCCATGAGATTATATTAAGTTTTCCTCTCCAATAAAATCTTGGTTTTGTTTGCATCCAACCACCTGTCTTCTCGAGTCTTCTCTCCCCACCGCCTTGTACTTAAGTCCGGTGTCTAGAACCCAGGGGTGTGGGAGCATTTCGAACCGCTCACAAAACAGTCAGAGGCATAACTGACTGGGTGCACGCATGCGGCAAGCAACACCAGCAACCGCCAACCCCTACAGTTGATAGCTTTCCCTAATCAACCATTCCCAGGGCAGTTACAGCATGGGATGGATACAGAGTAAATCTCCTCAACACTGTTGCATCGAAAACTCCGAGGGAGGTACAGATCCGGTTAGAGAGCTCCTGTGTCATGGTTGGAGCTTCCTGGGTCTATTTAGGAGCTCTTTGTGTTTGTGTAGGAGCTTCCAGTGTCTGCAAACATGCTGTCTGGGTACCTAAAATTAGCAGTGTGGGTCTTTGCAGATGCAGTTTGGGTCTGTGTAGGTGCTCACTTTGTCTGTGGAGGACTTGTATGGGTATGTTTAGGTGCTGTCAGTGTCAGTGTAGGAGCAGCCTTGATTTATGTAGGACATGCCTGGGTCAGTGTAGGAGCTGTCTGGGTTTCTGTAGGATATGCCTGGGTCTGTGTAG
Organism: Somniosus microcephalus; assembly: GCF_052327205.1. Taxonomy (NCBI): domain Eukaryota; kingdom Metazoa; phylum Chordata; class Chondrichthyes; order Squaliformes; family Somniosidae; genus Somniosus; species Somniosus microcephalus. The sequence continues at coordinate 41,142,310 of NW_028225181.1, read as the reverse complement.
GAGCAGTCTGGGTTTCTGTAGGACATGCCTGAGTCTGTGTAGGCGCAGTCTGGGTTTCTGTAGGACATGCCTGGGTCTGTGTAGGAGGTGTTGGATCGCTGTAGGTGCTGCTGTGCCTCGGTGGGAGCTTCCTGGGTCTGTGAAATGTGCTTCCTGCGTCTGTCAATGGAACTATCTTGCTCTGCAGAGGAGCAGTCTGAGCCTGTCTAGGAACCTTCTGGGGCCGTGTTCAGCGGTCTTTGTCTAAATAGGTGTTCATTTTGTCTGTGTAGGAGTATCTGTATCTGCGTTACACCTCACTGTGTCAAGGATGTCGCTGGCTGAGTCTATGTTGGAGTTGCTTGGATCTGTGTATGAGCTTTCTATGAGCATTCTGGGTCTTCCTGAGACCGGCGGACCTGCCAGAGAATCGACAGAGCGGCGGTTATTTAAAGCAGCATCGAGGCTCAGGTAAGCCTCACGTCGGCGGGAGCGGTGGACCTGCGGGAGAATCGGTGGAGCGGCGGTTATTTAAAGCAGCGTCGACGCTCAGGTAGGTTTAACAATGTCCAATCTCCGAGCTCAGAGGGAGGGAGAGAAGTAAAAATTAATCGAAGTATGACGTCACCAGAAAGCAGGTAAGTGATTGGATGGTGAGGATTTCTCTCTTTTTAAACTTCAACTGTGTGGTTTATAGTTTCTAATGTCTCTGTAGTGTTGCGGGGACTGTTAGTAATCCAGGGCCCTTAAATATATCATTTAACTGTAGTGTAATTGGCGCGATTGATTTGATTTAATTCAATTCTAATTAATTAAAGGGTAATTCATGGCAGGACAGCCCAGCGGCGTGGTATGCTCCTCCTGCACAATTTGGGAGTTCACGGACACTTACTGTGTCCCTGACATCTATGTATGCAGGAACTGTGTCCAGCTGCAGCTATAGGCAGGCCAAATTGCTGCGCTTTAGCTGCGATTGTATACATACTGGACCAATCGTGATGCTGAGGACGTCGTGGATATCACGTTTAAGCAGTTGGTCACACCGCAGGCAAAGGTTCGATAGGCAAAAAGGGAAGGTGTGACCAACAGAAAGGGTACTAGGCGCAGGCAGGTAGTGCAGGGGTCCCATGTGGACATCCCCCTCTCAACAGGCACACCACTTTGAGTACTGTTGGGGGGATGGCTTATCAGAGGAAGGCAGCAGCAGCCAACTTCCTGGCACCAGGGGTGGCTCTGCTGTACAGACGGGAGGAAAAAGAGGGGTAGAGCTAGAGAATGGGGCTTTCTATTGTAAGGGGAATAGATAGGCGTTTCTGCAGCCGCAAACGAGTCTCAAGAATGGTGTGTTGCCTCCCTGGTGCAAGGGTCAAGGATGGCTCAGAGCAGCTGCAGAACATTTTGGAAGGGGAGGGTGAACAGCCAGTTGTCGTGGTTCATATAAGTACCAACGATATAGGAAAAAACCGGATGAGGGTCTAAAAGCTGAAAATAGGGAGTTAGGAGGTAAATTAAAAAAAAGGACCTCAAAGACAGTAATCTCAGGATTGCTACCAGTGCCACGTGCTAGTCAGAGTAGAAATAGAAGGATATTTCAGCTGAATATGGGGCTAGAGGAATCGTGCCAGGGGGAGGGATTCAAGTTCCTGGGACACTGGAACCGGTTCTGGGGGAGTTGGGACATGTTCAAACCGGACGGTCTGCACCTGGGCAGGGCCGGGACCGATGTCCTAGGGGAAGTGTTTGCTAGTGCTCTGGGGGAGTGTTTCAACTAAATTGGCAGGGGGTTGGGAACCTGAGCAGGGGGACAGAGGAAAGTGAGCAAGGATAAAAACAGAAGATAGGAAGGAGAAAAACAAAAGTGGCAGTCAGAGTAATCAACGGTTTAAATCATATATGGCCACAGTAAATAATACTTCTAATAGGTCTAAGAGCGTTAAAAAAACAAGCCAGAAGGCTTTGTGTCTTAATGCGAGGAGCATTCGTAATAAGGTGGATGAATTGGCTGCACAAATAGAGGTAAACAAATATGATTTGATTGGGATTATGGAAACGTGGCTCCAGGGTGGCCAAGTTTGGGAACTCAACATCCAGGGGTATTCAATATTCAGGACAGATAGGCAAGAAGGACAGGGTGGTGGGGTAGCATTGCTGGTTAAAGAAGGGATTAACACAATTGTTAGGAAGGATATTAGCTCTGATGATGTGGAATCTGTATGGGTAGAACTGAGAAATACCAAGGGGCAGAAAAAGTTAGTGGGATTGGTATATAGGCCTCCAAACAGTAAGGCGGAGGTGGGGCTGGCATTAAAGTGGAAATTAGTCAAGCGTGCAATAAGGGCACAGTAGTCATCATGGGTGACTTTAATCTGCATATAGATTGGGCTAACCAAATTAGTAACAATACTGTGGAGGAGGAAATCCTGGAGTGTTTACGGGATCGTTTCATGGACTAATATGTCGAGGAACCAACCAGAGATCAGGCCATCTTAAACTGGCTATTATGTAACTAGAAAGGATGAATTAGCAATATTGTTGTACGAGGCCCCTTGGGTCGGAGCAATCATTATATAATCAAATTCTTCATTAAGATGGAGAATGAAGTAGTTGACTTAGAGTCTAGGGTCCTGATATTAAATAAAGGAAATGACGATGGTCTGAGGTGCGAGTTGGGTAGGATTGATTGGGGAATGTCACTCAAAGAGTTGACGGACAGAATTTGTTCATCCCAGTTTGTCATAAAAATAAAACAAAAAAGGTGACTCAACCGTGGCTAACAAGGGAAATTAGAGATAGCATAAGATCCAAGAAGAGGATATACAAACTGGTCGGAAAAAGCAGTAAACCTGAGGATTGGGAGCAGTTTTGTATTCAGCAAAGGAGGACAAATGGATTAATTAAGAAGGGGAAAATAGAATATGAGAGTAAGCTTTCAGGGAGCATAAAACTGATTTTAAAAGCTTTTTTAGATATGTGAAGAGAAAAGGATTGGTGAAGTCATGTGTAGGTCCCTTGCAGTCAGAATCAGGGGAATTTATAATGGGGAACACATAAATGGCAGACCAATTAAATACATATTTTGGTTCTGACATCACAAAGGAAGGAGGACACAAATAACCTCCCAGAGATGTCGCAGAACATAGGGTCTGATGAAAGGGAGGAACTGAAAGAAATCAGTATTTATAGGGAAATGGTGTTAAGGAAATTGATGGGATTGGAGGCCGATAAATCCTCAGGGCCTGATAATCTACGTCCTAGGGTATTAAGGAAGTGGCCCTAGAAATAGTAGATGCAATGCAGATCATCTTCCAACATTCGATAGAATCTGGAACAGTACCCATGGATTGGAGGGTAGCTAATGTTACTCCACTATTCAAAAAAGGTGGCAGAGAGAAAACGGGTAATTACAGAGAGCTAAGCCTGACATCGGTAGTGGGGAAAATGCTAGAGTCCATTATAAAAGATGTAATAGCAGAACACTTGGAAAACAGTGACCGTATCGGACAAAGTCAACATGGACTTACAAAAGGTAAATCATGCTTGACAATTCTACTGGAATTTTTTGAGGAAGTAACTGGTAAAATAGATAAGGGAGAATAAGTAGAGGTGGTGTATTTGGACTTTCAGAAGGCTTTCAATTAGGTCCCGCATAAGAGATTAGCGTGTAATGTTAAGGCACATGGGATTGGAGGCAAGTAATTGACTTGGATAGAGAACTGGTTGGCAGACAAGAGCAAAGAGTTGGATTAAACAGGTCTTTGTCCGACTGGCAGGCAGTGACTAGTGGGGTACCGCAGGGATCGGTCCTTGGACCCCAGCTATTCACAATATATATTAATGATCTAGGCAAGGGAACTAGATATAATATCTCCAAATTTGCAGACGACACAAAGCTGGGTGGGCAGTTGGGTGATTGGGCAGAAGCATGCAGATGCAATATAATGTGGATAAATGTGAGGTTATCCACTTTGGTGGCAAAAAACAGGAAGGCAGATTATTATCTGAATGGCAATAGATTGGGAGGAGGGAAAATGCAACGAGACCTGGGTGTCCTTGTGCACCATCGCTGAAGGTAAGCATGCAGGTGCAGCAGGCGGTTAAGAAGGCAAATGCTATGTTGGCCTTCGTAGCGAGAAGGTTTGAGTACAGGAACAAGGGTGTCTTGCTGCAGTTGTACAGGGCCTTGGTGAGACTACATCTTGAGTATTGTGTGCAGTTTTGGTCGGCTTATCTGAGGAATAATGTTCTTGCCATGGAAGGACTTCAGCGAAGATTCAGCAGGCTGATACCTGGGATTGCAGCAATGACGTATGAGGAGAGATTGGGTCGATTGGGCTAGTACTCGCTGGAGTTTAGAAGAATGAGACAGGACCGTATTGAAATTTATAAAATTCTGACAGCAGTGGACAGACAAGTTGCAGGAAGGTTGTTCGCGATGGTCGGGGAGTCCACAACCAGGTGTCACAGACTATGGATAAGGGGTAAGCCATTTACGACAGAAATGAGGAGGAATTTCTTCGCCCAGAGAGTGGTGAACCTGTGGAGTTCTCTACCACAGAAGGCAGTAGATGCCAATTCATTAAATATATTCAAGAAGTAGTTGGATATATTTCTTAAGGCTAAAGGGATCAAGGGGTATGGAGAGAAAGCTAGGACCGGGTACTGAATTTGGATGATCAGCCATGATCACATTGAATGGCAAAGCAGGCTCGAGGGGCAGAATGGCATACTCCTGCTCCTATCTTCAGTGTTTCTATGTCCTGGTAGCTGCTGCCTTCGTCTGTGTAGGAGTTGTCTTGGACTGTGTAGGATCTCACTTTGCCTATGTAGCAGCTGTCTAGCTTTATGCAGGAATTGTCTGTTTTAGTCTAGAAGCTGTCAGTCTCTGTGTATTAGCTGTTTGTGTCCGTTTAGGTACAGCCTGGATCTCTAAATGAGCTCTCCGCGTCTTTGTAAATGCATTTTGAGTATGTGTAGGAGCTCCCTCTCTCTCTGTAGCTACTTACTTGATCTGTGTAGGAGCTGTCTCGATCTCAGAATACAGATGTCTATGCATGTGTAGGTGCTGTCTGGGCCCATGTAGGAGCTGTCTGCGTCTGATTAGGAGCTCGATAGTTCTATGAAGCTACTGCCGAGTCTGTATATGAGTAGCCTGTGTTTGGATAGGCGCTGCCTGGGTGTGTACAGAAACTGTCAGTGTCTGTGCCGCTGCTGTCTATATCTAGTTAGGAGCCATCTAGTTTTATGCAGCTGCTGCTGGACCTGTGTAGGTGCACCCTGTATCAGTTTAGGAGCTCTCTGTGTTTGGGTAGGAGCTCTCTGGGTCTGTGTCCGGGCTGTCTGATTCTGTATAGGTGTTTCTAGGCTTATCCAGATGTTGTATGTGTTTGTGTAGAAGCTGTCTGGCTCTTTGTAGCAGGTTTCTGGGTCTGTTTCGGAGCTGACTGTGTCTGCGTAGGTGTAGAATGTAGGGCAGGACAGGACTGGGTCTGTGCAGGAGCTGTCTGTGCCTGCGTAGCAGCTGCTTGTTTGTGTAGGTGCTGTCTGGGACATTGTAGGTTGTGTCTGTGTCTGTGTAAGAGATGTTTGTGTAGGAGCTGTATGTTTCGCTAAAGTGAGCTTTCAGTTTCTTTGTAGATTTATGTCTAGGTTTATGTAGGAGTTGTATGGTTCAATGTAGGTGGTTCCTCTGTCTCTGTATGAGCCGTTTGGGTTGTGCAGGGGCAGCACGAGTCTGTGTGTAGCTGTCTGTGTCTGTGACGGAAGCTGCCTGATTCTGTGGAGGTGCTGTCTGGGTCTGTGGAGGTGCTATCTTTATCTGTGAATGTAGCTGGCTGGATCTGTTTAGCAGCCATCTAGGCCTGTGTAACAAATGTTGCGTCTATGCAGGAGATCTCTGCCACCACTTAGGAGCTGACTGGGTTTGTGTAGGATCAGTTTGTGTCTGCGCGGAGCTGCTGTGTCTGTGTCTGTGATTAGAGCATTCATGGTCTGTGTAAGAAGATTCTGCTTCTGCGTAGGAGCTGTCTCTGCCCTGTAGGAACTGCCTGCCTCTTTCTTTGAGTTACTGTGTCTGTGAACATGCAGCCAGATTCTATGAAAAGAGCTGTCTGGGTGCGTGCAGGTGCTGTCTGACACTGTGCAGGAGCTGTAAGTCTGTGTTTAAGCTGTCTGGCTCATTCTAGGAGGTTTTATAGGTCTGTTTAGGAACTATCTGTGTTGGGTCTAGGTTTCTGTCGGACGAGTCTGGTTCTGTGCAGGTGCTGTCTGTGTCGGCGTCGTAGCTGTCTGGGTCTGTGTATTAGTTGTCTGCTGCAATTTAATGGCCATCTAGGTCTCTGTACCAGGAGCTGGGTCTCTGTAAGACACTGTCTGGGACTGTGTAAGGTCAGTCTGGGTTTCAGGAGGACATGCCGGTCTCTGTGTGGGAAGTGCTGGGTCTGTGTCTGAACTGCTGGGCCTCTGTGAGTGAGGCCTGGCTGTGTGAAATAGATTTTCTCAGTCTGTGAATGGAGCTGTTGGTTCTACGTAGCAGGAGTCTGAGCTTTTCTAGGAACTGTCTGGGCCCGAGTACAGCTGTCTTTGTCTTTGTAGTAGGTCCTGGCTCAGCATAGCTGCTCGCTGCTTCTGCATAGTTAAGTCTTGTCTGCGTTGCTGCTTGCTGAATCAAGGTAGGAGCCGTCTATGTCGGAGCTGTCGAAGTCTCTGAAAAACCTGCTGTATTTGTGTTGGAACAGCCAGTGTTTCTGTGGGTCGCTAAAATGTCTTTGTATATGCTAACTGGGTTTGCTTAGGTGTAATTTGGATCTGTGTAGGAGCTCTCTCTGAGTGTGTTGGAGATTTCTGGATATATCCAAGATTTGTCGGTATCTGTATTAATGCTGCCTGGGTCTGTATATGGGTGGTCATGTTTGCTGTTTGTCTATGAGCTGTCGGGGTCTCTCAATAATGTGTCCGCTGATTTGTAGATGCAGTCTGTGTCTGTGTAGGAGTTGTCTGGATCTGTTTGGGAGCTTTCTGTTTTAGTGAAGTAGCTGTCTGGGATGAAAAAAATGAGTTGCCTGGGTATTAGTAGATGCAGTCTGGCCAGTGTAGGATTTGTCTGCCTCTCTGCAGGAGCTGACTGGTTGGACGAAATTAATTGTCTGGATCCTTGTAGGGGCTGCAGGGGTCTGCAAAATGGTCTGTCTGCGTATGTGCAGGAGCTGTCTGCACCCGTGTATTGCGGGTTTGTGTCTGTTTAGGAGCCGCTTAGGTATCTGATGCAACTACAAGGTCTGTGTAGAAGCTGTCTCATTCTCTAACATGAGCAGTCTGGAAACATGTACAACAAATTAGGGTCTGTGCTTGAGCTGTCTGAATCTGTGTAGAGGATCTCGCTGCCCATGCAGGAGCTTACTGGGTTTGTGACGGAACTGTCTGTTTCTGCGCAGGAGCTGTCTAATTCTTTGAAAGAAGCTGTCTGTGCCTGTATTGGAGCTGTATGGGACTGCGAAAGCACCTGTTTGGGTATGTTAAGATCTGTCAGTGCCCAAGTAGGACCTGTCTAGGTCTGTTTCGGAGTCGCTTTGATCAACGTAGCAGCTGGTGGGTTTTTGGAGGAGCTGCCTGTGTCCGTGAAATCAGCTGTCAGGGTTTGTGTATGCCTTTTTGGGTCAGTGCACCAGATGTGTGTGTATGTGAGTTTTTTGTTTGGTTTTATTGCCCTTGAGAAGGTTGTGGTGAGCCGCCTTCTTGAACCACTGCAGTCCGTTTGTTGAAGGTACTCCCGCAGTAGGAATCTCCATGATGTAGACCCAGGGACGATAAAGGATCTGTGATATACTTCTAAGTCAGGATGGTGTGCGACTTCGAGGGGAACTTGGAGTTGGTCGTGCTCCCATGTGCCTGCTGCCCTTGTCCTTCTAGGTGGATGTGTTCGCGGGTTTGGGAGATGCAGCCGAGAAGCCTTGGCGAGTTGCTGCAGTGCATCTTGGAGATGGTACACAATGCAGCCATGGTACTCCGCTGGTGGAGGTAGTGAATGTTTAAGGTTGTGGATGGGGTGTCAATCAAATGGTCTGCTTTGTCCTGGATGGTGTCGAGCTTGTTGAGTATTGTTGGAGCTGCACTCATCCAGGCAAGTGCAGAATACTCCATCACACTCCTTACTTGTGCCTTGCAGATGGTGGAATTGCTTTGGGGAGTCAGGAGGTGAGGCACTCGCCACAGAATACCTAGCCTCTGACCTGCTCTTTTTGCGAGCTTATTTATGTGGCTGATCCAGTTATGTTCTGGTCAATGGTGACCCCCAGCATGTTGATGGCGGTGGATTCGGCAATGGTAATTCCGCTGAATGCCAAGTAGAGGAGGTTAGACTCGGGCTTGTTGGAGATAGTCATTGCCTGGCACTTCAGTGGCGCAAATGTTACCTGCCACTTATCAGCCCAAGCCTGAACGTCCTCCAGGTCTTGTTGCATGCGGGCTTGGACTGCTTCATTATCTGAGGGGTTGTGAATGGCGCTGACCACTGTGCAGTCATCAGCGAATATCCCCATTTCTGACCATATGTTGGAGGGAAGGTCATTGATGAAGCAGCTGAAGATGGTTGGGTCTGTGACACTTCCCTGAGGAACGCCTGCAGTGATGTCCGGGGAGTGTGATGATTGACCATCAACCACCACAGCCATCTTGCTTTGTGTTAGGTATGAGTCTAGCCAGTGGAGTCATTCCCACCGATTCCCATTGACTTCCGTTTTACGGGAGCTCTTTGATGCCACACTCGGACGAATGCTTCCTTGATGTCAAGGGCAGTCACTATCACCTCACCTCTGGAATTCAGCACCTTTGTCCATGTTTGGACCAAGGCTGTAACTAAGGTCGTGAACCGAGTGTTCTTGGCGGAACCCAAACTGGACCTCAGTGATCAGGCTTTTGTTGTGTATGTGCCACTTGATAGCACTGCCGAAGACACCTGACATCAGTTTGCTGATGATTGAGAGTAGACTGATGGACTGGTAATTGGCCGGATTGGATTTGTCCTGCTTTTTGTGGACCGAACACATACCTGGGCAGTTTTCCATATTGTCAGATAGATAGCAATGTTGTAGCTGAACTGGAACAACTTCTCTAGAGGTGCGGCTAATTCTGGAGCACACATCTTCAGCATGATAGCCAGGATGCTGTCGGGGCCCACAGCCGTTGCTGCATCCAGAGCGCTCAGCCGTTTCTTGATATCACATGTAGTGAAGCGAATTGGCTGAAGACTGGCTTCTGTAATGGCGGGGACCTGAGAAGCAGTCCGATATGAATCATCCACTCGGCACTTCTGGCTGAAGATGGTTGCAAACGCTTCAGCCTTTTCTTTTGCACTCACATGCTGGGCTCCATCATCATTGAGGATGGGGATATTCATGGAGCCTCCTCCTCCAATTAGTTGTTTAATGGTCCACTTCCATTCGCGACTGGATGTGGCAAGGCTGCAGAGCTTTGATCTGATCCAATGATTGTTGGATCGCTTAGCTCTGTCTATAGCATGCTGCTTCCGCTTTTTAGCATGCATATAGTCCTGTGTTGCAGCTTCCCCAGGTTGGCACCTCATTTTTAGGTACGCCTGGTGCTGCTCCTGGCATGCTCTTCTACACTCGTTGTTGAACCAGGGTTGGTACCCTGGCTTGGTGATAATGGTACAGTGAGGGATATGCCCGGCCATGAGGTTATTGATTGTGGTGGAATACAATTCTGCTGTTGCTGATGGCCCACAGCGCCTCATGGATGCCCAGTTTAGTGCTGCTAGATCTGCTCTGAATCTATCCTATTTAGCACAGTGGTAGTGCCACACAACATGATGGAGGGTGTCGTCAGTGTGATGGCGGGACTTCGTCACCTCAATGACCTGTGCGGTGATCACTGCTACCAATGCTGTCATGGACAGATGCATCTGTGACAGGTAGATTGGTGAGAACTAGGTCATAGTTGTTTTTTACCTCCTCATGTGATGGAGCTGAATGGGTCTGTGAGCGTGCTTTCTGGGTCTGTGACAGAGCTGTCTGGCTCAAGGAGCCTGCTTTCTGGGTCTGTGTGGGAGTTGACTCGGTCTGTGAAGGAGTTATCATGGAAAGTGAGTGTACTGCCTGTGTCTGTATCAGAGCAACAGGGTCTGTGGGGACGCTTTCTGACTATGTAAGGGCGCTCTCTGGGGCGGTGCGGGAAATCTCTGGTCCTGTTACAGAACTTTCTGGGAATGCTTACGAGCTGTCAGGGTCTGTGAGGGAGTAGCGGTGTCTTTGAGAGTGCTGTCTGGATTTGTGGACGAACAATATAACCTGTGTGGGAGCGGCTATATCTGTGAGGGAGATATCCGGGTTTATGTAGGACCTGTCTGGGTCTGTGTGGGAGCAGCTGATTCCACAAGAGAGTTGTCTGTGTCTGTGAGGGAGCTGTCTAGGTCAGTGAGTGAACTGTCTGTGTCTGGTAAGGAGCTGCTGGGTCTGTGATGGAGCTGTCTTGGTCTGTGTAGTAGCTGTCTGCATCAGTGTTGGTGCTTTGTGGGACTGTTTGGGAGCAGCTGGGTGTGTGAAGCAGCTGTCTGTGTTTGGAAAGTAGCAGTGTATCTGTGAGGGAGCTGTCAGGTCTGTGAAGGAGCAGTCTGGGTCTGTGAATGTGATGTCTGGACCTGTGTTGGTGCTTTCTGGGTCTATGTGTGAGCTTCCTGGGTCGGTGTAGGAGCAGCTGTGTCCAGGATTGAGCTGACTCTGTCTGTGAGGCTGCAGTCTGTGTCTGTGAGTGAGCTGTCTGGGTCTGTGAGTGAGCTGCCTCTGTCTGCTAAGGAGCTGCTGGAACTGTGTAGGAGCTATCTCGTTCTCTGTGGGAGCAGCTGGGTCTGTGAGGGAGTTGTCTGTGGTTGTGCAGGAGCAGTTTTGTTGGTGTGGGAGCTGTCTGGGGCTATGAGGGAGCTGTCTGGGTCTGTGAGGGAGCTGTCTGGCTCTGTGTAGGAGATGTCTGGTTCTGTGTAGGATTTGTCTGGTTCTGTGCAGGAGTTGTCTGGGTCTGTGTAGGAGCTCTCTGGGTCTCTGTAGGTGCTGCCTGGATGTGTGAGTCAGCTTTCTGGGATTGTGTAGGAGTACCTTATCTGCGAAGGGAATGTCTTTGTTTGTGAGTCTGTGTCTGTGTGTAAGCAGACTGTGTCTGTGAGTGAGCTGTGGGGGTCTGTGAGTGAGCTGTCTCTTTCTGGCAAGGAGCTGCTGGGTCTGTGTAGGAGCTGTCTGTGACTGTGTAGGAGCTGTCAGGGTTTGTGTGAGAGCTGTCTGGATCTGTGAGGGATCCGTCTGTGTCTCTAATTGAGCTGCTATGCTCTGTGTAGGAGCTGTCTGTGTTTGTCTGGTACCTCTCTGGTTCTGTGTCATAGCAGCGGCATCTGTGAGGGAGATGCCTGGGTCTGTGACGTTTCTGTCTGGGCTTGTGCTGGAGCTCCCCGTGTCTGTGATGGAGTGGATGGTCTTTTGAGGGAGTTTTCCTTGTCTGTGAGGGAGATGCCTGAGTCTGTGAAGGAGCGGCTGAGTAAGTGAGGGAGCTTTAATTGTCTGTGAGGTAGTTGTCTAGTTCTATGTGGAGATGTCTTGGTCTGCGTAAGTGCTCTATGATGTGCCTCAATAATTCCGAGACTCGAAGTTAGCAGAACAAAAACAGGGCTTTTATTAACTTAGAACGTAACACGTAAGAGAGAGAGATGTCTTCCTTCGGGAGACTGAGGCCAGACTGGACTAGCTTACAACCGGGGCCAGGTATGGGCGGAGCCCTACACACAGCACATTCCAGCACATTCCAGTATACAATACAGCACATTCCAGTACACAATACAATGAGGTCTGGGGGAAGGGAAATGACACTGAAACTGATCTCAGTCACAGGCAGTGATGAATGGAATATTTCATCACATTCACCCCTTCTATAGATTTAGTCTGTTCGGGGGTTTGATAGTCCTCTGCGACCGACGTGGCTGTTGCGGTGCCGCGGGTGTCGGCTGGGTGTCCCCGGTAGCCTCCTGGGTCTCTGCTGGGGGTGCCGCCAGGGTTGTTGAAGGGGTAGTTGGTGGTGGTGCCGTTGGTCGGTGTTCTTCCGGGGGTGATGAAAGAGTAGTGGGTGGGTAAGAGTTGCTGTGATCGTCGTTGCCGCTATTGCCGTGGTTGTTGTCGATGCTGGCTGGGGCGATGTCTTTTATGGACACGGTGTCCTCCCTTCCGTCGGCGTGCCGGACATATGCGTATTGGGGGTTGGCGTGGAGTAGGTGTACTGGCTCCACGAGAGGGTCCATCATGTGGCCCCTCACATGCCTTCGCACGAGTACCAGACCTGGGGTGGAGAGCCATGATGGCATGGATACGCCTGAGGTGGTTTTGCGGGGAAAGACAAACATTCGTTCATGAGGCGTGGTATTAGTGGCCGTACACAATAACGACCGTATCAAATGGAGCACATCCGAGAGGACTTCCTGCCAGCGGGAGAGAGGGAGGCCCTTGGTCCTTAGAGCTAGAGTGACTGCTTTCCATACTGTCCCGTTCTCTCGCTCCACTTGGCCGTTACCCCGGGGGTTGTAGCTGGTGGTACGGCTCGTGGCGATCCCCCTGGACAGCATGTACTGGCGTAGCTCTTCACTCATGAAGGACGCCCCCCTATCCGTATGGATGTAGCTCGGCATACCGAACAGGCAGAACAGGCTGTTGAGGCATTTAATGACCGTGGCGCTGGTCATGTCTGGGCAGGGGAAGGCGAATGGGAACCTGGAGTATTCGTCCACAATGTTCAGGAAGTAAACATTGCGGTCGACGGACGGGAGGGGGCCCTTGAAATCTAAGCTGAGCCGCTCAAAGGGCCGTGTAGCTTTGATTAAGTGGGCTCTATCTGGGCGGCAGAACCGAGGCTTGCACTCAGCGCAAGTGCGGCAGTTCCTGGTCAGGGACCGAACTTCCTCAATCGAGTAGGGTAAGTTACGGGACTTTATGAAGTGGAACAGCCGCGTGACCCCTGGGTGGCAGAGGTCGTTGTGGAGGGTCTGTAGCCGATCCCCGGTGGCGCTGGCACACATACCTCGTGAGAGGGCGTCAGGGGATTCGTTAAGGGCCCCTGGCCGGTAAATGATGTCGTACTCGAAGGTGGAGAGCTCGATCCGCCACCTAAGAATCTTATCATTTTTAATCTTCCCCCTCTGTTTATTATTGAACATAAACACTACCGACCGCTGGTCGGTAAGTAGGGTGAAGCGTTTGCCGGCTAGGTAGTGGCGCCAGTGGCGCACTGCCTCCACGATGGCTTGGGCCTCCTTTTCCAAGGAGGAGTGTCTGATCTCGGGCCCTTGGAGGGTCCTCGAGAAGAAAGCTACGGGCCGCCCCGTCTGGTTGAGGGTGGCCGCCAAGGCGAAGTCAGACGCATCACTTTCCACTTGAAATGGAGTGTTCTCGTCCACTGCCTGTAGCGTGGCCCACTCAATATCCTGCTTAATGCTTTTGAAGGCGGCGTGGGCCTCAGCAGACAACGGGAAAGAGGATGCTTTCAAGAGGGGGTGGGCTTTGTCGGAGTAGTTGGGGACCCATTGGGAATAATAAGAAAATAACCCCAGGCACCTTTTCAGGGCTTTTGGAGTGTTGGGCAGGGGCAGCTCCCGTAGGGGGCGCAATCGGTCGGGGTCTGGTCCGATTTCCCCATTCTCCACCACGCTGCCTTGTATGCAGAGGCGCGTGGTGTTGTAAATGCACTTGTCCTCGTTGTAGGTGAGGTTGAGTTTTTGTGCGGTTTTCAGGAACCTCTCGAGGTTCGAGTCGTGATCCTGCTGGTTGTGACCGCAGATGGTGACGTTGTCGAGGTAGGGGAAGGTTGCCTGCAAGGGGTGGTCATCGACCAGGCGGTCCATTTCCCTCTGGAAGACCGAGACCCCATTCGTCACCCCAAAGGGGACTCTGAGGAATTGGTAGAGGCGTCTGTTCACCTCGAAGGCGGTGTACGGGCGGTCCTCTGGTCTGATAGGGAGCTGGTGGTACACTGACTTGAGGTCGATGGTGGAGAACACCCGGTATTGTGCGATTTGGTTCACCATTTCTGATATGCGGGGTAGCGGGTAGGCATCTAGTAGGGTGTACCTGTTGATCGTTTGACTATCGTCGATCACCATCCGTTTGTTCTCGCTACCCCTTACCACTACCACTTGGGCGCGCCACGGGCTGTTGCTGCGTTCAATAATGCGCTCTTTCAGGAGCCTGTCTACCTCAGTCGCGATAAACCGCCTGTCCTCCCAGCTGTACCTCCTGCTTTTGGTCGCTATTGGCCGGCAGTTAGGGGTAAGGTTCGCGAATAGCGAAGGCGGCTTTACCTTCAGGGTAGCCAGGCCGCACACTGTGAGGGGCGGCTGGGACCCACCGTACTGGAGCGTGATGCTTTGGTGGTTGCACTGGAAATCCAGGCCCAAGATCACGCTCGCACATAGGTTCTTCATGATTAATACTTTAAAATTATCATATACAGTTCCGTTAACGCACAATTGTACCGTGCAGTAACCCAGAATGGTCGATGTCTGGGTTTTGTCAGCCATAGAGATGGTACCCTGAGTAGGGGCCACCTTTAGGGAGAGTTGTTGTGCCAGTTCTGGGTGGATAAAGCTCTCTGTGCTTCCACTGTCAATTAAGCATTTAACCCGGCACCCGTTTACCTCGATGTCCACCATTGATCTGGATAGCGGGTGCGGCCTGGTCTGGTCCACTGTGACCGATGCCACTGTAGGGCCCGGATCGATACAAGATGGCGTCCACGCTGTCTGCTCACAAGATGGCGGACCCCACGAGGTCGGGCAAGATGGCGTCCAAGATGGCCGCTCCGACGGCGCACACGCGGCGGTGGCGGGTTTTCCGGCGGTTAGTTTTCTGGCGGGGTTCCCTCTGCACACATTCCCGAAGTGCCCCTTCTTACCGCACTTAAAGCAGGTGGTGCCTTTCGCCGGGCACAGGTTTCTGGTGTGCTTTGGCTGCCCGCAGAAGTAGCAGTTGGGTCCCTGATGCGTCGCGGCTGTCGTTGGGCTTCTGGGGGGAGAGCGGGGCCCAGCCGGTGTCGGGCTCTCGGGCGGGGAAGATGCCTTCCAAGATGGCGGCGCCCTCGGTGCACACGTGGCGGCGTGGACGGTGCGGGCTGAAGAGTAGGCGTCCAAGTTTCTCTGGGCCACATCCAGGGATCGCGCGGTGTCCGCAGCCTGTTTCAGTTCCAACCCCGTTTTTTCCAGCAGTCTTTGCCGGATGCAAGTGGAGCTGAGGCCTGTGATGAAGGCATCGCGAACAAGCTCGTCAGTGTACACTGCGGCTTTTACATCTCGGCACTTGCAGTCTTTGCCAAGCATTTTCAGGGTGCTTAGGAACTCCTCCACCGATTCCACAGGTCGCTGTGCGCGGGTAGCGAGCAGGTGCCTCGCATACACCTCATTCGTAGGCTGCTGGTAATGTGCCTTTAAGATGTCGCAGGCGGCCAGGTATGTCTCGGCGTCTTGGATGAGGGGGTAAACCCGGTGGCTTACCCAATTCCGCAGAATTCCGAGTCTCATCCTCGCAGCGTCCGTAGCGTCTTTGACGGCTGCGGAATTGTCCAGGAAGAATTCCATACACTCAAACCAGTGTCCGAAGCATGCTGATGCGTCCGGAGCATGTTGATCCAAATCCAAACGTTCGGGTTTCAGGAGTTGATCCATAGTGTTGAAAAATAAGTTAATAAAATTGATGTGCCTCAATAATTCCGAGACTCGAAGTTAGCAGAACAAAAACAAGGCTTTTATTAACTTAGAACGTAACACGTAAGAGAGAGAGATGTCTTCCTTCTGGAGACTGAGGCCAGACTGGGCTAGCTTACAAACGGGGCCAGGTATGGGCGGAGCCCTACACACAGCACATTCCAGCACATTCCAGTGTACAATACAGCACATTCCAGTACACAATACAATGAGGTCTGGGGGAAGGGAAATGACACTGAAACCGATCTCAGTCACAGGCAGTGATGAATGGAATATTTCATCACACTCTATAGTTCTGTGTTCGTGCTGTCTTCATCTGTGTAGGAGCCGTGTGGTCTATGGATGTGCTGCCTGGGTCTGTGAGAGAGATGTGTGGTTCTTCATAGGATCCCCTGTGTATGTGAGGTGGTAGTCTGTGTCTGACTGAGCTGTCTGAGAATGTGCAGGGGCTCTCTGCGTCTGTGATGGAGCTGTCAGGCCTGTGTAGGTGCAGCTGGGTCTGTGAGGAAGCAGTCTGGGTCCGTGAGTGAGCTATCCGTGTCTATGAGTGAGCTGCTCCGTCTGGTTGAATCTGTGTAGGTGCACTCTCGGTCTCTGTGGGAGCAGCTGGGTCTGTGAGGGTGTTTTGGGGATTTCTGTAGCAGCACTGTTGTCTGTGAGGGATCTGTCTCGATCTGTGAGGGAGCTGTCTGTGTCACTGAGGGTGCTGTCTAGTTCTGTGTAGGAGATGTATGTGTCTGTGTAGGATATCTCTGGTTCAGTGTTCGAGCTGACTGTGTCTGTGAAGGAGCAGTCAGGCTGTGAGGAAGCCGCTGGGTCGTTGAAGTAGCAGTAAAGGTCTGTAAGGGATCTGTCTGTGTCTGTGAAGGAGCAGCTGGGTCTGTGAGAGAACTGACTGGGTCTGTGTCAGAGCTGTCCAAGTCTATGAGTGAGCTGTCTGGGTCTGTGGTAGATCTTCGTGGGTCTGTGATTGTGTGGTTGCGTCTCTGAGGGAAATGTCTGGGTCTGCGAGGGAACCACCGGGAGTGTGAAGCAGCAGCTGTGTCTGTGAGACAGCTTTCTGTGTCTGTGTGGGATCTGTCTGAATCTGTGTCACTGCAGTCTTAACCTGAGAGGGAGCTGTCTTTATCTGCCTTGGAACTTCCTGGGTCTCTGATGGTGTGGCGGGGTCTTTGCGTGATTTTTCTGGGTCTGTGAGGCAGCGGCTGGTTCTGTAAAGTTGCTGTCTCAGTCTGTGAGGGAGCGTGTCTATGACGAACCTGTCTGGATCTGTAATTGTGCTGTATAGGTCTATGAAAGAGCAGCTAGGTCTGTGAGAGAGCTGTTTGTGTTTGTGTATTCGCTGTCTGTGTCTGACTGGGAGCTGCATGTGTCTTTGAGTGTGCTGACTGTTTCTGTCTAGGAGATGTCAGCGTCTGTGATGTTGTGGCTGGGTGTGTGAGGCGGCAGCTGGGTCTCTGAAGGAGCTGTCTCTGTCTATGGTGAACGTCTGGGTCTGTGTGGGAGCTTACTGGGTCTGTGAGTGTGGTGTCTATGTCTGTGTGGGAGATGCCTGGGTCTGGTTA
Organism: Somniosus microcephalus; assembly: GCF_052327205.1. Lineage (NCBI taxonomy): Eukaryota > Metazoa > Chordata > Chondrichthyes > Squaliformes > Somniosidae > Somniosus > Somniosus microcephalus. The sequence goes on along the minus strand of NW_028225181.1, from coordinate 41,125,030 downwards.
GGAGCAGCCTTGGTCTGTGTAGGAGAATTCTGGGTCTGTGTTGGAGTTGGCTGAGTTTGTGTAGGTGCTGTCTGGGGCTGTGATTGAGCTGTCTGGGTCTGTGAGGGAGCATCTGGGTCTGTGAAGGAGCTGTTTCTGTCTGTGACAAAACGTCTGGGTCTGTTTGGGAGCTGTCTGGGTCTGTGAAGGAGCTGCCTGGGACTGTGAGGGAGCTGTCTGTGTATGTGATGGTGCGGTATGTGTCTCAGTAGGAGCTGTCTAGGTTTGTGAGAGAGCTTTTTGGGTTTGTGTAGTAGCTGTCTGAGTCTGGGAAGGAGCTGCCTGTGTCTTTGAGGGAGCTGTCTGTGTCTGTCTAGGAGATGTCTGTGGCTGGGTGTGTGAATGGGCAGCTGGGTCTTTGAAGTAGCTGACTCGGTCTATGAGGGAACGTTTGGGTCTGTGCGGGAGCTGTCTGTGTCCGGGTAGGAGCTTTCTGGGCCTGTGAGTGTGCTGCTTGCGTCTCTGTGGGAGATTCCTGGGTCTGGGTAGGAGCTGTCTGGGTCTGTGTAGAAGCTTCCTAGGTCTGTGTAAGTGCTGTCTGGGTCAGTGAGTGAGCTCTCTGGGTCTGTGATGGAGCTGTCTGGGTCAGTGAGCGAGCTATCTGGGTCTGTGAGGGATCTTTCTGTGTCTGTGAGGGACCTGTCTGTGTAGGAGTTGACTGGGTCTGTGAGGGAGATATCTGGGTCTATAATGTTGCTGTTGGGTTTTGTGCGGGAGCTGTCTGGTTCAGTGATGGATCTTTCTGGGAATGTGCAGGAGCAGCTAGGTCTGTGAGGATGGAGCGGTGTCTGTGTGGGATCTGTCTGTGGATGTGTAGGAGCTGTCTGGGTCTGCTTTGGAGATACTGGGTCTGTGATGGCGCTCTCTTTATCTGTGAGCCAGCTGGTTGGTTCTGTGAGGGAGTTCTCTGGGTCTATACGGTAGCTGCTGCTTCTGTGAGTGAGCTGACTGCTTTGTTGGGGAGCTTTCTGGGACTGGGAGGGAGCTGTCTGAATCTGTGAGGGTGTTCTATGGCTTTGTGTAGGAGCAATGGGTTCTATGACGGAGCTGTCTCGGTTCATTAGGCAGCTTTCTGTGTCTATGTGGGTACTGTCTGGGTCTGTGTAGGAGATGTCTGATTCGGTGTTCGAATTGCCTGGGTCTGTGTTCGAGCTGTATATGGTCTCTGTAGGAGCTGTCTTTGTCTGTGAGTGATCTGTCTTTATACGTGAGCAAGCAGTCTGGAGCTGTGAGGGAGCTGTCTGGCTCTGTGATGGAGCTACCTGCTTCTGTGAGGGAGCATCTGTATCTGTGAGGGTGCTGTCTTGGTCTGTGAAGGAGCTGTCTGGCTCTCAGATGGAGCTGTCTGTGTCTCTGTTGGAGCTGTCTGTGTCTTTGATGGTGTGGCTGTATGTTTGAGGTAATTGCCTTGTTCTGTGACGGAGCAGCAGGGCCTGTGAAGCAGCAGTCTAGACCTGCGAGGGAACGGCTGGGTCCGTGAGGGAGCAGTCTCGGTCTGTGAGTGTTCTGTCTATCGCGTTTGCAAAGATAATCCAGAGACCGTCAGTGAGTTCAGTTCATGCTGCTTTTAATATGGCTGCCACACACACACACACTTCCAGGCACAAGCAATCGAATACCTATACACAATACAATGATCACAGCACTATCAAACTCCATGTGCTCATGCCAAGGCAATCGAGTACCTATCACCAAATATCAGACATAACATTTCCTCCCCCCTCACAGAATTTCAAACATGAAATGTAGTGACAAAGTCCTGTAGGTGGCCAGGGCGAGAATGTGTACGAACAGGCCGAGGTGCGGACTGGTGAGGAGCAGGCTGAGGCACAATATCTGCTTGAGGGTTGGCTGGCTGAGCCACATGTGCATCCCGCCACTCTGGGGGTAAGGCTTGGGGATTAGGTCCGTATAATCCCGCATCAGGGGGTGCTGGCACCTTCTGAAGGCGGCTGGCATGCCACCGAGAGCCGTCAGTGAGGCAGAAAGTGGCTGGTCCAAGTTGACGGCTGATTTGGAGAGGGGAGGACTAGAATGACGCCATCTTATTATTGCGGTGAGGCCTGCGGACTCTGACCCAACCGAAGACTGAGATGTTGGGCGCCTTGGCCCTCTTCGACTGGTCGAAGCGGAGTTTCATCTTCTCCTGCTATCTAGCGACTGTGGCTTGAGCCGGTGGAGCAGGGCTCTGAGCTAGTGAGGGGCAGAGCCTGCCAAGGGGCAGCATGAGCTCACGGCCTAGCATGAGGGATGCAGGTGAGACCCCTGTAGTGGAATGCTGGGAGGCTCTGTAGTGCAGCAGTGTGTGAAGGAGGGCCTTGTCAAACGCACACCCCTGGGATAGGTTTGCTCTGAGGCCATTTTTCAGAGTCTGGTTAAAACGCTCCACCCTCCATTTGACTCGGGGTGGTAGTACGCTGTGTGCGTGTGACGGATGCCCTTGCCCTCAAGGTAAGAGGAGAATTCCGAAGAGACTATTTGGGGGCCATTGTCTGTGGTGATGGCCTTTGGATGCCCCCAGCGGGAGAAGAGGGACTCAGGGATATCAATGATGACCCGAGAGGTGACGGAGCCCATGGTAGTGACCTCTGGCCATTTTGAGTGCAGGTCATAGGTCACCACTAGGAACCGTTGATGGTGGGGGACACCATGGATCTCCCCGCAGACGTCCAGCTGCAGGTGCTCCCAGGGCTGAGAGGGCCAGGCAAGGGGTGGAAGGGGTGGGGGAGCTTGGTGGCCACTCTTGCCACTTACAAGGCAGGCTGCACAGTCCTTGACCAGGGCCTCGATTTCCCTGTTGATACTCGGCCACCACACTAGGTCTCGGCATCGTTCACAGAAATCACAGAAATCACAGAAACCTCACAGTGCAGATAGACGCCATTTCGGCCCATCGAGCCTGCACCGACACATATCCCACCCGATCCCCGTAACCCCTACACCAACACCAACACATATCCCACCCTATCCCCCTAACCCCACGTATTTAATCCCCCTAACACTAAGCGTCAATTTGTCATAGCCAATCAACCGTTGTTTGAGCTTCACTATGCCAAAGTGGCCCTCATGCGCCATGGATAAAATACGCGCACGAAGGGCACTTGGGACCACAGTGCAGAACCCACGTGCAACACAGGAGTCATTCCAGCAGGAGAGCTCCTCTTTAACTCTGGAGTAGGCAGACATTTTCTCAGGCACCTTGCGAGGCCAGCCATCTCTGATGATGGTGCACAGCTGGGATAGGGTCGGATCCTGTTCAGAGGCCTCTTTGAGCTCCTGGAGAGAGACTGTGGTTTGGAGAGGCGTGTGCAGCATCTGGACAATACCCTGTTCCACTTGTTCGGACCCGACGAGTGGGGCTGAGGCAGAGACAGTGCGGGAGAGCAGATCTGCAACAACATTGTCACGTCCTGGTGTGAACTGGAGACTGAAATTGTATTGGCGGAGGCGGTCAGACCAGCGGTGTAGACGCAGTGGTCTGTGGCCCGTGCCGGATGTCGACAGCAGGGCAGTGAGAGCCTGGTGATCGGTTCGCAGGATGAAGGCACGGCTATACATGTACAGGTGTCATCGCTCACATGCCCAGACGCACGCCAGCGCCTCATGCTCGCCTACTGAGTACTTCTTTTCGGTGGGGCTAAGGGCTCGGGAGGCAAAGGCGATTGGTTTCTCCACTCCATTCTGTATCTGTGATAACACCGCCCCCACAGCTGCAGCGGACGCATCGCAGGTGACGAGGGTGGGGCTGGCGGCATCAAATTGAGCCAAAACTGGAGGCGACATGAGCTGCGATTTGAGGAGGCGAACAGCTTCCATTCAGGCTTGTGACCACACCCTTTCGCAGGAGCTGGCGCAGTGGGGCTGTGGTGGCTGAGTACTGGGGCAAAAACTTCAGGTAGTACCCAGTCATGCCAAGGAAGGAGGCAACCTGTGCTGCAGAGCTGGGTTCTGGGATGCTGTGAATGGCATCCATGTTTGACTGGAGTGGGGATATACCATCAGCCGACAGCTGAAACCCCACAAATTCGATCTTTGAAACAGCAAAGACACACTTTTCGCCATTCAGTGTGAGCTTGTGTTTTGCTAGAACTGTGAAATCTCTGTGAAGGTGTTCGTCGTGAGTGGAGGTCCAGGGCCCATGCACAACGATGTCATCCAGGTAGATGGCCACCCCAAGAATGCCCGCGAGCACAGAGGCATTCACCTTTTGGAAGCAGCTGGGTGCAGAGCTAAATCCAAATGGCATCCTGGTGTATCGAAAGACGCCAGCATGTGTCACGAAAGCAGTGAGCTCCCTGCTGCTGGGGTGGAGGGGAACCTGTAGATAGCCCTGTTGAAGGTCCAGTTTTGAGAACAGGATGGAACCATAGAACTGCGCTGTGAGTCCCTCTGACGTGGGCAGTGGATACTTGTCAGAGATTACAGCCTTATTCACTGCTCGAAGATCGACACAGACACGTAGACGACCTGAATTTTTCGTTGCGACCAACAGGTTGGAGACCCATGGGGAGGCATCAACTGGTTCGATGATGTTGGTTTCCAGTAGGTGCTTTAGTTCAGCTGTGACCCCGTCACGGAGTGCAAGCGGGATGCGGCGCAGTGGCTGAATGACAGGGGTAATGGTGGAGTCAACCATGGGCTGGTGGGTGAAGGCAGTCAGGCAGCCGAGAGCCTCGAAGAGTGCTGGCCATGTTTTGCGCCACAGTGAGGCGACGTGCAGAATTGCAGACCCGCCGGTGTCCAAGAGAGAAAAACCCAGGTCAGTGAAAAGATCCAGTCCCATCAGGTTAGCCCCTTGGCGTGCCACAACAAAACAAAAATCTGGCAAAACTTTTGTTCCATAGCGTACTGTGAGGTTGACTGAGCCCACTAGTCCAATTTTCGAATTACCATAGCCACAAAGGGTAGTGGAGGGCGCAGAGAGTGGCAGGGAGCTGAAATAGCGTTTGAATGTGTCCACATTCAGCAGTGAGACGCTGGCACCGGTATCCAAAAACAGCGGGATGCACATATCATTCAGGTTAATTGTGCATGATTTGAAAGCCACTACTGGCCCAGAGCGCACGTTGTGAATTGTAGGCCAACTGCTTGAGGACTGAGAGTGTTAATCTGTAGCAACAGGGGCAGAGCGGCAGACCTTGGCAAAGTGATTTTGTTTTCCACAATTGCGACAGGCTTGGCTGCGCGTGGGGCAATTCTGCGCTCTGGTAGCATGTGAACAAGATCCACAGTTTCCACACTGTTGCCGCGGTAGCGCGCATTGCTACCGTCGCATGAGCATTACCGTGTCAGAGCTGTTGGGGCCGAGGGCGCTGTCACTGAGCGTGTGTACTAGTTTCGCTGCACATTCGGCTGCAGACTCCACTTGAAAGGCAATGTTGACTGCCTGTGACAACGACAGATCATCGGACTCGAGTAACAGTCTTTCCCGCACTCTCACATTGTTTGTGTGCTCTATTAGTTGATCACGCACCATCTCATCTTGTAATGCACCGAACTTGCACGAGCTAGCAAACCCCCTCAAATTAGTCACGTATTGATGCACTGACTCAGCGAGGAGTTGGTGACGCTGTCTAAAATGAATCGCCGCAAGAGGGCACTTTGTGGGGCAGGGAAGTGTGTGCTTAACAGAGGCACAGCCTCATCATATGTTTGGATTGAGTCTGCTGTGCACAATGTCCCAAGAACACGCTGGCCCTCCGCTCCCAAGCAATGGGTTAACAGTGCCTTTTTCCGAGCCGTACTCAGTTTCTCGTCCAAGAGCAATGAGATAGGTTTCAAATGACTGTAACCAGCGAACCCATGGGATCGGGGGCTCACCGGGTAGTGCAAGGAAGGGAGGAGGTGGTGGAAGAGAGATTTCAGCCATCCTTGTCGCCAAATATTGCGTTTGCAAAGATAATCCAGAGACCGTCAGTGAGTTCAGTTCATGCTGCTTTTAATATGGCTGCCACACACACACCCTTCCAGGCACAAGCAATCGAATACCTATACACAATACAATGATCACAGCACTATCAAACTTCATGTGCTCAGGCCAAGGCAATCGAGTACCTATCACCAAATGTCAGACATAACACTGTCTATGTCTGTGTAGGAGATGTCTGTGTCTGAGTAGGAGCTTTCTGGGTCTGTGTTCGATCTGTCTGGGTCATTGCAGAGTTGCCTGTGTCTGTGTCGGTATTCTCTGGGACTGTGAGTGTGTTGTTTGTGTCTGTGCGGGAGCTGTCTGGGTCTGTGAGGAAGAATCATAGAATCTTGGAAAGTTAAAGCACGGAAGGAGGCCGTTTCAGCCCATGCAGCCTAATCCCACTTCACGGCTCTTGGTCCATAGCCCTGCAGTTTAAAACATCCCAAGTGCCAATCCAAGTTCTTGTTAAATCTGGTTAGGCTTCCTGCCTCACCCACCCTTTCACGCAGTGAGTGTGATGAAATATGCCATTCATCACTCATCTGTTTCTCTGTGTGTAATTGTGCCTGTGACTGTGGTTTAGTTTCAGTTTCATTTCCCTTACCTCAGTCCCATTTCCGCACCTGTGTGTAGGGCTCCGCCCATACCTGGCCCCTATGTAAGCAGGCCCAGCGTGCCTCACATCCAGTACAGCTGACCTCTGGATGGGAGACACTTCTCCACTGTGTGTTACCTTCTGAGTTAATAAAAGCCTTTCTTTGTTCAGTTAATATTGAGTCTCGGATTTATTGAGGCACATCAATTTTATTAACTCATTTTTCAACACAATGGATCAACTCTTGAAACCCGAACGTTTGGATTTGGACCAGCATGCTTCGGACGCATCGGCACGCTTCGGACACTGCTTTAAGTGTATGGAATTCTTCCTGGAGAATTCCGCAGCCATCACAGGCGCTACGGACGCTGAAAATATGAAACTCGGAAACCTGCGGAATTGGGTAAGCCACTGGGTTTACCCCCTCATCCAAGACGCTGACACGTACCCGGCTGCCTGCGACATCTTAAAGGCGCATTACCAGCAGCCTACGAATGAGGTGTATGCTAGGCATCTGCTCGATACTCGTGCACAGCGACCTGGGGAATCGCTGGATGAGTTCCTAGTCACCCTGAAAACGCTTGGCAAAGACTGCAAGTGCCAAGATGTAAAAGCCACAGTGTACACTGACGAGCTTGTTCGTGATGCCTTTATCACAGGCCTCAGCTCCACTTACATCCGGCAGAGACTACTGGAGAAAACGGGATTGGACCTGAAACAGGCTGTGGACACAGCGCGATCCCTGGATGTGGCCCAGAGAAACTCGGATGCCTACTCTTCAGCCCGCGCCGCCCACGCCACCACGTGTGCACCAAGGGCGCCGCCATCTTGGAAGGCACCTTCCCCGCCCGGCAGCCCGACACCGTCGGGGCCCCGCTCTCCCCCCAGAAGCCCTACGACAGCCGCGACGCATCGGGGCCCCAACTGCTACTTCTGCGGACAGCTGAAACACACCAGAAACCTGTGCCCGGCGAAAGGCACCACCTGCTTCAAGTGCGGTAAGAAGGGGCACTTCGGGAAGGTGTGCAGAGGGAACCCCGCCGGAAAACCTGTCACCGCCGCGTGTGCGCCGTGGGAGCGGCCATCTTGGACGCCATCTTGCCCGACCTCGTAGGGTCCACCATCTTGTGAGCAGACAGCGTGGACGCCATCTTGTCTCGATCAGGGCCCTACAGTGGCATCGGTCACAGTGGACCAGACCAGGCCGCACCCGCTTTTCAAATCAATGGTGGACATCGAGGTAAACGGGTGCGGGGTTAAAGGTTTAATTGACAGTGGAAGCACGGAGAGTTTTATCCACCCTGAACTAGCACAACAACTCTCTCTAACGGTGGTCCCTACTCGGGGTACCATCTCTATGGCTGGTAAAACCCAGACATCGACCATTATGGGTTACTGCGTGGTACAATTGTCCGTTAACGGAACTGTATACGATAATTTTAAATGATTAATTATGAAGAATCTATGTGCGAGCGTGATCTTGGGCCTGGATTTCCAGTGCCACCACCAAAGCATCACGCTCAATTACGGTGGGTCCCAGCCGCCCCTCACAGTGTGCGGCTTGACTACCCTGAAGGTAAAGCTGCCCTCGCTATTCGCGAACCTTACCCCTAACTGCCGGCCAATAGCGACCAAAAGCAGGAGGTACAGCTGGGAGGACAGGCGGTTTATCGCGACCGAGGTAGACAGGCTCCTGAAGGAGCGCATTATTGAACGCAGCAACAGCCCGTGGCGTGCCCAAGTGGTGGTGGTGAGGGGTAGCGAGAAGAAACGGATGGTGATCGACTATAGCCAAACGATCAACAGTTACACCCAACTAGACGCCTACCCGCTACCCTGCATATCAGAAATGGTGAACCAAATCGCCGAATACCGGGTGTTCTCCACCATCGACCTCAAGTCAGCATACCACCAGCTCCCTATCAGACAAGAGGACCGCCCGTACACCGCCTTCGAGGCGAACGGACGCCTCTACCAATTCCTCAGAATCCCCTTTGGGGTGACGAATGGGGTCTTTGTCTTCCAGAGGGACATGGACCGCATGGACGATGACCACCACTTGCAGGCAACCTTCCCCTACCTCGACAACGTCACCATCTGCGGTCACAACCAGCAGGATCACGACTCGAACCTCGAGAGGTTCCTGAAAACCGCACAAAAACTCAACCTCACTTACAACGAGGACAAGTGCATTTACAACACCACGCGCCTCTGCATACCAGGCAGCGTGGTGGAGAATGGGGAAATTGGACCAGACCCCGACCGATTGCGCCCCCTACGGGAGCTGCCCCTGCCCAACACTCCCAAAGCCCTGAAAAGGTGCCTGGGGTTATTTTCTTATTATTCCCAATGGGTCCCCAACTACTCCGACAAAGCCCGCCCCCTCTTGAAAGCATCCGCTTTTCTGCTCTCTGCTGAGGCCCACTCCGCCTTCAAAAGCATTAAGCGGGATATTGAGCGGGCCACGCTACAGGCAGTGGACGAGAACACTCCCTTTCAAGTGGAAAGTGATGCGTCTGACTTTGCCTTGGTGGCCACCCTCAACCAGGCGGGGCGGCCCGTAGCTTTCTTCTCGAGGACCCTCCAAGGGCCCGAGATCAGACACTCCTCCGTGGAAAAGGAGGCCCAAGCCATCGTGGAGGCAGTGCGCCACTGGCGCCACTACCTAGCCGGCAAACGCTTCACCCTACTTACCGACCAGCGGTTGGTAGCGTTTATGTTTAATAATAAACAGAAGGGGAAGATTAAAAAGATAAGATTCTCAGGTGGCGGATCGAGCTCTCCACCTTCGAGTATGACATCATTTACCGGCCAGGGGCCCTTAGCGAATCCCCCGACGCCCTCTCACGAGGGATGTGTGCCAGCGCCACCGGGGATCGGCTACAGACCCTCCACAACGACCTCTGCCACCCAGGGGTCACACGGCTGTTCCACTTCATAAAGTCCCGCAACTTACCCTACTCGATTGAGGAAGTTCGGTCTCTGAACAGGAACTGCCGCACTTGCGCTGAGTGCAAGCCTCGGTTCTGCCGCCCAGATAGAGCCCACTTAATCAAAGCTACACGGCCCTTTGAGCGGCTCAGCTTAGATTTCAAGGGCCCCCTCCCGTCAGTCGACCACAATGTTTACTTCCTGAACATTGTGGACGAATACTTCCATTTCCCATTCGCCTTCCCCTGCCCAGACATGACCAGCGCCACGGTCATTAAATGCCTCAACAGACTGTTCTGCCTGTTCGGTATGCCGAGCTACATCCACACAGATAGGGGGGCGTCCTTCATGAGCGAAGAGCTACGCCAGTACATGCTGTCCAGGGGGATCGCCACGAGCCGTACCACCAGTTACAACCCCCGGGGTAACGGTCAAGTGGAGCGAGAGAACGGGACAGTATGGAAAGCAGTCACTCTAGCTCTAAGGACCAAGGGCCTCCCTATCTCCCGCTGGCAGGAAGTCCTCCCAGATGTTCTCCATTCGATAAGGTCGCTATTGTGTACTGCCACTAACACCACGCCTCATGAACGAATGTTTGTTTTTCCCCGGAAATCCACCTCAGGCGTATCCATGCCATCATGGCTCTCCACCCCAGGTCCAATATTTGTACGAAGGCATGTGAGGGGCCACAAGACGGACCCTCTCGTGGAGCCAGTGCACCTACTCCACGCCAACCCCCAATACGCGTATGTCCGGCACGCCGACGGAAGGGAGGACACCGTGTCCATAAAAGACGTCGCCCCAGCCGGTAATGACAACAACCACGACAACAGCAGCAACAACGATCACAGCAACTCTTACCCACCCACTACTCTTTCATCACCCCCGGAAGAACATCGACCAACGGTACCCCCACCAACTACCCCTTCAACAACCCTGGCGGCGCCCCCGGCAGAGACCCAGGAGGCCACCGGGGACACCCAGCCGACACCCGCGGCACCACAACAGCCACATCAGTCACAGAGTACTATCAAACCCACAAACAGACTAAATCTATAGAAGGGGTGAATGTGATGAAATATGCCATTCATCACTCATCTGTTTCTCTGTGTGTAATTGTGCCTGTGACTGTGGTTTAGTTTCAGTTTCATTTCCCTTACCTCAGTCCCATTTCCTCACCTGTGTGTAGGGCTCCGCCCATACCTGGCCCCAATGTAAGCAGGCCCAGTGTGCCTCACATCCAGTACAGCTGACCTCTGGATGGGAGACACTTCTCCACTGTGTGTTACCTTCTAAATTAATAAAAGCCTTTCTTTGTTCAGTTAACATTGAGTCTCGGATTTATTGAGGCACATCAGTGAGTTCCAGACCCTCACACCCCTCTGGGTGAAGAAATTTCCCTTCAAATGCACTCTATAGCTTCCTGCAATTATTTTACATCTGTGCCCCATAGATTTCGACCCCTCTGCTAAGGCACATTGTTCCTTTCTATCCACTTTATCTTGGCCTCTCATAATTTTATACAACTCAATAAGGGCTCCCCTCAGCCTCCTCTGTTCGAAGGGAAACAAACCCATCCGATCCAGTCTTTCCTCACAGCTCAGGTTTTGTACTCCCGGCAAAATCCAAATCTCCTCTGTACCCTCTCTAGTGCAATCACATCTTTCCAGTAATGTGGTGACCAGAACTGCATGCTGCACTCTAGCTGGGCCCTAACAAGTGTTTTTTTTACAAAGAAGCATAACTCCCTGCTCGTGTATTCTATGGCACGGCTAATAAAGGCAAACATTCCGTATGCCTTCTTAACCCCCTTTTATACTTGGCCTGCTAACTGAAGGGATCTGTGGACATGCACTCCAGGTTCACTTTGTTGCTCTACACTACTCAGTGTCCTACCATTTATAGTGTATTCACTTTCCTTGTTAGCCCTCCCCAAATGCATTACCTCACACTTCTCCGGATTGAATTCCATTTGCCACTGTTCTGCCAACTGACCAATTTATTGATAGCTTCCTTCTTCAGTAACAACCACAAAGCCGATTTTAGCTTCATCTGCAAACTTCTTAATCGTACACCCTATAATCAAGTCTAGATCATTGATATATACCACAAAAAGCAAGGGACCAAGTACTGAGCCCTGCAGAACCCTACTGGAATCAGCCTTCCACTTGACAAAAACACACAACAACCATTAGCATCAGCTTCCTTCCTAGGAATCAGTTTTGAATCCAATTTGACACTTTGCCCTGGATCCAATCGACTTTTAAATTCATGACCAGTCTGCCATGTGGAACTTTATCGATAGCCTTGCTAAAGTCCATCTACACTGCAGCAATCGCATTACCCTCAGCTATCCTCCTTGATACCTCCTCAAAGAATTCAATCAAGTTTGTCAGACACGAACTGCCCTTAAGAAATCCTGGCTGACAATCCTTGATAAGCCCGTGTCTTTCTAAATGAAATGAGCTGTCTGTGTCTGTGAGGGACGTGTCTGGATCTGTGTCAGAGCATCAGGGTCAGTGATGGTGTTTTCTCAGTCTTTAACAGTGCAGACTGGTTTGGTGCGGGAGCTTTCTGGTTCTGTGATGGATCATTCACGCAATGTATGCGAGCAGCTGGGTCTGGGATGGAGGAGCGGTGTCTGAGGGCACTGTCTCGGTTTGTGTAGGAGCTGACTGCATCTGTTTGGGAGTGGCTAGGTCTGCGAGGGAGACCTCTGAGTTTGTGTAGGAGCTGTCTGGGTGTGTGATCGAGCAGCTACCACAGAGTAGGATATGTCTGTGGCTGTGGGGGAGCTGTCTGTGTTTGTGTAGAAGCACCTGGTTCAGTGAGGGAGCTGTCTGGGTCTGTGAGGGATCTGTCTGTGTCTATGAAGGAGCAGCTGGTTCTGTGAGACAGCTATCTGGGCCTGTGTGGGAGCTGTCTGAGTCTTGGAGGTAGCCGTCTGTTTCTGTCTACGAGCTGTCTGGGTCAGTGATTATGTGACTGGGTCTGTGATGGAGCTTGCTGGGTCTGTGTTAGAGCTGTCTGGGTTTGTGTAGGAGCTGTGTGGGTCTGTTTGGGAGCGGATGGTTCTGTGAGGAAGCAGTCAGCTTCTGTGAGGGTGCTGTATGGTTCTGCATTGGAGATGCCTCTGCCTTTGTAGGATTGTCCGGTCTTTGTTCCAGCTGTCTGGGTCTGTGTGGAGATTATTTGCCAGTGAGGGAGCTGACTTTATCTGCGAACTAGCTGTCTGGATCTGTGAGGGAGCTGTCTGGCTCTGTGTAGCAGCTGCCTGGGTGTGCGGAGGAACACCCTGTGTCTGTGAATGAGCTGTCTGAATCTGTGACGGAGCAGCGGGGTCAGTGAGATGTTGTCTGGGTGTATAAGGGTGCTGTCTGGCTAGGTGCGGATGCTGTCTGGGTCTGTGATGGAGCAGTCTGGGTCTGTTTGGGAGCGAATGCGTCTTTGAGGGTGTTGTCTGGATTTGTGTAGGAGCATTTTATGTCTGTCTAAGAGGGAGCTGTGCGGGTCAGTGTGGGTGCTGTGTGGATCTGTGAGGGTGCTGTCTGTGTCTGTGAGGGAGCTGTATTTATCTGTAAGCAAGCTGTCTGGATCTGTGTGGAAGCTATCTGGAACTGTCGGAGCTGTCCTTTTCTGTGAGAGAGCTGACTGGTTCGGGTAGGCAGCTGCCTGCGTCTGTTTGGGAGCGGCTGGGTCTGTGAGTGAGTTGTCTTGGTTTGTGTAGGAGCACTGTTGTCTATGAGGGAGCTATATGGATCTATGAGGGAGGTGCCTCTGTCTGTGAGGTGCTGCCTGATTCAGTGTGGGATATGTCTTTGTCTGTGTACGATTTCCTGGTTCTGTAGGAACTGTCTGGCTCTATGCAGGAGCTGCCTTGGTCTGTGTAGGATCTCCCTTTGTCTGTTTATGTGCTGTCTGGGTCTGTGAGGGAGATGTCTGGGTCTGTGACTGAGCTGTCTGGGCCTGTGAGGGAGCTCTCTGGCTCTGTGTGGGAGCAACTAGGTCTGTGAGGAGCTGTATTCAGCTGTGAGGATTCTGTCTGTGTCGGTGAAGGAGAAGCTGGGACTTTGAGAGAGCTTTCTGTGTCTGTGTTGGAGCTGCCTGGGTCTGTGAGTGAGCTGTCTCGAGATGTGATGGAAGTGTATTGGTCTGTGAGGGAGAGTTTGAAGCTGTGAAGAAACTGCCTGCATCTGTGAGGGAGCGGCTGGGTCATTGAGGGAGCTGGCTGTGTCTGTGAGTGAGCTGTCTGTGTTTTTGTAGGAGATGTCTGTGTCTGTGTTGGAGCTGCCTGGGTCTGTGAGGGAGATGTCTGGGTCTGTGAGGGAGCTGTCTGGGTCTGTGAGGGAGATATCTCTATCTTTGTGGGACCTGTCTGCATATGTGAGGGAGCAGTCTGAGTTTGTGTAGTTGCAGTGTTGTCTATTAGGGTGTTATGTGGTTCTGTTAGGAACTATTTGTCTGTTTCGGAACTTCTGTATCTGTGTGGGATACGTCTCTGTCGGTGTAAGATTTTCTGGTTCTGTGTTCGAGCTGCCTGGGTCTGTGTAGGAGTTGTCGTCGCCTTTCAGGGGGCTGTCTTTATCTGTGTGCGAGCTGTCTGGATCTATGAGGAAGCTATCTGTGACTGTGTAGGAGCTGCCTGGGTCTGTTTGGGAGCGGCTGGGTCTGTGAGGGAGTTGTCTTGGTTTGTGTAGGAGCACTGTTGTCTATGAGGGAGCTATGTGGATCTATGAGGGAGTTGTCCCTGTCTGTGACGTTGCTGTGTGAATCTGTGTGGGATATGTCTTTGTCTGTGTACGATTTCCTGGTTCTGTGTTGGAGCTGTCTGGGTCTTTGTAGGAGCTGTCTTTGTCTGTGTGGAAGCTGTCTCTGTCTGTGTGGGAGCAGCTAGGTCTGTGAGGGAGCTGTATTCACCTGTTAAGTTTCTGACTGCTTCAGTGATGGAGCAGCTGAGTCTGTGAGAGAGCTTTCTGGGTCAGTGCTGCAGATGCCTGGGCCTGTGAGGGAGCATTCTCGCACTGTGGTGGAGCTATCTGGGTCAGTGAGGGAGAGGCTGGGTCTATAATGGAGCTTCCTAGGTCTGTCAGTAAGCCGCTGGTTGATTGAAGGAGCTGTCTGGGTCTGTGAGAGAGATGCCTGCGGGTGTTTGTGAGCTGTCTGGGTATGAGTACGTTCTGTCTGGGTTTCTGAGTGAGCTGTCTCGTTGTGTTAGAGTGTGGCTGGGTCTCTGACGGTGCAGCCTGGGCCTGTGCGAGAGTGGATCATTCATTGAGGGAGCTGCCATGGTCAGTGTGGGATCCGGCTGACTCTCTGTAGGAGCTGTATTAGTCTGTGTATGAGCTGTCTGGATCTGCGTAGAAGATGCCTAGGTCTGTTACGGAGCTGTCTTGGTCTGCCTAGGAGGAGTCTTGGTCTGTCATTGTGTGGCTTTGGCTGTGAGAGCGTGGTTGGGTCTGTGAAGGAGTACCTAGCTCTTTGGGGGAGTGGCTGGGTCATTGAGGGAATTATCTGGGTCTGTGAGTGTGCCTGACATCGGTAGTGGTGAAAATGTTAGAATCCATAATGGTGGCATAGTGGTTAGCACTGTTGCCTCACAGCGCCAGGGACCTGGGTTCGAATCCGGCCTCGGGTGACTGTCTGTGTGGAGTTTGCACATTCTCCCCGTGTTTGCGTGGGTTTTCTCCGGGTGCTCCTGTTTCCTCCCACAGTCCAAAAATGTGCGGGTTAGGTTGATTGGCTGTGATAAATTGACCCTTAGTGTTAGGGGGATTAAATACATGGGGTTACGGGGATTGGGTGGGATATGTGTCGGTGCAGGCTCGATGGGCCGAAATGGCCTCTATCTGCACTGTGGGGTTTCTGTGATTTCTGTGAAAAGATGTAATAGCAGAGCACTTGGAAAACAGTGACATGATAGGATGAAATAAACCTGGATATACAAAAGTCAAATTGTGCTTGATTAATCTCCTGGAATTTTTTGATGATGTAACATGTAGAATAGATAAGGGAGAACCAGTGGATGTGGTGTATTTGGACTTTCAGAAGGCTTTCGATAAGGTCCCGCATAAGAGATTAGCGTGTAAAGTTAAGGCACAGGGGATTGGTGGGAAGGTACTGACTTGGATAAGGAATGATTGGCAGACAGGAAGCAAAGAATTGGAATAAATGGCTATTTTTCCGAGTGGAAGGCAGTGACTAGTGGGGTACCACAGGGATCGATCCTAGGACCACAGCTATGCACAATATATATAAATGATCTCGACGAGGGAATAAGATGTAATATCTCCAAGTTTGCAGATGACACAAAGCTGGGTGGGCGTGGGTGCTGTGAGGAGAATGCTGAAAAACTCCAGTATGATTTGAACAGGTTGGGTGATTGGGCAGAAGCATGGCAGATGCAGTATAATGTGGATAAATGCGAGTTTATCCACTTTGATGGCAAAACCAGGAGGGCAGATTATTATCTGAACGGCAATAGATTGGGAGAAGGGGAAGTGCAACGAGACCTGGTTGTCCTTGTGCACCAGTCGCTGTAGGTAAGCATGCAAGTGAAGCAGGCGTTCAAGAATGCAAATGGTATGTTGGCCTTCACAGCGAGAGGGTTCGAGTACAAGCACAAGGATGTCTTGCTGCAGTTGTACAGGGCCTTGCTGAGAATACACCTTGAGTATTGTGTGCAGTTTTGGTCGCCTTATCTGAGGAAGGATGTTCTTGCCCTGGAGGGAGTGCAGCAAAGATTCAGCAGACTGATACCTGGGATGTCAGGAATGACATGTGCGGAGAGTTTGGGTCGATTAAGCTTATACTCGCTGGAGTTTAGAAGAATGAGAGGGGATCTCATTGAAACTTACAAAATTCTAGCAGGACGGGACAGACTGGATGCAGGAAGGATGTTCCCGATGGCCGGGGAGTCCAGAACCATGGGTCACAATCTAAGGATTAGGTGTGAGCCATTTAGGACAGAGATTAGGAGGAATTTCTTCACCCAGAGAGTGCTGAACCTATGGAATTCTCTAAAACAGAAGGCAGTGGAGGCCAATTCATTTAATATATTCAAGATGGTGTTGGATATATTTCTTAAGGCTAAAGGGATCAAGGGATATGGGGAGAAGGCAGGGACAGGGTACTGAATTTGGATGATCAGCCACGATCTCATTGAATGGCGGAGCAGGCTCGAGGGGCCGAATGGCCTACTCCTGCTCCTATCTTCTATGTTTCTATGATTCTATGTCTGGGTTTGTCTAGGAGATGTTTGGGCCTGCGTAGGAGCTGTCTGGGTCTATGTCGGTGCTGTCTGTGATTGTGGAGAGGCTGTCTGTGTCTGTGAGGGAGCTGTCTGGTCTGTGAGGGAGCTGCCTGTGTCTGGTTAGGTGCTGTCTGGGTTTCTGACTGAGATGTCTGGGTCTGTTTCGGAGAAGCGAAGTCAGTGAGGGAGCTGTCTGGATCTAGGAGGGTTATCTCTGGTTTGCTGCGGGAGCTGTCTGTTTCTGTGATGGAGCTCTCTGGGAACTTTCCGGAGCAGCTGGGTCTGTGAGGGAATAGCCATTCCTGTGAGGGAGCTGTCTGGGTTTGCGTAGGAACTGTCTGGATCTGTTTGGGATCGGCTGGGACTATGAGGGAATTGTCTGGATTTCTGAAGGAGCAGTTGTGTCTATGAGGGAGATGTCTGGGTCTGTCTGGGAGCCGTCTAGTTCACTGGGGATGCTGTCTGGGTCTGCGAGCTAATGTTCTATATCTGTGAGGGAGCGGTCTGTATCTGTAAAGGTGCTGACTGGGATTGTGTAGGAGCAGCAGTGTCTGCAAGCGAGCTGTTTTGTTCCGTGCGGGAGTTATTTGAGTCTGTTTAGGATCTGGCTGGGTCTGTGCAGGTTCTGTCTTGATCTCTGAGTGAGCTGTCTGGGTCTGAGAGGGAGTGGTTCGGTCTGTGAAGGGCCTGCCTGTGTCTGTGAGGGAGTGGCTTGTTCATTGAGGGAACTGTCTGGGTCTCTGTGTGAGCTGCCTGGGTCTATGAAGGAGCTGTTTTCATCCGTGAGCCAGCTGCCTGGGTCTGTGAGTTAGATGTCTGAGTTTGTGAGGGAGCTATCTTGGTCTGTGAAGGGGCAGCTGGGGATGTGATTGAGCTGTCTGGGTCTTTCAGGTAGCTGTCTGGGTCTTTGAGGGATCTGTCTGGGTCTGTGAGCAATGCTGACTTGGTCGGTGTAGGAGCTGTCTGCGTCTGTGTAGCAGCTGCCTGGCTCTCAGTAGGAGATGCCTGGGTCTGTGAAAGGACCTCCCTGTGTCCTTGAGTGAGCTGCTGTGTTTGCGTTGGAACTGTCTGGGTCTGTGATGGAGCTGTGCGTTTCTGTTAGGATGCTGTCTGGGTCTCTGAGGGAGATGTCTGAGTCTGTGTGTGAGCAGTTAGTTCAGTGAGGGAACTGTATTCATCTGTGATGGAACTGTATATGTGTGTGTAGCAGCTTTTTGTGTCTGTGAGGGAGCTGTCTTGGTCTGTCTACGTGTTCTCTAGGTCTGTGAGGTTGTGGCTGGTTCTCTGAGTGAGCTGGCTGGGTCTGTGTGGGAGTGGCTGGCTCTGTGAAGGTGTGGCTGGGTCTCTGAAGGAGCTACTGTGATGTATGTAACCGTTCCACCTTTAAGAGAACTATTTTAAGAGAGGCACTACTTTATCTTGGCTGCTGTATACTGTAATACCGGTGGTGACCACACCGGTATATAAGTGCTGTGTAATGATTTATTGGGCAGATCAGCCTGACCTTCGACTAGTAAAGACCTGTTGAATTTATATTTGTGGTCTGTGTGCAGTGATTCTTATTAACAATAACTAGAACACAGAGACTTAACAGTGGCGACGATGACGATCTTACCCTGCGGCAGAGATATATCCAAGGCAGTTTAACGGGCGTCGAGAAGAGGCATCCGCCATCATCATCCTGCTGAGAAAAGACTCGGGTCTGAAGAGCAAGGAAGAATCCTGACACGAAGCCTTCCATCAGCAACAGGCAGTGATCATCCCTTCTACCACGGTGAAGATTGCGAGGATGCCTAAGCGTGGTAACATCAGCGATTTCGATGCCGATGTTGAAGATTGGGCCACGTATGGAGAACGCATAGAGATTTATTGTAAGGCAAATAAAATATCAGATGAAGATAAAGCACTAACCTTACTAAACTCAATGGGGGCGAAGTCATACGGGCTATTGAAGCATCTTCTATCACCAGCTAAACCGGCGGATCAGGCTTTCGCTAATATTGTTGCTGTCCTGAGAACTCACTTGAACCCCACACCGCTGATGTTAGCGGAACGATTTAAATTTTATGCGAGAACGCAACTGCAAGAGGAAAGCAACGCGGAGTATTTAATTGAACTGCGTAAGCTAGCGAAATACTGTCAGTTTGGGGAAAGACTGACAGAGGCACTGAGAGACAAATTCGTGTGTGGATTGTCGAAAGAAGGAACACAAAAGCGGCTGCTTGAAGAGAATGATCTTACACTTGATAAGGCTGTCACTATTGCAGCATCGCACGAAGCCGCAGCGAGAGGCACTGTGGAAATGCAGCTGAAGGCAGCGGTACTCAGCGTAGATCAAATGGCTTTGGGTACAGCGAAATGTTATCGTTGTGGAAAGACAACACACGATCAGAACCAATGCTGGTTTAAAAATCAGGAATGTAGAAAATGTGGCAAGCTTGGTCACATAGCTAAAGTATGCCGGTCAGGAAAGAAGAACAGCAACAAAAAGTCACCGCAGGAAAAGTGCAGAAAGGTACATAATGTGGCTGAGAAGAGTTCGGATGAACAGAATTCGGATTCAGACTCCAACAGCAAGGAACTGGGTAGTCTGAGAATTCACAATGTGAGTAAGGAAGCTGACCTACAAACTATCTGGGTCACACTTCAGATAGCAGGAGTCCAAGTGAAGATGGAATTGGACACCGGATCGGCGTTGACGGTCATGAATAAGCAAGATTACAAAAGGTTATTCACACATATTCCCCTACGGGATACAGAGATAGTATTGCAGACATACACGGGGCAAAGAGTATACCCCATCGGAAAGATAAAAGTCAAGGTGGTACACAAGGGCAAAGAACACCAAGGAATGGACATATATGTACTACCTGAGGGAGGTCCACCACTTCTGGGACGGGAGTGGATCAGGAAAATAAATATGGACTGGCACTCCCTAAAAGCAATAACGGTAGATTCCGGAAAAAAAGATGTCAAACCTGAACGATTGTCCAGAATATTGGATGAGGCTAAAGAGGTGTTCCAACAGGGACTGGGAACACTGAGAGGAATTACGGCAAAAATCAAGATTGCAGAACATGCAAACCCAAAATTTTTCAAAGCCAGACCGGTACCTTATGCAATACGACCTGCTGTGGAAGCTGAGCTGGAAGGGCTAGAATGTTCAGGAGTACTGTCTAAGGTGGACTGGAGTGAGTGGGCCACGCCCATTGTTCCCGTCATGAAGCGTTCATCGAGTAACAAGCCAGGGGAACCGGGGAAGGTCCGCATCTGTGGAGACTTCAAGATCACGGTTAATCCGGTGCTTCACACGGTGCAATATACGCTTCCGCGGATTGAGGATATCTTTGCTTCATTGTCTGGCGGGAAACACTTCACCAAGATAGACCTGGCGCAAGCGTACTTACAGATGGAAGTTGAGGAAGAGTCGAGCCAGTATCTCACAATCAACACGCACAGAGGCTTGTATCGAAATAATAGACTGGTTTTTGGAGTGGCTTCGGCTCCAGCAATTTGGCAGAGGGCCATGGAGCAGGTATTACAGGGAATTTCAAGCACTCAATGTTACTTGGACGATATCCTGATTACAGGAGATGACGATGAGGAACACCTTGAAAATTTGAAACTGGTGCTCACCAGATTGAAGGAATATGGACTTCGAGTTAATCGCCAGAAATGTGAGTTCTTTCAGAAACGGATCTCGTACTGTGGTCATGTCATTGGCCAGGAGGGGCTGCACAAGTCACCTGACAAGATCGAAGCTGTTGTGAAGGCTCCCGCTCCGGAAAATGTATCCCAGTTGAGGTCGTTCCTAGGGTTGATTAACTATTACCATAAGTTTCTGCCATATCTATCCACGGTGCTGCACCCGCTGAACGCTCTTTTGCAGAAAGAAGTACCATGAAAGTGGAGCGAGGACTGTAAAAAGGCCTTTCGCAAAAGCAAGGCATTGATCACCTCAAAGGAAGTGTTGGCTCACTTCAACCCAACGCTATCTATTCGTTTAGCTTGTGATGCTTCTCCTTATGGTATTGGAGCAGTACTCTCACACAAGTTGCCAAATGGCTTGGAAAGGCCAGTCGCATTTGCATCCAGATCATTGACCTCCGCTGAGCGCAACTATGCTCAGATAGATAGGGAGGTTCTCAGCCTTGTGTGGGGAGTAAAGAAGTTTAATCATTACCTGCAGGGCCAGAAGTTTACACTGCTGACAGACCACCAGCCGTTGGTATCCATTTTTAACCCTAAGAAGGGTGTTTCGGTGATGACAGCACAGAGGCTCCAGAGATGGTCCCTTTTCCTAGGGGCACATCAATATCAGATAGAATTCAAAGGTACAAAGCAGCATGGTAATGCTGATGGGCTGTCGCGCCTGCCACTACCTACTGAGGAGGAGGCACCGACGGTTGACCCGGTGGAGTTATTTCACTCGACCATCATCGAATGTTTACCTGTCACCAATGCAAATATTGAAAGGGAGACTAGGAATGACCCGACACTGTCCCGGGTCTACGAATTGACAGTAAAGGGATGGCCAGCCCATGGTGATCCACTGTTACCGGCATTCTCAGCAAGACGAGTGTGGTGTATGTAACCTGTTCCACCTTAAGAGGACTTAAGCCTGTTCCACCTTAAGAGATGTACTACTTTCTCTGGCTGCTGTATACGTAATACCGGTGGTGACCACCGGTATATAAGCACTGTGTGGTAATATTGTATTTTAGTATAGTCCTGACCTCCAACCAGTAAATACCTGTTAAACTTTAATCTTGTAGCCTGTGTTTGTAATTACAACTAGAGCACACAGACTTAACAGTGGCAACGAGTCTGATTCTTACCCTGCGGCAGTTTATATCCACGGCGGCTTCGTCCACAGAACGGACGTCGAAGAGAGGCTTCCACCCTCATCACCCTGCTGGAAGACACGTCGCGCGGCAGACATCGAGAAACCAGAGTGCAGAAGACATCCTGAACTCGAAGCCTCCATCAGCGGCTGTCAACTATCTTCTTTCTACCTCGGTGGTGGGTAAGCCGGGCAGCGACGCGACCAGAAAGTCGGCCGCGTTGGCTGTACAGACGGGAGGGAAGACGGAGGAATAAGGGCGGTGAGATCGATCGCAACCGGAGATAAGGGCCGGGCCGCATTCGGGCCGAAAGGCGCAGCGCGGGGACATCGATCGCGGCTGGTGATAAGGGCCGGGCCACATTCGGGCTAAAAAGGCGCAGCGTCTGGGGCAACTGAAGGCACGAGAACCGCGGTGAAGCGGAGACAGCGTCGGGGGACGGGTGAAGAACGCCAAGCGCGGGAAAACCGCCATTTTGTAGGCGAAGGACGAAGACAAGAGCGGGATGCCGCCATCTTGGATAAAAATTAAAATAAATTAAATTGCAACGATGCCTAAACATGGGAACATTAATACCTTTGATAGGGACATCGAAGATTGGGCCATGTATGTAGAACGCATACAAAATTATTGTAAAGCAAATAAAATCCCAGATGAAGAGAAAGCACTAACATTATTAAACTTAATGGGTGCGAAGACATACGGGCAATTGAAACACCTTTTATCACCAGATGAACCGGCGGATAAGACGTTCGAGGAGATTGTTACTGTCCTGAAAAATCATCTAAACCCCACGCCGCTGATGCTAGCGGAACTATTTAAATTTTACAGCAGAAGGCAGCTGAAGGATGAAAGCAATGCTGAATATTTAATGGAATTGCGTAAGCTAGCAAAGTACTTTCAGTTTGGAACGAGACTGACAGAGGCGCTACGAGATAAATTTGTGTGTGGTTTATTGAAAGAAGATACACAAAAGCGACTGCTCGAGGAGAATGAGCTGACGCTTGAGAAAGCAGTCACTATGGCAGCAGCACACGAAGCCGCAGCGAGAGGCACGGCAGTAATGCAGCTACGGTCACCGGAACTCAGTACAAATAAATTGGGTTTGAGTACTGTAAAATGTTATCGTTGTGGAAAAGACAACGCACGATCAGAACCAGTGTTGGTTTAAAAACCAAGAATGCAGAACGTGTGGCAGGCTTGGCCACATAGCAAAAGTATGCCGGTCAGGAAAGAAGACCAGCAACAAAAAGTCACCGCAAGGAAAATACATAAAGGTACACAAGGTGACAAAGAACAGTTCGACCGAACAGAAGTCAGATTCAGACGCTAGCAGTAATGAACTGGGTAGCTTAAGAGTACACAACGTTGGTAAGGATGCAGATCTACAGACAATTTGGGTCACCCTTCAGATAACAGGAGTCCAAGGAAAGATGGAATTGGACACTGGATCGGCATTGACGGTCATGAATAAGAAAGATTACAAAAGGTTATTCCAACATATTCACTTACGGGATATGGAGATTATATTGAAAACATACACGGGGCAAAGAGTGTACCCCATCGGAAAGATAGAGGTAAATGTGGTCCACAAGGGCGAAGAAAGCCAAGTAATGGACTTATATGTGCTACCTGAAGGAGGTCCACCACTACTGGGACGGGAGTGGATTAGGAAAATGAATATGGACTGGCACTCCTTGAAGTCACTAACGGTAGATTCCGGGGAAACAGATGTCAAACCTAAACGATTGTCCAAAATATTGGATGATGCTAAAGAGGTGTTCCAGCAGGGACTGGGAACACTGAGAGGAATTATGGCAAACATCAAGATTGATGAACATGCACACCCAAAAATTTTTAAAGCCAGACCGGTACCATATGCAATACGACCTACTGTAGAAGCGGAACTGGAAGCGCTAGAACGTTCAGGTGTACTGTCTAAGGTAGATTGGAGTGAGTGGGCTACGCCCATTGTTCCCGTTATGAAACGTCCTTCGAGCAACAAGCCAGGAGAACCAGGGAAGGTTCGCATCTGTGGAGATTTCAAAATCACCGTTAATCCGGTGCTTCACACGGTGCAGTATCCGCTTCCGCAGATTGAGGATATTTTTGCTTCGTTGTCTGGCGGGAAACACGTCACCAAGATAGACCTGGCGCAGGCGTACTTGCAGACGGAGGTTGAAGAAGAGTCACGCCAATACCTCACGATCAACACGCATCGAGGTTTGTACCGGTACAATAGGCTGGTTTTTGGAGTGGCATCGGCTCCAGCAATTTGGCAGAGGGCCATGGAGCAGGTATTACAGGGAATTCCAGGCACACACTGTTACCTGGACGATATTCTGATTTCAGGTGATGGTGATGAAGAACACCTCGCAAACTTGGAACTGGTGCTCAACAGACTGAAAGAGTATGGACTTAGAGTTAATCGGCAGAAATGTGAGTTCTTCCAGAAGCGGATCTCGTACTGTGGCCATGTCATTGACCAGGAGGGGCTTCATAAGTCTCCTGCCAAGATAGAGGCAGTTGTAAAGGCTCCTGCTCCGGATAATGTCTCTCAGTTGAGGTCGTTTCTAGGATTGATTAACTATTACCATAAATTTCTACCAAATCTATCCACGGTACTGCACCCGCTAAATGCTCTTTTACAGAATGGGGTACCATGGGAATGGAGCGAAAACTGTAAGAAGGCATTTCGCAAAAGCAAAGAATTGATCACCTCAGAGGAAGTGTTGGCTCACTTCAACCCGACACTGCCTATTTGGTTGGCTTGTGATGCTTCTCCATATGGTATTGGGGCAGTACTCTCACACAAGTTGCCAAATGGCACGGAAAGGCCAGTCGCGTTTGCATCCAGATCATTGACCTCTGCTGAGCGCAACTATGCGCAGATCAATACGGAGGCTCTCAGTCTTGTATGGGGAGTGAAGAAGTTTAATCATTACCTGCAGGGCCAAAAATTCACACTTCTGACAGACCATCAGCCGTTGGTATCCATTTTTAACCTTAAGAAGGGTGTTTCGGTGATGACAGCACAGCGTCTCCAGAGATGGTCCCTTTTCCTAGGGGCACATCAATATCAAATAGAATTCAAAGGTACGAAGCATCATGGCAATGCTGATGGGCTGTCGCGCCTGCCACGACCTGAAGAAGAAGAAACGACGAAAGTTGACCCTGTTGAGTTATTTCATTCGACCATCATCGAGTGTTTACCAGTCACCAATGCAAGTATTGAAAGAGAAACCAGGAACGACCCGACACTGTCCAGAGTCTACGAGGTGACAGTGAAAGGATGGCCAACACGTGGTGATCCTCTGTTACCGGCATTCTCGGCAAGGCGAGACCAGCTGTCCGTCTGCCATGGTACTTTGATGTACGGGACAAGAGTGATTATTCCTCCCAAGTTAAGGGAAAGAGTTCTAAAAGAACTGCATGAAGGTCATCTGGGGGGAGTTAAGATGAAAAGCCTTGCTAGGGCTTATGTGTGGTGGCCGTGTATCGACCAACAGATAGAGGATCTGACGAAAAGCTGCTCAGGGTGCCAAAAAGTCCAAAATGCACCTCCAATTGCACCGCTGCATCCATGGGAATGGCCTTCAACCCCATGGCAACGTGTACATATTGACTTTGCTGGTCCATTCATGGACTCCATGTTTTTAATTGCGGTGGATGCACATTCTAAATGGCCAGAAGTGATTAAAATAACTACCACTACCTCGGAGAAGACGATCGCGGTGCTAAGAACGATATTTGCAAGAAATGGATTGCCAGAGCAAATATGTTCAGACAACGGACCACAGTTCGTGTCAGAGGAATTCCAGAAATTCCTGAAGAAGAATGGGGTGAAACATTATACCTCTGCCCCATATCATCCAGCTACGAATGGGCTGGCCGAGAGGCTTGTACAGACGTTCAAAAAGGCAATAAAGGCCATGAGCGAAGACCAGATTCCACTGCAACACAAGGTGGACAATTTCCTACTGGCACATCGAAACGCCACCCATGCAACAACAAACCAAAGTCCTGCCATGATGTTCTATAACGAGGTTGCGGTCCAGGTTGGACTTGTTAAAACCTAATGTGTGGAGGGAAGTCGAAAACAAACAGTTCCAGCATATCAATAACAAGCCCACTCGGAGTTTTGAAATAGGACAACCGGTGTTAGCCAGGGACTATAAAAACGAGAAATGGCAATCTGGAACAATTCGGGCCAGACAAGGACCCCTGATGTACACGGTAGATGTTGGTGAAAATGTAATGCGACGTCATGCTGACCAACTGGTGGGATCGAGAACAAGGGTCAAGCCCATGGTTACGATAGAGACAACCGTGGAGGAAGTTAGTGAACCTGAAGCATCTACCTCAGAAGTGAATATACCTGATGATGATGTCCTTTCCATAGGGGATAAACTAGATGAGTCACCCCAGCAACGAGAACCAGAGACCCCTGAAAGGCGTTATCCGTCTCGGATCAGGAGGCCTCCTCAGAGAATGAATCTGTGAACTGTTTTTACATGAAGTTGTGTATATATGTTATTATGTTATGTTAAATGGGGAATATATACTATTAAGCTAAAAAGGGAGGATTGTGGTGTATGTAACCGTTCCACCTTTAAGAGAACTATTTTAAGAGATGCACTACTTTATCTTGGCTGCTGTATACTGTAATACCGGTGGTGACCACACCGGTATATAAGTGCTGTGTAATGATTTATTGGGCAGTTCAGCCTGACCTTCGACTAGTAAAGACCTGTTGAATTTATTCTTGTGGTCTGTGTGCAGTGATTCTTATTAACAATAACTAGAACACACAGACTTAACAGCTACCTTGGTCTGTGAGCGAGCGGCTGTGACATTGAGGGAGCTGTTTGGGTCTGTGTGGGAGCTATCTGAGCCGCTGATGGAACGGTCTTATTCTGTGGGGGAGTTCTCTCGTCTGCCTAGGTGATTTCTGAGTCTGTGACTGTGTCGCTGGCTCTGTGAGGGATTGGCTGGGTCTGTGAAGTATCTGCCTGCGTTTGTGAGGGAGCAGCTGAGATATTGAGTGGGCTGTCTGGGTCTGTGAGTGTTCTGTTTGGGTTTGTGTAGGAGATGCCTGGTGTTGTGTGGGAGCTGCTAGGTCAATGAGGGAGCTGTCTGAGTCTTTGTGGGAGCTGCCTTAGTCTCTGTTGGAGCTGACTTATTCTGTGTGCACGATGTCTCGGTCTGTGTAGGAGCAGCTTGTGTCTGTGAGGGAGTTGCCTGGGTCTGTCTAGGAGCTGTCTGCGTCTGTGATTATCCGGCTGGGTCTATGAGCATGTGGATCTGTCTGTAAAGGAGCTGCCTGCGTCCGTGATGGAGCGGCTTGTTCACTGAGGGAGATGATGGGTCAGTGAGTGTGTTATCTGGGTTTGTCTAGGATGTGTCTTGGTCCGTGCAGGTCCAGTCTGGGTCTGGGTAGTTGCTGTCTAGGTCTGTGAGTGAGCTTTCTGGGTCTGTGATGAAGCTGCCTGTGTCTGAGAGTGAACTGTCTGTTTATGTGAGGGATCTGTCTGTTTCTGTCAAGGAGCTGTCTGGGTCTGTGACGGAGATGTCTGTGTCTGTGTCTGAGAAGTGTGTAATTGAGGGATCTGCCTGGGTCTATAGGGTGCTCGCTGGTTTGGTGCAGGAGCTGTCTGGTTCTGTGAGGGAGTATTCTTGGAATGTATAGGAGCAGACGGGTTTGTGAGGATGGTATCTCGGTCCGTGGGGGAGCTGTCTGTATCCGTGAGGAGCAGCTGTGTCTGTTAGAGAGCTGTCTGGTTCTGCGCAGGAGCAGCGGGTCTTGTGAGGGAGCTCTCTGAGTCTGTGCAGGATCTGTCTGTGTCTGATGGAGCTGTCGGGGTCTGGTTTGGAGCAGCGGGGTCTGTGAGGATATTGCCTGAGTCTGTGCGGGAGCTGTCTGGGTCTGTGACGGAGCTGTTATGGTCAGTGAGGGAGCTGTCTGGATCTGCGTAGGAGCAGCAGTGTCTGTGAGGGAGGTGTCTTTATCTTTGAGCGAGCTTTCTGGATTTGTGGGGGCGCTGTCTGTGTCTTTGAGGGAGATGTCTGGGGCTGCGTAGGAGCAGCTGGATATGTGAAGGAGCTGTATGTGTCAGCGATGGAGATATTTGTTCTGTGAGGGAGCGAGCTGCGACTGTGTAGGTGATCTCTGGGTCTGTGAGTGATTGGCTGGATCTGTGAAGGAGCAGTCTGGCGATCAGAGAGAGCAGCTGGGTCAGTGATGGAGCTGTCTGGCTCTGTGTAGGGTCTGCCTGGGTCTGTGCAGAAGCCCGCTGTTCCCGTGAGAGAGCAGCTGGGTCGGTGAAGATGCTGCCTCGCTCTGTGTCGTAGCAGCCTGGGTCTGTGTAGGAGCTCCCTGTGTCTGTGCGGTAGCTGCTGGATCTCTTTTGTAGCTGCCTGCGTCTGTGGGGAAGCTGTCTGGGTCTGTCTAGCAGCTGTCTGTGTCTGTGATAGTGCGGGTGGGCCTTTGAGGGAGTTGTCTGTGTCATTGAGGGTGCAGCTGGGTCTGTGTAGGAGCTGTCTGGCTCTGTGATGGAGCTGCAGAGTCTGTGAGTGAGTTGTCTGGGTCTGTGAGTGTGCTGTCTAGATCTGTTTAGGAGATGTCTGGGTCAGTGTTGGATTCTTCTGGGTCTGTGTTACAGCTGTCTCTGACTGTGTAGGAGCTGTCAGGGTCTGTGAAAGTGCTGTCTGGGGCACTGAGTCAGCTGTATTTGTCTGTGAGGGAGCTGTCCAAGCCTGTGTGAGGAGTCTGTGTCTGTGATGGACCTGTCTGGGTATGTGAGGGGGCAATCTGTGTCTGTGTAGGAGCTGTCTGGGTCTGTGTGGGAGCTGTCTGCATCTGTGAATGAGCAGTTTGTGTCTGTGTCGGAGCAGCCGGGTCATTCAATTAAATTTTTATTTGCCATATGTAACCAGTACAAGTACAATTACAATGGAATGCTTACTCCCCATAGGGACGCATCAGCTATTCATACAGCACCGCGTATTAATACAGCGCCGCATTGAGGTAGTTTTCTGTATATATAAGGGAGCAGTGGGCTTAGGTGCTGGAGCTCTCTGGTACTGTGAGATAACTTTATGGGAATTTGTAGGAGCAGCTGGATCTATCAGGGAGTAGCGGTTTCTGAGGGAGCTGCCCGGGTAAGCTTAGGTGCAGTCAGAGTCTGTTTTTGAGCGGTTGGGATTGTGAGGACTTTGTGTGTGTCTGTGAGGGCGCTGTTTGGGTTTCTGGAGGAGCTGTCTGTGTCTGTGAGGGTGCTGCCTGGATCTGTTTAGGAGCTGTCTGGGCATGTGCAGGTGATATCTGGGTCTCTGAGTGAACTGTCTGTGTGTGTTAGATTGTG
Organism: Somniosus microcephalus; assembly: GCF_052327205.1. Taxonomy (NCBI): domain Eukaryota; kingdom Metazoa; phylum Chordata; class Chondrichthyes; order Squaliformes; family Somniosidae; genus Somniosus; species Somniosus microcephalus. The sequence goes on along the minus strand of NW_028225181.1, from coordinate 41,096,097 downwards.
GCTGGGTCTCTGAAGGAGCAGCCTATTTCTGTGAGTGAGCGAGTCGGTCATTGAGGATGCTGTCTGGGTATGTGACTGAGCTGTCTGGGTCTGTTTAGGAGCTGTCTTGGATTGTGTACCTGCTGTCTGGGTCTCTGAGTGAGCTGTCTGGGTGTGTAAGAGTGTGGCTGGGTCTCTGAAGGAACAGCCTTGGTCTGTGAGAGAGCGGCGGGTCATCGAGGGAGCTGTCTAGGTCAGTGTGGTAGCTATCTGAGTCTCTGTAGGAGTTGTCTTAGACTCTATATGAGCTGCCTGCGTCTGTGTACAATAAGCCTAGATCTGTAAGGGAGCTGACTGGGTCTGCCTAGGAGCTGTCTGGGTCTATCATGGTGTGGCTTGTTCTGTGAGAGATTGGCTAGGTCAGTGCAGGAGCTACCTGCCTATGTGAGGGAAAAGCTGTTGCGGGAGCTATCTGGGTCGGCGAGTGTTCTGTCTGGGTTTGTATTGGAGATGTCTGTGTCTGCGTAGTAGCTGTCTGGGACTGTGTCGGTGCTGTCTGTGTCGGTGAGGGAGCTGTCTGGTCTGTGAGGGAGCTGTCTGTGTCTATGTAGGTGCTGTCTGGGTCTGTGACTGAGATGTCTGTGTCTGTTTCTGAGAAGCGGGATCAGTGCAGGAGCTGTCCGGGCCTTATAAGGATGTTCTCTGCATTGGTGCAGGAGCTGTCTGCTTCTGTGATGGAGCAGTCTGGGAACATGCTGGAGCAGCTGGGTCTTTGAGTGTATAGCGGTGCCTGTGAGGGCGCTGTCGGGGTTTGAGTAGGAACTGTCTGCATCTCTTTGGAATCGACTGGGTCTGTGATGGATTTTTCTGGGTTTGTGTAGGAGCGTTGGTGTCCAGGAGGGTGATGACTGGATCTGTTAGTGAGCTGTCTGAATCTGTCTGGGCGCTTTATGGGTCTGTGAGATAAATGTCTGTGTCTGTGAGTGTATTGTGTTTATCTGCGAGTGAGCAGTCTGGTACTATGACGGAGCTGGCGGGGAAATGGGTGGGCTTTCTGCATCTGTGAGGGAGCTGACTGGGTATGTGTGGGAGCAGCTCGGTCTGTGAGGGAACTCTATTCATCTGTGAGGGAGCTCTCTGTGTGAAGGCGCAGCTGGGTCTATATGAGAGCTCTGTGGGTCTGTGCGGGAGATGTCTAAGTCATTTTAGGATCTGACTGGGTCTGTGTATGTGCTGTCTGTGTCTCTGAGTGAGCTGTCTGGGTCTGTGAGGGAGTGGCTCGGTCTGTGAAGGGGCTGCCTGCTTCTGTTAGGGAGCGGCTTGGTCATTGAGGGTACTGTCTGGGTCTCTGAGCGAGCTGCCTGGGTCTATGCAGGAGCTGTATGGGTCCGTGAGCGAGCCGTCTGGGTCTGTGAAATAGTTGTCTAATTTTGTGAGGGAGCTGTCGCGGTCTGTGAGGGAGCTGTCCGGTGGGCCTAGGAGCTATCTGGGTCTGGGATGGTGTGGCTCGGTCTGTCAGGGATTGGCTGGATCTGTAAAGTATCTGCCTGCATCTGTAAGGGAGCGGCTGAGAGATTGAGGGAGCTGTCTGGGTCTGTGAGTGAGCAGCTGGGTCAATGCGAGTGCTTTCTGGGTCCTTGTGGGTGCTGCCTCAGTCTCTGCTGTAGCTATCTTATTCTGTGTGTGTGCTGTCTAGATCTGAGTTGCTGCTGTCTTGCTCTGTGTAGGAGCTGCCTGGGTCTGTGTAGGGGCTCCCTGTGTCTGTGAGAGAGTTGCTGGGTCTCTGTTTTAGCTGTCTCGATCCCTGTGGAAGTTGTCTGGGTATTTCTAACAGCTGTCTGGGTCTGCGATGGTGTGGCAGGGCCTTTGAGGGATTTGTTTGTGTCTGGGAGGGTGCAGCTGTGTCTGTGAGGGAGCTGTCTGGGTCTGTGAGTATAAGTCTGGGTCTGCGTAGGGGATGTCTGGGCCTGTGTAGGAGATTTCTGGTTCTGTGTTAGAGCTGTCTGTGTCTGTGTAGGAGCTTTCTGTGTCTGTCTAGGTGATGTTTGGGTTTGTCAGTGAGCTGTCTTGGTCTGCGAGGGATTTGTCTGGGTCTGTGAGTGACTTCTCTGTTTATATGAGGGAGCTATATGTGTCTGTGTAGGAGCTGTCTGGGTCTGCGTGGGAGGTGGCTGCCTCTGTGACTGAGCTGTCTGGGTCTGTGTCCGAGCAGCGGGTTCATTGATGGAGTTTTCTGGGTCATTAGTGTGATGTCTGGTTCGGTGCTGGAGCTCTCTGGTTCTGTGACGGAGATTTCTGGGTTTGTGTAGGTGCTGCCTAGGTCTGTTTGTGAGCAGTTGGGACTGTGATGTATTCGTCTGGGTTTGTGTAGCGTCAGTGCTGTCTATGAGCAAACTATGTGGATCTTTGTGGCCGCTGTCTGTCTTTGACGGTGCTGCCTCTGTCTGTGTGGTATATGTCTCTGCCTGTGTACGAGTTGTGTGGGTCTGTGTAGGAGCTGTCTTTGTCTTTGAGCGAGATGTCTTTATATATGAGGGAGCAGACAGGTTCTGTGAAAGAGCTGACTGGTCTTTGAGGGAGCTTTCTAAGTCTGTGAGGGAGTTGTTTGGATCTGTGATGGGGAGTCTGGGTCTGTGCGGGACCATCTGCTTTTGTGAGGGTCTGTCTTGTTCTGTGATGGAGCTGTCTGGTTCTGTGAGGGAGCGGCTGGTTCTTTGATAGAGCACTCTGGGTCTGTGAGTGTGCCGTCTGTGTCTGTGTAGGAGATGTCTGGGTCTTTGTAAGAGCTGTCGGTGTTTCTCGTTGAGCTGTCTGGGTCTGTGTAGGAGCTGCCTGGATCATTGAGGGAGCAGGCTGTGTATGTGTGGGAACTCTCTGGGTATGTGAGGGAGCTGTATGTTTAGGAGCTCTCTGGGTCGGTGTGGTAGATGTCTGGGTCTTTGAATGAGCTGTCTGGGTCTGTGTTGGAGCAGCGTGGTCTGTGAGGGAGTTGTCTATCTATAAGGGTGCTCTCTGGTTAGCTGCAGGAGTTCTCTGTTTCTGTGAAGGAGCTTTCTGGGAATGTGGATGTGTAGCTGGGCCTATGTGGGAGTAGCGGTTTTTGTGAGGGAGCTGTCTCGATTTTTGTAGGAGGTGTCTGTGAGAAAGCTGTCTGCGTCTCTGTCAGAGCTGTTTGGCTCTGTGAGGGAGCTGTCTGGGTCTGCTTAGGAGCTGCCTTGTTCATTGTTGGTGTGGCTGTGTCTTTGCGGGAGTTGTGTGGTTTTGTGAGGGAGTTGCCTGGGTCTCTGAGGGATCTGTCTGTGTCTGTGAAGGAGCAGCTTGGTCTGTGACAGAGCTGTCTATGTCTGTCCTGTAGCAGTTTGTTTCAGTGATGGTATGGCTGTGTCTTTGAGGGAGTTTTCTGGTCTGTGAGGGGGCAGCTGGGTCTGTGAAGGGGCTGTATGTTCCTGTGAGGGAGAGGCAGGGTCTTTGGAAGTGCTTGGTCTTTGAAAGTGCTGTCTGGGTCTGTTTGAGCTGTCTGTACCAGTGTAGTAGCTGTCTGTGTCACTGCAGCTGCTGTCTGGCTCTGTGTAGGTGCTGCCTAGGTCTGAGTAGGGGCTCCCTGTTTCTGTGAGGGAGCTTCTGTTTCTCTTTTGAAGCAGTCTGGGTTTGTGTGGACGCAGTCTGCATCAGTCTAGGAGCGGTCTGGGTCTGTGATGTGGCGGCTTAGTCTTTGAGACAGTTCTCTGTGTCTGTGATGTTGCAGCTGGTTCCGTGATGGAGCTGTCTGGGTCTGTAAGCGAGCGGCTGTGACTGTGAGAGCGCTGTCTGGGTCTGTGAGTGAGCTGTCTGGGTCTGTGTAGTAGCTCCCTGGGTCTGTAAAGGTGCTGTCAGTGTGTCTGAGTGAGCTTATTTTGTCTGTGAGGGAGCTGCCTTGATCTGTGTGGCAGTTGTCTGGGTCTGTGAGTGATCTGTCTGTGTCTTTGAAGGAGCAGCTGGGTCTGTGAGACAGCTGTCTGATACTGTGTCGGAGCTGTCTGCGCCCATGTGGGATCTAACTTGGCTGTGAGGGAGCTGTCTGCGTCTGTGTGAGAGCTATCTCGGTCTATTACAAACCTGTCTGGTTACGTCAGGGAACTGGCTTTTTCTGTGTAGGAGATGTGTTTTCTATGAGGCAGCACTGGTAATGCAATTGCTGGATTGTCGCGGGAGCAGTGTAATCTTGTTGGCCGAGAAAATGAAATTCCTGGACTCATATATGAGCAGTGTACTCTCGGCATGCCTGGCAATGAAATTCCAGGACTAAGGCAGGAGCAGTGTAATCTGGGCGACCCACGTACTGATAAATCTGGACAGGCGTGTGTGCAGTTTAATCTAGTCCACCACGAAATTACATTCCTGTATTGAGGTGGGAGCAGTGTAATCTAGGAAGCAGTAGGAATTAAGTTCATGAACTCAGGTGGGACTAGTGTAATCTAGGTGAGTCTGGGAATCAAATTCCTGGCCTAAGGCGGGAGCAGTGTAATCCAGGCAGTTATCAGACTGCAATTCCTGAACTAAGGCGGTAGCAGTGTAACCTTGACAGCCTTGGTAATTAAATAGCTGGACTGAAGCATGAGCAGTGTAATATGGTCGGCCCTGGATTTGAATTTCCTGGATTGAGGCCTGAGCAGTGTAATCTAGCCTGCTGTGGGAATGATATTCCTGTTTTGAGACTGGAGCAATGTTAACCTGGTCTGCACTGGGAAATAAATTCCTGGACTCAAGCGGGAGCAGTGTAATGTTCACAGACCTGGGGATGGAATTCCTGAACTGAGGCACGAGCAGTGAAACCTTGGTGGCCCTGCAATGACATTCCCGGCTTGAGGCGGGGGAAATCTATTCCAGGTGGTACTGGAGAGAAAATTCTGGTCAGAATCGCGAGCAGACTAACCAAGGCCTCCCTGGAAGGAAATACTTGGACTGAAGCGGGAGCAAGGTAATCTAGGCGGTCCATGGAATGAAATTCCTGGACTGAGGCTGGACCATTCTAATCTAGCCTGCCCTGGGAATTAAATTGCTCCACTGAGGGAAGATCAGTGTAATCTCGGTGGCCCTGGGAATAGAAGTTTTGGATTTAGGTTGTGCAGGTTAATTTAGGTATCCTTGGGTATGAAATTCCTGAGCTGAGGTGGAAGCAGTGTAATCAATACGGCCCTTGGATTTAATTTACTGGATTGAGCTGGGAGCAGTGTAATATCGGTGTCCCTGGTTGTGAAATTCCTGAGCTGAGGCTGGAGCAGTGTAATGTAGGTGTCCCTGGGTAAGAAATTCCTGGACTGTGGGAGGAGCAGTGTATGTATGCTGCCGCAGGAATTGAGTCGTGGCCTAAGGCGGGAGCAGACTAATCTAGACCTCCCTGGAAGGATATACTTGTACTGAGGTGGGAGCAGTGGAATGTTGGCTTCGCTGTGAATGGATTTCCTGGACTGACGTGGGAGCACTGCAAACTTAGTGACCGTGGCAAAGGAATTCAAGGATTGGGCTGCAGCAATGTAATCTAGGCAGCCCAAGGATTGAGATTACTGAACTGAGGTGGGGGCAGTGTAAACTTTCGGCCTGGGAACAACTTTTCTGGACAGCCGTCAACAGTGCAATCTAGGCTTAGCTGAGAATGCAATTGCTGGACTGAGGGAGGAGCAGAGTAAACTTGGTGCCCTGTCAATGCAATTCCTGGACTGGGGCAGTAGCAGTGTAATATATTCAGTTCTGGGAAGGAAGTAGGCCTGAGACGGGAGCAGTGCAATCTAGGCTGTCCTGGGAATGTAACTCCTGGAAATAGGCGGTAGTCCCTGGGTATAAAATTCCTGTAGTGAGACGGGAACTGTGTAATTTAGGCTGCCCTGGTAATTAAATTCCTGGACTGGGGCGGGCACAGTGTAATCAATTTGGCACTGGGAATTAAATTCTGGGGCCCGACCAGTGTAATCTATGCAGCACTGGAATAAAATAGATCTGAGGTGGGAGCAGTGGCAATGGGATTGACATTCCTCGACTGAGGGAGGAATAGTTAAAATTAGGCAGCAGTGGTGATGACAGTCCTGGAATGAGGCGCGGGCATTTCAACGTTGGTGAGCCTAGGAATTAAATAATTGCTCTAATGCGGGAGTAGTGTAATAGAAGCATAGAAACATAGAAGATAGGAGCGGGAGTAGGCCATTCGTCTCCTCGAGCCCACTCCGCCAATTAATGAGATCATGGCTGATCATCGATATAGGTAAACAACGGGATGAGGTCCTATAAGCTGAATAAAGGAAGCTAGGATGTAAATTAAAAAATTGGACCTCAAAGGTAGTAATCTCAGGAATGCTACCAGTGCCACGTGCTAGTCAGAGTAGAAATAGAAGGATGTTTCAGATGAATACGTGGCTAGAGGAATGTTGCAATGGGGAGGGATTCAAATTCCTGGGGCATTGGATCCGGTTCAGGGGGAGGTGGGACCAGGAGTAAACGGATGGTTTGCACCTGGCCAGGACTGGGATCGAGGTCCTAGGGGGAGTGTTTGCTAGTGCTGTGGGGGAGGGTTTAAACTAAAATGGCAGGGGGTTGGGAACCTTTCCAGGGAGACAGAGGAAAGGAAAACAAGGATAGAAGCAAGACAGAAACGAGAAACGCAAAAGTGGCAGACATAGTAATCAAGGGTTTAAATCAAACATGGCCATAGTAAATAATAATTCTAAATGGTCTAAGAGTGTTAAAAAATCAAGCCTGAATGCTATGTGTAATAATGCAAGGAGCATTCGTAACAAGGTGGATGAATTAGCTGCACAAATGTAAACGCAATTGATATGATTGGGATTACGGAAACATGGCTGCTGTGTGACCAGGGCTGGGAACTCAACATCCAGGGGTATTCAATATTCAGGAAAGAAAAGGCAAAAAGCAAAATGAGGTGGGGTAGCATTGCTGGTTAAGGAAAAGATTAACACAATTATAATGAAGGATATTAGCTTGATGATGCAGAATCTGTATGGGTAGAGCTGCGAAATACCAAGGGACAGAAAACGATAGTAGGGAGTTTTATACAGACCAACAAAGAGTAATGCGGATGTTGGGGATGGCATTAAATGGGAAATTAGAGAGGCGTGCTATAAGGGCACAGCAGTTATCATGGGTGACTTTAATCTACATATATATTGAGCTAACCAAATTAGTAACAATACTGTGGAGGAGGAATTCCTGGAGATTGTACAGGATGATTTCCTGGACCAATATGTTGAGGAACCAACTAGAGGTCAGGCCATCTTAGACTGCGTATTATGTAATGAGAAAGGAATAATTAGCAATCTTGTTGTGCGAGGACCCTTGGGACAGAGCGATCATAATATGATAGAATTCTTCATTAAGATGGAGAGTGAAGTATTTGAGACCATTTTCCTGAATTTAAATAAAGGAAACTACAAAGGTATGAGGCGCGAGTTGGGTAGGATTGATTGGGGAATGTTGCTCAAAGGGTTGACGATGGATAGGCAATGGCAAATATTTTAAACAAGTATGGATAAACTACAGAATTTGTTTGACGTAAAAATAAAACAAAAAAGGTGAAATTACCGTGGCTAACAGGGGAAATTAGGGAGAGAATAAGATCCAAGGAGAGGACATATGAATTGGCCAGAAAAAGCAGCAAACCCGAGGATTGGGAACAGTTTAGGATTCAACAAAGGAAGACTAAGGGATTAATTAAGAGAGGGAAAATAGAGTATGAGAGTAAGCTAGCCGGGAACATAAACACTGACTGTAAAAGCTTCTATAGATATGTGAATAGAAAAAGTTTGGTGAAGTCAAGCGTATCCCTTGCAGTCAGAATCAAGGGAATTTATAATGCGGAACAAAGAAATGGAAGTCTAATTAAATACATACTTTGGTTCTTCCTTCACAAACAACCACCCAAAGATGTCGGGGAACATAGCATCTACTGAGAGGGAGGAACTGAAAGAAATCAGTAATTGTAGGGAAATGGTGTTTGGGAAATTGACGGGATAGAAGGCCGATAAATCCCCAGGGCCTGATAATCTACATCATAGTGTACGTAAGGAAGTGGCTCTAAAAATATTGGATGCATTGCTGGTCATCTTCCAAAATTCTATAGACTCTGGAACAGTACCCATGGATTGGAGGGTAGCTAGTGTTACCCTACTATTCAATAAAGTTGGTAGAGAGAAAACGGGGACTTATCGACCAGTAAGCCTAACATCGGTGGTGGGGGAAATGCTAGAGTCCATTATAAAAGATGTAATAGCAGAGCACTTGTAAAACAGTGACAGGATCGGACAAAGTCAACATGGATTTGCAAAAGGTAAATCATGCTTGACTAATCTACTGAATATTTTTGATGATTTAACTGGCAGAGTAGATAAGGGAGAACCAGTGGATGTGGTGTATTTGGACTTTCAGAAGGCTTTTGATAAGGTGCCGCTGAAGAGATTAGCATGCAAAGTTGAAGCACATGGGATTGGAGGTAAGGAACTGACTTGGAGAAAGAACTGGTTTTCAGACAGGAAGCAACGAGTTGGAATAAACGGGTCTTTTTCCAATTGGTCAGCAGAGAATAGTGGGGTACCGCAGGGATCGTTCCTAGTACCCCAGCTATTCACAATATTTATTAATGATCTAGACGAGGGAACTAGATGTAATATCTCCAAGTTTGCAGACGACACAAAGCTGGGTGGGCGTGTGTGCTGTGAGGAGGATGCTGAGAAACTCCAGTATGATTTGGGCAAGCTTGGTGATTGGGCAGATGCATGACAGATGCAGTATAATGTGGATAAATGCGAGGCTATCCACTTTCGTGGGTAAAACTGGAAGGCAGATTATTATCTGAATGGCAATAGATTGGGAGAAGGGGAAATGCAACGAGACCTGGGTGTCCTTGTGCACCAGTCGCTGCAGGTAAGCATGCAGGTGCAGCAGGTAGTTAAGAAGGCAAATGGTATGTTGGCCTTCATAGCGAGAGGGTTCGAGTACAGGAACAAGGATGTCTTGCTGCAGTTGTAGAGGGCCTTGTTGAGACCACATCTTGAGTACTGTGTGCAGTTTTGGTCGCCTTATCTGAGGAAGGATGTTCTTGCCTTGGAGGAGTGCAGCGAAGATTCACCAGACTGATATCTGGAATGGCAGGAATGACATTTGAGGAGAGATTGGGTCGATTGGGATTATACTCGCTGGAGTTCAGAAGAATGAGTGGGGATCTCATTGAAACTTATAAAATTCTAACAGGACTAGGCAGACTTGATGCAGGAAGGATGTCCCCGATGGTCGGGGATTCCAGAACCAGGGGTACCAGACTAAGGATAAGGGCTAAGACATTTAGGACAGAGATGAGGAGGAATTTCTTCATCCAGAGAGTGGTGAACCTGTGGAATACTCTACCATAGAAGGCAGTTGAGACCAATTCATTAAATATATTCAAGAACGAGTTAGATATATTTCTTTATGCTAAATGGATCAGGGGATATGGGAAGAAGGCAGGGACAGGGTACTGAATTTGGATGATCAGCCATGATCTCATTGAATGGCGGAGAGGGCTCGAGGGGCCGAATGGCCTACTCCTGCTCCTATCTTCTATATTTCTATGTTTCCAAATTCAGTACCATGTCCCTGCTTGCTCCCCATTGATCTTGATCACTTTAGCCTTAACAAATATATGTAACTCCTTCTTGAATATATTTAATCAGTTGGCCTCAACTGCCTTCTGTGGTAGAGAATTCCACAGGTTAACCACTCTCTGGGTGAAATAATCCCTGCTAATCTCAGTCCTAAAAAAATCCTGCTCATCTCAGTCCTCTGCATCCTCCTCACAGCACACACACCCACCCAGCTTTGTATCGTCTGCAAACTTGGAGATATCACATCTAGATCCCTCATCTAGATAATTAATATATATTGTGAATAACTGGGGTCCTAGCACCGATCCCTGCGGTATCCCACTATTCACTGCATGCCAGTCGGAAAAAGACCCGTTTGTTCCAATTGTTTGCTTCCTGTCTGCCAAACAGTTCTCTATCCAAATCAATACCTTACCCCCAATCCCATGTGCTTTAACTTTGCATGCTAATATCTTATGCGGGACCTTATCGAAAGCCTTCTGAATGTCCAAATACACCACATCCACTGGTTTTCCCTTATCTATGTACCTTTTGTAAATCCATGTTGACTTTGTCCAATCCTGTCACTGTTTTTCAAGTGCTCTGCTATTACATATTTTATAATGGACTCTAGCCTTGTCCCCACTACCGATGTCAGTCTTACTGGACTTTAATTCCCGTTTTCTCTCTACCATTTTTTAAATATTGGCGTTATAAATTGGATATATCATATCCATTTACATCTATTTGTGCAGCTACCCTCCAATCCATGGGAACTGTTCCATAGTCTACAGAATTATGGAAGATAACCAGCAAAGCATGTAATATTTCTCGTGCCACTTTATTAAGTAACCTAGGATGTAGATTATCAGGCCCTTGGGAATTATCGGCCTTCTATCCCATCAATTTCCCTAACACCATTTCCCTACAAATACTGATTTCTTTCAGTTCCTCCCTCTCATTAGACCCTATGCTCCGGACATCTCTGGGAGGTTACTTGTGTCCTCCTTTGTGAAGACAGAACCAAAGTATGTATTTAGTTGGTCTGCCATTTCTTTGTTCCCCTTTATAAATTCCCCTGACTCTGACTGCAAGGGACCTACGCTTGACTTCAACAATATTTTTCTATTCACATATCTATAGAAGTTTTTACAATCATTTTTTATGTTCTCTGCGAGCTTACTCTCATACTTTATTTTCCCCCTCTTTATTAATCCCTTTGTCCTCCTTTGCTGAATCCTAAACTGCTCCCAATCCTCAGATTTGCGTCTTTTTCTGGCCAATTTACATATCCTCTCTTTGGATCATTTGCTATCCCTAATATGCCTTGCTAGCCACGATTGAGTCACCTTTTTAAATTTTTTATGCAAAACCGGGATGAACAAATTCTGCAGTTCATATTGCAATCTTTAAATTTTTGCCATTGCCTATCCACCGTCAAACCTTTAATAACGTTCCCCAATCCAACATAGCCAGCTCGCGCCTCATACTATCGTATTTTCCTTTATTTAAGCTCTCGACCCTAGTCTCTGTGATAAATAGTTCATTCTCCATCTTAATGAAGAATTCTATCATATTATGATCGCTCCTCCCCAAGTGGACTCGCACAAAAAAATTGCTAATGATCCATTCTCATTACATAATACAGAGTCTAAATGGCCTGATCTCTAGTTGGTTCCTCGAAATGTGAGTGCAGGAAACAATCCCATGTACATTCTAGGAGTTCCTCCTTCACAGTATTGTTACTAATTTGGTTAGCCCAATCGATATTTAGATTAAAGTCACCCTTGATAACTGCTGTGTCCTTATTGCACGCATGTCTAATTTCCTATTTACTGCCATCCCCAACCTCAGCATTACTGTTTGTGGGTCTGTATACAACTCCCACTCACGTTTTTAACCCCTTGATATTTCTCAACTCTACCCATACAGATTCCACATCATCAGATCTAATATCCTTCCTTATTATTGTGTTAATTTCCTCCATAACCAGCAATGCTATCCAACCTCATTTTTCTTTTTGCCAATCTTTCCTGAATATTGAATACCCCTGGATGTTAAATTCCCAGCCTTGGTCACCCTGGAGCCATGTCTCCGTAATCCGAATTATATCATATCCATTTACATCTATTTGTGCAGCTAATTTATCCAACTTATTATGAATGCTCCTCGCATTAAACACTAAGCCTTCATGCTTGTTTTTGTAAAACTCTTAGACCATTTAGAATCATCATTTACTGTGGCCATGTATGATTTACACACTTTATTTCTCTAACTGCCACTTTTGCCATTCTCCTTCCTGTCTGTTGCTTCTATCCTTGCTTTCCTTTCCTCTGTCTCACTGCACAGGTTCCCAACCCCTGCCATTCTAATTTAAACCCTCACTAAAAGCACTAGCAATCACTGACCCTAGGACATCTCTCCCGGGCCTGCCCACGTGCAAACCGTACATTTTGTAGTGGTCCCACCTCCCCCAGAACCGGTTGAATATCCCAGAATTTTGAATCCAACCCACTTGCACCATTCCTTTCACCACGTATCCACCTGAAATATCCTTCTATTTCTACTCTGATTAGCACATGGCACTGGTAGCAATTCTGAGGTTAATACCTTCACAGAATCACAGAATCACAGAAACCCCACAGTGCAGATAGAGGCCATTTCGGCCCATCGAGCCTGCACCGACACATATCCCACCTGATCCCCGTAACCCCTACACCAACACATATCCCACCCTATCCCTGTAAACGGACGTATTTAATCCCCCCTAACACTAAGGGTCAATTTTTTATCATAGCCAATCAACCTAACCCGCACATCTTTGGACTGTGGGAGGAAACCGGAGCACCCGGAGGAAACCCACGCAAACACGGGGAGAATGTGCAAACTCCACACAGACAGTCGCCCGAGGCCGGATTCGAACCCGGGTCCCTGGCGCTGTGAGGCAACAGTGCTAACCACTATGCCACTGTGCTGCCCTTGAGGTCCTATTTTTTAATTTACCTCCTAACGTCCTATATTCAGTTTTTTGGACCTCATCCCGCTTTTTACCTATATCATTGGTAAATTTATGCACCTCGGCAACTGGCTGTACATCTTCCCCCTCAAAAAATGCCCTGCAGCCGCTCTGAGACATCCTTGACCCTTGCACAGGCGAGCCCACATATCATCCTGGAGTCTCGTTTACGGCCGCAGAAACGTGCATCACCCTTACAATAGAATCTCCTATCAGGAAAGCTCTCCCGCTGTTTTTCCTCCTGTTCTTTGCAGCAAAACCACCACTGGTGCCAGGAAGATGGCTGCTGCTGACTTCCCCCGATAATTCTTCTCCATCAACAATATCCAAAGCAGTATATCTGTTTGAGAGGGGTATGGTCACAACTACCACTGCACTAGCTGCCTGTGCCTACTATTCTGCCTGGCGATCACCCATTCACTTCCTGCCTGTGCAGCGTTTACCTGCCGTGTGTCCAGCTGATGAAACGTGCTATCCATGACTTCGTCAGTATCGCAAATGCTCCAGTATCGACGTGAACTTTTGAAGGAAAATTGGCCTGAGATGGGAGCAGTGTAAACTAGAAGGCCCTGGGATACAGTTCATGGAGTGAGGCGGGAGGTGTGTAATCCAGGCTGGGCAGGGAACGAAATTTCTGGTCTGACGTTGGAACAGTGTAATACATGCAGCTCCATCAAAGAAACTGGACTGAGGTGGGAACATTGCAATATACGCGGCACTGGGAACGAAATTCAAGTACTGAGGGAGGAGCAGTGTAAATTAGACGGCCCTGGAGATACATTTCCTGGACTGAGGCTTGGGCATTGCAATCTCGGAGACTCTGGGAATTAAACTACTGGTCTGAGGGGGTAGCGCAGTAATCTACATGGCCCTGGGAAACAAACTGAACTGAGGTGGGAGCAGTGTAATCTAGTGGGCCTGGCAAAGCATTTCCTGGACTGATGCCTGAACAATGAAATCTAGAATTAGCAGGGAATGAAATTCCTGAAATGAGGGAGTAGCAGCTGAGACTTGGTGACCCTGTTATTGCAATTCCTGGACTGGGGCGGTAGCAGTGTGCAGGTCTGTGAATGAAACTGACATGATGTGTGAGCATTTTAACATATGCGGCACTGGCCATGCAGTTCCAGGACTGAGGCGGGAGCAGTGTAAGCGAGGCTGTCATGGGATTGTAATTCCTAGACTGAGGTGGGCTCAGTGTAATTAGATGGGCTGGGAATGTAATTCTTGGACTAAGGCGATAGCACTGTAATTTAGCTGGGCTACAAATGTCATCCCTGGACTGAGGCGATAGCAGTGGAATTTAGATGGGCTGGGAATGTAATTCTTGGACTAAGGCGAGAGCAGTGTAATGTTCACGGGCTGGGTATTTAATTCCTGGACTGAGGCAGTAGCAGTGTAAAGTTAGGGGCCCTGAGATTAAAATTCCTGGTATGAGTCGAGAGCTGTATAATCTTGGCTGCCCTGGAAGTGAAATCCCTGGATTGGAGTGGGCGCAGTGCAATCTAGGAGATGGAGGGAATTAAGTTATTTGATTTAGTTGAGAGCACTGTAAACTAGATAGCCTAAAGAACAAAATTCCTGGACTGAGGCAGGGCTAGTGTAATATACGCTGCTCTGGGAATGAACCTGAACTGAGGCTACAGAAGCGTAAATTTGTTGGCCCTGGAACTAAAATTCCTGGAGTGAGGCAAGAACTGTATAATGTAGACTGCCCTGGGAATGTAATTCCTGGTTTGGGGTGGGCGTGGTGGAATCCAGTTGACACTGGGAATGAAATTCCTGGACTGAGGCACAACCCGTGTAATCTATGCAGCTCTGTGAATGAAACTGGACTGAGGTGGGAGGATTGCAATATAGGCCGCACTGGCAATGAAATTCCTGGACTAGGTAGGGGCAGTATAATGTAGGCGGACCTTGTGATCAAATTCCTGGCGTGAAGCAGGTGAACCTGGGAAGGAAATTTTTAATCTGAAGTGGGAGCAGTGTAACCTAAGTGGCCCTGTGAATGAAACTAGACTGAGACGAGAGCAGTGCAATCTTGGTGGCACTTGGATACAATTCACAGGGTAAGGTGGGAGCTGTGTAATCTAGGCGGCCATGGGAATCAGATTCCTGGAATGAGGCGGGAGCAGTGTTAATTGACAGTCCAGGGAACGAAATTCTTGGGCTGAGGCATGAACATTGTAATCTATGCAGCTCTCAGAATGAAACAGGACTGAGGTGGGTGATTGCAATATAGGAGGCACTGGGAATGAAATTTCTGGACTGTGGGAGGAGCAGTGTTGTGCAGGCGGCCCTGGTGACGATTTTCCTGGATTAAGGCGGGAGCAGTGCAATCTCCGTGACCGTTGGAATTAAATTATTGGACTGAGGCGAGAGCAGTGAAAACTAGGTGGTCCTGGGAATAAAGTATCTGGGATTCAGATGGGCGCTATTTAAGGCGAGCGGCTTGGGAATGAAATTCCTGGACTGAGGGAGGAGCATTTTAATCTAGGCAGCTCTTGGAGTTAAATACTTGGATTGACACGGGAGCAGTTTTATCCAGGTCTTCTAGGGAATTATTTTCCCGGACAGAGGCGGGGGCAGTGTAAATAGGGCGGACCAAGGAATGGACTTCCTGGACTAAGGCGGGAGTGGTGTAATCTGCATCACATTCAGGCCTGGGCTGATAAGTAGCAAGCAATATTCGCACCACACAAGTGCCAGGCACTGACTGTCACCAATAAGAAAATATCTTACCACAGCAACTTGACATTGAACGAAATTACAATCGCCAAATTCAGCACCATCAACAACCTTTGGGGTTCAACATTTACCAGAAGCATTACTGGACCAGCCACATAAATACTGCAGTTACAACAGAGGTCAGAGGATGGGTATTCTGCTGCGACTCCCTCACCTCTTGACTCCCCAAAGCCTTCCCACCATCTACTTGGCACAATTCACGTGTATGATGGAAAATTCTACATTTGCCTGGAAGATGTGCATCTTCAACAACACTCAAGAAGCTCCACACCATCCACGACAAAGCAGCACTCTTGATTGGCACCCTATCCACCATCTTAATCCTTCCTTCCCTCCACCACTGGCGTACCATTGCTGCAGTGTGCATCATCTACAAATGCACTGTGGCAACTTGCCAAGCCTTTTTCGACGCACCTCCCAAGCTCACGACCGCTACCACCGAGAGGGACAAGTGCAGTAGACTCATGGGAGCACCAATCACCTCCAAGTTGCCCTCCAAGTCACACATCTTTCTGACGTGGAAATATACCACCTTTCCTCCATCGTTGCTGGGTAAAGCTCCTGGAACTCACTCTCTAACAGCATTGTGGGAGTACCTTCGCCACACAGACTGCAGTGGTTCAATAAGGCAGTCCACCACCATCTTGTCAGGGACATTTAGGAATGGGCATTAAATGCTGGCCTTTCCAGCGACGACCACAAGCCCGCAACATACAAAACAAAATCTTGGTGAACCTTGGACTGAAATTCCTGGATTGATGCGGGAGCAGGTTAACACACACTGCCTACGGAATAAAGTTCCTGGACAGAGACGGCAGCAATGTAAACTAGGTGGCACAGGGAATACAATTCCTGGACTCAGATAGGAACAATGTAATATGGCATCCATGGCATGGAAAATTCCGGATTGAGGCGGGGGATGGAAATCTTGGTGGCCCAGAGAATGTCTTTTCTCTATTAAGGGATGACCAATGTAATCAATCTGTCCTAGGATTGGAATTGCGGGACTGAGGCGGGAGCAGTGTAATCTGCATGGATTTGTGAATTCAATTCTTCGAACAGGGAGGCCAGTGAATGAAGTACCTGGACAGAGGTATCAGCAGTTTCATCTTGGCTGCCATGGGAATGAAATTCCATGAGTAAGGCTGGAGCAGTGAAATCTAGACTGCCCTGGGAATGAAATAACTGGACTGCAGGAGGGGTAGCAAATCTTGGTAGCCTGTGAATAACATTCCTGGACTGAGGCTAGAGCAGTGTTTTCTAGGTGGCTCTGGGATCGATTTGCCTGAACTAAGGCGGAATCAGTGCAATCAGGGCGGCCCTGTGAATAACATTCCTGGACTGAGGCGGGGAGCAGTGTTATGTAAGAAGGCCTGGGAATGTCATCACTGCACTGAGGCAGGAGCAGTGTAAACTGGGCGGCCCTGGGAATGACAATTCTTGCAGTGTGACGGCAGCATTCTAATGTCGGTGACCCTGGGCATGGTTAATGGCTTTAGGCGGGAGTAGTTAAATCTTGGCTGCCGGTTCAATGAAATAGCAGGACTGAGATGAGAGCTGTGTAAACTGAGCAGCCTTCACAACGAAACTTCTCGACTGCGGCAGGATCATTGTAAGCTAGGCTGTCCTTGGAATGAAATTCATGATGGGTGGTGGGAGCAAAGCAATAGAGAAAGCACCTGGAAGGACATTACTGGATTGAGGCTGGATCAGTGTAATCTTAACAGACCTTGGAATAGAATTCTTGGACTGAGGCGGGAGCCATGGAATTTGGATGAGATTCAGGCTTGGGCTGATAAGTATCAAGTTTCATTTGCGCCACACAAGTGCCAGGCAATGATTTCCACCAACAATAGAGAGCCTAACCACCGCCACTTAAGTGTCAACAGCATTACCATGGCCGAATCCCCCACCTTCAACAGCCTGGAGGTCACCATTGACCAGAAAAACTACTGGACAAGCCACATAAATACGATGGCTGCAAGAATAGGTCAGAGGCTGGGTATTCTGCGCGGAGTGACTCACCTCTTGACTCCCCAGAGCCTTTTGCCGACAAGGCAAAGAGTGTGATGGAATACTCTGTACTTGCCTGGATGAGTGCAGCGCCAATAACACTCAAGAAGAAGGACTTGATTGACACCCCATTCACCACCTTAAATATTCACTCCCTGCCCCACAAGCGTACCGTGGCTGCAGTGTTTACCGTCTACAAGATGCACTGCAGCAACTTGCCAAGGCTTCTTCGATAGCACCTCAGTAACACACGACCTGTACCACCTAGAAGAGCTCGGGCAGCGGGCTCATGGCAACACCATCACCTCCAGGTTCCCCTAAACACCATCCTGATTTGGAAATATATCACTGTTCCTTCATTGTTGCTGGGTCAAAATGCTTGAACTCCCTTCCTAACAGCATTGTGGGAGCACCTTCACGGCACTGACTGTAGCAGTTCACTAAGACGGCTCACCACCACGTTCTCCAGCACAACTAGGCATGGGCAATAAATGCTGGCATTTGCAGCAGCGACCGCATCCCAGGAACGAAAAAAATAAATCTTGGAGACCGGGACATTGAAATTCCAGGTTTTCGGCGGGAGAAGCGAAGTCTAGGCTGTCCAGGGGATTAAATTCCTGGATTGAGGCAGGAGGAGTGTAATATCGTCAGCCCTGTGGTTAAAATACTTTGACTGAGGCGGGAGCAGTGAAATCTAGGCGTTCCGTGGAATTACATTTCTGGATTCAGATGTAAACTGTTTAAACTTGGCGGCCTTGAAAATGAAATAACTGGACTGAGGCGGGAGCAGTGTAATGTATGTACCCTGGGAATTCTATTCCTTGATTGACGAGGTATGCATGTAATCCAGGCGGCCCAGAGAATTAAACACCGGAATTGAGGCGGCAGTAGTGTGATCTAGCTGGTCCAGATAATAAAATTCCTCAACTCAGATAAGAGCATTGTAATGTACCCCTCTATGGCAATGAATTTCTCGGACTGAGGCGGGGGCAGTGTAATCTAGGCGTTGCAGGGATTTTACATTATATGCTGTAGCAGGAGCAGTGCAATGTAGGCGGCCCGGTGAATAATATTCTTGGACTGAGGTTGGAGCAATGCAGTCTAGACGGTCCTAGGAATGGAATTCCCTTTTTGAGGGAGGAGCAATGTAATCCAGCCGGTGGAAGGTATGAAATTACTGAACTGAGGCATGAGAAATTTAATCTAGCTGGCTTGGGATTGATATTCCTGGACTGAGCCAGCAACAGTGTAATCGCAGTGGACCAGGGAATAAATACAAAGTAAGCTAGTTAGCCCAGGGTATGTAAATCCTGGACTGAGGCCCGTACATTGTCATGGGCGATTAAAATCTCTCCATCACTGTGTTCATCTCTAAGATCCTGGCGTTTAGGAATGTTTATTGATGGTGACAATTTTTACTATGATGGACTGGGTTTGAATAAATCTGGTAACAGGATTGGTGCAGTTCCGCCTTCCTTCTTATTTTATTCATCTTGTTTTCTGTAACATTCTCGTTTTTGTTCTCATGTTTTGTGAAATACAGGAAGATAAACTCTGCTCCCTTTGTTCTGTCTCAGTATTTTATGGTCGGGTGAAATATTAGGCATTCGCTCCCTTTTAATTTAACACTGTGTACAATCTGGTTAGTTAGATTGTGTTGCAGTAACGTGTTGTGGTGACATTGGGTCAATGAGTCTGTTTGTTCAATGACTGTAATTAATGCCAGTTACAGTGAGGCCTAATGATGTCACTCGGGGATTTCTCTCTGCTATAAAGAAGGAGCTCCCTTCACTGTGACACCTCACACAGGCAGCGCGCTGCCTCCAGCACAAGGACTACCAGCGACTCACAGAAGTGAAGACATGTTTGTGCCTCCGCCCCCGCCCCTTCCTGATAATTGGCTTGAAGATATGCGGATTGTAAACTTATTTTATGAAATAGGAAAGATTTACTATCCCCTCCTCGCTGCTGTGGGTGTTCCGCGTAAGTATCAATGCCCAATAATAAATTCCATAAACAATGTTACACTGTAGTATGATTCTTGTTATTTACAGTGGGATATTCAGTTATTAATGATATTTTGTGTTTCAATTTGCTGAATCGTATATATCATCTAAATGCAAATCTTTCTTTCTTTTTATCGTTGTTAATACATGGGTTGTTATATAAAAAATACTCGAACAGCCTCGCTAAATTTGGTGCTCCTGTTAAGAATCTATATCTAATAATTAATTCTGTAAGTTATGTTTAACAGATTTACATATTCTTGTAATTTACTCCCCCACCCAACAGCCCTCGCTGTTGTTGGTGTCCGTGGTAAGACTCTGTATCCAGCTTTTAATTCTGTAAATAATGCATAACTGTATTTTTCTCCTTCTTCCCATATTCCTTGTCATTCACCATGCTTCCCCCGCTGCTGTCCGCTATTGATTCTGAACGCGATAGAGTGTTACCAAGATTGAATATTCTATGTTCATTTCATTCAAAGATATTATACCAGGCCCTTTATTTAACGATTTTCCATCTGTTGTCCACACTGAACATTTCTAACAGTTCAGAATAATGTGTTCTTGGTTTAGGAGACTTTTCACCTAATGGCAAAAGTCATCGACCTGAAACGTTAACTCTGTTTCTCTCTCTCACAGATGCTGCCGCACCTGCTGAGTATTTACAACATTTCCTGTTTTCATTTCAGATTTCCAGTATCCACAGTATTTTGCTTTTGTTTTCATATAATGCTCGCTGTGGTTAATTGCACAGAGTCACAGAATCACAGAATCATGGAATCACAGAAACCCCACAGTGCAGATAGAGGCCATTTCGGCCCATCGAGCCTGCACCGACACATATCCCACCCGATCCCCGTAACCCCGACACCAACACATGTCCCACTCTATCCCTGTAAACCCACGTATTTAATCCCCCTAACACTAAGGGTCAATTTATCATAACCAATCAACCTAACCCGCACATCTTTGGACTGTGGGAGGAAACCGGAGCACCCGGAGAAAACCCACGCAAACACGGGGAGAATGTGCAAACTCCACACAGACAGTCACAGGAACAAATCCTGGCAGGTCCTATACGTATCTTAAATGTGTGAAATATCCGCTAATCAGTCAGTTTCAGTCACTGTCTCAATTTTCACCATCGCCAGTTCTGCATTAGTGGCACTGCTTCTGAAGTTTGGAACAGAATTACAAGGATAATTCACATTCGCATGAAATGTTCATTCAGACAGGTTTTAATATAGTTATTTGCAATCTTTGTTTTCAACGTACAATTGAGTCAAATACACGTTTGGCACAGTTCAGTGGATCTCTCAGTGAGACATAGAGTGGTTCTCTATTGCCTCCTGCTGTATTCAGGATCAACAATCCCAGCTGAGGTTAACGCAATCCTTTGATATTCTGTCCTCTAATATTCTCTGCACAATGCTGAAAACCAACATGTGAACAGTACAAGGATAATTCTCTTCCATTTGTGTTCAGATACTTTACAAAAGCGTTCGGTATCAATTTGCCTGTTGTATAATTCATTAGAATTCGATGTTGATAAATGCAGTTAGTGAGACATTCACTGTCAATGATAACTATTTATTTTAATTCAGATTCCATTCTTTGCAATGTTATTTGGAAAATCTTCCTTTCAATGTGCTACTATTTTTATATTTCAGCAAAAATGTGGTAATCTCAATGTTCAAGGCACTTCTTATATCCCACTTGTCTTTATAACTGGAGTTCACTTGTACTTATATTAACAATGTCCTATTACATCCATACATTTTAAATACAATGGACTGTAATTACTGCACGCCAAGGTTGCAGTTTCTGTATGTTGCTGTTGCATTCTTCTATTGTTCTATACATAAAAAATATTCAAACCAAGATCAGGAATCCAAGTGGGATATCGACATCCCTAACACAGGGCACAGAAGCGAACTGCACCGCTCAATATTCTGACTTTTCACGGGACACGAAGTTTTGTAAGAGTAAAATAACATAGGAACATAGGAAGATGAGTAAACCATTTAGCACCTCAAACCTGTTACGACATTTAATGAGATCATGACTGATCTGCGACCTAACTCCATATACCAGATTTTGCCGAATATCCCCTAATAACATTGGTTAACAAAAATCTATTTATCTCAGATTTAAAATTAACAATTGATCTAGCATCAACTTCCATCTGTGGAATATAGTTCCAAACGTCTACCACACTGTGTGTGTAGAAGTGTTTCCTAACTTCACTCCTGAAAGGTTTGGCTCTAATTTTTGTACGATGCTCCTTAGTCCTAGAATCCCCAACCAGGGGAAATAGTCTCTGCCTATGTACCAATCTGTTCATCTTAATATCAGGAAAACTTCGATCAAATCACCTTCTAAATTCTAAGGGAATCAATCCTAATTTGTGTCATTTCTGTCTGTAATTTAACCAGATGTGTCCGGGTGTCATTCTGATAAATCTCCGCTGCACTTCCTCCAAGGCCGATATATTGTTACAATGGTCGGGTGCACAGAAATTCTCACTTTACTCCAGGTGTGTTCTAACCAGTGCTTTATATAGCTGCAAAGTAATGTCTACCCCCTTGTAATCTCGTACTTTAGTTATAAAGACCAACATTCCATTAGCAT
The DNA here is from genome assembly GCF_052327205.1 of Somniosus microcephalus. Classification (NCBI taxonomy): domain Eukaryota; kingdom Metazoa; phylum Chordata; class Chondrichthyes; order Squaliformes; family Somniosidae; genus Somniosus; species Somniosus microcephalus. The sequence goes on along the minus strand of NW_028225181.1, from coordinate 41,074,102 downwards.
TTTTGTTTATTTTCTGTAGGTGTCGATAAAATTTTAATGAACTTTATAGATGCATCCCCGTCTCTTTGGACCGCCACTCCTTTTAGCTTTTCACCTTTAAGAAAGTACTCCGCTCTATACTTTTAACATCCGAAATGGAAAACCTCACATTTGCCTACTTTAAAATCCATTTGCCAAAGTTTTGCCAATTCAGTTAATCTATCGATATCCCATTGTAATTTTGGGCTTTCATCTACACTGCCGACATTGCTACCTAAATTTGTGTCTTCCGCAAATTTTGACATATGACTTTCTATGCCATCATCTACGTCGTTAATAAAAACTCTGAATAGTTGATGCCCCATATGTTCCTGGGGATGTGTCACTCTTTAGAATCATTATTTTATTTATAACTATTATTTTATGACGTTAATTTTATTGTGGCCCTGTCTGTGATTCAATATTATTTTCCTTGTGATTTCCGGCATGCTACCCGCTTCATCTACTGTAAATACTGACACAAAGATGTATTCAATCTGTTTGCCTTTTCCTTATTATCTTTGACAATATCACCGCTTTCAGTTATGAAGGGTTCAACATTTCTCCTGACTAACCTACTTTCCTAATGTAACTGTAAAAATTCGTTGTATTGATTTTGATATCCATTGCAAGTTTCTTTTCATGCACCGTTTTGTGGCACTTAATATCTGTTCTGTGACTCTTTGCTGTTCTTTGCATCTTTCCCATTCGCCAGGATCTGTGCTATTTTGTGCAAGTTTATAGGCTTTGTAATCTATTTCCATGCTGCCCCTTACCGCTTTAGACGTCCAGGGCTGATAATGACAAACCGATCTCTTGCCCCTCAGGGGTATAAACTGGTCCTGTATCAGCTGAAATTCTTTTGGAACATCCCCACTGATTGTCTGTTGTTTTACCCATTAACAGTTTTTCCCAGTTTACTGTTCACACTCTCTCCCACATCCCGTTGAAGTCGGCCTTACCTAAACCTAGAATCTTAGTAGCATTTCGCATTTCTCTTCATTGAACTCGATCGTGTTATGATCACTATTAGAAAAATGTTCCACATCGTCAGTCTGTTAAGTAAATCTGGCTCATTATTCATTACTAAATCTAACATGACATGCCACTTGTTGGTTATAGAACATATTGTTACAGAACACTATCCCGGGCACACTCACTAAATTCACTACCTTTCTGAAGTTTGCTAATCTGCTTTTCCCAATCTATTCCTGAGACGTTCTGGATCTTTGCATCCCTGGTACCTCAGCTAGTGCTTTTTAAATGTTGCGCTAAAGGTAGCTGTATCATTTCATCTGTCAGTGAGCAAACATGTATGGATTTCATGTATTGATTCTCATTTAATTTATTGGTTAATTATTCTTACAATAAAATTTCACAGCTTCAAAGGTAATATAATTAGATTTTATCAATGAATGTTGGTAATTAGTTGCACAGTACACACCGAATTCTATCAAACTGCTCCTTTTGCTGCCAGCCTGATGTAAATCTCCCCTGTTTATTTCCCTTCCCCACAGTTAACTTAGTGACCATTGTGATCCTGTCTCGGGGAAAATGCGGTCTCTCCACATGTGTCACTCGCTACCTGCTGGCCATGGCAGCGGCGGATTTACTGGTCTTTATCTTCGACCTGATATTGAGGCAGATTCCGATGTCATATAAGAAACCACTTTCTCCTGTGTATTCTATCCCCGTCTGTAATATCCACGCCGTCCTGCTTTATGCAGTCACAGACTGTTCTGTCTGGTTCACTGTCACTTTCACCTTTGATCGTTTTGTGGCAATTTGTTGCCAGAAGCTGAAAACAAAATATTGCACCAAGAAAACGGCGGCTGTGGTTCTAGGAACCGTGACTGTGCTGAGCTGTTTAAAGAACGTTTTCTGGTATTTTATGTTGACAGATGAATATGGGGCAAAGAACGTCCCCTGGTTCTGTGATGTAACATTCGATGTTCAGCTTTCACGGGTCTGGGGAACAATCGAGTTCCTTCATTATATTCTCACCCCGGGGGTCCCATTTGTTCTGATTCTGCTGCTCAATGCTGTCACCGTCAGACACATTTTAGTGGCCAGCAGAGCCCGCAGGAGGCTCCGGGGTCCCAGCACTGGGGAGAGTCCCAGAGACCCAGAGATGGAGAGCCGAAAGAAATCCATCATTTTACTGTTTGCTATTTCGTGCAATTTCATACTGTTATGGTCAGTGCTGATGGTGTATTCTATATATAATCGGGTGTGGCGATTGGTAGATTACTTTTTATCTCTACCTGTATATTTACCAGATTTGGGACAAATGCTCCAGCTCCTGAGTTGCTGCACAAACACTTGCATTTATGCCGTGACACAGACTAAGTTCAGACAGCAGTTGATAAAAGTGGTGAAATATCCATTTACTTTAATTGTAAAATTCATTAAAGGATGAGAAGAACTGAAGAAGTTCCTGCATGCGAACTTAGTCCGGCCTCATATTCTGTCTGACCCAGTCTCACCCGTGGGGCGAGTGATATGAGTTAATATTAGCACACTCACTAACACATTGTGTACAACACAACCCAGAGCCGGAGACATCCTTTGAGCTGTTAAACACTCCCACTGACTTCAGAAATTTTAACACACCGCAAGTGCTTACAGTTTTATATTAACACAATCACTGACACACTCTGACCATGCTGTAATACTGCCAAGCGCTCATATTAATCAACAAAATACTACCCCTAGACCCATGCTTATATTTACAATGAGCGGGATATAAACCCCCTCTAAATATTAACCCAGTCATTATGCAAATATTAACTGAATCACAGAACACCGTGCACAAATGGAATTACTAGCAGAAACATTATTTGTGCAATGACATTCTCCAACAAACCCACAGTAGATAGTAACACAAGCATAGAGACACATTGTTCATTGTAGCACACTGTCATTGGTTACCTGTAGAAAATTCTCGCTCACTCTCTCGCCTGGAATGCCTCACATCACTCTCTCTCTCTTCCTCTCTCTATCTATAACTTACTCACTCTGTCTACTGGTCCAGTCCACGTCTTTCCCTCACACAGTCACTCGCCTGGCCTTCACCATTGCTCTATCTGTCTCTCTTTTTCTCTCCAATTGTACTATTTTCTGCAGCCCCGAATTCCACAATGTTCTGCTGCCCTCCCCAATTGTAACATTTACTGCTGCCTCCCAATTCCACAATGAGCTGCTGCCCTCCCCAATTCTAACATTTACTGCTGCCTCCCAATTCTACAATAGACTGCTGCCCTCCCCAATTGCCCCAATGCCACAATGTACTTCTGCCCTCCCCAATAATCCCATTAACTGCCGCCTCCCAAATCCACAATGTGCCGCTGCCCTCCTCAATTGCGCCACTTACTGCTGCATTCCCAATAACACAATACACTGGTGCCATCTTCAATTTTAGCATTTACTGCAGCCTCCCAATTCCACAATATACTGCTGCCCTCCCCAAATATACAATTTGAAGCCACATCCCAGCTCCACAATGTAGTGCACTGCTCCACCATTGTAACATTTACTGAGGCCTCCCAATTCCACAATGTACTGCTGCCCTCCCCAATTGTACCATTTACTGCTACCTCCCAATTCCACAATGTCCTGCTGCCCTCCCCAATTGTATCATGTACTGCTGTCTCCCAATTCCACAATGTACTGCTGCCTTCCCCAATTGTATCATTTACTGCTGTCTCCCAATTCCACAATGTACTGATTCCTTCCCCAATTGTTTCATTTACTGCTGTCTCCCAATTCCACAATGTACTGATTCCTTCCCCAATTGTACCATTTACTGCTGTCTCCCAATTCCACAATGTCCTGCTGCCCTCCCCAATAGTTTCATTTACTGCCGCCTCCCAATTCCACAATGTCCTGCTGCCCTCTCCAATTGCATCGAGTACCACTGCTTCCCAATTCCAAAATGTGTCGCTGCCCTCCTCAATTGTACCACTTACTGCTGTTTTCCCAAATCCAGAATGTACTGCTGCCCTCCCTAATAGTCACATTTACTGCCGTGTCCCAATTCCACAATGTACGGCTGCCCTCCCCAATTGTAACATTTACGCTTGTCTCCCAATTAAACAAGCAAATGCTGCTCTCCCAAATTGTACTATTTAACATCATCTGCCAATTCAACAATATAGTGCTGCTCTCTACAATTGTACCATTTACTGCTGCCTCCCAATTCCACAATGTCCTGCTGCACTAACCAATTGTACCGTTTACTGCTGCCTCCCAATTCCACAATGTCCTGCTGCACTAACCAATTGTACCATTTAATGCTGCCTCCCAATTCCACAATGTCCTGCTGCACTAACCAATTGTACCGTTTACTGCTGCCTCCCAATTCCACAATGGACTGCTGCCCTCCCCAATTTTACCATTTACTGTCTCCTCCCAATTCCACAATGTACTGCTGCCCTCCCCAATTTTACCATTTACTGTCTCCTCCCAATTCCACAATGGACTGCTGCCCTCCCCAATTTTACCATTTACTGTCTCCTCCCAATTTCACAATGTACTGCTGCCCTCCCCAATTTTACCATTCACTGTCTCCTCCCAATTCCACAATGTACTGCTGCCCTCCACATTTGTACAATTTACTGCTGCCTCCCAATTCCACAATGTACTG